>NC_080196.1:75213083-75838083 GCF_030028045.1 Hippopotamus amphibius kiboko | reverse complement strand
AATTTGTTTTCTAAGTCTGTGAGTCTGTTTCTGTTTTGTAAATAAGTTCATTTATGTAATTTTTTTTAGGTTCCACATATAAGTGATATCATACGATATTTGTCTTTCTCTTCTGATTTACTTCACTTAGTATGATAATGTCTAGGTCCATCCATGTTACTGCAAATGGCATTATTTCATTCCTTTTTATGGCTGGGTAATATTCCATTGTATATATGTACCACACCTTCTTTATCCAGTCACCTATCAGTGGATATTTAGGTTGTTTCTGTGTCTTGGCTATTGTAAATAGTGCTGCAACAAACATTGGGATGCATGTATCTTTTCGAATTATGATTTTTTCTGGATATTTGTCCAGGAGTGGGATTGCTGGGTCATATGGAGACTCTATTTTTAGTTTTTTTTAAGGGACCTCCATACCATTCTCCATAGTGGCTGTACCAATTTACATTCCCACCAACAGTGTAGGAGGGTTCCCTTTTCTCCACACCCTCTCCAGTGTTTATTGTTTGTAGACTTTTTGATGATGGCCATTCTGACTGGTGTGAGATGGTACCTTATTATAGTTTTGATTTGCATTCCTCTAATAATTAGTGATGTTGAGCACCTTGTCATGTGCTTTTTTTTTGGCCATCTGTATGTCTTCTTTGGAGAAATGTCTATTTAGATATTCTGCCCTTTCTTCCTTTTTTTTTTTTTTGGCTGTACTGTGTGGCTTGTGGGATCTTAGTTCCCCAACCAGGGATAGAACCTGGGGCCGTGTCAGTGAAAGCACCAAGTCCTAACCGCTGGACCACCAGGGAAGTCCCCCTTTTTTAATATAGGCATTTATAGCCATCAATTTTCCTCTAAGCACTTCTTTAACAGCATCTCTTAAGTTTTCAATTGTTGTGTTTTCATTTTCATTATCTTAAAGTGATATCTAATTTCCCTCATGATTTCTTTGGTCCACTGGTTATTTAGTAATGCATTGTTTAATTGCCACATATTTGTGAATTCTCAAATTTCGTTCTGTTATTGACTGCTCATTTGATTCCGCTGAGGTTAGAGAATGTATTTTGTATGATTTTAATTCTTTTAGGTTTATTGACACTTATTTTATCGCCTAACATATTGTCTATCCTGGAGAATGTTCCCTATGCACTAGAAAAGAATGTGTATTCTGCTTTTTTTGAGGGAATGTTCTGTTGATATGTTAGGTTTAATTGGTTTATAGTGTCGCTCAAGTCTTCTTGACTGTCTCCCTAGTTATTCTATCCATTATTAAAAGTGGGGTACTGAAATCTCAAACTATTATTATCAAATTGCCTATTTCTCTCTTCAGTTCTGTCAGGATTTGCTTCATGAATTTGGGGCTCTTTGGAGGCATATATGTTTATAATTGTTATGTCTTTCTGGTGCATTGACCCTTTTATCATTATAATATGCCCTTTTTCTTCTCTAGTAATATTTTTTGTCTGAAAGTCTATTTTTTCTGATATTAGTATAGTCACCCCAGCTCTCTTCTGGCTACTGTTTGCATAGTTATAGTGTATTTTGTCATACAGATTTTAAAAATTTTTACATAGCTGAATATATAAATGTTTTATGGCTTCTGCATTTTGGACAATAGTTTGGTGTTTTCCATTTCAAGGTGATAATTAACTCTCCCATGTTTTCTCCTATTATTTCTGTATCTTCAGTTTTTAAGTTTATATCTTTTGTCCATTTGATTTTTTTATAAATTTATTTATTTATTTTATTTATTTTATTTTTGACTGTGTTGGGTCTTCATTGCTGTGTGTGGGCTTTCTCTAGTTGTGGCAAGCAGGGGCTACTCTTTGTCGCAATGCATGGCTTCTCATTGAGGTGGCTTCTCCTGCTGCAGAGCACAGGCTCTAGGTGAGTGGGCTTCAGTAGTTGTGGCACGTAGGCTCAGTAGTTGTGGCTCGAGGGCTCTAGAGTGCAGGCTCAGTAGTTGCGGCGCACAGGCTTAGTTGCTCCACAGTATGTGGGATCTTCCCAGACCAAGGCTCGAACCCATGTCCCCTGCATTGGCAGGAGGATTCTTAAACACTGTGCCACCAGGAAAGCCTGGTCCACTTGATTTTGTTTCTTACTTGATGTAAGATGTAGATCCAGCTTAATTGTTTCTCATATATTCAATTGCTATAGCACAGTTTATTGAATGGTTCATCTTTATTGCTGCTTTGAGCTGCTACATTTATCTTATACTAAATTCTCATGTGTATTTGCATCTACTTCTTACTGTCTTTTTTGTTTCATTGTTCAGTTTGTCTACTAATGCACTAAGACTACAGTATTTTATAGGCTGAGGTTTTACGATGTCTTATTATATCATCATGTTAGCCTCTTCTCATTTCTTTTATTTTTCAGAATGTTTCTGGCTATTCTTATGTGTTTATTTTCTTCACATCAACATTACATCAGTTTGCTTACTTAACATCCTAATAATTCTAATAGTAATTCTAATAATATCTAAACCTGTTGGTATTTTCCTAGGATCATATTAAATTTATGAATTAACTTAGATTGATTGGCATCTTTTTGACTCTGAATATTTCTGCTCTGAAACATCATGTGTTTTGACATTTGTTCAGGTCTATTTTCATGATCTTCAGAAAAATTTTTTAATTTTTAAAAATCTTTAATATGAAAAGTTAAAATAGTTATAAAAATAGAATAATATCATTGACCATCACCATGTACTTATCACCTGGCTTCAATAATTATGAACACATGGTCATATTATTCAATATTACTGCCTCTCTCCCTCCCTCCCTCAATGTTTTATAACAAATCCCAAACATTACATAAGAAATAGTATAAATTTTTCTTCATATAGTTGTGTACATTTTTTATTAAGCTTATTCCTAGGCCTTTTATCTAACTGTTGGTCATTTCTGTATATTGATTTTGTACCCTTTTGTTATTATTTAAATATTGATCTGTGCTAATTTGAATTCACAGACTTGAAAAAATTACCACCCTTTATAATCTGCTAACCACATTTTACCTGTATGCTTACCTAGACTGTTAGAAATATGCTATTAAGTAAGTAAGCTGTTGGTCTTGTACCAAACAACATATTTGTGGCCTGAAACGTAATGATCAACCTGTGCACTGACATATCAAACTTACCTGGGATTCCTGTCCTGTAAGGTTTTCTGTTAATACCTGAAAAACTCAGGCTGTCTTCAGTTTCCTGTGACTTTATAACGTTGTATGTGTAGTTGCTGGCCTCTATTCTTCCTGTAGACCTTAAAAGCACTCCCTGGTGTAAGTCAGGCCCTCAGAAAGGCACATTAACTCTTCTGAGCCAGTAAGAGACCATTTCAGTCTTTTGAGTTCTTATGAGAAGCACTGATTAGATGTATCAGGAATCACATCATGGTACAAGCACTAATTTTTTAGATAGTTTCTAATGTAGCACCATCAGTATCCTGCTCTTTAGAACACTTTGCTTTTCAAACTCTCAGTGTTTTAACAGTCCCTTTGACACTTTCTTGTGTTATCTGATTAAGCTGTTCTGCTGATGCAGAATCAGGGATTTGGGGTCTATCGTTCATTTTGGAAGACTCTAGCTGGCTGGAGTCTTTATCTCTCCCATAGCCTGCCTCTGAAATGGCATATGGTTTTTCTGCACTGAATTATTTTGTGAAGCCAAATAGGAATTTTCTTTTGGATGTCTCTGGTATTACGTAGGTAAAAATTCTAGTTTATTCCAAATATTAAAGCAACTTTTCTTCAGAGAAAATTTCTTTCCCCTATATTGCAATGACTTAGCTTACATGATACTTTTCAAATGATGAACTTACCTGGAGAGATGAAATATATCTCATTAAAATATGGCTTTGAGGGAAACTGTGAAGACAGTTTTAATAGTACCAGCCTCATTGGATTCATATGGGAATTAGGTGAATTGATACATTTAAAGTGCTTAGACTAGCACCCAGCACATAGTACCCACTAGTGAGTGTTGGTTAAATACATAAAAAAGAAAACAAAACCTATGTACAGAGAAATGGACTTTCTTAAAATAGATCAAGGGAGAAACTGAAATTCTACAATCTACTGTCTCTCATCTCACTCTTGTTGAATTAACTTCCTTCCTGCATATACAAGTAGTTTCTAATTTGAACAACCTCTTTCATTTTAAAGATTCGCCGGTTCTCAGTCCAGCTAATTCTGCAATCAATTTAAGTGGAGCTCAGGACCTGACCCGGAATAAGAATGTTGTGAAGCCACTGGCTTTGTCTTTGCAGGTTGTAGGGAAGACTTTTGCTGCAGGTGATGTTTTCCTCACTTATATTGCTTTGGTAAATACATAGTCTATAAAAGGCTTGTGTGAACTTTAATTGACAATTTGGTAGAAGAAAACAGAAGCTCCTTCTTTGCTAGTTGAAGGCAAAAGTGGGGCTGTCTACAATAACGCACTATTATACAAAGCTTTGTATTTCTATGTTACACCCATAAGAGTCAGTGAATGACATTTGGCACACAGGGGAGACAAAGCAGGTTGATTCTGTTTTAATAAACATTTCTTGGGTACCTGCTGTGATGAGACACTGGGGATACTAAGATAAAAAAGGCTCAATCCCTGACCTCTAATGTACTTGTAACCTTGTAAAGGAGATCGACCTATAAGAAGATATTTCAGTGTACTGCAGTAAATACATTATATCCTAGGGGAGCACAGAGGAGGGGGTTTAACCCAGCATTTTAGGAAATAATCAAGAATGAGTTCTTGGGGACTTCCCTGGTGGTCTAGTGGTTAAGATGCTACACTTCCAATGCTGCAGGGGGTGTGGGTTTGAACCCTGGTTGGGCAACTAAGATCCCACATGCCATGTGGCCAGAAAAAATACCCAAAAGAACGAGTTCTTGTAGGAGCTTGGTCTTTAGCTAGGAGAAGATATTCATTGTACAAAGGAGCAGTGGAAAGACATTTCAAATTCAGGAAAAATCAGGAGCAAAGCCTGAAAGGGAAAGGAAAGGGAAGGGAAGGGAAGGAAAGGAAAGGAGAGGAGAGGAGAGGAGAGGAGAGGAGAGGAGAGGAGAGGAGAGGAGAGGAGAGGAGAGGAGAGGAGAGGAAAGGAAAGGAAAGGAAAGGAAAGGAAAGGAAAGCAGCAGGACGTGTGCAGAAACTTCCAGCAGTTTGGACTCATCAGAAACATACAGTGTAAAACTCAGGGACTAGCAGGAGGTGAGCAAGAGGCAGGCAAGGGAAGGGTCATAGGAGGTCAGGCTAAGAAGCATGGATTTTACTCTATAACTTATGGCACAGGGGAGTGACATGGTCTTACTTTAACTTAAGCTAGATCATTCGGCAGCAAAAAGAAAGAGGTGGGTTGTAGGTCATTCAATAGTCTGGGTGAGAAATGACAAGGTCCTTGACCAGGGTGAAAATAGGTTGGAGAGGAGGAGACAAATTGGAGAACTACTTAGGATGTAAAATGAGCGGACTTGACTGATTAATGGGAGCGTGAAGCAGAAGAAGGGGTCTTGGTTGACGTCCATCTTTCTGGGCTAATGGTTGGTCCCATGGCTTGAGATAGGGAATACAACAGGGGGAGCACGTTCCCCAGGAGGAGATTGTAAGTTCAATTTTGGGTTTGAAATACCCATGAGGCATCCAACTGGAGCTGCTCAACAGTCATTTAATTTATCATAGGGGGAAAGCAGGACTAATAGTATAAAGTTGAGGCACCAGCATGTGGTTGAAATCACCAGGGAAAATAGTGTCAGCCAAGGAGAAATGTAGGGTGAGGCAAGCTGTGAACTGAAGGTAGAACCCTTAGAAAATTTCAGTGTTTAAGAAAAAGAAATGGTCAGAGAGGTAGAAGAAAAACAAGGATAAAGGGAACCTATCATTCTTGGAAACTTTCCAACAGTTAGGTATCATAATTTATCCAGACTTCTTTTGTTCTTACTCTGGTCTAACAATTCTTGCAGAATCTGCCCTCTGATTAGATTATAGACTGAAACTAACTGAATCCAAGTCTTTACAGCGTAAAAGAAAAATTAATGAAAGTATGGATCTTGGCAGTAATCATCATGATTGCTAATACCATCAGATGAAAGGCCGATGAACAACTTTATAACTTGAAGATTAGGCTAACAACTCTTAAACCCACTGATGAATCTTAATATCACAGGAAGAGAGAAAACCAGCCATTATGTGCTTCTTAATGGAAGTATACAACAGGACTTAGGAGATACTCTTGCCAAAAGAAAATCAAACTTGAACCTGAGCAAGCATCTATATCTAATGATTAGTTTGGGAGTTAGAGGAGACATCAAATGACACCATGGATATCCAATCAGCAAAATACAGAAAATGAGAAATTTTCCTAGGTTTTCAGCAAATTAATTGTAAGAAAGGAAAAAAAGGAGAACCCTGTAGATTAAAAGAGATTGAAGGCACATAGCAACTAAATACAATGTGTAGATTTTTCTTTGAACCCCAGTTTAAACAAGAAATGTAAAAAACCATTTCTGAGCTGATTGGGGGAAATTTCAAAACTGCGATGGGATATTTGATATTAAGAAATTATTGATCATTGTTAATTTTAAGTATAAAACAATATACAGTTATGTTTTTTTGAGCCCTTTTATTTTAGAAACATACAAAAGTATTTATGGATGAAATGATATAATAAATGAGTTTACTTCATATTAATCTAGAGCCCATATGTGTGTATGTCGGGTGGGGGGACAGATAGGGAGTATAGATAAGACAAGAGTGGCTGTGTGTTGATAAATGTTGAAGCTGGGTGATGGGTATGTAGTTTATATATTATCTCTACTTTTATATATGTTTGAAAATTTCCGTGATACAAAGGTTAAAAAATAGTTTTTCTTCTTTCCACCCACCATCTCCAAAGACTTCACTGAAAATAATTCTAAGAGATCTCTTGCAGGGGACTTCCCTGGTGGTCCAGTGGTTAAGACTCTGCACTTCCACTGCACAGGGCTTGGGTTCAATCCCTGGTCGGGGAACTAAGATCCTGCATGCTGTGGGACGGCCAAAACAATAAAAAAGATCTCTTGGATTCCTAGAAAATTATTTTGGGTGACATTTCATGTTAGTGAAGGTAACTACTCTGATGGTTGTAGTTGGCTTTAGGCAGCTGGGCTATCCTGTCAGTGGGATTTCTTTGAAACCTAGAGTGTGAGGTTTGTCATATGGTTGCAACATCACAGAAAGCAGTGTCCTGACCAGACTGTTCTGAGTGCCTCCTCTTGTGTACCACAGACACTGCTAATGGAAACAGTAGCCATGGAGGGAAGAGCAGCACATCTAGCTCCACTCCAGCCCGCCCAGCAAATTACTCTTTGTCACCAAGACCTAGCTTTGCCTCCGGAGACCAAGGTACAATACCCATCTTAGAGTTTTGAAATAATGCAACTGAATTATGGGAGAAGTGGTCCAGAGAGTTTGGAAGGATGAATTATCTGGCAGCACACTCCCAGTTTTTCCTTAGGTTCTCATACAATGTTTTGAAAATTTATGATTGGTATGAACAATTACGATTACATATGTTGGTGATTCTATTTCCTATCTAGGAAATAACACTGAAGCAAATACATAAGAAGTGTCTTGAAAGGCTGTGGGCTTTGATGACCAAAGTACAGTTTGATGACCAAAGTACAGGGTTCAAAGCTCCTCTCTGTTGTGTGACCCTGGGTAAATGTGAGCCTTCCTTTCACCATCTATGAAATGGGTATAACAATGTATTTGTCCTACAACTTCACAGGGTTGTTGATAGACTCAGATGAAATAATCTGGTAAAACTGTACATTGTAAAACAGCCTGCAGCTGTTAGATAGTACTGTTAGTATATGACTTTTTCTAACTTTACCTCTAGAAAAGTGACTTTGACTTTCTAAGTATAATCATAGTAAAGGTCCCATGCTACTTTGGCTTCTTTCCTTTCTTCCATCACTAAGGACAAGGCTCATCTTTCTTTTTGTATTCAGCTACCATGTTCATTTCTGGGCCACCAAAGAAACGACACCGAGGATGGTATCCTGGGTCACCTGTCCCCCAACCTGGTTTAGTTGTACCTATTCCTACAGTTCGCCCTCTTTCAAGAACTGGTAAGATCTCAACATAAGATGGGTTTTGTTTCCTTAAATTAGCAAAGGTATCTCTTACTCTCGTTCTTTCCATGAACACTTGAAGATAAATTTCCTTAACCAACTATTGTGTCCAGTATTATAGCAGCTAATATTTTGTCCCCATCACATCTGCCATCCCGACAAGCACATGTGCCATCACAACAGATCTTGATTCACCATCTGGCTTTGTTTTAGCCCATAGTATCGATGAACCATTCTTTACATAGAGCTTGATGCTACCAATCCACCATCACAGAGCATAAATGAACTCACTTTGCCAGTAGTGGAATTAGTTGTATCCTCCTGTGATCTGGTTCCTTATGTGACCTATACGTATTATTTCTGAATTGGATGGTTCAGTCTGTGACTAGAATCCTGACTTGTTCTCCTTTATAATACGCAAGCTGTGGCCATTTGGTGCCTACAGTTAAATGTTCAAATGCCCATCTACCTTGCTGTATGAAACACAGACAAATGTAAATATACCAATTCTAAGACATAGGTGGGGTTCTTTAAAATTTTGTTTGTTTAAAAAAATAATTTTAAAGACTGCATAGAAATGGTATATACACAAAGAATTATGCCAGTGTTACTGTGGTTGCCTCTAGGTAGTACTGATTAATGATGAATTTATCCTTATTCTCATTTTTCTGTACTTTTCACATTTTCTGTAATGAGTAGATGCACCTTGATAATCTAGGGCGGGGAGAGATAAAATACAAAACAGAATCCAAAATACTGGATGTGGAAAAACAACTGGAAGGAAAAACTACCAAAATGCTAAATAGTAGTTATCTCCAGACAATTTGATAATGGTTGATATTTTTGTTTATTTTTCTCACTTCTTATTTTATACAATAAACACAAATTACTTTAATGAAAAAGCCATTAGGCTTATAAAACTTGCATATTAAAAGTATTAACACTGTGTTGATTTCAACTGTATTTCACTTTGCCTTCCTATCTAATCCTTCTTGTCAAACAACTTTTTTTTCCAGAGTCCCTTTTATCTGCCCCGGTTCCACAGACCCCATTAACTGGAATTTTACAACCTCGACCCATTCCTGCAGGGGAAACTGTAATTGTTCCTGAAAATCTGCTGAGTAACTCAGGAGTTAGACCAGTAATCCTGATAGGTAAGGAAAGGAATTCCTAGTTGCCTGTGTCGGCTGGAGTCTAGGAATGCTTCTCCATTTCACTGTGTATTCATGCATGTGTTCGTGAATGTATTCATTGATTCATCTATCAATTCTTTCAGCTTTTATTGGTCAGCTCCTTCATGCTATAGGAAACATGTGACTAGAATTTGGGAATAAGGCTCCTTTTGGCCCACAAGGAGCACTGTTTAGTGGGGGAGTCTAGAGGTTCACAGCCGAGCACTCCAAGAGCTCAGAGGAGAGGGAGCTTAACTCTGCCTGGAAGGGGTCTGAGAAGACTTCTCAGAGGTGATGTTTCATCTGGGGAACTGAGGGGTCGATGAGAGGAGATGAGACTGGAGAGGGCTCATTCCAGTCAAAGGGAGCCAGACCACAGAGAAAAGGAGCAAGCTGAGCCAGTGAAGAGGCCCCACTCAGGAGAACCAAGGGGCCGCAGAGCTGCAGATCTAAACCGTGGGGAAGCATTTAGGAGTCAGAGCCTTTCCAAGCTCTCTATAATTGGAAGTGTAGAAATTTAGGAGTCCCTAGATTCCAGGACTAATACAGTACCTTTCATACCCACATCGAGAGTCCTCTCACTGGGGGACTAGCCTAGGCCAGAAGAAGAAGACTGCTGGCTTTACCTTCGGGACTAAACAGATAGGGTGTTTAAGCCCACTAGGTCTTTATGGTATGTCCATGTGAAGTGTTATCTGTTCCTTGCAGTTGGCTTGAGCCTACTGACATGGCTGGTTTTGCTTTGAGCCCTGTTCTTTATCAGGCTGCCCCATCCACTGCTCCTGGACCTACAGGCACTGGAGGGGAGTCCCAGTTGTTTAAATTCCATATAGTCAGGAAGTTCTTATTGAGCATTTGAGTTGTATGCATAGTGCAACTAAGCCTTGGAAAGATACGTAAAACATGAGGACCTTTTGGTGCCTGCCTTTGAGAAAGACTCACAGAGGGACTGTTCTTTTCACCACACCACCAAAACAGGGTGTATTTTCAACACTTTTTGGTCCTATCTACTTCTAAGATAATTTGAGACTGTTTACTGACACTTCGGAAGAGAACATAGCAGAAGTAGCTAAGATGGCAAAAAGAGTAAGAAACTCCACATATCTGCGTCTGGCAGAATATTGCTGTTGATCAATAAGTTTAGCTTCAATTTTTTTAGACGAAAACCTCAAGAAGTGAAACATGTTATTGTAGTTTGTCTGTTTCTTTTCTGATTTCTCATCTGAAAAGAAACTTGATCAGGAATTTTATCTGAAAATATTTTATTCTGGCAGTTTTACAAAGGATACAGAGATGTTTTTGCAAACTTTCATCAATCCTCTGTGGCAGAGATGTAATGTTAACATGTCCCTTATATACTATAATTTGAATATTAATATAATTTGAGTATTTTGCTTCCTGTTCTTCTAATATACTAAAAGGGTAGAATTTAGAGCATTCAAGTGAATTCCCTAGGATTGATATATTTGAGTGATTCATTTGGTAGCCATCTCAGAGGGCAGGGGACTTTGTTAAGCATCATTGATCCTAGTTGAGCAAATATACCTGGTTGGACCTCAAAAAGAAATGTTGAACTTTATTGACCTGCTTCTATTGGGGCAGGCTATGGCACTTTACCCTATTTCTATGGAAATGTTGGTGACATTGTTGTGAGTCCTCTGCTGGTGAATTGCTACAAGATTCCACAGTTGGAAAACAAAGATTTGGAACAGTTAGGTTTGACTGGCAGCCAACTCCTGAGCGTGGAAAACATGATCCTTCTGACAATACAGTATCTCGTGCGGCTGGGTAAGCTATTTTCAATAATCATTTGATGGTGATGATTTTTATTCTTTTTTGTAACATACTTTTTTTCCCTTTCTTACCAACTTTCTCACATTTATCCACCTCTTACTTTCCCTCTTTCACTGCTAACATTCTTTTTCTTCCACCCCATTCTCTGTGGCTTTTCCCTTTCTTCTCCTTCATTCCTTTCCTACTCCTTTCCTTTCCTTTTCTTTCCTATTTCTTTGTTTTTTCCCCCCATTTCTCTCAGATCTAGCCTCTCTTGCTCCTCACTTTGCTTCTTTGGGTCCTAGAAGAGATTAATTGCTCCACCTAGTGTCCAGTCCCATAATGGTCCTAAGGTCTCCAAAGTAGTTGATGTAGGCAGACTGTCCAAGGGCTGTGCATGGGTACCTCCCTTAGGGAGTCAGGTCAAGCCACCTTTCTGAGTGCAGCTACCATCTGGAATGCAAATTTAGCCATTGCCTTAGACAATCCTTTTCCAGTTTTCCACTTAGCCTTTTTATCTTGTTTATCTACTGTCCCTACACCCATTTTTTTCTTCTCCAGCTCCATCCCTTTGATGTAGTCTCAAACTGCTTCCCTTCACTGAGGTAGTAACTTGGACCTCCCTGGAAGGTTTTCTGGGCTTTAGGGTAAGGGGATACATAGGTCATGAACCCTTCGCTTCCTCTGTTTGATATCTCCTCCTGAGCCCCACAGTGGGTGTATGCAGGTGCTCTGACAACACTGTAGTGGCTCCGCAGCATTTACATTGCAATGTCCTTTATTTTGCAAACTGCAGTAGGCCATCTAACATGCAGCCTAATTAAATACCTACTCCAGGACTTCAAACCAGTGATTTACATAGGAAAATATTCAACATGTAAAATTACACATTAAAAATTTTATCTGCATCTTGCGAATCTTTTTAATGTTTTAAAATACTTTGGTGTTAAGTAATAAAAAACATGGGGCCAAACAATGTTAAACACACACACACATACATACACACACAAACACGTGTGCGCGCACTTCAGTTTCCGTCTTTGGAGTATCAGCTAGCAATCATGGGTGTAATTCTTAGTACCTGAGAGCCCAAAGGCCTGCTTTGACATGGGATCTGCTTTTACATGGGCTTTTGAAACTTGTGAGGCTTCAGGTATCTCATGAGCCACTTTCATAATAAATCTAGGACTTGCTAATCATTTTTGTTAGTAGGTAGTAAAATTATAAAAATCACCTGGGTCTGACATTTGATGTCATAATTTTAATTGATACATACTGACTTTCAACCGTGTTCCAAGATGAAAAAACAGCTTCTAGATGTATCCAGAATCAGTAAAACAAGGCCACATAAAGTAATGCTATTATAGCTAACCAAGCCGATAGCATTTTTTAAAATCTCAATAACAATTTAAATAGAGTCCAAGTTAATTAAATGAACTAAATGGTCAAAACAAAATGTCTTCCCCAAAGGGAGATCAACTCGATGATGGGTGATGCCTTAGAGGGCCAGGACAGGGAGAGCAGGAGGGAGTCGTGGGAGGGAGGGGATATGGGGATATATGTATAAATACAGCTGATTCATTTTGGTGTACCTCAAAAGCTGGTACAAGAGTGTAAAGCAATTATATTCCAATAAAGAGCTTAAAAAAAGAAATAAGAAAAAAAAAAGTCTTCCCTTAAATTGCTAAAAGCTCTTTTCTTAAAAAATAGAACAATCGCCATTCAATTAGACAAAACTCTTCTCTGCCCTGCAGGATCAGGTTATCTCCAGAGTTTTTCTTGCAACCAGATAATTACATTTCTCAATGTCCAACATAAATAGCTATTTCTTTTTCATAATCTAAATTTTGTACATTGAGACATCTCTTCTCCACAACTAACTCTTCTGGAGTCCTTAATTTTTTTTTTTTTTTTTGGCCTTCAGAAGTTTCAAAGAAGGCAGCAAGAATATTTTCACATATGCTAAAGATTATAAATAGACATTTGAAAAAATAAATCCAAACTTCTAAAAGGACAGGTCTAATACTTTCATGGCTCAGTTACCTGAAGGTAACAGAGAAGAAGAAAGGCAAGATTTTTCAGAAAGAACAGGCCTTTCCACTACAGTCACTTTTTAAAAACAGAAGTCTCAGTTATTTCACAATCTGAAAATCTTTTGAAGTAGATAATGAAATCAGTAAATCCAGAGATTCTTGGAGGACTCTGAGTCTGTTGGAACCTTGTCTTTTCCTATTATGGTAGCTCTGTCTGAAAAGCCTGGTGCCTGGGCTATGCTGAGTTACTGGAGATCAGCACTTGAAGGGAAAAAATTACTATGTATTATCACGCTTGTGAAAAGTGGAGAAAAGTCTCCTGCAGTTTAGCTGTTAAGGCTAAGGATGCAGAAATGACGGGAGGTGATTGGAAGCAAGGCAATTTACTCTAAAAAGTTTCCTGCCTCATTTAAACTTTGATACAATTTCCTCCATTTCTCAATTCCTAACAGTAATTCAGTTAAAACTCTATAAAAGTGAGTTTTAAGGCAACCGAGAATGCTATGAACATGTTTGATATTTTATTTTCCCCGAATGGCTTTGTATTTGGAATTAATTATGCTGCTTAATAGAACATGTTTCTCCATTGTGGTTTGGAGGGGACCTTATGGACACACCTATTAACCAACCTCCTCAAATTGTCTATGAGAGGCAGGAGGAAACTGGAGACAGTCATGCTTTTGAGCCTTCACTTGCTCTGATGGAAGAAAGCTTTAAGTAGACAACCACCTTTCCTTCTCCTCATGCAGTCAGCATAGATCTTGCACTTTGAGCTCATTACTAAGTGCATACTCAATGGCCATGAACCATGGTGCTAATTTGATAAAGTTAAATGAAGCTCAGCAGCTTTGGTGGTTCCCAGGTGATAAGAAGGCATACCCTAGTAAGGGATTGGGGAAGGCACAGAAACATAAACACAGTGTAAGTTTTGCCACTTTCTTGCCTTCTTTCTGTGTATAAAAGAGAAAAATCTGTGAGGACTTCACTCTCCTACTTCCCTCTGGCTCCAACCAATCCTGGAAAAAAACCCTGGTTTTTTTCTAATTTAAAT
The DNA here is from genome assembly GCF_030028045.1 of Hippopotamus amphibius kiboko. NCBI lineage: Eukaryota > Metazoa > Chordata > Mammalia > Artiodactyla > Hippopotamidae > Hippopotamus > Hippopotamus amphibius. The sequence goes on along the minus strand of NC_080196.1, from coordinate 75,823,948 downwards.
TATTTATTTTTAAAATGTGTAATATTTTATTTAATTTTCCTTATCCTAAACATTACTAAACTTGCATTTTCTTACTTTCCCAGAGAAGATGGGCAGGGGCCAGGGAGGCCACTTGAACCCTGGTTAGAGGAAGGAAAGGTTTCTAACTCACTCAGGTGCCTCGTTCCCAGATACAAGTCCAGCCCCTCATTCCTGTATTCTTTGCAAGGGGCTTTGGGCTTTGGATTCTGAGGCTATTGCTTGGTCTCAGATCACAGACATTGAGGGGGTCTGTATCTGTTTCAGAAGCCTGAGTTTCAAATCTCAGGTCTGCACAGCAAAATAAAGGACCTTGAGCAGCAGGAGTGAACATAGTCTTGCTGATTTCAATTTAAACTAAGTGTAGGAATTCGTTGTGTCACTTGGATGCCAGACATTGACTTGCTTATTTTATCCTAAAGACCGGTTGAGGGACTTCCCTGTTGGTCCAATGGTTAAGACTCTGCGCTTCCAATGCAGGGGGCACAGATTCGATCCCTGGTTGGGGAGCTAAGATCCCACGTGCCGTGTGGTGCAGCCAAAGAAAAAAATTGAGTTTCTAAAGAGAAACAAAATCCCCCTAATTCCAGGGACCACAGATCACCCATGTAAACTTAGCCATAACCATGGCCAGGGAGGGAGGGCCACACTCCATACTTAACCTAGAACTTTGGGGAATAACTAGATGATGAGAGCATTCTCTATCTGAGGAAAGCGTGAAACTGCCTAAATATAAGTTGGAAGTAAAAAATAAACTTAATTTTCCTCATGGACAGTACTATCAGGATTAGGAATAGAGGCAATACATTAAAATGTTTTTCTAAAGTACGTATGAATAAAATGAGAAATGCGTGAAGCCTGAAGCTGCTTATTTACCAGTAGGTTAGCCTCTTGCTTTCATTAGTCATTAACTATTTCCATAATGCCAAGCTTAATATATCAACAAAAATACCACCTTCAGTGACCATCTCCCAAGGCATACAATGGAATTGATAGATACTCTCTCTGAGCACATCTACTTTTAAAGATAACAAGAACAGAAGTCTGTTTGCATTTTTTTAAAAATGTATATTGAGGCAGAGAAGAGAGAAGGTAATTTCACAACGGAAAATGGTTAGTAGAGGGAGTATACTTGAGGCCACTACAGGAAAAAGAGCTTATTTGCCAGTTGGAATAGACGGCACTGATGTGTGTATTTGTGTGTGTACATGTGTCTGTGTTTGCTAGCTGTAATTAAAAAAGAAATTCTAGCTGTAATTCTCTTCAATTTAGGTCCTGATCAGATACCTCTCAGGGAAGAATTTGAGCAAATTATGCTGAAAGCTATGCAGGAATTTACTCTGAGAGAGAGAGCCCTGCAGATGGGTGCTCAGTGCACACCCGTGTCACCAGGACAGCTTCCCTGGCTGGCTAGGTTAATTGCCAGTGTATCTCAAGACTTGGTTCATGTGATTGTGACCCAAAACTCCTTGGCGGAGGGCATTTCAGAGACATTGAGGACTCTCAGTGAAATGAGACACTATCAAAAACTACCAGATTATGTTGTGACAATTTGTGCATCGAAAATCAGAGGAAATGAGTTTTGTGTGGTCGTATTAGGTAAGTGATTTTTAATATCCATTCATTCAATCGTCTGTCCATTTGAAAAATACTAACGGGGTATTTCAGGCATCCGTGTCATTAATCTCTGGTCAAGGGCTCCAACTTGGGTTCTTCCTCCTAATTTTAACTTTTCCTTTGCTCCTCAGATCAGATTTTTATAGCCCTTAGTTTGGCTGGTGTCCCCGTCAGCTGGTTGTGGGAGCATTATTTCAAAGCACACCCTAGTAACAGACACCCTTGTCTCATGTAACTTCTGTCCTTAAAAGGTTTTGAAAATGTTACCATTCTAGCATGTGATAAAGCCATTGCCACAGGTGGTTTAAGCCAGTTAATCATATTTGCCAGGAACTTAGCTCATATATTCGCCTCTTCAGTGAAGAGGATATTTAATGTTATAACATTGACCCTAAAGAAAAGGTTCAGAAAGTTGGTACATTACAAGATGGAGTTTTGTTTCTGGTGCTAATTTTCTATCAGGCACCATCCTGAGTTGCCATTTGGACCAAATTTTGCTTTTCTCCTCTCTGTGAATGGCTCTCACCTCTTCCTAGCAAAGTGGCCAAGCCCCCTTGCTTAGACCAAACCCACCTGCTCATCTCTCTGTGATATGTATTTCTTTCAGAAAGCTTCATCAGAAAGTGGAATACATTCATTTCCTAATTTTCATTTGTAAAAACAACAACATAAGTTTATATTTTTAAGACTGATATTCATAATAGCCATGCAGACACAATTTTTTAAAGATTTTTCACATTCCTCCAGAGTCTTTAAACACATGCATGGTATGTTTTCACAGTTATGTTATTTTTTCCCCCGAGCATCTAACTTTATATTATAAACTTTTCAAATGAAATTTTGAAACCATCATTTCAAATGCTGTGTAATCACCCATCGTTTGACGTGCCATACTTTTCTTGGCCAGGTCCCTCTAGCTACATACTTGCGTCGTCTTTCCAGTTCTTGCTGTTCTAAATCACGTCCCGGTGAACCTTTGTTCACTGGCACATCGTCTCTCCCTCTGTTTGCAGGTCAGCATCAGTCCAGAGCTCTGGCAGAGAGCATGCTCACCACAAGTGAGTTTTTGAAAGAAATTAGTTATGAGCTCATCACAGGAAAGGTCAGTTTCCTGGCATCACATTTCAAAACCACATCCTTAGGTGAGTGCTTGTCAGATTCAGCAGCGCTGGGGGCCCCCGGCTGTGTGATTTTCTGAATTTAAATCTTAGCCTGTCAAGGAGCTGAGTGTGGAGCTTAAGCTTGCCCGCTGTCTTTCCCTCATTTGGAATGGTTTCTCTTAAGCATTTTGTTACTGACACAGCAAAGGGGTCCAGGCACTAAGATGGGAGGCCTCCGCTCAGCCCCTGCCTTGTTGTGTGACCTTGGGCAACATTCTGCCTCCCCAGTTTTCTAATATGTCAAATGGAGATATAATGATCCCATCCTGCCTGCTCTAAGTATTACAGAGGCCGAGAGAGAGAGAGTGTGGAAGCATGAAACCTGTAAGCATGATACAAATGAGGGTAGCTCTGGCTACCAAGATCCCGCTATGGGGTGACCGAGTGTAAATTCTGACGTGAAAAGTGGGATGACCAACATATCTCGACGGGAACCCAGCTCAGCTGCCCAACTTCGAGACTCATACAAACACGTCATTCCTTGTGACTTTCTCATCTCCATTTTATTTTGTAATAGGTGATGACCTAGACAAGCTGCTAGAAAAAATGCAACAGAGAAGAGGAAATAGTGTGGTGACCCCTTTCAACGGAGACCTTAACGAGTGTGTGTCACCTCAGGAGGCTGCTGCTATGGTCCCCACGCAGAACCTGGGTAATGTCACCTCAGGCCAGAAGGAGGAAGCCAGTCCTCAGGACAGACACAGAAGCTAAGTCGTTCTGAGGGTTTTGAGGTCTTGTCTTCAAGTCACAGACTGTGACAGGCCTTCCCTTATTATCTACATGATAAATCTGGCTCAAGTTTACAATGCCTTACCCTGTGGCCTGGGTCCAATGCCTTTGTTCTTAGTAAATGTCTCCTAGAATTAAAATCAAAGCCAAAGACTTTATTTTAAGCAGTCCCTCTCCCTGTTGTTTTTTCCTCTAAAGATTCTGGGGTCCTTGGTGTACTTTCCTTAGCTCCACCAGTTGTGCCCACCACTGTGGGTGCCCATGTAGGGTTTTAAAGAACTACTTGAGGGAATCTAGACCACAGTCTGTATAGGGCCCTGGCTTTCTGCTCCCTGCAATTACCCTCCAACATGTAAAACACATAATCTCAGGGTTAACGAGGCCTTCCTGGCAGCTGGAGCCGAAACACTGACATCATCTGCCCTACAACGAGCTTGTGGGATGCCAAGGGGGATGGTGGGATGAGGGGTGAGGAGTTAGATTGCTAGATTGGATTCCTTTAAGTTCACATCCTTCCCCAATTCCCTCTTTGATAGGGATAGTGTAAGAAAGGACAGAACACAGAGCAGGAGCAGGATGGACACGAAGCAGATCCATACGAGTGGATGCTGACAGCCTTTTGGCTTCCACTTGACCGGAAGGCATCCTTTATGCATTGGGATGGCCTCAGCTGGAAAAATAGCATGGCTTGGCACCAGCTCAGGCATAAAAACAAATTCAAAGGTGATAAAAGTCTGACTTCTGGACATTATATGGCAATAAAGTGATCATCCAGATGATCTAAAATGTGTTTTATGAACAAAGTTAGAATTTTAAAATTCTCAGATGCCCACATACAAATCCTTGATTCCCTGTTTAAGACACATTGCTTGGGAGTTCCCTGCTGCTCCAGTGGTTAGGACTTGGTGCTGTCACTACCAGGGCCCTGGGTTCAATCCCTGGTTCCCTGATCGGGGAATTAAGGTCCCACAAGCCGTGCAGCGTGGCCAAAAAAAAAAAAAAAAAAAAGGAAAAAGAAAAGAAACATTGCTTAAAGATATTTTTAGGTTTCCTTCAACTTCAAAATTTGCTAAGTTCAATTCTACAAAGTTATGCCATCCCCTGTGTTACTCCCCATTCATCTAACCTGTGAAATGAAATCACAGCGTAACTATCCAAAGACAGATTTTTATTTTGATTGGTAATCTTTGTGGGCCAAAAACTATTTGGGCTGTTGTTAAAACTTGCAGTTTGGGGCTTTTCTAGTGGGTTGTCTCAGCCAGTAGGGAGACCCACCTGTATAAATTTCCACTCACTGTCAGGGTTCCATGGTGGCTGGGGTCCCGTGACTACCGCCTTTGCCTGGGCTGCTTTGCAGCTTGACTTTAGAAAACATTCATTAGCACAGGTTAATTGGGCCCTTATGTGTTCCAGTCAGACTTCCACATGTGTTCCTGATAAAAAGCAGCCCTTTCAAGAAGCATTAAATGTTTCCTGCTCAGGTGTTTAGCTGACTAAGGCTATCTCTCATTAGGGGTGTGTGTGTGTGTGTGTGCACACGCACGCATGCACGTGTAAGAGAGATTGATCACTAGGTTATAACTTGTAATAAAAAGCTACTGGCATGTTCAGAGTATCTGGGCAATGTTTTTCTCATACGTCACCTATTGAGCGGCCAGCAGGCCGTGTCATGAGTCAGGTCTCTTCAGATAGTACAGGCGTCAGCACTAGAGTTGACCACAGTCGCCCAGACCTGCCAGGTCACAAGCACTGGCAAAGTGGAGTCAAGTGGGAAGAAAGGTGAAGTTAGTGTCATGGGGAGGGGAATTTCAAACCATGTTGCAGCTGACTTGCTGGAGAGGAAATGTTTACTGAAGTGCCGTCCAGAGAAGCTCAAAGGAACTCAGCATGACTGTGGTTATGGCATTGCCTCTGAACTGGGTCTGGGCTCAGGCACCTGACCTGTGGTGATAGACCTAAAGAAGCCAGGAAACTCTTCCCCTTTCCAGATATGAGTCCTGGCTCCAGCTGCAAGAGTGTGGTCTGTCCCCCTCATTTCTAGGCAGGGGAGGGGTGCTTTGTGAGTTCGTGCTTTGTGAGACAATTGATGTTAAAATAATACATTTGTAAAACTACCACATTCACTCTTGAGCACATCCTTTCAGCCAAGTTGTCAAGGAAAGTGGGCAAATCTGTTATAGTCAACAGGGAGTGAGGATAGAACATGAGGATTCTTGGCACCAGAGCATCACTTTACCCCATGTGTATTCTTTGTCCCTGCATGGATTTGTAGCGGCCATCACAGACGTGAATTAATATTGTTCTTATGACTTTTTTAAATTTTAGATTTAGATAATGAACTCTTCCAGATTTATCAACCGCAGCTTACAGTTGCCAGAAAACTCTTGTCCCAGGTGTGTGCTATAGCAGACAGCGGCAGCCAGAGCCTGGACCTCGGCCACTTCAGCAAAGTGGACTTCATCATCATTGTCCCAAGGTCAGAGGTGCTGGTCCAGCAAACTCTTCAACAGATTCGACAATCAGGTAAGACGGAGCTTTCAGAGAGGGCCCTGCCTAGACCCAGCCTTAGATTCCCTCTGCCTCTTTCTTTGGCTTAATCCAAACGTTTTTGGACAATTCCATCCTTAAATATTACTTCATATTTATCTGTAAGTATTCCCTCAGAGTACTCTGACCTTCTCCCTTCTAGGTCAAGGGCAAAATGATGTGCATGTTTGCTTGATTCTGTTAAGTCTGTGATGTCATCAGTAGATTAGAAACCGGCCACTCGTGTGTATGAAGAGAAATGTCCTCAAGGCAAAGATAGCCGTGCATGGGGTGATGGGGTCTGTGCCACCTGAACTCCTTCTGTGGCTCAGTGAGTCATATTCTCTTAGGAGGATTCTCATACATTTCGCACATGAGCAGCAGATTTTCAACCTAGAAACCAGAACACCATCCCTCATGTTAGAATTTCTCCTAATAACCTTAAAAGAATAAGTAGAGAGGGAAAAAAAATGTATTTCCAGAAAATGTAAAAAGGTAGGGAGCAAATATTTTAGAAGTCTGTGGTAAATAACATCCCTCTCAAACATAAAATTTGCTTAGAATTACAAGAAGCAATAAGGAATTTAGAAAATTGAGACTGCTGAAAAATGCCTGCCTTTGTAAACTAGGTTTGAGAAGGAAATTATAAATGTCAAGTTGCTTCTGAGTACCTTAGCTGGGGGAAAACACATACAAACACACACACACACACATACACACACACGTACACGTACACACACACACACAGATTTTAACTGGAGGATAAATCTCTTTGCCACAGTAAAAAATTTTATTTTCAACATATCTGAAAACTGGTAGGAAGCGGAAAGATTCACAAGATCTTGAAATACGGTTTATATGTTCCATGCCTGTCATTCAGTGCTCCTTAAACTTTAGTGTACATGCAGATCACTGGGGATCTTGTTAAAATGCATATTCCCCGTCAGCAGGTCTGGGTGGGCTCCAGATTCTGCATTTTCAACAAGCTCCCAAGGGATAACCGGGCTGCTGGTCAGAGGACCACACGTTGATTAACACAGCTCTACAAGAAATCTTCCGTTATTAGTTCCACGGGCCAGATGAGCTGACTAACAATAGCCTTTTCCCTCTTTATCATCTCTTAGTGGCTGTGACTGAGTCATGTAAAGTCTTTCCTTGCCTTCTCAAGACCCAAGTGCCTGGTTAACAGCGCAATCTTCGTTTTAGCCTCTAAAATTTTGAATGACAAGTTACAAAGTGGCCTGTTGGAAATACTGACTTATAGGTGAATTAGCCAGAGACTGTCAGATGCCTTCTCTCACAGCTCTCCCAGAGACCGGAGTGAGTAGTAGGCATCTTCAGCTACTGGCCATTCTGCATTTTCTTTCTGCCCCCTCCCCTCCATTGAAGGAAATGGAGGGGCTTTCATCACACCAGGCATTAACCAGATTTTTGCTGCTGCTGCTTGTGGTTTTTCCACTTCCTTGCCGTGGAGGGAGCACCTTCTTTTATAGGTTTTCTGCTTATACCAAATGGCATTTGTGGCCTTTCTGCATTTGTGATCTGATATCCCAACCCAGTCAAGGCATCTTAGCACCTGTTTCAAGAGGTGAAATCATCCATGGTCAGCAGTTGTGCTCTCCCCAGAGCCTTTTCCTCAAATTACCTCTTGATGACCTGTACTTTCACCTTTCTTAATCAATGCAAGATCCTAAATAAAACCCTGCATTTTTGACAGAGAAACTCTATTGGTACCTTCCTTGTCCCTGCTCTATGCCCTCGGATTTTTCCAAAGTGAGTATTTTGAGATTATCATTCCTCAGAAAGGTACCGAAATTTGACTAGTTACATAAGCTTAGAATCCAAGAAAATCAGTGTTATAGACAGTCAGAAAATTGAAGGCAAAGCATATTTTAAAAATTATTCACATCTGGCCTTGGCATACATACTGAAAATTTTTGCTGCAAAAAGTCACTTCTATATGTTTTAAAATAACTGTATTCATTTTTATTATAGAAAAAGTTATGGTTTTATTTTGAAAAATAAAGTAGGAAATTTTAAACACTTATAATCCCACCACTGAAGAATAATCACTGTTAAAGTGTCTTAATACCTAGTGTTCCAGGCTCTCTTCTCTGCCTGTGTCTGATATTATAGTGGGCACATTTTTCCATGTCATTAATCATTCTTAATGAATGTATATGATATTCCATATCATTTTTCCATGTCATTAATCATTCTTAATGAATGTATATGATATTCCATATCATAACAACACCAAAATTTATTTGCTTTTTATTTGAATACCTTCATATTCTTAGAACACATAACAGTTGATAGAACCTGAAGGACCAGAAGCATGTTAAGGTGTAAAGAGATTGTCCAGAGCAGAGATTCTCCACTAAAACAACTCTTGAAAGTCATTGCTATGAAAATATAAAGGAGTCTCAAGAAGTCCTCTGACTTGGTTTCCTCATATTTTGCCATGTGAATCAAGGAGAGCATCATTTGCCTAAGGTCCAGAGAGCAGTGCTTTGGGGACAAAGACCATTTTCTCATCTCTGTGTGTGATGCCTCATTTCTGCTTCTCTTGAACCTGGCACCAGTAGAGACTCAACTACGGTTCGAAGGGAGACCTGGGGCTGGAGGGAGGAAGGGGAGGGGATGGACAGAGGGAGAACCAGTGTCCAAGTGCTTTGCTCTCTGGTTCCATTTGCCTTTCCCTAAAGGAAGCATTTCAGCGGCCAGCCTGCCAAAAAGAGCACCAGGCAGGAAGAAGCAGCCAGGCCATGCAGAAAGGCCACATCATTGGCAGCCCTTGTGTGGCTGAAAGAAAAAGGTGAAAATAGAAACCATCGTGTTGTTGAAGACTCAGGACTAAGGCGAAGCATTTGATACCTCAACTCACTTTCTAATTAAGGAAGGGAAGCAGGGAGGAAAAGAAAACAAAAGAAAATGTTACAGAAAGAATTGGAAGGTAAAAAAAAGAAATGAAATGGGTTAAACGTTTCTACGTTTGCGCCAAATGGACTTGCAACTGCTGCAGTGATCATTAGAAAAGCAGCATAATGAATTTTTAGACCATAGGAAATACTTTTGTTTTAGTGTCATTTTTTTTTTTTACAAATTGATGTTTAGCATAATTCTTCTAATTCAGGAAGCCCTAAATGCTATAAATTAGAATACTATGATATCAAAATGCATTCAAAATGCAAGCCACTTTCAACTCAAGGTTTGTAGGATGAAAACAGGAAGGATTACTGACTGTCCATATTTTCCTCCTCCCTGCTTTTTTAAATGGTGCTCCAGGGACTTCCCTCGTGGTGCAATGGTTAAGAATCCACCTGCCAATGCAGGGAACATGGGTTCAATACCTGGTCCGGGAAGATCCCACATGCCACAGAGCAATGAAACCCATGCACCACAACTACGGAGCCTGCACACTAGACCCCGTGAGCCACAAGTATTGAGCCTGCATGCCACAGCTACTGAAGCCTGCCATCCTGGAGCCTGTGCTCCACAACAAGAGAAGCCATCGCAGTGAGAAGCCCGCACACCACAACGAAGAGCAGCCCCCGCTCACCACAACTAGAGAAAGCCCAAGTGCAGCAACAAAGACCCAATGCAGCCAATAAGTAAATTTATTTAAAAAAAAAAATGGTGCTTCAGCAAATGGGAGCAGATCTGGGAGGTCCAGTCAAGGAAGTTTTATGCTCAGAGGAATGACATAAATTTGACACCTCAGTACATGCCTGATCATAGAAGAACCATAGAGACAGTCTGATCTGCTGATACATAGATAGGTCATTCTCTCCGAAAGGACATGAGGAAGTTTTAAGGTGGTGGTAGAGATTCAGAGGGGAGGTGAAGAGAGAGAAGGCAATTTCACTGTATTTTTTTTTTCACTTTCTAAAATATGCTTTCTTGGTCTCATCAACCTTATGCCTTAAAAGGCAATGAGAAAGGCAGCAGGGAATGGGATCCCAGGGAGGAAAGTACAAGGAAACCACCCTGTCCTGAGGAGGAGTGGGGAAACACCAGAGAGTCCTCTGTACAAATATAACTGAACAAGTACCTAAGTTAGCATCTGTGAAGTCAATTGCCGGCTAAGCAGTAGCTGTCCAGTGTCCACTCCTAGTTTATAGACAATGTTGGCACCCGGCTCACAGTCGTCACCTCCCATCCAGGTGGACAACCCCGCCAAATCTTAGCCTCTCTACCTTAAGCTCTCATCCACAAACACCTTCACCTCTACTCCTCCTCAGTCACTGCTCCCTAGTCATATCCCAGACCCTGCTGGATCCTGGAATTGTAAATTCTGACATCCCCAGCGTCAGACCACAGACTCCTTTGCAACATGCCCTGTGGGGGAAAAAATCAACCTTTCCGATTGTTCCCTCATGAATTCTTTCTGGTTCTTTAGTTGGCTCTCTTTCCTGCTCTCCACAGTAACTGGCTATTGCAGACTCCATTTCACTCACACTTCTGACCTCATCCGTCTCTTAGCAAATGACCAGGCTGCTTGCTTCTCCCCTCCCCTGCCCCCAAAAGAAGAAAACTTCACATAAATGCTTCCTTTCAAATCTGGAAACCTAACTGAATACACACCCGTCTTTCCCCCTTCCTTCCCAATCAATGAAGAGCTGCCCTCCTCTGTGTAAGCCTGCTTCTCTCACCTTGCTATGGACACCATGCTCACCTCACTCTCATGGACTTCACACTATTAATTCTCTCTTCTCTCATTGCCACCTTCCATTTCCTCCCCTCCTGGAGCTCATTCCATCAGTTTTAACCTGCCCCACTCTCTCAGAGACAAAACCAGCCTCTGTTATTCCTACCTAACCCTCCAGTTCATCCTCCTCGACTTAAATGACGAACTTACTGATGTTGTCTTTTGTCACCTCCGTTTCCTCATCTCCCAGTCACTCAGCACCCTGCAAACTGGCCTCCACTCCCCACTCCCACCCTCTTAGGACTCTCACCAATGTCACCAATGACGTTTTCTGTCCTTATCTGAACTCTTGATGGCGCAGGTGACCTCCATTCCTTCCTTTAAGCACTGCAGTTCCTTTGGCTTCCAAGACACATCCTTTCCCAGCCTTCCTTCTACAAGTCATGCTACTCTGCACACTGTGGTGGTCCAGCCCTTTCTAGCTGCATAGTGCCTGTGTGTTTGTTGATGATCTTTCTCTTCAGCTAGAAAGCAGATATTCAGGGTACATATCTGTCTTGTCTGTGGTACAGGAGACACAATAATTATGTGTTGAACTGAAGTTTTGTAACATTCTGTTGAATTTTAAGTTAAAATCTATTTTAAGAGGAAGACATAGGGACTTTCCTGGTGATCCAGTGGTTAGGACTTGGTGCTTTCACTGCCATGTCCTGGGTTCAATCCCTGGTTGGGGAACTAAGATCCCACAAGCCATGCAGCACAGCCTAAATAAATAAATAAATAAAGGAAGGAAGACATAGAAGTAATTAATATTTAAGATGTAGCAGTCATCTGGCAAAAAACAACTTTAGTCATTAAAACCATGTTTTGCAAATCTACTTTGGCCAAGAGTAGATCCCTTAGATGGGTACGTATCAGCTGTATCTGTCAGTGACACAGGGCTCTGAAGTGTTCAGAATGCTGTTCTTGTGCAGATCTAGTGCGGTCTCCCTCCTTGACCCAAACAAACAGTATAGTCATATACACTCACACAGACAAGTCTCACCACCCAAATTAGAGAGTTCTCTCCCTCTGGGAGGACAGAAGGGAGCCAGCTGGGCCACCAGAAGACAGTGGGACCACCAATGCAGTGGGCACTGAAGGAATTACCAATTCCCAGGTTATTTAATTTAATTTTTTTTTGGCTGCATTGGTTTCTTGTTTGTTTGTTTTGCTTTTTACGAAACCCATTCTTTTTTATTTACTTATTTATTTAGTTATTTAGCTACGTTGGGTCTTCGTTGCTGTCACGTGGGCTTTCTCTAGTTGTGGCAAGTGGGGTCTACTCTTCGTTGCAGTGCGCAGGCTTCTCATTGCGGTGGCTCCTCTTGTTGCGGAGCATGGGCTGTAGGCGTGAGAGCTTCAGTAGTTGCAGCACATGGGCTCAGTAGTTGTGGCACATGGGCTTAGTTGCTCCATGGCACGTGGGGTCTTCCTGGACCAGGGATCAAACCCATGTCCCCTGCATTGGCAGGTGGACTCTTAACCACTGCACCACCAGGGAAGTCCCTCAATTCCCAGGTTATTTATTTGCTGAAAAGAGATAGCCAGGGTGAAGGAATGTCCATTATTATAATACTTAAAAATTCAGCATGCTCTAATGATTTAATAGTTTCTTGATATTCATTTCCTTTTTTAAAAAAAAACAATAGCAATTTATTATTTATAGTCTACTTTTTTATATTAGAGATCTGAAGAGATATCAGTAAAAGCAGATACAACAAATCCATACCAAAACTTCAGAGAAATTAATCCAATCCCAAGGGAAGATGAACAGCTAAAATTGAGAGTAGTTTTATTTTTCTTTAGGATGTCTTCTTGATGGGAAGAGCAAAAACTAAAAAATTAGAAATTAAAAATTTGGAAATAAATTTCCTTATTAAAAAAACACCGAGGGATAATAACATTCAAGCCAGACCACATTGTTGTCCCCAAATAAACAGGCAGTCCCATGGGGCATTGAGATGAGCACTGGGTCATTTTTACTGATACGTGGACATTGTAGATTTCCCTGATCATTATCCGTTTTACCTGATACTCAGGCTGATTAGCTCCTTCTAGTGATGCGTTCTGGTCACTCATTCAGTCTTTCTACTTCTATGGCTTTGACCCTGGTGCTGTGTTCTTGGTTTTATTCCCCTTCAAGACCCTTAGATGGTCAAAAAATTGTTGTTTCACCTTTAAGGTTTTTCAGGAGTGGCCTTGGAGGACAGGATGTTGTTTTTCTCTAATTCCATAGAGGGGAATTCAGGCTAGTGCTTAAACACATCTGGCTCCATAGCCTTCAGCAAAGCCAAAGGGGGCACAAGTAGCTACAGTCTAGCTGCTTGAAGTCATTGGCCGTCCAAGAAGATTACTCTCCAGGGGCCTTTCGAGTTGGTTATTTCTATGGAAGATGTCCACAACTGGGGCACCACCTATCGCAGCTCCCAACATTCAGATTAATCAGCTTTGGAGAACACTGTGATTCCCAACCACCACTGGCTCTGTTCTGGGACTCAATGAGTTGCAAAATGGCATAAAAGAAGAAGAGTTACTGATGCCTCCTAAGTTCCCACTCGTGTTAAAAAAGTAAGATTTATTATTTAGGTAGACATGGCCCTGAATCTCTTGGTGCTACCATCAGTATCCCAGGTGGACCCTGCTGATGTCCATTTTTTATTGTGGAGTTAGAAAAATGTGAGATTTGCTCATGACTTATTACAACATAAACTTTTATTTAATCCTATACAACTGTGATAAATAATCAAGAATATAGAAAGTCACTTTTCTCAGACCAGCCATTTCTCAGCACTTCTGACCACTTTCAGATTCCACATCTCTGAGTATATTTTTGAAAAACAAAACAAAACGTGAGGGTAAAGCCAGAAATTCATGAAAAAGTTATTCTATATGGGGTGGAAGAGATACGGATGGAATGAGTATAACTTTTAATATAGTTTTGACTTTTGATCCTTATAATTGAGTTACATAGTCAAAAAATTAAATTAAAACAATGAGAAAAAACTTAATATTAAATGCAAACAGAAATATATGAACCTAACTGCATATCAAATTGATAACATAACCACACACCAAAAAGAATTAATTCAAGGATTTTTTTAAACAGTTTTCTTATTGAACATTCTCAAGGTGCTACATGATATCCTAAAGGCAAAAAGAATTGCAAATGAGTCTTGAATTTTAATCAGTATGTTTTTGGAAGTGATAGACAATCAGAAGCTGTTCTGTGTGTATCATAGAAAATGGATAAATATTTTAATGTTGAAAACCAGTGTTCTTACATGAAAGAAGGGAGAAATATTCCTTTTAGATTTAAATTGGAGATAGAAGTATATACTTATAACTTGAAAAATATTGAATGTCTCTTAGCTCTGGCCACTGAAAGGTTTTAAAAACGGTGATATTTTAGTATCAAATGTGTGTATGCAGTTTAGCATCTAGAGCTTAGCTTATAAATACCATTCCTCATTGTACCAGCTCTGAGGTGGGAACAGTCTGGGATCTTGGCTTTCAGACGGTGAGAAAGTACTCAAAGATCAGTGGAGCCTGCTTGAAGGAGATTTTGCTGTCCAAACTTGGTAATTTGGGTATCAAAAAGAATGATGACAATGGATTGTAACCTATTGGATTTTTGTAAAGCCCATGAGTCCACGGTAATGCTATGAATAAATAAATAAATAAATAAATAAAGGCAGGAGCAGTGAGGGGTGGGGCGAAAGCTATCCTTTGTAAAAGAGTACCAGCTAATCAACATAAGAAAATGACAGAATTAGGAAATCCCTGTTTTGCACTACCAATGTAATTATTGATTCTGGCAATTGTCATCAATGGATACTGAAACCATTGGGTAAAATGTATTCAGGAACAAATATTCACAGTCTCAAAGTGTCAGCCCACATATTAGAGATTACAGAGAGGAAAAGGTGTCTTTATAATGGAGAGATCTGGCAGTAGACAGTACCATATCCATGCAATCAAACTTTGCCATCTCCCACTATGGAACAGATTGACATTATGAACAAGGGTAAGTACATGATGTCCTCTATGAAGTATAATTGCCAAAAATGTTTAACCTGAATCTAATCACAAGGACACTCTCAGAAAAATCCAGATTATGTGACATTCTGCAAAACAACTAGCCTGCATTTTTTTTAACTGATTAATTTATTTACTTATTGGCTGCATTGGGTCTTCATTGCTGCATGTGGGCTTTCTCTAGCTGCAGAGAGTGGGGCCTACTCTTCATTGCGGTGCGTGAGCTTCTCATTGCAGTGGCTTCTCTTGTTGTGGAGCATGGGCTCTAGGCACAGGGGCTTCAGTTGTTGTGGCATGTGGGCTCAATAGTTGTGGCTCATGGGCTCTAGAACGCAGGCTCAGTAGTTGTGGTGCACAGGCTTTGTTGCTGTGCGGCATGTGGGATCTTCCCGGGCAAGGGATTGAACTTGTGTCCCCTGCATTGGCAGGTGGATTCTTAACCACTGCGCCATCAGGGAAGTCCAAGCCTACATTTTTTAAAGTATTGATGAAAAGACCAAAACAAAACAAAAACAAAAGCAAAACCAGGGGAGCTATTTTAATTATACAGAATAAAGAGACATGACAACCAAGTGCAATGTTTAATTCTTGATTGGATCTTAGACCTGAAAATAAAAAATAAAAACACACAGCTTAGTAAAACTCATATATACTACTATATATAAAATAGATAACTCATTAGGACCTACTGTATAGCACAGGGAACTCTACTCAATACTCTGTAATGACCTACGTGGGAAAAGAATCTAAAAAAGAGTGTATATATGTATATATATAATTAATTCACTTTGCTGTACAGCAGAAACTAACACAACATTGTAAATCAGCTATACTCCAATAAAAATTAATTTAAAAAAGACAAATGTAGGCTGTGCACTAGAGATATTATATCAATGTTAGTTCAATTCCTTGGATGTAATAATGGTATTTTAGTTCTGTAGGAGCATCCCTTTGCTCTTAAGAAATATACATCGAGGTATATAGGGGTGAATATTATGTTACTTCTAATAACAGCAATGAATAAAAAGTAATAAAGAGAAACAGCTAATGTAGCAAAATATTAACAATTGGTGAAACTAATTAAAAGGTATGCAGGTATTTATTGCACTAGTCTTTCAACTTTTGTAAGTATTCAAAGTGGAAAGTGACAGGAAAATAGTCACTGTACATTGTTGTTATATCCATCAAATAGAATTTAGTGTAGTTATTAATATCCTTAAAAAGTTTCTCAACCATGGATATATATTTGCCTTCCCTCTTTAAGAAATTTTAAATATTGAATAGGTGAAATTTATAGATTTTATAAGAGATATTAAAAATCACAATATAGTGAACACCCATGTACCCATCAAAATAATTTACGCTGAAGACTCTTGTTCCCCTCCCTGATGCTAACATTCATATTCTTTCAAAGGTAACTATTACGCTGAATTTTGTGTTTATTATTCCCTGGTTTTATTTATAGTTTTGCCATAGTGCATAACTCCTAAACAACACATTGTTTAATCTCATATACTTTAAACCTTTTTGTAAGTGCACTTGTCTGTAATTTACTTTTTATACTCAACATTACGTTCCTGAGATTAATCCTGCTGTTGTGTGTAGCTATAATTCACTAATTTTACTGCATTTTAGTATTCTATTATATGAATATAACAACATTTAAAAAAATCATTTCTACTACTGATGGGCATTCAGTTTGTTTCTAGTTTTTTACTGTTTCAAACAGTGCTGGTACACATGTACAAGAATTTCTCTGGGAGTAGAATTGTGGGGGCATAGGTTATGTACACTTTCAACCTTACTAAATAATGCTAATTTTTTTCCAAGATGGTTGATTATATTTACATTCCCACCAGCAATGTATGTGTTTCTGTTGCAAATATTTGATGTGGTCATGTTTCTTTTAAGTTTTTTTAATTTTTAAATAATTTTATACCTACAGAAAAGTCACAGAAACAGTACAAAAGATCCAAATATGACATTTAAAAATAATTCCATTAATAATAGCATCCAAAGGAATAAAATATTTAGGAATATAATTGATGAAAGAAGTGTAAAACAAAGTCTGAAAACTGGAAAACATTGTTGAAAGAAATTTTAAAAACCTAAATAAATGGAAAGATATTCTACATTCATGAATTGGAAGACATTAATATTTTTAAGATGGCAATATTCCCCAAATTGATCTACAGATTCTATGCATTCCCTATCAAAAGCCCAACTGACTTCTTTGCATAAATTAACAAGCTGATCCTAAAATTCATGTGGAAATTCAAGAGGCCCAGAGTACCCAAAACAGTATTTAAAAAGAAGAACAAAGTTGGAAGACTCTCACTGCCCCATTTTAAAACAGTACAAAGCTACAGTATTTAGACATTGTGGTACTGGCATAAAGACAGACATATAAATCAATGAGGTAGAATTGAGGGAGTCCAGAAATAAACCCTCCTATTTATGGTCAACTAAATTTTCACCAGGTTGCCAAGACCATTCAATGGGGAAAGTAATCTTTTTGACGTAAGGTGCTGGAGCAACTGGGTATCCACATGCAAAAGAATGAAGTTGGACCTTTACCTCACAAACAAAAAGTAACTTAAGATGGATCAAAGACCTAAATGTAAGACCTAAAACAATAAAATTCTTAGAAGAAAACACAGGTGTAAATCTTCGTGAGGATCAAGCAATGATTTCTTAGATACAAGTCCAAGAGCACCACCACCACCACCACAAATAGCAAAAAAAACTGGACACCATCAAAATTAAAAACATCTGTGCTTCAAAGGACACAATCAAGAAAATGAAAAGAGAACCCACAGAATAGGAGAAATTATTTGCTAATCATATGTCTGATAAGGGACTTATATCTATTATATTTACAGACCTATTATAACCCAATCATAAAAAGACAAATAGCCTAATTAAGATATGGGTAAAGGATCTGAATGGGCATATATCCAAAGAAGATATACAGATGACCAATGAGCACATGAAAAGATGCTCAATACCATTAGGCAGCTGGAGAAATAAAAATGGAAACCACAATGCATACTACTTCATACCCAGGAAGATTGCTATAAGCAAAAAGAGAGACAATAACAAGTAACATGTAGAGAAACCGGAAGCTCATACACTGCTGGTGGGAATGTAAATGGCTTAGCTACTTTAGAAAACAGTCTAGCAGTTCCTCAAATGGTTAAACAAAGAGTTACCATATGATCCAGCCATTCCACTTACACAAATGAAATGAGAGAGAAGTGAAAATATAGGTCCACACAAAAAACCTGTACACAAAAGTTTATAGCAGCATTATTCATAATAACCAAAGAGTAGAAACAGTTCAAATGTCTATCATGTCCATAATGAATGGATATATAAAATGTGGTAATCTATACAGTGGAATATTATTCAGCAATGAAAAGAAATGAAGTATTGATGAATGCTAAAACATGGATGAAACTTGAAAACAGCATTCCAAATGAAAGAAGCCAGTCACAGAAGAGCAGATATTGTTATGATTCCATTTATATTAAATGTCCAGAACAAGCAAACCTATAGAGAAAGAAAATATATTGGTGACTGTCTAGGGCTGGGGGACTGAGGAGGGAATTGAGGGTTGATGGTTAAAGGGTCTGGGGGTTCATGAAAATGTTCTGAAATTGCTTATAGTGATTATTGTACAACTCTGTGAATTTACTAAAAGCTATTGAATTGCACATTATATGGGTGAAATGTATGTAGGCTATATCTTAATAAGGCTGTTAAAAAATAGGTAGTTCACATAAAACCTTCACCAGCTTTTCTTAAAGTTGAGAACTTATATAACCATAGTACAATGATTAAAACAGAAAATCAATTCTGGAACAAAACTATTAACCAACTAAAGACCTCACTAGTTTTCCCTTAATGTCATTTTTCGTTCCAGGATCCAATCTAGGATTAAACATTGCATTCAGTTGTTGTGTCTTCTTAGTCTCCTGCAATCTGGGACATTCTTCACTTTTACCTTGTTTTTCATGACCTTAACAGTTTTATAAAATACTGGTCAGTAGTTTTGTCTAAGGTCTCTCAATTTGGGAATGTCTGATATTTTCTCACAATTAGATTGAGGTTATGTGTTTTGGCAAGAGGACCACAAAAGTGATGCTGTGTCCCTCTCAGTGCATGGTATCAGGGAGTACATGATGTTTATATGTCTTATTATTGGTGATATTAACCTTGATCACTCGATTAAGGTGGTGTCTGCCAGGTTTCTCCATTGTAAAACTGCTATTTTCCTCTTTGTAGTTGATAAAAATCTTGGGGGAAATACTTTGAGGCTGAGCTTAATATCCTGTTTCGCCTTAAACCTTCAACCAGTAATTTTAGCATCCATCAGTGGATCTAACCTGCAACTTATTGTGGTATTTGCACGACAGTGATTTTGCATTTCCATCATTTTTCCTACACTTATTAGTAGGAATTTATCATTTGAATCCTTCTGTAAGAAAGAGCTATTCCTCCTTCTTTGTTTATTTATATCAGCCTGGATTCACGAACTCTTCTTTTATTCTGTGGGCATTTCCAACACCATCATTATTTATTTTGTTGTTCAAATTTTCCAGCTTTGGCCATTAAGAGCTCCTTTGGGTAGGCTCTTGTATTCTTTATTTTTTTTAAGACTATTTTTAAGTTCACAGAAAAATTGAAGGTAAGGTACAGAGATTTCATGCCCCCACACATGCATCACATCCCATTATCAACATTCCCTACCAGAGTGGTCCATTTGTTATGACTGATGAATCTGCATTGCTTGTGTTAACATGTCACCATCCCTTTTCACATACTTCCTTATTTTCTGGAACCACAAGACATTCTGGAATTATTTTTAATTTCCCTGCCTCAAACTTTGAATTAACCCCTTCTCCAAGGAACTCTGATTCCTTTATTGAAGAATATTATTTAGAAACCAAAATCTGAATGTTAAGTGTATTTAATGTTACTGGTGTGTCATTGCTTTTAGGCTCACTCAGCAGACAAAGGTAGGAAATATATGTATGTATATTAACCCAAGTGTATATATGCACATGCATCTCTATCTCTATCTCTATATACTGATATCTCCAATTCCATATGAACACTACATGTTTCCTTTTAGTCCGTCCTGTTTTTTTATTTGTAACTTCTTTCTCTGCTGGGGAGAAATCTGATTCTCATTATCTACAATGTACACATTCAGTTCTTTCATTTTTTTCTAGATGTTACACAATTGCTAGCCCACACCCCTGTGAGAAACAGATTGTCAGCTAAAGTGTTTCCCTACAATTCTTTTTGTCTTAAGTCTTATGGTATCCAGCCAAAACACTGATTTGTTTTACTGAGGTTTGCTCTTTTCATGGTCACCCCCTTCAGTATGGTTATGTTAGGTTTCATTGTTACCATTTGGATTGGATGTTGTCTGCCTCTCCTCCCATCTGACCCCCCAAGCTCCACTCCATTCTTTTCTTTTTTTTAATATTTATTTATTTGGCTGCTCTGGGTCTTAGTTGCGGCATGCAGGATCTTTGTTGCAGGATGCAGGATCTAGTTCCCTGACCAGGGATGGAACCCAGGCCCCCTGCATTGAGAGCACAGAGTCTTAACTGCTGGAGCACCAGGGAAGTCCCATGACTCCATTCTTGATTAACTTTGTTCTGTGGTTCTAAGAGCCAAAGCTATACAAAATGGTATATTCAGAGGAGCATCTCTCCCTCCTCATACCTACCCATTCCCATTTTTCCTTCTTTACACCCTTTTCCCACCCCCCCTCCACCCCCACTAGTAACCAGTCTCTTTAGTTTCTGGTTTATCCTTCTTAAATTCATTTTGCAGAAATGAGATACATAAGTATTTTCTTTCATTCACTTCTTTCTTACAATTATCTCGTTTTTTAATTTTGTTATTAATGTGGTATGATTCCATTTTATTATGGTTTTTATTTGCATTTCCCTTATTATTAATGAGGTTGAACATCTTTTCAGATGTTTATTGGCCATTTGGGTTTCTTCTAGGAAATGCCTGCTGAAGTTTTTTGGTTTGGTTTTGTTTTTTGCCAACTTTCTCTTGGATTTGTAGGAGTAACTTATGTATTCTGAATACTAATCCTTTTAGTAATACTAGTTACAGATTTGGAAGGCTCATCTTTTACTTTATAACATCTTTGATGACTAGACCTTCTTAGGTTTAATTTATCTGTCCTTTGGCCTTTTGTGTTTAAGAAATCCTCTATGAGATCACACAGTTATTCTCCTTTATTATCTTCTAAAAGTTTTAGAGTTTTGTCTTTTACATTTAGGGTTTTTTCTTTTTCCATATTTTATTTATTTATTTACTTGGCTGCATTGGGTCTTAGTTGTGGCACATGGAATCTGTCAGTGAGGTGTGAGGGCTTCTCACTAGTTGTGGTGTGAGGGCTCCAGAGTGTGCGGTCTCAGTAGTTGTGGTGAACGGGCTTAGTTGCCCTGTGACATGTGGGATCTTAGTTCCCTGACCAGGGATTGAACCCACATCCCCTGCATTGGAATGTGGATTCTTAACCACTGGACTACCAGGGAAGTCCCTACATTTTTTAATCCATCTGAATTTTTTTTTTTTTTTTTTGCATATCAGGTAAGGTAAGATCCAATATAATTTCTTGGTTCTTCAGTGCTGATTATTGAAGAGCCCATCCTTTACCACTAATCTGCATTGCAAGCTTTATCATAAATCACGGTTTTATATGCATGGGGGTGCGTTTCCAGAGCTTGCTCCATGCCAAAACCACTGTCTTGTTAATACAGCTGCATAATTCTTAGCCTCTGGTAAGGCAGATCTCTCCCACCTTTTCTACTTCAGGGCTGTCTTGACTGTCCTTGGTTCTTTGCTCTGCCATATACATTTTTAAAACAATTTAAAATTTTAACTATATGTTTATGATATAGTTCTACTTAAGTCTTCTTTAATGTCATTAATAGTTTTGTCATTTTCTCCATAAAATCTTATACACCTTTTATAAGATTTATTCCTAGATAATATTTTTTGATGTCATTGTAAATAGTTTTTTAAAAACATACTTCCTGTTTGCTGTTGGTATATAGAAATACAACTAATTTTTAAAAATGGACTTTGAATCCATCAACTTAACTAAATTCTTATTAATTTAATTGATTTCCTATGGATTATTGTGTTTTCTACCAAGACATATTATTAGTAAATAGTAATAGTTTTGTTTCTTTCTTTTTTTAAGTAATCGGTGGTTCCATTTATTTCTAAATATTGTAAACGCATATAATAAGAAATTTTTATTGAGTTGAAATAAAACATTTGTAATGATGCCATTAACACCTCTTGAAAGAGACCCTCTGAAGGAAGAGACCATATCCATTTTTATTTTACATTTACTAAAGAGAAGCTGTGAAGGGAGAAAGGAATTAAAATGGAATATTAAATTGTATTCTGTTTACATTTTAATATACACTATGTAAGACCACCAGCTTCTATGGAAGGATGAATACTGTATCATTAGACTGGTTGTGGATAGTTTTGTTTCTTGCAGTTATAGGTGAAAACAGTCAGGATATACAGTGATAAAATGTGAGCTAGTTAGCAGAGTATCCATTTAAAAAAAAACTAGGAAGGAATGCACAAAAATGTTCACAGTGGCTTATTTTGAGTTAAAGAATCATGGATAATTTTTTCTTTTTTAATATATCTCTATACTTTCCAGTTTTCCCAAGATGAGTATCTATCACTTTCATAACCAGGAAAGAAACAAAATTTAAAACTAAAAGCAAGTCTAAAACAAAATGTAAAGGTAAGGATGATCTACTAAAAATGCCCAGTTAGAAATAAAGCAATCAAGTACCTCTGATGTGCCTCCTCCCCTCCCAAATACACCACAGAGACGGCTGGCTGCATAGACTAAAATACCATGTTATGTCTAAGAGCAGGACCTCTAAGATTCATGGAACTTTGTCTTTCCATTAAGGGCATGTATGGACTTGACCTGTCAAAGGCATACAATTGGTCTTCATTTCGTTTGTTTTGAAATGTGATCAACTCAGTTAAATAAGATATATTTTTCCTCTTTGTGAATTATTTATGGTCTTATCATATTAAGAGACTCTTTCCTGCACTGTTGGTGGGAATGTAAGTTGGTACAGCCACTATGGAAAACAATTTGGAGGTTCCTTAAAAAACTACAAATAGAACTACCATATGATCCAGTAATCCCACTACTAGGCATATACCCAAAGAAAACCATAATCCCAAAAGAAACATGTACCATAATGTTTATTGCAGCACTATTTACAATAGCCAGGACATGGAAGCAACCTAAATGCCCATCAACAAACGAATGGATAAAGAAGATATGGCATATATATACAATGGAATATTACTCAGCTATAAAAAGGGATGAGATGGAGCTATATGTCATGAGGTGGATAGACCTACAGTCTGTCATACAGAGTGAAGTAAGTCAGAAAGAGAAAGACAAATATTGTATGCTAACTCACATATACGGAATCTAAAAATGGCACTGATGAACTCAGTGACAAGAACAAGGACGCAGGTGCAGAGAATGGACTGGAGAACTCGAGGTTTGGGAGGGGGCGGGGGGTGAAGGGGAAGCTGAGACGAAGCGAGAGAGTAGCACAGACATATATATACTACCAACTGTAAAATAGCCAGTGGGAAGTTGTTGTATAACAAAGGGAGTTCAACTCGAGGATGGAAGATGCCTTAGAGGACTGGGGTGGGGAGGGTGGGGGGGACTCGAGGGAGGGTAGGGGGGGAGTCAAGAGAGGGAGGGAATATGGGGATATGTGTATAAAAACAGATGATTGAACTTGGTGTACCCCCAAAAAAATAATAAATAAATAAATAAAATTAAAAAAAAAAAAAGAGACTCTTAACTTGCACTGCTTATTTCCTAAGGATAAACTTAGGAAATATAGACTAATTTTCAACTGGTTCTACTCTCCCCATTTTACAGATAAGGAAGCAGAAACCCCCAGAGATTAAATAGGTCCTCTTGCTGTGCTTCTGCTCACCTCCTCTACCCCAAAGGACTTGTCTTTCATCGTGATACTTGTCAAAAATATCCATCTTCTCCATCATGGGCTCCATGAGATTAAGATCTTTGTTTGTCCTGCCCTCTTGTTCCCCAGGCTGAACATAGTACCTGACATAGGACCTGATGTATGATGGATGTTCAGTAAATCTCTGTCGAATGTTGAATAAATTTTATAAGCAATCCATGTTCCAAAAAATCAGGCCACTTGCCAAATTGAATGTTTGATTAATTGTTTTTGGAAATATTCATAACATTCACAGCATTTGACTACATGTGGGTGGAAATTAAAAACAATCTCTGAGTAAAGGCTCCTAATGAAAAAAGTTTGAAAGCAAAATTACCTTTCTGTTTATCTCTTCTGGTATAATGAATTTTTCATATGGTAAAACATTTTTCCTATTTTCTTTTATACCATTTAGAGCTATTAGTATTGTGGCATCTAGATGCTAATTGCATGTAGTTGTTAATTGAGCTGGTTTTATATGAAAAGAAAAACTAGATAAACAAAACTAAGTCAACGTAATTCATAAAAGTCTCTTCACTTAACTTGTTTATCTTTTTTAATTTAAATTGTTTTTCCACACAGTTGAGGCTGGAGGATGTGGCTGATATTGGATGTTAAATAGATATCCTTGGAGGACCATACCTAACCCCCAAATGTGACATATCTAACCCTAATCAGTCTTCTGGTTCCTTCTGCTTAAAGGGTCATGGGCTTGAGCCACAAGGCTCTCCTCTCAGAGGGCTGAGGGGTGTTGTGCACCCTTGTTTGAGGGCAGTGTTTTTTCCCAGCTTTATTGAGCTATAATTAACATATTGTGTAAGTTTAAGGTATACAATGATGTTTTAATGCATGTAGATATTGTGAAATGTTCACCACAATAAGATTAGTTAACACATCTTTCACCTCACATAATTACCACTTTGTCTCTTCATTTTAAAGCAGGATTTGGTGTTTTAATTATCCAGCAACGTGCCTAGAACTATTTTAGATGTTTGTATGTAGAAATAATTTTGTATAGACAGAGATAATGATACAGTACTGAAGTTTTACAGTTTTTAACATTTTGAGGATATAATTATCTTGAGTAATTCAGTTCACTCTATTAATTTGGTACATAATATTTATTGAGGGCTTCCCATACTCTAGATACTGTGCAATATTGTCACTGTATAAAATGAATAAAATACTACCTGAAAAAGCTCACAATCTAGTGGTGGTATCTTTAGACATCAAATTTTATTTTTCTTTTTTCTTGTATATGTTTTGTTGCTAAATTTGGGGTAAGGAAGACTTATATGATTATATCAGTTTGGCTAAGAGCTGTAGTACAAAGCTTCATTTTTTCCAAGTGGCCTACAGTAGCTGTTAGCAGAGCACTTCACCCATAAATAGAGTTTAATTAGACTGAGGTCTCATACATTCAAGCTTCTCCTTAATGTATCCCGTCAGTCCCTGTTGTCATTTGCATGAGGTATGGGAGGTGGGGTGTGGCGTTCTAAAGAAGAGGAAATCTGATATTTCCTCCTCAAAACTGTGATGGGGAATATGGAAAAGGAAAGTTATCTGCTCCGTAAATCTCTGTATATGGTTAGTACCCACTATATCAGTTGACACTGAACTTAAGTTTATCTCATAGATATGTTTGTAAAAAAGATAAACTCTTTTTTCTTCTTGGCAGGTGTCCTTGTAGACTTGGGTCTGGAGGAAAATGGGACAGCCTATCAGAGAGCAGAGAAATATGTTGTTCGTCTAGACAATGAGATTCAAACCAAGTTTGAAGTTTTTATGAGAAGGGTGAAACAGAACCCATACACACTGTTTGTGCTAGTTCATGACAACTCCCATGTGGAACTAACGAGGTGATTGCTTCAGAGTGAGCAAATACAGTATTTCTTCTACAGCAGTAATGGTTGTATACTAAATTATTTAAAAGGTGGAGATTTGAAAGCCCAGGGATCGTACCAGTTGGCATCTTCTCATGGTTAACTTATTCCCACCCTTTCCTTGCTCTCTCAACTTTTCTTACCACTTTAATGCTGGTTTTGTTTAATTATACTGTGGGTGGATTTACAAATTTCTGTTTAAATCTGGTCTTAAGAGAACTGTGGAACTCAACTGCTTTAGGGAAAGTGTGGCAACAAGGAGGTTGCGGTGGGTGGGCTCCCAGAAGGGCCATGAGCTTTCACGCCCACACCTCTCCTCCTCCTGGTTCTTCTCCTTTTCTCCTTTTCCTTGTCCTCTCTTCCTTCCTCTCCTGCTATTTCTCCTCTTCCTTGCCTTTCTCTCTTCCCTCTTACCTTTAACAGCAGTAGAAATGCCACTTCAATTATCTGAGAGCAAATCCAAAACCTTCTGCAATTTACCGGTTTAAACAAGAGACCATCCTGTCTCTTTATGGGCTTATTAGTGAAACAACAGTATGTGTGGTGTGATGGGGTCAGATCAGATCAGAGTATCTTGCAGGGGGACCTTTGTTCCTGTGGATTGAAAAAAACAAGTAGTATTTTTTAAGGGCAAATAGTTGTCAAATATTAGATATTGTGGTTTGTCCTCACCAGATAGAGGGAGTTAAATTTCAGGCATCATCAAGCATGCATAGATTTTCTTTCCTCAGGACACACTGAGGTTAGGCATCTGGAATATTTTTGATCTGTGGTAAAAATGTCAGAATTGCAAAAGCACTTGTTCAGAAGCCAGAATGTGTTTGGTATTCCATAATCTGAAGTCCAGAGCTATATGTAGGTGTAAGTGAGATCTGGCATCTTGTTAGATTTGCAAGGAAGGAAGGAAAGATAAAAGAAATTTTGTCCACATCCTGTTCAGTTACTGCTCGTGTTCTATGAGCAGAAATAGCTCACTGACCTTACATACCTCATATTTGAAAGTTTGGGGTAATAGCTCTGAGGATTACACATTGGATCTCTCTGCATTTAATTCTCATGGGCTTTGAGATTACTTTTTGAATATATATTTTTTCAATATGTATATGGGGGGGTGTTGGGGAGAGAGGGTGAGAGAGGGGTAGTTTTGAGGCTACATGGAAACCTGACACATCCACCCTGAACAGAACTGAAAATGACTTAGAGATATGAAAGTGTTGGTCATGGGGAGGAGGCGGGAGGAGCCCTCCCCATGGTCTAGCAGCCTCAAGGGAGGAAGGAGAGTGCATTACCGCAGCAGGGATTCCTTGTAGCTCTGGGGCCTCTCTGGGGGTACAGGTGATTGCACAGTTATAAGCATCATATTTTGATGGGGAGCTCCCTCATTCAGGTGGGCTTTCAAACCGAACTGATCCACCTCAGCTATGAATTTGGATATCCTTGGCTTGGATAACTGAGTTTACACTTTGAGGTGGATCAGGATCCACAAACTGGAAAAGGAAAAAAAAATCCCTGAAATCTGTCTGAAAGGGGTAAGAAGGCAGCTCATTCTTGCTCTTCCAAATCAAATGTTGGTTGCTTCTACTCCTGCTCCCAGTTAATAAGAGCTAGAAAAATAAGAGCTAAAACATTACCTCCATGTTGATATCTGATTCTGCATCTAGTCAGTTAAATTAGGAGGTTTTAATGTGACTTTCAATATTTCTACAGTGTCATTTCGGGCTCTTTGTCACATGGTGAACCTGGCCATGGATTGGCTGACAGAGTCATTAACTGCAGAGAGGTTCTGGAAGCTTTCAACCTCCTGGTGCTCCAGGTCACCTCCTGCCCATACACTCTGCAGACCCAACAGTCCCGAATCAGCGCCAGCAACGAGGTTCACTGGATACAGCTGGACAGCACAGTGAGTCTCTGTTCTACCCTCTGATACACAGTCATGTTCTTAGTTCCCTGGGGAGCAGAATCTTGTAATAAAATATGGTCATAGCAAAAGAGTTCAATAATCTGACATAATGCTTTCTCTTCTAGAAGTTCCATGTAATTACAAATATTATTCACTAAAAATTAGTGAATAGTGTCCTCTATAAATTTGATTCAGTGGTTCTTTTTTAGGTTATCATGCAGATACAAAATTATCCATCCCGTATAGTTTGTCCCCCTAAAATGTGATGTCATCTGACACCATCATCAATATCCTGGATTAGCTTTGTGCCTTTAAATGATTCATTCCAATCTAAAACCTGGAAATTTTATTGTCCTCTTGTTTTAGTCTTATTGAGCTAGATCTATATCTAGATGTTAATCACTCTCATGCTTCCCCAGCAACTGGATTTTTCCTCTTAATTCTCACAGACTTCTAGAGGATGATGGTACTGTTACTCCAAATTACTCAGGGGACTTCCCTGGCGGTCCAGTGGTTAAGACTCCACGCTTCCACTGCAGGGGCTCAGGTTCCATCCCTGGTCAGGGAACTAAGATTCCATGTGCCCCGCGGTGCACCCAAAAAGGAAAAAAAAAAAAAAAAGACTCTAAATGGGAATTCCCTGGTGGTCCAGTGGTTAGGACTCTGCAGACAAAACAAAACAGAAACTCTGAATTACTCAGTAGTATTATTTAATGCATTGAGAATAGCTCAACATTGTACGTATCCAGGTCTTTATATTTTTTGGTCCAGTCCCTACTACTTAAAAGATATTTTCTTTGACCTATAAACTGTATGCTAAATATATTAGCAAAGAAAAAATGAGAGTTTTATTAATAAAAGCAAAGATCAGTCATTAAGCACTAGATCCTTTGTTTAGAAATATTGAACTATGAGATGTTTTAAAATAAACATGTTTAAGGAAAAGAGGCCAGAAATGTCTTACATAAGAATAACTATTTCTTTTTCAACCCAGTGTATCTCACTCTGTTATGAAATAGGTAAGAAGACTTGGAGCTCTTCTCTGAGTATCGGTGTGTCCTTTGCAGTCAGGCAAGCTCAGGTCCCTGACTCACGTGGGCATCACCAGTCCCTTCCTTGTGAGAACTGTCCAGCAGTGTTGACAGTCACAGAGAGGTTGCTTTGAGCTTTTGCTTTGCTGATATCTTCTCCACCTCAGCTCTGTCCATGAATAGGGTGGGCAAATTATGGGTGAGACAAGAGGCTGCCAGAGTTCCTTTGCCTCTGAACAAAACCGTATAGTGTGCCTAGGGGCTACCCCAGGAGTTGTCCTGACACGGAGGGAATGGGATTGCTGACAGAACTGATGAAAGGAAACATTGTTTTTAATCCAACAGATAGTGCTCCTATTAAATGTTAAGTTTACTATATTGTTGGGGGGAAAATGAGAACTATCCTAATTTAGCTTTTGGTTTAGTCTCTTCCAGAGAGAATCACTACAGTGATAGGAGAACAGGCTCATAGCTTCTGCCCTTTGTCTTCTCCTGATGTGAAATAATAAACAGGCTTAAAATAAATTTTCTTAAAAGTCATTCCTATGATTGTGGTTAATTTTTTTACATATAATAATGGTATTGTTGATTATATTTTTTAAAAGGATTCTAACCTTAGCGGTCTCTTAGTGAAGTATTTATGCATTAGAGATACAATACCCAGGATCATATTCAAAATAATTGAGGGGTGGGGAGTTATTATATTCTAATGAAGGTTTTAAAAAAAATCATCCCTATGGCATTGAGATCAACATGGAGAAAAGGTAAAAACGTTGAATCTAATTTACAACAACAACCTTACACATTTAGGTGCGAAGCTCTAGTGAATAGCCTCCTGTCCTCAAGGAGGACTGATAGGGAAAAGCAAAGAGCATAAACTCAAAACATATTAGTGAGCACTTGTGGACTTGTGGTAGATCCTTCCAAGAACACACAGAGTGTTTAAGGAGAAAACAAAGTACGTATAAAAGTCAGTATTATTCCAAAGTAGAATAAGACAGAGAGAAAACAGGTTGGTGGTTGTCAGAGGCGGGGGCTGGAGAGTGTATAAAATGGGTGAAGGTGGTCAAAAGGTATAAACTTCCAGTCATAAAACAGACAAGTCCTGGGAAAGTAATGTACAGCAAGGTGACACTGCATGGTATATTTGAAAGCTGCTAAGAAAGTGTATCTTAAAAGTTCTCACCATAAGAAAAAAGGAATTATAACCATGTGTGGTGATGGATGGATGTTAACTAAACTTATTGTGGTGATCATTTCACAACATATGCAAATAGCTAATCATTACGTTGTACACCTGAAACTAATATGTCAATTATATCTCAATTTTTTTAAAAAAGAGAAAAAATCAAGTTGTATACCTTAAATATATACAATTTTTATTTGTCAAAACAAAAAATATATAACAAAATAAAAACAAAGTAGAATAAGACACTTACAAAAAACCAAAGTGCTCTGTGGATTGAAAGGAGGGGGATGTCCCTCCCATTTGAGAGCATCAGAAACAGTGACATGGAGGACAGAGCACTCAGGATGGGCCTTGAAGGTGAGGAAGGACAGAGCAGACAGACAGGGGAGCAGCACTCCTGGCAGCAGACAGCTCAGGCAGGGCCACGGAAGGAGGAGGCATCGCATTTTTTTACTGGGATGAAAAGAAACCTGGAAATATAGATATGGAATCTTTGAGACCAGGCTGGGAAAGCTTACA
Organism: Hippopotamus amphibius kiboko; assembly: GCF_030028045.1. Lineage (NCBI taxonomy): Eukaryota > Metazoa > Chordata > Mammalia > Artiodactyla > Hippopotamidae > Hippopotamus > Hippopotamus amphibius. The sequence goes on along the minus strand of NC_080196.1, from coordinate 75,793,571 downwards.
GGTATTACACAGGTGTGAACAATTTTTTAGCAAAGGCATAGTATTATTAGAAATAGCAGAATATACATATTTCTTTTTTTGTATATATATTCACAATGTTAATGTACAGCTCAATGCATTTTCACAAACTGAACACACCCATGGGACCAGCACCCAGGTGAAGAACTAGAACACTAGCACCACCCCAGAAGCCAGGCACTCTCTCACCAGAGGGGAGCACTCATCTGTCTTGGTTTGCCACATTTGAACATTGTATAAATGGAATCACGCACTAGGCACTCTCTTATATCTGGCTTCTTTTGCTCAACATTGTTTGTGAGATTCTTCTATATTTTGCATGAGTCATAAAACATTAATTCTTTTTGCTGTATATAGATTACACTGGATGACTCACCACAATTCATTTATTCACCCTAGTCTCATTTCAAATAGTGCTGCTTAAAGCATTCTAGCTTGTGCCTTTTAGTAGACATATGTAAGCATTTTCGTTGGGTATATATCTGGCAGTGAAATTGCTGAGTTCTGAGTTCAGCTTTAGTAGATACTACTAAGAGGCTACATTTTAAGGCAATTTATTAACCATAGAGGCCAAGTCAAAGTGATTAGAAAGGGGGAGGTGAGTCATCTGGCTGTTTTTTATAATTCAGGTTAGAATGAATAAGTACCTAAATCAGAATAGTGGTCCTGGCAATAAAAAGGAGGGAAGAAATGGTAAATTTTCTAGGATTTGTTTATTGGGGAAGACGGAAGAGGGAGATATCTTTGAGGTGATGCCTTTAGTGTGAAAAGGGAGGTCAGGAGGAAGGTGGACCTGTGGAGGACAGATGAGACAATTTGGACTGAGTTAAGGGTGGGAACGAGTGCACTGTCAAAAATGCATAGAGGGAGTTGGGATTAGGGCTTTACAGTGAGGATTTGGAATAGTTTTCAGAAATGCTGATCACTGAAGCAGCTGATGTAGATAAAGTCATGGAAGAAAATAATGAAGAAAACAACTGAGAGGGCAGTGAGGCCAAGGACTGAGGGTTTGGCCTCGAGTCCTTGGTGACCTTCCAGGGAACAGCGTCCACAGAGCAGAGCGTCTGGCTGGAGGAAAAGCAGAGACAGCAGCAAAAGGACAGGGAGGGCTGCAGCTCGGGTTCCCGAGAGGGCAGGACTTTGTGAGGGGAGATATTTTTCTTAAGAGAAGGGACATTTTCTCCAAAGATATAAGGATTCCATGAATCATATCACTTATGATTTGTGATATTTGGGGATGTGTTTCTTTAGAGTAACATCATTCAGAGTTTGATAACTCATATTTTAATATCCCATTAGCTTCTTTTTTTGTTTTGCTTTTTTAAAATATTTTAATTTTACTGGACTATAGTTGATTTACAAAGGTGTGTTAGTTTCAGGTGTACAGCAAAGTGATTCATATACACATATTCGTTATTTTTTAAATTCTTTTCTCAGATATGTTATCACAGAATATTGAGTAGAGTTCCCTGTGCTATACCGTAGGTCCTTGTTGGTCATCTGTCTTATATATATTAGTGTGTGTCCATTAACTTCTGTTTACAAAACTTACAAAACTACACTTACAGTTTAAAGCAAACATAACAGATTGGAGAAACTATTCACTTCTTATTTTTCGTAGCTCTAGTTCTTAAATCATACTGGCTCCAGTTGATGACAAGCCATCTATTTAACAAGCCGCCCTACCATTTTGCTAAGAAAAAGAAAGAGAAGTAAAAATGAAAACAGGTGGATGTCTCCTATTGAGCAGGTTATAATGCTGTCAGGAAAAGGAGCAGGCCTGGGGTAGGATTTTACATCTTCCCAAAGAAACATGATTGCGATGAGAAGGAATGTGAAAACCACATACATGTAAGATAAAGCTTTTCCCCTGACTCTGTGCCAAGTTGAGATAAAGAGGGAAACTCAGATGAATGACTTCTTTCATCCTGAAATGACTTATTTGACACAGCTATTCAGAACACAGCTGAGAATATAGAAAGAAACAAGCAAACTATAGATGTCAGTCTTTTCTGTAAGGCTCTGATATGCATTAGAACATACTCTAGTCCTCCCCTGAAGCCTGTTTACTCTCAAATAAGACCCTGTTCCAATACTTGGGGTCAACTGGTTTTGGGGGCCCTCAAAAAATTAAAAGCTGCCAATTATAGTATTTTATTTTTATCTTATGGACCTTATAAATCACACAATTGATCATCTCTTTGGATGGGTTACTTAAAAGCTCAGAACCAAATTTGTATTCCACTTCTAACAAAACAGCAGAAACTTCTGGTATGCATTTTTTTTTATGTTGCAGTTTTCTTGCTTTATTTGCCAGTTTTTTTTAATTGTACTAGTATGCATTTTTGAGGGTACTAACTTCATCCCTAGCCCAATCTCCTTTCTCTTAGCCTTGCTTTTTCTTACTCTAATTGCCTAATTTTATCCTAAGCATTTTAAGCTGCTTTATAACCTTTATGAGTTGGAGTGTGTTTAAAGAAAAATGTCAGTACATAATAAATAACAAATAAAAGTGAGAATAAAATGCACAGGCAACATGGCAGCAAGAGGAAATGACTGAAAAAGTAGCATACAACAGAGGAAGGAAAACTCTTAAAAAAAAAAACTATGGGGAAGGGAGGGAGTACGGGGATGTGTGTATGGAAACAGATGATTGAACCTGGTGTACCCCCCAAAAAAATAAAAAACATTAAAAAAATAAAAAAAAAATCTCTCTCTACCTATAGGAGGTCACAAGAAATGAAAAAAAAAAAAAAAAACCAGATACATGAACTCAAAAATTTTTATTATTCTGGGGCTACTTAAAGGACAAGCAGTTTGTCACATATCAGGCTCCTCTGAGGAAATCTCAATGTCACAGCCCAAAATAGTTATTCATTTTCATAGTGATGAGTGAATCATCAAGAAGGGGCATAGATTAAAAACCATTTTATAAGGAAGAAAACTATATATTCCACCTTCAAAATAAATTTTGTTTGTAAAAGGGTAAGCTTTTATGAATCACCATCATTAAATAACATCAGAAAAATTAAATTTTCTGTAATAGAGGCATTTTTGAGTTCTTCAGTCTCCAAGTTCTATAGAGAGCATATGTAACAATTTACAGAGCTGCTTCGAGAAGGAAAAAAAAAAACCTAACCTTCTAACTGTACCCGCCTAAAAAATGCTCTCCCTCTGAAAACGTCTGAACAAAAGATAGAGAAAACAAACCACGAATGTAGTTATAATCTGCCTTAAGAAAGCATATCAACATTCCACTAATCACATATTAAGTTCATTTGAAGTGAAAAGAAATTTCAGCTAGTGCTTCAGAAATGACTGTAGAGTTGGTATCAGGTTATATAAGGAAACATTTTTTTTCAGCTTTATTGAGGTATAATTGACCGATAAAAGATATTTAAAGTATACATCATGATGATTTGATATATCTATACATTTTTAAAAGACGAGGTTTCCTTCTATCTAGTTAATTAACACTTCCATCACCAAATATATGTGTATATACACACACACACATACACATATGTGATTTCTTGAGGAACCTCCATACTATTTTCCATAGTGGCTACACCAGTTTACATCCCACCAACAATGCGCAAGGGTTCCCTTTTCTCCACATCTACCGACACATTCTCTCTCATCTTTTTTATGATAGCCATTCTAACAGGTGTGAGGTGATATCTCCTTGTGGTTTTGATCTGCATTTCCCTGATAATTAGTGCGTTGAGCACATATTCATGTACCTGTTGGCTACCTGTAGGTCTTCTTTAGAAAAATGTCTATTCAGATCCTCTGCCCATTTTTAAATTGCAGCTGGGGTGGGGGTTGCTATTGAGTTGTATAAGCTTTTCATAGATTTCAGATATTAACCCCTTATCAGATAGATGATTTGCAAATATTTTCTCCCATTCAGTAGGTCGCCTTTTCATTTTGTTTCCTTTGCTGTGTAGAAGCTTTTTAGCTTGATGTAGTCCTACTTGCTTATTCACAATTTTTTTAACCTTCCAGGCAGTAACTTATTAAAGGTCCCTCCTCCCTCAACCCCCAGAAAATAAGACACATTTTATCCTGCCCTCACTGGGTTTTGCTCTGTGTTTTGAACCAGGAGGACATGAGCTGTGAGGAGAAGCTATACTTTGGCCTGAACGAGTACAGTAAATCTCTTCAGTGGGGAATCACGAGCCCCCTTCTGAGATGTGATGAGACTTTTGAAAAAATGGTGAACACGCTCCTGGAGAGGTAAATGAGGACTTTCAACCTTTTCTTTAGCTGTACTTGCATGTCTGAAATAGCCAAACGTCTTTTGTGTCAGTGTCACAGGGAGTTTTGGTGGAGCTCAGGCTGTGCAAATGACACGTGAAGGCAGGATAAAAATAGCCTTTCCTAAGATGACCTTTTACTCATACGGGTTTTCTGCAATCATCCAAGACCAACAAAGGAAACCAGTGACCCACAGTGGGAGGTAGAACCACTTTCCATGCTCTGAATCATCTCCCAGGCAGGTTTCATTGCTGCACCCGGAGATGATCATGCGGGCAGAGAGGGATTTGCTTATTAAAGACCATTCCTCTGAGGTCTGGCCTCCCCTACCATGCATCCTACACTTTTACATTTTCCCCTCTTTTCTCTCTGTCCACCACAGGCAAGTACCCTCAGTAAAAACAAAACTTTACTATGCAAGATTTGGAGTGTAAACTGCAGAAAATTAAAGAACAATCAGATCATTTAAGTGAGTTCAGTTCCAAGTGGCCCTCCTCCAGTCCCCGACCTTGGGGTTAAGATTCATGACTCCTCTGTCTCCTTTTTTGTCCCCAGTTCCAGGTGAAACTCTGGAAGAGCAAAGCGTTTTTCTGTTTGTTTTTTTCTCCGATCTTGAATCACAGACTCAAAAAATAGGTAGAGACATTAGAATTTAACCTAATAGGGAATTCCCTGGCAGTCCAGTGGTTAGGACTCTGCGGGTTCAATCCCTGGTCGGGGAACTAAGATCCCACAAGATGCATGGTGTGGCCAAAAAAAAAAAAGAGAGAGAGAGAGAGATTTTAACCTGATAGTGGTCCCTCCCTGCCCTCCACTACAATATTCTGTCTGATCATCCAGTGATGGGCGCAATTGGGCACTACTTGATGAGACACAGTCTAATTTTTAGTAGCTCTAGTTCTTAAAACTGGCTCTTATTGATCACAAACCATCTATTTAACGAGCTGCCCTATAACTTTGCTAAGAAAAAAGAAAGAGAAATAAAGATGAGGACAGTGGGTATATCCTACCCAGCGGGTTATAATGCAGTGTCGGGAAAAGGAGCAGGCTTGGAGCAGGATTTTATATTTTTGCAGCTGTTGGATTTGAGAAGACTTAACTGACACTGTGATGTTAATCCTTTCATAGCACATGTGATCTTAGATTTCCAAAATCATCCCATGAGTCTCCCCTTTGTTTCCCATCCTCCTGTTCCACCTGCCAGCTTGGAACCTATCTTTTCTTCTGGTGTCACTTGGAGTTTTAATGGATGATCCCGTTAACTCCTATACAACCTTTGTAATACTTACAGAACCACAATTACAGTTAAATACAAACAAAACAAACTGGGGAAACTATTCACTTCTAAATTCATAGCTCTTTTGGTGTGAAATTTAAATGTCTATATGGCAAAGTTACCCTTTGATCTAACTTTGGCTTTCCTACAGGGCCCAGCAAAAAATATTAAGCCTTAAGCTTGGATCATCTGTGCTCAATTCCTCCAGCCCAGTCACCCAAGGCTAATAATAGCTATGATTTATTGAACACTTGAAGGGATTGGCCCAGGATTGATTGAACTGAAGGATTTCATTACTTTTTCCCAGTCTACTAAATTCTTATCACGTAAGGAGACGCTGTCAGAGACTTGAATACAATTCACACTCTGTCTCTGATCAGTTGGATGATCTTGGGCAAGTAGCTGAACTTCTCCCAGCCCTTAACTCAGTCTCCTTCTAAAGAAGGTGGAGTCGTCAGAACCCAGGGCATCTTTGGTCCTTTCCAGCTTTAAGTACTTCAAAACCACACTAGTCATTTGATGACCCTAACTGGTATTTGACCCTGGGCTTTTCTGTGCAAGGCTGGTGATGATTGTTTCACTTTAAATAGAATTATAAAGTGGAGCAAAGGTGAAATCCCCCACTAGCCAACCCAGCTGCTAGGCGGCTGCTAGGTGGCTGCATGGGCTACCAGCTGGCATCCAGAAAGAAAGTTTACAGACTCGCCATCGTTTTGCAGACTCCGCAAGAGGCTTGGCCAAGCTCAGGTCCAGGGCCTTGCTTTGCCCATGTCTAGTTTCTTGACCCGCACCTCTTCATGCCTGCAAGTGGGTCCTCTTTGCTCATTTGTATTCATTCTGTCTGCAGGCCTGGCTTTCTGAGGACTAGCACATTAATGAGAGATTTATTTTCTGCCTGCTTTGTAGTTGTGAAAACCACCAATTTGGCAGTCCAGTGAAGGGTGGAGGGAGGGGAATGGGGTGAGTCAAGGACACCCCTGCTTTTTGCTGGGCTCCCTTCACTGAGCAGGGGCTCAAGTGGATAGGAGGCCACACCACTAGGGGGTGCTATTTCTCCAGCCAGCTCCACGTTTTCGCCATGTTTATGAAATGTTATTGCTACAGTGGAACTGACCTCAAATTAGCAATAATAATTACCCTTTTTACTCCTGATACTTCACAGACATTACATTAATGTCTCAGTTTCCTTAACTTAAATCTTAAATATCAGAGAAAAAAGCTAACAAGCATTCTAACCCCAAGCTACCAGCAAGAGGTTAGGATCTAGGGATGATCTGTTACGACTGTTGACAATCTGAGCAGCCCACTGCTTCTCAAAATGCAATGTGATACAAATCACCTGGGGACCTTGTGCAGACTGATTCTGATTCAGTACATGTGGGGTGGGAGGATTTGGCAGTTCTAACAAGCTCCTAGGTGCTGTTGGGTGATGCTACGGTCCAGAGACTGCAATGAGAGAAGCTAGGGCCGCTAGACTGTCCCTAAACCTCTTGAACTCGCTGTACCTATCCCAACAGGTGTTGTGAGCTCACCTTTTCCTTCCAGTGATGTGGGCCCCAAGGTCCTTCTAGAGTTCCACCCCACCTCCCATCACTAACCCCTTCCCCCAACCCCATGCTTGGTCTGCACTCCTACTGGCACAGAGCTCGCTGTCCCAGTGGGCCCCGCACCCGAATGCTAGCTCCCTGTGTTCTGTCGAAGGTACCCCAGGCTGCACAGCATGGTCGTCCGCTGCTACCTCCTCATCCAGCAGTACTCGGAGGCTCTGATGGCTCTCACCACCATGGCGTCCCTCCGAGATCACAGCACACCGGAAACCCTCAGCATCATGGATGACCTCCTCAACTGCCCAGGAAAAAACAAAAGTGGGCGGGGACACATGCTCATTCTCAGGGTGCCCTCTGTGCAGCTGGCGATGCTGGCCAGGGAGCGGCTGCAGGAGGTGCGCGACAAGCTGGGGCTGCAGTACCGCTTCGACATCATCCTCGGGAATCCCGCCTCTGAACTCAGTGTTGCAGCGCACTTTGTGGCGAGATTAAAGGTTAGCAATGGTCAGACGTTTGTTCCGTTTTCTAGGACTCCCGTGTAGGTGGCTCAGAGGCCTGAGTTTGATAGAGTTTTGCACGTGTCAATGTGGTCTTCATGACAATGTTAAGGCTAAACTAAGGGACGTGACCACCTTCCTAGTTTATTAAGATTCTGTCCGGGCCCCCCTTTTAGCACATGCATGCAGTTGGTCTTCCATGCTCTCCAACTGCAGGTGCAAAAATGAGATGACCCAATTTCACCCCATGTTTATTGACCTTGTTCGAGATGCATCTAGCCCACGGCCATCTGTTTTCTCAGAAAAAAAGGTAAGTTGTTCTCTTGGACTTCCATGGGGCACGCCTTTAAGTATCATCCGTTCACTGAATCTTTTCTGTCCATCCAGCCTATCTGTCCACTCAGAGTTGGTAAAGTATCCTGTTTCATCTTCAGTGCTCATAGAGAACTGTTCCCCACCCTCTTGCATGTGGATTCCCCAATGGTTTGCTGTTTCTTTGAACTTGCTTTGGCCCCACAGCGTGGGCTGGACTGAGACTCATCCAAGCCTGCTGCAGAGGGATTTGTGCATGGCTAAGCCCCCGCCCCTCTGCACGGCCAGGGACGCACTGCTTTTCTTGAACCCCTCCTGTCAGGCATGGCTGGGGCGGGGGAGAATTTCTTAATCAACTAACCTAAATCCCTACCTCACGCCCTGCTCCGATTTTTCTGGGGACTTTTATAATCCAATGTGCTGTAGCCATTTGACAGCATTTTAAAAAATCCTGCGTACACATTGGTATGGTACTGAGCTAGGTACTATATGTCTGGGGTAGACCAACATGGTTTCTGCACCTTGCACACTAAACACTGAGCAAAACTGAGTGGAGAAAAACCTAGTTTGACACAAATTGTATGAAAAGAAAGCACGTAGTCTTAGGGGATTTGCAGTCCCATCCTGGGCTGCAGTTTACCATCTGCAAAATGAGAGCGTTGGACTGTATGATCTCTAAGAGCTCTAATCTGAGGATTATAATCTATTTAGTGTTCATAAAGCATTTTGCAAATGTAAACCTTTGTATTGTATTCTGTTACCTAACTTGAATAATCCAAAATGCAAACCAAGTGTCTTGTATTATCTTGATACACAGCTGGAACAAATAAATCTGTCTAAAAATAGAAGTTCCTATATTTAGTAGAAGTTGTGACATTTACATTTTACATATGAATATATAATGTTCACAATTTTAAATTAGTCATAGACCACATTACAGCAGAATTCCTGGGATAAATAACAAACGAGAGTCCAAAAACCTTTCTTACAGTATAACTCATTGAGGCATAGCTTGTGAGACAATTTGAATAATGCTAATGATGAGGAATCTGGAAAGGCAGGTCATCAGCCCTGCTCTGTGAAGCGTCACACACCTACTGCAGGGAGAGCATCTAAAAGGATGTGAGGCTGCAGGGTCTTCTCTGGGTCTCCACTGACCCTGACCAAGTGTATCTACTTGCAGAGTCTTAGGTCATTTGTTCAGACCCTTTAGATATGTCAATCACTAAGTCAGTATAAATCAGCAGTCCTAAACAATTTGCCCCTCTGGGCCATAGTTTGAAAACCAGAGACAAGACTTGAGGTTCCTAGCCTGGCTGCTAGCACATCAGAGTCACCTGCAGGGCTTCCAGAGGGCTGCTGCAAGAGCTTCGTACATGAAGGGCATCTCAAGTTAACTACTTCTCAAAACAGTTATATCTCAGTTCACATGAGTAGCTGCCAGACACCAGCCACAAAAGAGATTTCCACGTGCTCAAAACCCCTCAATCACATCAATCCATCCTTTTTATATTCTCTATTTGGGTGGAAGTGGAAATTTGAAATCCCTTTGGGATGTTCACATCCTAAGCAAGACGACCACTTGGCAGGTGGTCTCCGTTTCACCCGTTTATTTCTAAGTTACCAACTTTACTACTGACAAGATAGCACCTCGCCAGTGTGCAGAGAGAAAAGTGTGCCTTTTCTCTCTAGCCTTGGGTAAAATTCAGTCCCTTTTTTTCCATTAGCTAGTCTTATTTTTGTGCTCACCTCTAGATAAGACATCCTTTAGATACTGTGGTTAACTTATAAGTGATAACAAGTGCTTTGGAAGCATACAAGGTTTATATCTAAATAAATCAGTTTGTCCAGAAGGCCTGTGAAGCTTCCTTGGCCTTGAACCCCACAGTATCCTTGAAGCCAATGCCTGCCCAGTCTTTTGTGTTGTCTTAACTGCCCCCCGCAGGAAAATCATCCCGAGGGCATGGTAGATCCATGGAAGAATGGCAGCCACCACTCATCAGAAGTAACAATGTGACAGAAGAGTATTTTATAGGAGGCTTAGCTAGCTCTGACTGATCAAGAGTAAAAGTGGAATTTGTTTAATCATCTTTTGAAAATAAATCTCCTTATAAAACATAATACATTATAACCCAACCTCATTCTTGCTAGAACCATGAAATATATTCGGAGAGACCCCAGTGTCAGGGATATCAGAAGTCCAATTGTGAAGGCTTATGAGTAAAGTGATTCCTGTTGGCTGAATTATTTGGTTTGAATTAGGTACTGTTCTGGTTCTTTTTGACATGAAAATATATGGAAAACTGACTTTGGGGGGAGAAGCTTTCTTCTAATGTCTTAAAAAATATTTTAACAGATTGATTTTCTAAGACAGTCTCTCAAACTTGTAAACAGTTATGTAGATCCACTGAGTTCTTGGCATGCAAATATATGATAAAAGATTGAGCAACAAGGTTCAGGTGATTCTTCCAGTTTTACAAATTATATGCATTTTATTTGAAGTAATTGTGGGTATATTTATTTCTAAAGACTGGTTTTTCTAGACATCAACAAATCAGTAACCAAACTCTGTTATATCATATCATATCTTGCCTGCTGTATTTCTTTTTATCCCATTTTGACTTTAGCAAAGGAAGTACCAGCCTATTTTAAAAGAAAATTGCATGCATTATTTAATACCTCACTTCTTAGTCCTTGTTCCCAAAAGCATTATCAGAAATGCCAGTTCATTTCTTGTAACTCCTGCTAGGAAGCTGATATAAAGCACAGTTAGATGCTACATACTTCATAAAAAGTAGTAGAAACCACCTTGTCTACTTGAGATGGTTTATTTTCTTTTTGCTCTAAAACAGACAGAACAATCTATAAGATCTTTTCACTTTTGAACATCTTTTAAGTTGAGATTTTCTTCCTCTTGATATATTCATGTTTTCAAGATTGATGTTCCATTTATTAAAAATATACATATGTGTGTATATGTACATATGGGTCAATATATATGAAAAGTTGATTATCTATGAGGAGTTTTGTTGAGATTCTTTTATTAGTCATTTACAAGTGAAACAGTCTTTTTCAGTCAATCGGTTCCAAGAGTCTGTCCATTATAAGAAGAAAGTATACTTAAGAGACTTGAGTCAGGTAGTTTAGGATTTCTGTAAGGCTTGCACCATTGGTGGGATATTTCACAGTGTATGTTTCTTTGACCTCTGCGATTAATGTATGATATATACCAAGATCTCCCGTTTTATCCTATTGAGATAAAACAGAAGGCCACATTCTTCTAGAGTGCTTTGGGTATGCTTTTTAGTAGCAACTAAAATATATGTCCACACACAAACACACTTATTGGGAGTCACTTGGAAGCACAGATGTATATAAAGTCTGGCTGTAGAAACCTTTAAGACGGTGGAAACTTAAATGAGTGGTTTTAATTTTATTGTATGGGTCCCTTTCTACAGACTTGGAGAGGAAACGAAGCAGAGGAGTGGACCCCTCGGACGTACCAAGATCTAGAAGGTCTGCCTTGTATTGTGATATTAACTGGCAAAGATCCCCTTGGAGAAACCTTTCCCAGGTACACTGTGAATCATTAGTTCTCATTTTCCATGAGTTGCCCACCTGACCTGATGGTTGATGCTCACCCAATTCATTCACTTGGCAAGTGAGAAGAGAATTGTTTTATTCGGGGATGTAAGAAATTTAGCCTTCCTTGAGCCTTTCTTTTGACTTTCCAGAGATCACCGAGCAATTTGGGGAATGGGAGATAGCCACAGATGAGAACTGTTTATGCATCAAAGCAGGGCAGCCAGAGAGGGAGGGAGCAAAAGCACTGCCCCCGTTGAGGGGTTTTGGGGATGAAGTGTCTCAGTTGGTCTGCTGTTCCCTCGAGGATCTAGGGCCTGGAGGTTGGAAGGCAACAGCAATACCAATAATCATAGCATTCACTGCACACTTACAGCTTGTCAGGCATTGTCCTAAATGCCTTACCCGTGTCATGCCATTCATTCCTTTCAGTAACTGGGTCAGCTGGGCACTGTTATTCTATTTTCTATGTGGAGAAAATGAAATGACTAGCCCGAGGTCCTAACAGCTAGGAGGTGGCAGAGCTGAGGTTCACATCAAGGACTGCCTGGCACCGAAGCTCACGATTTTGACCGCTGCGTCACATCCAGCTGCCCAGACACACATAAACGTTGCACACACGGCCGGACAGACTCACCAAAGACAGCATTACTTTCGTGCAGGTCTTTGAAGTACTGTGACCTCCGGTTAATTGATTCAAGCTATTTAACTCGTACGGCCTTGGAGCAGGAGGTGGGTTTAGCGTGCTGCTACGTCTCCAAAGAGGTCATCCGGGGGCCCACTGCTGCCCTGGACCTTAGCGGCAAGGAGCAGGAGGGAGCCGCGGTCAGCGAGAACGACGCCGAGGAGCTGCTGATCGACCTGGAGAGGCCCCAGAGCAACAGCAGTGCCGTCACTGGGACCTCAGGTCAGTACTTTCTCTTTCAAGGGATCAGGGGCAGGAGTGAGGAGGGCGTTAGGAGTATGAAAGGCAGAGGCATCTGCTGACTCCCATCAAGGCTTCCAGAGTAACCTTGGGTGACTTAGGCATCCTGTCCAGACCTTCATTCCCCCCCACTCCGGGAGAAATACTGGGAAAACATGACTTGTGAGCAGCCACAAGATACTTCCCTGGGGAAGCATTAATGAAGAGCTTCCTAGTAGGCTAAATACAATAAATACATCTCATGAGCCCCAGCTGCCACCATTTTCCCTAGGCTCTCCAACCCTAATATCTCATAGATATTACGCATCTATTTGCACAAAGGCCATCTCTTCCTTCCAGACCCTGAAGTTGTGAGTCTGTGCTAATTGGCCTAGTACTTGGCACAGTGTGTGTTTGTTTGAATGAATGAATGAATAAGTGACTTTTCTAACTACTTACTTGCAAGTGTTTGTGTACTGAAGGCTACTCTGGGACCACTGGATGACAGGGATGATCCAGTCTGCAGCCTGCCAGCTGCTCTCTTATTGTGTTACGGTGTGGCTGATGGCAGTGCCTGGCATCAGTTTTCTTCTGATAAATAGTATTAAGCAAATACAGCACTATTTCCATTTTTTTTTCCTGATTGTGGAAGTTGTAATAGAGCTTAATATAGAAAACTTGGAGAATGTAATGAAGTATAGAGAAGAGAAGAAAAATGAAAACCCCACAACAGAGGGAACCACCATTTACGTTCCTTCTGCCCCGTGTTTCCCTTCTCTCACTTCCCTGGCACACACACGCAAACACCCACACACAATTTCGTGGCCAAAAGCAGTACCAGTCTTTCTATTCACTCCATCAGCTGCTGTTGGATGGGCTCCCTATGGGAACTGAAGAGGTGGGTATCTGTGAGGTTTTCTTACTTTCCATGGTGCCCCTCAGCCTGGAGGAGCATGAAGGCTGTCTTTTGGGCTCTGCCCAGCTGCTCCCCTCAGTCAAGGGTCAGGGCTGTACCTCCTCCACCCCATCCACTACAGGCTCCCCAGTTCTGCCTCTTAGAACAGTTCAGAATAAAGGGGAGTGGTTGGGAGGAGAGTAAAGGGTAACAGAAGAGAGGGGGACTATCACATCTAGAAGCTTTTGGGTACCAGCATCAGTGAGGGAGAGGCGAGGAAGGTGGGGGCGGGGGCTAGCGATGAGCGTTCACCTTCCTTCCTGTGGCTCTTTAATCAGCCCCCGTCCACCCCCTGCACCATAAGGCTCACTATTCTGACCTCGCTCTGATTAACTCACACAAAGGTAATGATTTGCCTTCTGCTGTTTAGAGTTTCCCCGTTTGAGGACCCTCGTGCTGCCCCCTCCCCCCCCCCCCCCACACACACACACTGCACCACCCTGGCCTTGGGCTGGCTCTGAGGCTCCTCAGGGGGCCCCACCGCCCAAGGTGTGTAGGCCTGTGGACTCCAGAGCCGTGAAGGGAGAGGAAAACCCTCACACAAAAGTCAGATGAGCAGTGGAGTGACTCGGTGTCACGAGCCTCCGTTTACTGGCTATTCATGTAGGATCTTCTAAGGTTGGGATTTGACCCCCAGGCCTGGGAAGCACCATTCTGAGCCAGAGAGGGACTTCGATCTTGAATGTAATGAGCTTCCGGTTTGTCCTCAAACCAAAGAGTGGCTGATGAATTAGAGGGTAAAACATGCTTGAAGTGAATTGGCCGCAGGTGCAGGGATCTCTGGGCAAGAGCATCACCTGGCTGGGAGGAGATTAAGGCCCCTCTTTCCACGGACGCTTCCCACGCTGGTCTGGGCGTCCGTGGAAGGGACTGCACCCTGGGGAGGTATCCACAACCAGAAGCCTGGGGCCCTGGGACCCCAGAAGGAGGCGAGCGGCACTGGAGCAGGACTTGGATGTGGAGCCCCTGTCGGTCAGGGTCCTGGAATGAGTCAGATGGCTTATGCAAACGAGGTAACCTGAGCGGAGCGAAACAACCCGCGACTGACAAAGGCGCGGGCAGATGTAGCAAAGGAGTAGGCGGTGGCGTGGTCGACCCCGGGGCGCACGGACCACCGCGAGGCCTGAAGGCGCCGGGGAGGGGCAGGCATGGGCCGCGGAGAAAGGCCGCCCCGAGGAAGCGGGGGGAAAACGACCCGTTTCCTGTGCTGTCTCCGCTGGCCGACCCCACACGGCGGCCGGGGTGGAGAAGCGGGGAAAGGGAGGCAGGCCGCCCCGCAGCGCGCGCACAGCCGCCGCCGCCCCCCGCCCCCGGGCCTCCCGGCCGGTCCCCCCGTGGCTGGGGCGGCGGTGACAGGGCGGGCGCGCGGCGGGCTGTGTCCGTCCTCTTTCAGGCTCCATTATGGAGAACGGGGTGAGCTCGTCCAGCACGGCCGACAAGTCCCAGAAGCCGCCCCTGACCCCCAGCTTCCGGAGCCCGGCCAACAGCGTGGGGCTGGACGAAGGGGTCTCGGCGGGCCTGGCGGGAGCCGGAGAGGCCCTGAAGCAGGAGTGCGACTCCCTGGGCCCCCAGATGGCGAGCAGCACCACCTCCAAGCCGTCGTCGTCCTCGTCGGGGCCCGGGGCGCCGCGGTGGCCGGGCCGGCCGGGCCCGGGCTGCCGGGGCGCGCACGCCGCGCTGCCCCCGGTCGTGATCCTGTCCAAGGCGGCCTACAGCCTCCTGGGCTCGCGGCGGGGCGGCAGGCTGCCGGCGTCCGCGGCCCTGCTGCCGCACCCCGACGTGGCCTGGGCCAGCCCGCTGCGGCCGCTGCTGCCCGCGCAGGCGAGCGCCGAGGAGCAGTCCCTCTACTACCGCCGCTGGACCGCCGCGCGGCCGCACCACGCCGACCACGGCAACCAGCCCGACCCCGCCTCGGGCGCGCGGCCCTGCCACCCGCGCCGCCTGCTGCTGACCGGGCCCCCCCAGGTAGGGGCCGGGGCTCGGGCGCCCACTCGGAGGTGGGAGGAGACGCGCAAGAGCCCAGGGGTGAAACCTCTTTTCTCTTTTCCGTCCCTCCCCTCCCCTCCCTAAACACCTCCCCACCAGGTGGGGAAGACTGGCTCCTACCTGCAGTTCCTGAGGCTCCTGTTCCGCATGCTCATCCGGCTCCTGGAGGTGGACGTGTACGACGAGGCGGAGATCAACACCGGTGAGTTCCACGCCTCGCAGCACGCACCTTAGTGCCGCATCCGCGGCTTTCCGCGGCCCCCGGATGTCTACGCCCGCTCGTGTGCAGGTTCTTGAGAGGTTAAAGGCCATGAGCCACCGAAGAGTTGTAAGTAACCGTGCAACCGTGGCCACATTCAGCTCCCTGAAGTCAGGATGGGTCTTCCGCACTTTTGACCCGCGATTCCATTTGTGCCCCTCGAGACGCTGGCTAAGAGGCATCTTTTTCTTTTTCTTTTTTTTTTTTTTTCTTCCCTTTTTTTCTTTGGAAACGTATTTATTTTTATTGGCTGCATTGGGTCTTCGTTGCTGCACGCGGGCTCCCTCTAGTCCCCATTGCGGTGCCCAGGCTTCTCATTGGCCGTGGCTTCTCGTTGCCGAGCACAGGCTCTAGGCACGCGGGCTTCAGTAGCTGTGGCTCACGGGCTTAGTTGCTCCGCGGCATGTGGGATCTTCCCAGGCCAGGGATGGAACCCGTGTTCCCTGCATTGGCAGGTGGATTCTTAACCACTGCGCCACGAGGGAACTCCCCAAAGAGGCATGTTATAAAGCCCTGTCAGGTGGGTTCACTGCTCAGATGGTGAAACTATCCACTTTTAAAATTCGAGTGGTGTTCAACTGCTTAAGCTCCCAGGGCATGCTTTATACTCCGGATACCAGCCTTTGTTGGTCTGTCAGAGTAGACCTTATATTTTGCCTGCTGGGTCCGAGTGAAGGTATGTGGGTTACTGCGACAAAACGAAAACTTCCAGGAGCAGAACAGAACCCTGGCGCCATAAACAACCCCTTCTTACTGGCAGTAAGATGCAGACAGATCATCCTCAGCCTGTGCTTCCTGCCCCGCTTCTTGGCCCTTCCACGCCGGCTGTTACCTGTGAGGAAGGCAGTTCCACTCTGCAGCCGGTCCAGCAAGGCCAGAAAGTGGGCGTGAGCAGGGGTCAGCCAGCATTAGCTCCGCAGCCAGGGGGGTGTGGCCTCAAACTATGGCTTCACATCTCAGAACAGAGAGACCATGTGCTGAGGGGGAGGAGGGGGGGCAGGAGAGAGAATCCACAGTTCTTCCCAAGCCCCTCAGAGATGAGTTCAGAAAAGGCAAAGGCCTTGTCATCTTCCATCAAATTAGCCCTTAGAGCCCTCCCCTCACTTGCTTTCTCTGAATAGTTGGACCCGTTCTGTGACCAGCCCAAGGGACTAGTTTTGTTCAGATTAAATCAGCCATATTTAATCATTTTATGATGGCTTTTGGCTCTTCTTCCATCTTCACCAGTTCACATCCATGATTCCGGACACAGACACACAGAGTCCTTGCTTCCTGTCCACATCTGTGTTTGTGTCCCTAGCTGAGCTGTACCAGAAGCACCCCTGGCTGCGTGGAGTGGGCTGGGCCACAGGGGCAAAAGCAGAGCCAAGCAGCCTAGGAGAAGAGGGGGCCGTCATCCCAGCTGACTTTCCCCCAGCTCCTTGGCACCACAGGAGAATGAATGATGCCTTTAATTTTCACCTCAGATCCCACTACAGTGCCTGGAGCTGTGAGAGTCAAAGCTGGCCTTTGTAACAAGAAGCACTGTTAGTTTGGCTTTATTCCTTGGCCCTCAGTTTTAGTGCAGGTGAATGCAGTGGTGCTCTGGAGAGGCACAGGGATGCTATTTTTAAAAAAACAAACAAAAACTAGAATAAGCTTTAACTTTTAAATAAAATGCATACTTTTAACTTGAAAAATAACTGAAATAAAATGCTCAGGAATATAAAAATAAACAATATTATGTTTAAAAGATAATTGCTATAATTCTAGTCTCTAGACTTTCTTGTTGCAGTTTTTTTCTTTTCTCTCTTTGAGAGTTGTCTTAAGCTTGATCTCATAGTTTTTATTATTAACATATCTATTGGCCACCCACCATGTGCCTGCCACTGTCTTAACACTTTCAATATACCATCTGGAATCCTTACAGCAATCAGGGGACCCTGAGAGGTGAAGGTGCCTGCAGGTGTGAAGTCACAAGGGGTGTAGGGCCTGGACTCAAACCTAGGGCCCCAGGCTCTCAAGCTGGACTGCATGTTAAAACTACTTAAGGAACTTTAAACACCATGACAGGCACCTTAGTAATGAAAGAGGTTCTGGGCAGTGTGCCCTGAGCACAGGGATTTTACAAGCTCTGGGTGATTCTAATAAGCTGCAGTGACTCCTGCTTGATGCGCCCCTGTAATCTTCAGCTGTCAACACCTTAAAACCCCACAACTAAAACTCTAAGACAGGGACTTCCCTGGTGGTGCAGTTGTTAAGCATCTGCCTGCCAATGCAGGGGACATGGGTTTGAGCCCCGGTCCGGGAAGATCCCACGTGCTGTGGAGCAACTAAGCCCGTGTGCCACAACTACTGAAGCCTGCGTGCCTAGAGCCCATGCTCTGCAAAAAGAGAAGCTACTGCAATGAGAAGCCCACGCCCTGCAACAAAGAGTAGCCCCGCTAGCATCAACTAGAGGAAGCCCAAGTGCAACAATGAAGACCTAAGGCAGCCAATATATCAAAAAATAAATAAAAAATAAAATAAAACTCTAAGACAGAATTCAGATCATCCAAAGTTAAATAAGACTTCAAGGGCCTGGGGTGGGAGACTAGCTGATCTAGATGTGGGACCGGGTGTGTAGAGGCTAATGACAGGGACCAATGAGGGCAAGCATCCCTCCCACCCAGCAGGGGTCTGAAGGGACAGTCTGCTTCCCTCTACCCTGGACACGGGAGCTCATTTTTCAGCAAGGCCTTTCTCCACCCACCTGGGCTTTATGTTCCTACAACCTTTCATCCCTGACACTTGGTAGGGAGGGAGGGAGGGAGACCAGTCAGTCTGGTCTGCCTGCTCTGTGCACTTTCTTTCTTCTTGGCCTAGATCACAGTGAAAGCAGTGAAGTGAGCCAGTCAGAGGGAGACCCCTGGCCTGACATCGAGAGCTTCAGTAAAATGCCCTTTGACGTCAGTGTGCACGACCCCAAGTACAGTTTGATGAGCCTGGTATACACTGAGAAGCTGGCAGGGGTCAAACAAGGTCAGTGCAAGCAGAGGCTGAAGGTCAAGGGTTCACCTAAATGAGGGCGGGAGGCCTGAGGCAGTTTAATCTTTGAGAGTAGCTTAATTGATCCTCCTCTGCTTTTCTCTTGTTTTACACACATGCATGTCATCTTTTAATTTTCATAGCTGCCTCTCAGGGCCTAAGTTACAGAATCCTGGGAAAAGCCCTTCTGGGGAGTGGGAGACTTTCTTCCCAGGCATAGGGGCCTCAGGCATATCACGGGAAGGTTCTTTTTGCCCCTTTATACACAGAAGCTATAAAGGAATCCAAAGTTGAGGACCCCCAGAAACGAGAAACTGTGTCCATGATGCTGACCAAGTATGCAGCCTACAACACCTTCCACCACTGTGAGCAGTGCCACCAGTACATGGACTTCACCTCTGCCTCCCAGGTGCAGCCCCTTGGCCCTTGCCGGTTACCCAATGTGGATTTTGTATGTAAGAGATGAAAAGTCCTAGTTTCAAGTCCTAGACAAAGGATGGCTTATTTATAAGATGGAGCCACATCATTTGTGAGCAAAATGCATGAAGCATTGATGAAAATGA
The DNA here is from genome assembly GCF_030028045.1 of Hippopotamus amphibius kiboko. Lineage (NCBI taxonomy): Eukaryota > Metazoa > Chordata > Mammalia > Artiodactyla > Hippopotamidae > Hippopotamus > Hippopotamus amphibius. The sequence continues at coordinate 75,774,406 of NC_080196.1, read as the reverse complement.
CTTTGGGTTTATTGGGATTATGGGCAGGGGAGAGCGGGAGAGAAAAACTGAGTTTGTGTCTTAAGTCATTTCATCAGAATGGTTACATGTGTCATATTTAGATTACAAAGTAGCTGAGATGTCTTATCTGTGATCCTGAAAAGGCTGGATATTACAGTATGTTTGGTGAAAGGGTCTTCCTTTGGGTTATTGGTGAAAATGGTGCTATTATCTATAAATCTGTAGGGTATGTCCTTTGAGCTGTGAACAAGTCTGTTGATTTGCACAGACCTAGTCTCACTCTTACTCCAGTAAGGGATGGCTTTGCTCACTAGGCATAAAGAGGAGTCAACGTTTGCTTTTTTATTTGGAGAGAACTGAAGAGGTAGCAACACAGAAAGTGAGCAAATAACCCCATAGCATTTAGCTTCATATTGGCCAGAGCATCTTTAAGCACAAAAGATGGGAAAGGCAGCCACTGATGATTGTATCCAGCACCTGTTTGGGGGATAAGCTCCATGTTGCTTTCCTCTACTTTATCTTCTTGACTTCTGTTACTTGGCTTTGAACACCTAGAACAACTCTTCCTCCCTATAGGATGTGCTGAGTGGATACCCCCCAGACTTGCTTCTGCTCTTGAGGACCAGGTCTTCACTCTTTGCCCACAGGGTGCTATGAGGGATATACTGATGATTCTGCTCTTCTGATACAAGTGACCTTTAATACCCCATTTGTTTTCTTGTGTGATTGAAAACTTTTGGTGGACTAGTTTGAAATCAGCTCACAATGCTTTATAGAATATAGAGGATTCAAGTTCCCTGATCTACAAAGCATTGGTTTTTAGAAAATTTATTAAAAACCTGTATTTAAATAGTTTGTATGATTACAGTACTCACTAAGTAGCATATTCTGATGCTTGTGAAGCAGAATGAAAGTGAATTTAAGGGGAAAATTACAATATTATTTTTCTATGAAATGTAGTATTTAGGTTAAAACTCTTGGGAAAACTACCTGGATTCTAATGGCTGATGAAAAGTGATGATATCTTTTCATTAAGCCAAATATTGTCTGCATTGTAAAGACCTTTATTTAATTATTCACTGAGATGGGCTACTGAGAGAGTGTGTGAACTTACCAGCAATTTGAAAAATAGGTTAGATTTATACTTGGCTTGGATGAGTCAAAGGTCTCTCCTGGAAGCCATAGGCTAAATGACTGTGTAGACATCTTCAGCTTCCGCTGTAGCCAGGGAAGATGGAGCCACAGAGGCATTTTAATAATGTCAGTTTACTTAGAAAAATGATATTCATTTGACCTGACTTGTCACACAGAAGTGTTTTCCCCCATCACCGGGCATCTTTGGAATGTTTACATACCAGGACATCCCCTAGGTATATTGGACCTCTGTAGGACTGAGCAGCAGTGGTTCTAAGAATGTGAGAAATGCGGACAGTTTCCAGCAACAGGTACTTCTCCACCTGTGGAGAGGCTGTGTAGGAGAGAGATGCTTGGCTCTCTTGTCAGCAGCAGCCACTAAAAGATGAAGTGTCTGCCTTCCCGACCCTTTTGACACTGCACGCACAGCCAGGTCTGGCGGCAGGTAGAAGTGCAGGTTAGTCTGCCTCTCTCAATAACAGCCTTAACAAGTGGCCTGGAAATTTGTGAACCATGAGCTTACTTCCTCCCTTTCTTCTTTGCACATGCAGATGTCCGACTCCACCCTTCATGCCTTCACATTCTCTTCCTCTATGCTGGGAGAAGAGGTGCAGCTCTATTTCATCATTCCCAAATCCAAAGAGAGTCATTTTGTCTTCAGCAAGCAGGGCAAACACCTGGAGAGCATGCGGCTGCCCCTGGTTTCAGACAAGGTGGGTGATAGCGTCTGGACACAAGGACTGACGGGCCTCAGGTACTAGATCAGGTTTTCTAAACTTCTTATAGCTGAGGGTTCTAATTTCTGTTTTTGGTCTCTGGTCCTTTTTTTCCCTTTTTCAGCAGAATTTGAATGTAGTCAAGAGCCCTATTTTCACTCCTTCCAGTGGACGCCATGAGCACGGACTCTTAAACCTCTTTCATGCCATGGAGGGCATTAGCCACCTGCACCTGCTGGTGGTCAAAGAGTATGAGATGCCGCTGTACCGCAAGTACTGGCCCAACCACATCATGCTGGTGCTCCCTGGCATGTTCAATAATGCAGGCGTGGGTAAGGGGGCCCCGGGATGGGGGGAAGGGCTGGAAAGATAAACTCAGCTTCATTCCCCAGGCATGAACTTTCAAAGGTTCCCCTGCCCCCTGGAAAGTGTCTTGCCCTGCAGACCAAAGGACTCTTCACTCCTCTTTAAATGAGCTTTTGTTTCTCTTTATCTGAAGTTTTACAGGATTTTTAACTTCTGAGGATTGGTAACCAAAGAAGTCACTGGTACATTGAGCACCCTGGGCAGGCTTAGGACTCTTCCCAGGATAGGCCGCAAACGTTCCTTGCCGCAGGCTGGCAGCAGGAATGTCACAGCGAGGGGGATACTCTGAGGAGGAGGGGAGTTAGTAGTTCACACTCCAGTCTGGAGGGATCTCTGAGGGTCATCACTAATCTTAAAGGCACACAGCAAGCTCTCGGGGGTTCTGTACACCTAGGGACTGGAAGCATCATCAGCGCCTACGGCAGGCATCGTCAGAGTGCCCGAGAGAAGTCTCTCCTGCTTTTCCCCAGAGTTTAAGAGCAATGGGCTGATTTCTCAAAGAGGGCACCTAATTGTTGAGTGTGTTGACAGAGCCCGGGGAAAGAGTGGTCTAGAGCTCCTTCATTTACCTCCTGAAGGCAGGAAACCTCCCACTGGATCCAGCATTCTAGAGCTATACTGTCTGGTTACTCCCTGCATCTAACTCACTTCCCACTGGCTTCTATGGGTATCTTACTCAGTGTAGAGTCTCAGAAGGGCTGAGGATCAAGAGCTTTAAAGGAAGAACATCCAGCCGGAGCTGGAATGAACACGGAAGAGACCTGAGTAGTGCCCTGAGTCCACAGGGCCTTCTCTCCAGGTTTCTCTCTTCCTTTCTTCTTAGGTCTCTTTCTTTCTTCTTAGGTCTCTTTTCTTTTTCTCCATTCCACTCCTTTTCATGTCCTTAAACTTTAGCCTTAATATGGGATTAAAATATTTTCCAAAATTGGTTTGTTTTGAATTCAATTTTACTTCCCATGTGTTTATCACAATATCAAATGACTTTGGACTTTCACATATTTCTGGTCCTTTATCCTCCCCAAAACCACATTTCTCCAGACTAACTAAAATCATTTTTTATATGCATATGACCCTCACATTACATCTTTCTGTGCCTGATAGACCTTTAGGAGGAAAAGTTCCCTCATCCCAGATTTAACTGAATTTGTTTAGTGCCAGTTTTGCCATTTTTGTAATCTGGGGAGAGAAGCCAACATATATGCAAATAAACGCAAATTAAATTTTTTTTAGTGTGGTAAAAAACAAAATTTAGCCATTTTTAAGTGTATGGCTCAGTAGTGTTCAGTATATTTACATTAATGTGCAACCCAGTCTCCAGAACTCTCTTCATCTTGCAAAGCTAAAACTCAGTACCATTAAAGGCTAACTCCCCATTTTTGTTATCCATTCACCTACTGATGGACACTTGGGCTGCTTCTCTTTGACTGCTGGGAATAATGCTGCTGTGAACATGAACACAAATCTCTTCAAAACTCTGCTATATACCCAAAAGCAGAATTGCTTAATCACATGGTAATTCCATTTAAAATTTTTTAGGAATTGACCTATTCTTTTTCAAATGTCTTTCATAATATTACACTCCTACCAACAATGCACAATGGTTCCAGCTTTAACAAGTTTTCACCAACACTTGTTTTTTCTGGGAATTTTTGCTGTTGCTGTTTATAGCCATCCTAATGGGTGTGAGAGAGTTTCTTATTGTGATTTGATTTGCATTCTCCTAATGATTAGCAATGTTGATCATCGTTTCATTTGCTCGTTGGCCATTTGTATATCTTCTTTGGAGAATCTATTTTTTAGTAAAGTTTTTGCTGTTGTTGACTTGTACGAGTTCTTTATATATTCTAGATATTAACCCCTTATCAGATAAGGTTTGTAAATATTTTCTCCCATTCCATAGGTTGCCTTTTCACTGTTGATTGCATCCTTTGCACAGAAGTTTTAAATTTTTATGTAGTCCAATTTATTTTCTCTTGTTGCCTGTGCATTTGGTGTCATATCCAAGAAATCACTGCCAAAACCAACATCATCAAGCTCTCCCTCATGTTTTCTTTTAAGGGTTTTATAGTTTTAGCTCTTTGATCCATTTTGATTTTTTAATATAAGGTAAGGGTCCAACTTCATTCTTTTGCATGTGGATATCCAGTTTTCCCAGCACTATCTGTTGAAGAGACTATCCTTTATCCATTGAATGGTCTTCACATTCTTGTCAAAAATCATTTGATCATATATCAAGGGTATGTTTCTTATTCTATATTCTTACTCCATTGGTCTATGTCTGTCTTTATGCCACTACTACACTGTTTTGATTACTCTAGTTTTGTAATCAGCCAAGTGTGAGACCTCCAACTTTGTTGTTCTTTTTCAAGGTTGTTTTGGTTGTCCAGAGCCCCTTGAGATTCCATGTGAATTTAAAGGTGGATTTTTCTATTTCTGAAAAAAAAAATATTTTAACAGGAATTGTATTAAATATGTGGATTGCTTTGTGTGATACTGATGTCTTAACAGTATTACATCTTCCAATCCATGAACGTGGGATGCCTTCCCATCTATTTGTGTCTTTTATTTCTTTCAGCAATGTTTTGTACTTTTTAGTGTACAAGTCTTTTGCCTCCTTGGTTTAACATTTATTCCCAAGTATTATACTCTTTTTTGATGCTATTAAAAATGGAACTTTTTTTCTTCTCATTTATTTACTTTTGGCCACATTGGGTCTTTGTTGTTGTGCGCGGGCTTTTCTCTAGTTGTGGTGAGTGCAGGCTACTCTTCATTCCGGTGCACTGGCTTCTCATTGTGGTAGCTTCCCTTATTGCGGAGCACAGGCCCTAGGTGCACGGGCTTCAGTAGTTGTGGCACATGGGCTCAATAGTTGTGGCTCACAGGCTCTAGATCACAGGCTCAATAATTGTGGCACACAGGCTTAGTTGCTCCGTGGCATGTGGAATCTTCCTGGCCCAGGGCTTGAACCTGTGTCCCCTGAAATGGCAGGCAGATTCTTAACCACTGTGCCACCAGGGAAGTCCCAACCAAAATGGAAATTTTCTTAATTTCCCTTTTAGATTGTTTGTTTGTTGTTAGTATATAGAAACACAACTGATTTGTGTTGTTTTTGTGTTTGCAACTTTACTGAATTCATTTATTCTAACAGTGTGTGTGTTATCTTTAGAGTTTTCTACATAAAGGATCATGTTTGCAAAGAGATAATTTTACTCTCCAACTTGGGTGACTTTACTTGTGTAATTTCTCTGGCTAGGATTTCCAGTACTATGTTGTTTGTTTATTTTTTAATTAATTTATTTCTTTGGTTGCACCAGGTCTTAGTTGCAGCAGGCAGGCTCCTTAGTTGCAGTTTGAGGGCTCCTTAGTTGTAGCTCGATGGCTCCTTAGTTGTGGCACATGGGCTCCTTAGTTGTGGCATGCGAACTCTTTTACTTGTGGCATGCACATGGGATCTAGTTCCCTGACCAGGGATCGAACCTGGGCCCCCTGCATTGGGAGCGTAGAGTCTTAACCACCACACCACCAGGGAAGTCCCAGTACTATGATAAATAAAAGGGGTAAAGGTGGGCATCCTTGCCTTATTTTTGATCTTAAAGGAAAAGTTTTCAGTCTTTCACCATTGAGTATGTTAGCTGTGGGCTTTTCATATATGGCCCTTATGTTGCAAATGCAAATTCTTATACACAGTGCTCTTGAAAGGTAGATTTTCCTAAATCCTAGTATTACCCTTGATCTATTCAAATTGTTTGCCTGGTTCCTCCATAGACTTAATGGGTTTTTTTTGGCCTCTTTATTTCATTATCATCTACATTTTGTTTCATTTTAGGGTGGCCCACTCATAAAACCTGGCTAATTCCTGATGATCATCACTTAATAATCGTTAACACTCACTGAGTACTTACTAAGTGCCAGGCACTGTCCTGAGCACCATACAACAATCCTATGAAGTAGACATTATCATCGCCTTCTTACAGGTGGGGAAGCCTAGGCACAGGGGAGCTGACTTATTCACTGTCACACAGCTAGAAAGTAGTGGAATCAGAATTCAAACCTAAGCAGCTCAGATCCAGTCTTTTCTCTTACTCACTATACCATATGCCTCTTACAAAAAAGTAGACCTAGGGGAAGGATACCAGTTTCCAGGTTCTTCTTCAGACACTGCTGCTAATATCCTAAAGGTACCTAAAGCAGGGGACACATTAGTGTAAGTGGCATCCCACTGTTGCAGCCTTGGCTGCTCCCTAGTGCAGGACATGCTGCTGCTGAAACTCTAATCATGGCTCTAAGGAACCAGCATTAAGTATTTCCTCTATGTGGTATCCTTTGTCCTATCAGGGAAACTGGATTCTTGCAGTACTCCTCAAAGTGTAGCCCATGAATCACCTGCAAAGACATCTCTGGTTTCTGGCCCCTCATCAGATTTACTAGAGTGAATCTCTGGTGGTGGGTTCCAGGAATCTGCATTTTAAACAGACATCCTGGGTGATTCTTGTCTACACTGATGTTTGAGAGCCACTGCTCTGAACATCTGGTTGACCCCCATCCACGTGCATGGTCACCACATGAATACGCACACTTATGGAGAGAATGTGAGCTGTCTGCGGGGCCTCAGCCAAGCCTGAGCGAAGGATGTACAAGCCTTGGTTGTGTTGCCTTCCAGGTGCTGCCAGGTTTCTCATTAAGGAGCTGTCATATCACAACCTGGAACTGGAAAGGAACCGCCTGGAAGAGCTGGGAGTTAAACGCCAGTGTGTCTGGCCTTTCATCGTTGTGATGGACGACTCGTGTGTCCTGTGGAACATTCACAGTGTTCAGGAGCAGACCAGGTAGTGGTACTTCCTACGCAGTTCTAGGAGTGTGACACAGTGCTATTGAGAAGATACCTTCCATGGCTGTCATTGCATAGGGAAGTAAATGAGAAAGGTACAGCTTTCCAGAGCAAAACAATCACCCGTGAGACTACTCTCACTAGCACATTTTGTGGTGGCGTAGGAATTTTTTAAGTTAGACACTCAGCATGCTGTTAAATTCCTGGACCATTTGTGCATCACAGCTTTGGTTTGCCATAAAAGTCTGTTGAAAGACACTAAGATTTATTTAGAAAGACCACTGGCTTCTGAATCAGGAGACCTGCTTTTTAGCCCCAGCTCTGCTTCCTAACTATCTGGATGAAAGGGGAAAGTTATTTCACCTCTGTCTCAATTCCATCACATGTAAAATTATGGCTGGGCCAAAATCAGTGGTTCTCCTCCTGGGGCAGTGGTGACAGGGATCCATGGGGACCATGAAATGCCAAAGCCTGGAGAAGTCCTAGGCAGTAAACGGCCCCAAATGTTCACAGCCCCAAAGAAACGCTGTGTCAGATGGGCTCTAGGCCCTTCCAGTTCAGACATTGTAATTTTGTGCCCTTGTTTCCCCTGTGGATTTGAAGCCAGTGAAGCCTTCATGTATCCCTTTATTTTTCCATAATTACCAGAACTGGAAAGTATGCTTGTGTGCTTCTAACCTCTGGTGACCTCTCTTTGATGACTCCCTGTTCATTACTCATTTTGAAATGGGCTGGATTTCATTCTCTGCCTTTAAGTGATCACCCCCCGCCCCCAGAAGGCAGCTTCCCTAGGTTGGCAGTGACAGGCAGCACAAAAACTGGGCTTGACATCCTTCTCCATTCCAGGATCATATAAAGTCAATCAGCTAATTGTATCCTTCAGATATTAATACTGTGCAGCGGTGTTAGCTCTTCGTAAGTGACCCTTTCTTCAGTCATACCAAGTGATATCTCATGTAAACTAACTCTGCATTTCATAGCCAGCCCATGGAAACAGGAGTTTCCAGTAAGAATGTGTCCTTGAAGAGTGTCTTGCAGCATATTGAAGCGACACCGAAAATCATCCACTACGCCATCCTGGGCATCCAGAAATGGAGCAGCAAGCTGACTTCTCAGAGCCTCAAGGCCCCGTTCTCGAGATGCCACGTGCACGACTTCATTCTCCTCAACATAGACTTGACTCAGAATGTGCAGTATGACTTCAACAGGTAAGTCAGACCTCCTGGACGCACGTAACCCCAGCATTTACTGACTGTTTCTGCCCAGCTCTAGCCTCGGTAATGTTTTTATTCCTGTCTCTGTGTCTTTGAGAAACTGAGACTCTCTTTATATGGACAGAGAAAGGGGGATCACAAGCCCCGAAGTGCCCCTTCACCACCCTCCAAACTGACCCAGACCCTTAATAATAGGTGCTGCAACATGAAATGCTTAGAAAACATATTTTGGCCATCTTATTATTCAACAAGAACTGAAACAGGGACAGAACTTTTTATCAACAGAAATCAGTGTGTGGACCCATAAACCTATTCAAGATTAACCTTTCATTCATCCTCAGAACTCAGAAGGTCATCTCTTCCCCAGGTGTTAGCAAGACCCTGAGAGCTGGATCCTGTAGGTAAAAGCCAGCTAGCCCTGGCCTTGCTTCCTGAACAAATTATGCCCATATCCTGGAAAACTGAAATGGCCAAGGAAGGTCAGAGACCATAAAGTCCCTCTTATGTCAACCCCCACCCCTGTAGCTACTAGAATATTCTGTAGCTATTTCACTTCTGTGTTTTAAATTTCGCAGATGCTTCATCCTGTTTGCAGCCAGGTTTTAAAACCAGGAGCAGCTCTCTGCACTCCTGTCCCACAAGAGTATACAGAATGAATGGTCCTGTTTCAGTTCAGGAATGCCTAAGGCACTGTGGAATGTCTGGGACCAGTCACTTCACTTCCTCCTTCCTTAATGGCTGTAATGCCCAAATCAAGAGGTTCACAGGCCAGTGTTAAAAGAGCCAGCTCCACGAGGGGGAAAGGTTTATTCTGTTTGAGGCTGTCTTCTGACATCTGCCACACTTTGCTCTGTGTGTAATTATCATGGTTGAGATGTGACAGGTGGTCAAGGAAACCTATCACTGTGATTATAACTTAGGTATTTCTGTGAAGATGTTGACTTTAACCTGAGAACGAACAGTAGTGGTCTGCTCATCTGCCGCTTTAATAACTTCAGTCTCATGAAGAAACATGTTCAGGTTGGAGGGCAAAGGGACTTTATCATTAAACCAAAGATCATGGTAAGTTTGCAAGCTTGAGTCTACTGTTGAAAACAAGACAATCTCTCATTAATATCCTTGTCATCAGGCACTGGCATTAAACACTTGCCACTTGATTGGAAGGTGAGGTAACACAAGGGAGTCCGTTCTTAACGTCGAATCTGCAGTCTCGTTTCCTTTACTGAGCGCTTATCTAGAGCCAAATATAAGTTTTGAAAATTCAACATAATTACCTTTCTTTAGATTTAAGGCTTAACTCCATCAAAGCTTTAGTTTCAGACGTATTCTATATGCTTAAACTGGCAAAGTTAACATTTTTACATTCTTTGTGTACCACATAAGAGAAATATAAATCAAGCCGCTTGTGTGCTCCTTTGCCAGTCTTTTTTTTTTTTTTTAAAGTAGGGCAGATCAAAACCTGTGAAGGGTTAATTCCATGGGCCTACCCTTTTCTGTTTAAGAGATTTACTGGTATCTAATCATTTTTATCATGTGGACTCCCCAGTGCAGCTTGGAAACATCTTTGCTTTTTATTATTTTTTGGTGCTGACGGGATGGGATTTAATCCGCCCACACCCAGCAGTGCTGTAAAAGGCTTCCTGTTGGTCCTTATAGTGTATATGCTAAATGCACTAACTTTCAAAGCCTACTTTTGCATTTGCTCCTACCCTTGCTGTGTATAAATTACGTTAAATCCAACTGTGCTATTTCCAAGGGAAAAAAATTTCAGAACCCCAGAATGAAAGACTTATATTTGAGCCTGACATCTGTCCCTGTGCTACCATTACTTGCAAACTGTTAGGATGCAATGCAGTGCTTTCTTTGCCACTTCCACATAGTGACAGACACATTTCCCACGATCACCTTGGCTCTCGTTTCAGGTGTCAGAGAGCTTAGCGCCCATCTTGCCCCTTCAGTATGTCTGTGCTCCCGACAGTGAGCACACACTGCTGGCAGCCCCTGCACAGTTTCTCCTGGAGAAGTTCCTTCAGCACGCCTCATACAAACTCTTCCCTAGAGCGATCCATAACTTCAGGAGTCCTGTGTTGGCCATCGACTGCTACCTTAACGTCGGACCAGAGGTAAAGGGGAAGGGGCTGGTACTCTTAGATAGAGGGCTTATTTTGCTTCTATTAATTTCTCTCCTAACTGTCCTTTACTATGAGAAATAACGAAGCTTTAAATAAGTTGAAACTTGACACAACATAAAGGGAGTACACGAAGCGTAATTAACCAGCTCATTGAAGTTTCAGTAAAAAATATGGGAATTCCCTGCGGTTCAGTGGTTAGGACTCCGTGCTTCCACTGCAGGGGGCACAGGTTTGATCCTTGCTCGGGGAACTAGGCTCCTCGCTAAAGATGCAGGTTTCGCTTGCTTTTGAAATGCTTCTGCTTGATGATTCCAGGTGGCCATGTGCTACGTCAGCTCCAGACCCCACTCCAGCAATGTCAACTGTGAAGGGGTGTGTTTCAGTGGACTCCTCTTGTACCTCTGTGACTCTTTTGTAGGTGCTGACCTTCTTAAGAAATTTAAGTTTCTAAAAGGTAAATCAAATTTAGCATCTTGCTTGTGAATGCTGTTAGCGCCCACTGGACAAAATACAGAGGTGAAAGATATCAAAGAGCATGTTAACAATCATTCTGCCAGTGAATTACACACCTTCCTTTTAAACCGGGCCACAGATTTTTTAAACGGGGGAGAGTGAGACTAAATGCAGATAAATATAGTCAGGCTTGTGACCATATTAAATGTTTGCCACTATTAATTTTAGAATGATGCAATGTAAGAAAAGTTATGCTTCTCATATAATCTAATTTTAATAAAAATCAGGTTAATGAGTTATGGTTCTGGTATAGAAGCTAAAGTTGCTTTAATAGGTATCCACCATACAGTTAGATTTGCCTAAGAACATACTGCAGATTGAGCATCAGAAATACTCCTGATAAGGTGACCTCTGAGGTTGGTGAGAAAAGTAAGGTTCAGAATGTGTACAGCATTTTTATGAGAACAAGGGAAACTATATTTACTCATATGTGTATAAAATACATCTGGAGCTGTGTGTGTGTTAGGGTAGAAGGGAGCGTCCCAGGGGACATTCGGGAACATCTGGAGACATTTTATGTTGTCACAGGGTGGGGTGCTGCTGTCATAGACTGGGTAGAAGCTAAGCATGCTGCTAAACATCCTACAAGAACAGAACAGCCCCCGCAATAGGGTTCTCTGGCCCACGGTGCCGAGGTTGAGAACATCTGCTCTAGGGGAACACGTGAAACGTTATGACGTGGGTTTTAAAACTGGTTACCCACATGGGAAGCGGGGATGTGGCTGGGAGGGCTTTCACTTTACACTCCTTTAAACTTTTGAATTTGCAATAACTACTTTATTCAAAGTAAATAATAAAATGAACAATTCTGATAGGTTACTTTTATGTGTTGGTTCTCACACGTGTTAGCTTAGGGGATATCATCAGAGGGAAGTAGTAAGATTCTTTATCATTTCAATCCCTGAGCCTAAGACACATTTCTGCTTTTTTCCTGAAGGTGCTACCCTTTGTGTCATCTGCCAAGACAGAAGTTCCTTACGCCAAACGATTGTCCGCTTGGAGCTAGAGGACGAGTGGCAGTTCCGCCTCCGGGATGAGTTTCAAACTGCTAACAGCAGTGATGACAAGCCCCTCTACTTTCTTACCGGACGTCATGTATGAGCTTTTGAAGAGACCAAAACTAGCAAAGGGATGCCTAGGTGGGGTGGGGCAGTAACAATTACTTGGGATTTTTTTTTCCTTTAAAGTACAATCACTGTGGAGCAAAGTGCAACAGCCTTGTCTGTTTTCCAAAGAACACCCCCACCCCATCTGACCCAGATCTTTGGGGGTATCACTCTCCTTCAGTTCCAATTTCAGGACCTTAAATTCAGGTTAACTCCACCCTAGGTAGTTATGCAATTACTTAAGACGTGGTCTGCCCACGGGAGCCTGAGGAGGATACGCTTTGGAGAAGCCACATGGAGTCTGCATTGTTTTTTCTACTACGCTACGTCAGGGGAAAACTGACTCAGCATTAGCTAGCCTGAATGTGTTATGTGAGACTCAGGCTGGTGTGGAATTAATTGAAGATTAACGTTTGAGGCCTGAACCCTCAGTTTCTCTTCAGATCTGTACTTTGGTACAGTATTACTCAGGGGTCTGAAATGATAGAATGTAGAAGATATTTGTATTTAAAAAAAAAAGTAGCTTTGTCTTTCTCTGTGCAGTGTTAGTTTAAGATTTATAATCTTGTATGTATTGAAACTTTCGGCAAAATTTCCACAGGAGTTAAAAGTTTACTATTTAAACTGAACAAGTTAGTAAATGCAGAGCAGGCACTGTGTGTATTTATGCAGCTTCTCCTGGCTTAAATTCTTTTGCTTTATCCATTCTTTAAAAACGCTTCCAGTCTCTTAAGCACATCATACCTGTGAGAATATGAACAGTGATTAATCTTGTACAAGGAGAACCTGATTCAGTAGTTGAGCCAATTAAGCAGCTTTCAGCAATCACCCCACAACCACCCTGTTTGGTTGGAATTAAGCAGTTGGCACCAGCAGAGCTAAATGTCAGGCAGGCTAAGCTTCTGTGTGAAGTGGAACTAGTTTGTTTCCTTTCAAAGACTAAAGCAAAGTTTCCCTTAAAAGATACACTGAATATTAGCTGCCTTATACTGACACTACAGAAATTGCTGAAATGGGAAACAGAGCCATAGAACGAGAGACTGTTTTACTTAATCCTACCAGTGATGTGTGTGTTAAAGAAGATTCCATTAAGTCTCTTTGACTCATTAAAATCAGCAGGGGGTCTTTGTTCAGTATCAACAGTAGGAGGCATGTTTCTATAGACTTTTATTAGCACATATTTTAATCAAAAATGGATTTTTAGAAAATGTTCTAGAACTAAGTCTATTGGAAGTTTACTCCTAAATTACCCCAATTCTCATCATTAAACAATCTCTTGACATGTTTCTCATTAGCCCATATGTACCACTTTATTCCCACTTTACATGGCCATTTTTAACTTGATGTCTTATTTATGGCCTGAAGCCTGCATTTACTTAGAACAAAGTGTTAACTGACCAGCTTTATTAGTGTGTGATAACAGGAGTTTACAGCTAGTGAAAAGATGGAATGTACTAATCTGAAAATGGTTTCAGATCTCTTGGTTTTAATATAGCTACTTATGATGCTTTAAATGTGTTTTGAAATGAACAATTCCTTTAAATTCCATTTTTAATTGGCCTTTAAAGAGGACCTGCCTTAAATATGCTTTAAAAATACCCCTTAATTTTAGTATAGCAGAATTTTTGGCAAAGAGGTACATTCTGAAGCAGGTTGATTTAGATGTGAAAGTATTTCAGTTGTTCCTGTTTTGTTCAAAGGGCCTAATGTAGATGATATCAAGAAACCCACTGTTTGTGCAATATTCCAGTAATATTTACTGTATAGGGCAAATAAAATACTTGAAATAATCCTAAAACAGTTGTACCTGGGGCAGTTGGCCTCTCCGGGTTTCCTCTGGTTTTACGGCTTCATAGTCGAAGGAAAATTTTTTAAAGCAGTAACTTGTGCTGCAGGGACTCTATTAGTTAGGACTGCACCCTGAAAAATCAAATGACTGTCATCTCATAAATATGATTTAACTCTGTGGAAGAGAAAGGCCAGAATAAAGCCAAAAGACTGTCACCCCAATGATGGAGAATTCAAATTGGCCTATTACTTTCAATGCCTATCTTACTAAAATTTGGATCTTTTAAAATCACCTTATCAGTATAATTCTTTAGAGAATGTTAGGCTGTTCTCCTGTAAGGATAAAATTGCACAAGCACAGGACACCATGACTGGTTAACACGTACCTTGGTGTGTTCCACTTCAAGCCCTGCCATCCCTTAGGATACTGTGGTGTGAGTGTGTTCACTAGGCCTGCATAACTGACCTACAGACCTGTTGAACCTTGCCATATATGACAGTTCACACAGGCTAATACTGAATGTAAACTAAAATTACAATGAGAATTGTTGTATTCAATTTTGGGGGGCTGTAATTTATGCAACTGCCTTTTGTGATTTTTTGAAAAGGAGGCACCTGTGTTACTTTATTACTGTAAAATTTTCTTTAACCAAAATTTGGTGAATTTCACTAGTCAGTCTACCTCACATTTTGTTTATGATTCTGAATTGTCTTAAGTTGTGTCTACAGCATGTTCTTGTCCTTTCATTTAAATTGGTGAATGTATTAAAATTCTCACCCACCCCCCCAAAAAAAGAAAGTTTGTTTTCTTTAAATGTTCTGGTATGTTCAAAAATGTAATGAGCTAACTCTGGCAATGTCCAAGAAAGGCTGGAAGTCCACATGTCATAGGTTGGATGATTCTAAGATTTTACTGTTCTGCATAACAGTCCAAGAAAGTAAATATTTGTTCACTGAAAATCTGTAGCTTATCCAAAGATGATACATAGAAAGTATCTACAAACCATGCTCATTTGCAGAGTACCACATGATTATGAATAACAGATCTAGAAATGATTATTAAAGAGATGTTAGAAATATTCATGGTACATCCCCAATCTTTTATTTTACAGATGGTCACTATACTCACTTTCATGTCCTGAGAAGCAGACTTTGGGTTGGTAGAACTGTGTAGTATGATCCAAGGTGTTACTCTCCAATTTATTTCTAAAACTCTAAATTCACCAACTTTTGAGAATTAACTTGTTATTCCATGGGGCAAAAAATGCCCTTCAGTTCTATTACACCAAGAGTGCTAAAATAATAGACTGATAGAGAACCATAAAAACATTCTTCAGGGCCAGAGGCCCCTGACTGTTACCTCAGGAGGGGCAATAACTATTTTAAGTATGATGACAGATTCAGGATCAAGTAGAAACTGCCAGTGTTCCACCACATACTCCAAAGCAGCTGCCTTAGAAAGACTAACAGCTGTGAAACTCTGACTGCTGTACCTTTGTATTCAACTATGTAGAGCTGAACAACATCCAGGGAACAAACATTTCTCAGGCTTGTCTTCAGTCATGGCAACTGGCCCATAAGCTTCCTCTGGGTCTTAATATTGATAAAATAATGAAATCCTGGCTTCCCCGGGGGAAAAAAAAGTCACTGAAGAGGACTTCAGGAAGGACCTCTGAGGCCAAGGAAACAGCCATTCACACTATAAATTCCTTATGTCTTAACAAGTATTTAGCTCAGGAAAGCATCTACGGTTGACCCTTCAACATCACAGGTTTGAACTGCATGGGTCTACTTGTACACAAATTTGTTTCAAAAAAACATGTACTACAGTATTACACGATCCACAGTTTGTTGACTCTACAGGCGCAAACCGCTGATATGAAGAGTCAACTGTAAAGTTATACCTGATTTTCAACTGCGTGGGGGTTAGCAGCCCTAACCCCCACGGTGTTCGATCATCAACCGTACTTCAGTGATTATGACAGCAAGTGGAATAAATAATAAGAAAAACCAGTAACAATAAGTCTTCTGTCCACTTCTTTGTTGTTATAAGAGAATCTTCCCTTTATCTGCCAGAAGGTTCAAGAGCCATGAGGGTAGGTAGAAGGTATGTATGTATGTCTGCAGTCACTACCTCAGAAATCAATTTAGCCTTCTTAACTCCCGGTGAACTACAGCTAGGCAGGAATGTGGCTGTGTTCCTACCCAGATGCCCTAGCTGGGCAGCTATGCAAAGTATGCCACAATTAAAATATCACTGCATGTCTACTGCACTTACTGTTCTTATGATAGTCATGCTTTTAGCAGATATACCCAATGCACTCCTGCATATTATGAACTGGTAAAATACTAATTTTTATAATGCTTACAAAATGAAATAAAACCACTGTACGTCCATGCAGACAAAGGCGTAACCCTTAAGAGCTCACAGTTCCTGTCTATACTGGTGGTTCCTATAATATCTATATACTAGACATTTTTATAATGGACCAACAACTATTCAAGGGTAGCTGAGAAAAAATTTATAGGTACCTTTATATAACCAGCAATTACAGAATCAACCTGTTTTGATGTCTGTGGCGATTAGTGTTTACTCACTGTGTCCACTAGTGCCTCCACCACTCCGTAGAGACTGCTCCTCTGTTTCTATTGTCACTCTTCACCCTTCAACTGTGGTGTGACAGTGTCAACTGTTCTTTGAATCTTGGTTTCTGTCACTCTCTTCTGGTTCTTCCCCTGCACGTGCATTCTCAGGTGTTCCTCCATACTCTCTCCTACCCTCTCATTTTATAAACAGGGTTGTGATCTCTTGAAGCCTTCAAATAACTGAATTAATAAATTTGCTTAGTTCAAACTTTTCCCAAACTCTAGATCTACGTGTTCAGTTATATACCAAATAGACATCCCCATTTAGAGACTCTGCAACCACCTTAAAATTGTGAGCAAAAATCCTTCTCCATCCAGTCTTCCCAACCTAATTCTCCAGTATGCCATTCTCAGTCAATCCATCTACTCAATTACCGAAATCAAAATTACCCTAGATTCCCCTGTCATGATCCTTCTCTGGTCAGTTATCAACTCCATCCATCAGTTCCTCAATTTTATCTTCTCACAGTTTATCTGTCTCCTCATCTTTATCCACACATCATAGCTTTAGTTCAGTTTTCAGCATCTTTCACAAAGAGTGCTACTGTAAGCTCTTAATTATTATCTAAGTTGTAGATCCTCACTTGTAAACTCTACCTCACAGGGTTGTCACGATAATTAAATAAAATGATGCATCACTAAACACAAAGTAGGACAGATGGCAAACATTCAAATGTTAAATATCATTAATTCTAAGAGAAACAGCTAGATTGTGAAACTCATCTGAGGGGCTGTGCCTTTAAGATGAGTATGAAAAGATACCATTTTCCTAGTAATGGTAACCCTTAAACCAACCAATAAATATAGCCTCTCTACTCCCAAGTCCCCTTGAAACTATCAAGTTTGGCTCCTCAAAGAAGCATACTATTGCTTACGTGGACACTGGGCCTGTGTTATGAGATTAACAGTTACTAGAACACCTACACTACACCCAAAAATTTCATCCTGTTTTTAAAAAATTACGGTCCCTGTCAGGCAAACATTGAGACCAGGGATGACTAGAAGAGTCTCAAGCCCAAAGGGAAAAGCAGCGTCAAGAGTTGGACATGATGATGAATCACAGGCAAATATTTATACTGCTTTATCATCCCACCCTACAGAGAGTACACAGCCTTACACCACTCGATTAATTTTAAAACCACACATCTGTGGGTGATGAAATATATACCTGTTAATCTTAGTTTAAAAGCCCTAATTTTTAGGTGGTTTTAATTTCAGATCATAAAATTAATCTATGTTAAATCACAGTGGTGTGTCACTCTTGGGCCATGGCTCTTTATTTCTTCGAAAGACCAGAATATTCTCACATTAGGATCTTGTCTTTTGGAGATGTTACTGACATACTGATCCTTTGGCAAACTGGTGAAAAATACCTTTTAAGAAGCCACTGTTTTAATCTTATTTCAAGGTATCAAAACAAACTACCTGAAAAAGCATAATAACAACACATCATCACCACTTAGAAAAAGCTATCAAGTATTTTATTATTTTATTCTACATTATATACAGGTCATAAAAGGCCACAGCAGTTTTTCAACATATAAACCCTTTAAAAGTAGAGGGCACTATGAAGGATAGACAAGTATCAAAATGAAGTCCAATAATGAGGCCATATACCCAGTGTAGTATTTCTGAGGAATAACAAAGCAGATACCGAGTCATCCACAGTTACCTTGCAACTATTCCACCAGTTTTTATAAACCTCTTTGGGATTGTTAATAGCAGAAGTGTGCCAAGTTGCCATTTACTTTAAAAAGTGAAACCAGAATGAAAGAATAAAATACACGAGAGGGTACCATTCTAACGCTAGTCGTTTATAGCTCTCTAAGAAGGAAAGCCTCAGTTCTTCTCCACCTTCTCTTCTTGCTATCATCAAGAAGCGGAAAGAGAGAAATGGAAGAAAAAACTCAACATTTCACATTCCTTCTTGCTAATGGAGCTTTGCTTTTTTGTAAAGATTCCTTTTAAATTATAAGAATTAGCTGTGAATTCCTAAATACATAACATCACACCCTCCTTGAATAATAATGCAAAAACATTGGTTTCCACTCTGTGAAAATACAATCTTTGTAATTGGTATCAGCAGATCAATATAAAAAAATACAGTACCAAGCTACACTGGTATATTTCCTTAATTAAGAACTTCAAAATATACTTATCACTGAGACCATAGTCCTTGCATTAGTTTTCAGTCCACTATGAACAATTATCTGCTGCATGTAAACATGTCTAAATAACTATAGATAAAATACATCAATCATAAATTTCTGTAAAAGATAATAAAATATCTTCTTTACAAAACAAAAAAACAATAAGCAATTACTGCATTTTTTTTCCAATTTTATGAAAATGGAACAACCTTATGGTTGTTGCCAGTCCTGAGTTCACTGTAATAAAAATGGCCCTAGTTCCTGGTTAAAGTCAGCAACCAATCCATTCTCTTCAGTAGATGTCTTCTGGTACTGTAGGCATATTTTAGGTGCTATTTTGTCCATTAATAAAATTATATACCAGAAACTGACCAGTGCCACAGTACTGTGTTGCAAACAGTTTTCCATCAGGAGTAGGATCTGAGAAAGCAATTTCTTCTTTACTCAAGTATGAGCCATATATAAAGTTACTCCTATTAAAAAAAAGGGGAGCAGGGATAGAAGGGTAAAAAAAAGTAATTATTTTTAATCATTAAAATTGGAAAAACCTGTCAAATACAATTTGAATAAAAACACTTTGTAGGTAATGCTGTATACTCTAGAAACTTTAATTCCTCAACCTGATTAAAGAGTGTCAAAAGACATCAAAGTTAATGGTTAAAAAAAAAAAAAAGACTGAAAACTGTTCCTCAGAGATCAGGAACAGGGTAAGGCTACGTCTGCTCACATCTCTTCTATTAAAACAGGACAATTAGACAAGTAAAGAACTAAGAAGCAACCAGGCTGGAAAGGAAGTAAAATTCTCTCTTTTTACAGATGACATTATCTTTCATATACAAAAATCTTAAGGAATTCACAAAATAACTATAAGATCTAATAAGAAATGAGTTCAGCAAGTTTGTAGGCTATAAGGTTGATAAAAAATTAATTGTATTTCTATACACTTGCAATGAACAATTCAAAATGGAATTTAGAAAACAAGTCCATTTGCAGTAACACTGAAAGAATAAATACTTAGGATTAAATTTAACAAAGACATGCAAGACCTAAGAGATGAGAACTATAGAGCATTGTTGAAAGAAATTAAAGGGGACTTAAGGAAACAGACATCCCACATTTATGAATCATAAGATTTAATATTGCTAAAACGGCATTACTCCCCAAACTGATCTATAGTGGGCTTCTCTGCAAAAATTAACAAGCTGGTGCTAAAATTCACATGAAAATGCAAGAGATACCAAATAGTGAAAAGAATCTTAAAAAAGAACAAATTTAGAGAACTCACATTTCCTTATTTCAAAACATACTCCAAATCTTACAGTATGCCAGACAGTGGGCCGTGACATGAGAAGAGACTAATGGAATAGAACTTAGAGTCCAGATATAAACCCCCACGTTTATGATCAATCATTTTTGACAAAGGTGGCAAGACCATTCAATGGGAAAGAAAAGTCTTTTTAATAAATGGTGCTGGAACAATTGGATATCCACTCCAAAGAATGAAGTTGGTTCCTGCCTCATATTATACACAAAAATTTACTTAAAATGGATCAAAGATCTAAATATAAGGACTAAAATTATAAACTCTTAAAAGAAAATACAGGCCTAAGTCTTTGTGGCCTTGGGTGAGGAAACTGTTTCCTGCAGATGTGACACTAAAAACACAAGTGACAAGGAAAAAAAATATATATATGAATTTTAGAGTTCAAAATTAAAAACTTTCGGACTTCCTAGGTGGCGCAGTGGTAAAGAATCCGCCTGCCAATGCAGAGGGACACGGGTTCGAGGCCTGCTCCAGAAGATCCCACATGCTGCGGAGCAACTAAGCCCGTGTGCCACAACTATTGAGCCTGTGCTCTAGAGCCCGTGAGCCACAGCTACTGAGCCCATGTGCCACAACTACTGAAGCCCACGCGCCTAGAGCCCGTGCTCCACAACGGGAGAAACCACTACAATGAGGAGCCTGCGCACCACAATGAAGAGCAGCCCCCGCTCGCAGCAACTAGAGAAAGCCCGTGTGCAGCAACGAAGACCCAACACAGCCAATAAATAAATAAAATAAATAAATTAAAAATTAAAAACTTTTGTGCTTTAAAGAATACTAAGAAGATGAAAAGACAGTCATAAAATGGTAGAAAATATCTGCATATCATATATCTGATAAGGACTCATCTCTAGAATTTATAAAGAACTACTACAACTCAACAAGAGAAAGATAAATGAATCAATTTTAAAATGGACATAGGACTAATTGAATAGGCATTTCCTAAAGATATATATAAATGGCCAATTAAGCACATAATTACCCATTAGGGAAATGTAAATCGAAACCATAATGAAATCCCCCCTTATACCTAGGATAGCTAAAAATAAAAAGACAGATAATGACAAATGTTGGTGGGATGAGGAGAAATTACAACCCTCGTAACATTGCTCATGGAGTTGTAAAATAGTGCAGCCATTCTGGATGATAGTTCGACAGTTCTTCAAAATGTTATACAGTTACCATATGGCCCAATTCTACTCCTAGGTATATACCAAGAGAAATATACATGTGCAAATATTTCTCTATTTACCAAGAGAAATAAAAATACACAATCTGCACATGAATGTTCACAGCGCTATCATTCACAATAGCCAAAAAGTGGAAACAAACCAAATGTTCATCAACTGATAAGTGGATAAGTCAAGTGTGGTATATATATCCATACATACTTGGTAATAAAAAAGGAATGGAGTACACTGATACATATTACAACATGGATGACCCTTGAAAACACGCTAAATGAATGAAACCAGGCACAAATGGTCACGTATTATAGGCATCAACTTATAAAAAATGTTCAGGATAGGCAAATCTATTGAGACAAAAGTAGACTTAGTGGTTACCAGAAGCTGGGGGAGAAGGAAATGTGGAGAGACTATATTGGGTACTGGGTTTTGAGGAGAGGGATGGAAATGTCCTAGAATTAGACAGTAGTGATGGTCATACAGCTTTTTGAATATACTAAAACCCAGTGAAGTGTCACTTAAAAAAGATGGTCAAAAAGGCCACCTACTGAATGGGAGAAGATATTTGCAAATGATATATCCAATAAGGAGTTAATACCCAAAATATACAAAGAACTCATATAACAACATCGAAAAAACAACCTGATTAAAACATGGACAGAGAATCTGCAATGACATTTTCCCAAGGAAGACATAAATATGGCCAACAGGCACATGGAAAGATGTCCAACATCACTAATCATCATGGAAATGCAATCTCAAAACCACAATGAGATATCACCTCACACCTGCCAAAATGGCTATTTTTGCCGAAATGGCTATTTCAAAAAGACAAAAAATAACAAGTGTTGGTAAGGATGTGGAGAAAAGGGAACACTCATGCACGGTTGGTAGAAACGTAAACTGGTGCAGTCACTATGGAAAACAGTACGGAGATTCCTCAAAAAAATTAAAAATGTATGACCCAGCAATTCCACTCCTGCGTATTTACCCAAAGGAAAAAAAATACACATTAGGAAAAAATATATGCACCTCTATGCTCACTGTAGCATTATTTACAACAGACAAGATATGAAAGATATCATCAATAGATAAATGGATAAAGATGTGGTGTGTATACATGCAAACGTAGACATCCACACAGAAACAAACACACGCACACAATGGAATATTAGCCATAAAGAAGAATGAAATCTTGCCATTTGCAACAACACGGATGGACCTAGAGGGTGAAATAAGTCAAAGAAATAAAAATGCAAAACAAATGAACAAACATAACAAAACAAATATAATTATAGATACAGAAAACAAACAGATGGTTGCCAGAGGGGAGCGGGGTGGGAAGCTGGGAGGGAGAAATAGGTGCAGGAGAGTAAAAGGCACAAACTTCCAGTTGTAAAATAAATGAGTCACTGGTATGAAATTATAATATAGTATGGAGAATATAGTCAATAACTATGTAATATCTTTGTATGGTGATATATCTGTATCTAGACTATTGTGGTGACCATTTTGAAATGTATAGAAATATGGCAACACTGTTGTATAACAGGAACTAACATAGTTTTGTAGGTCAATTATACTTCAGAAACAAATCAACAAACAAACTCATAGAAAAAGAGATCAGATTTGTGGTTACCAGAGGTGGGGGGTGAGGGGAAGGGGAATTGGATGAAGGCAGTCAAAAGGTACAAGCTTCCAGTTATAAGATAAGTAAGTACCAGGGAGGTAATGTATAACATGATAAATATAATTAACATTGCCGTATGTTATACATGAAAGTTTCTAAGAGAGGAAATCTTAAAATCTTCTCATCACAAGGAAAAAATTTTTCCTTTAATTTTCTATCTATATGAGATGATGGATGTTCACTGAACTTAATTTGATAATCATTTCATGAAGTATGTAAATGAAATCATTTGTTGTACACCTTAAACTTATACAGTGTTTTATGTCAATCATAACTCAATAAAACTGGAAGAAAAAATAAAATGGTTAATTAAAAACGATAAATTTTGTGCTATGTAATTATATCCTAATAAAGCTGTTATTTTTAAATGGATAAAGAAGATGTGGTACATACATATAATGGAATATTACTCAGCTGTAAAAAGCAATGAAACTGGGACATTTTTAGAAACATGGATGGACCTAGAGAATGTCATACAGAGTGAAGTGAGTCAGAAAGAGAAAAACAAATATTGTATATTAACACATATATGTGGATTACAGAAAAATGGTACAAATCAGCCAGTTTGCAAGGCAGAAACAGAGACACAAATGTAGAGAACAAACATATGGACACCAAGTGGGGAAAGTGGGGAGGGTTGGGGGGGGAACGAATTGGGAGACTGGAATACCAAATTGTACACTCTAAATATATGCAGTTTACTGTAAAAAATAAAAAAATAAAAAGTTAAAAAAAAGCTGTTATTTTTAAATGTTTTAAATTTTGCCAGGATATAGACTATTAGTAGAATTTTTATACTGTAATCTTAACAAGGTGGGATGGGTACATAAAGGAACAATGAAGGAACTAGTTAGAAACCTCTATGGTTTAAACAGGAAGCTCAGAGTGGCAATCTATCACACAGAACAAACACAATGACTACACTGTTTCATGTTTTTATAAACTAGAATCATCTAATGGTTGTGACAAGACCTAAGTTTTACAAGATTTAAAGGAGGGACAATATCCTCACTTAGGGCTATTATTTAACCAGCTGCATTTTCTAAATTTAGTTCTGAAAGAGCTAAAAATAGACCTGCTTCTTATCAAGAGAGAGGTGGGTAGATCTAAGTCCTCTGGATCACTACTCATTGATAAAATAAAAATAAGGGACAGAGACCTGAAACACAGTAAGGCTCTAAGATACTTAAGAGTCTTAGGATTTCACTTAAAACAATGATGGATTACTTTGAAAGCTATACCTATAAATAGCAGTAGACAGGGATTCTATGAATAAACAAAAAAACAAGAGACCAACCTAAAAAAATCTCATTTGCATGATGAATTTAAACCTTTCATTAATCCTTTAGCAAAGATGTTTTAAAGAGCAAAAAACAAACGTAATTTTCTGAATCTTCTCTATACCTCTGATTAAAAATCAAGCAATAAAAGCAAGAAACTATTAAGAGATTTAGATTATTTACAAATAATATTCTTAAATTAAGACACATTTTCCTAAAAGTTAAACTCCCAAGAAATTTTCCATACTTCTTTGGTTTTCTTTAAAATGCTCTAATATTGAACGGAATTGGAAATAAGTGGGTTATTTTGGCCTTATATCATAGTTGCAAATGAAAAAATTAAAACTGTTTAATAATATTTAACCAGCAGTGTTTTCTTCCCCCTCAGATTAGCCTCACATAAGAAGCACTCACAGATCAAACATACTGACAATTTTATGCAAATTTTAAATGAATATAAAAGTTACACATTTGTTAACTAAATGCCAATCTTTATATAAAACTCTGCTTAAATCCTAAACTACTGAAAATGACTTGAAGAATTACACTCAAGTTACCTTAGGCATTCAATCATGCGAGAAGCGATTTTCTTCCGACGCATCATACTGAACACCCATATGCGGCTGATCCCACAGATTGCAGGCTCTGGCAGTGTGGAACAGCACCAGGCTTTCTGCCTTTCAAATCTGACTTTTTCTTCTTCTGATCTGATGACTGGAAGTTTTTCTTCTATAACTCTGTAACCCTATAGGTAGCAAAATCAGAGGAAAATTTTAAATTCTATTTATTTTTTTAATTGAAGTATAGTTGATTTACAGTGTTGTGCCAAACTCTGCTGTACAGCAAAGTGACTCCGCTATACACATAAAGATGTTCTTGGAGGGGGGGGTGATTTTAAAGTGAGAATATTATTAAGCAATTGTCTAGTACTGACCTTAGTGAGGAAGTCACTAATTTTCTCTGGCTTCTTAACAAACAATGGGCACCACTTACGCTTTTACTCTCATTTTAGGAAATAAACAGACCTGGATCTACATTCTAACTCACTTAACTAGTTATGTGACCATGAGATGAAGTTAGTTAAGCTTTGGGTTCCTTACCTATAAACTCTCCACCACCTCTTTCAGAGAACTGCTGAGAGATTAAATAAGGAAATTGTATACAAAGCAGCTTGCCATCATGGCTGGCACATAATAGGAACTGAATGTTAATTTTCTCTACTTCCCATATTCTAGGGCCAGCAAAAGCACACGTTAAGAACTCAGCAGTCACAACAATTGTTTCTGGGATTGCTGCCATAGTTCTGGGGCTCACAGCTGTGCAGGAACTAGGATGTGGGATGGCAGAGGAATCAAGAATTTAGAAAGGTCCTTTCCCTACACTCCTCTTAAAAAAAAAAAAGTAATAAATACTTTAAAAAACATACATCTCTTCTGCCAGTCTAGTGGCCAAAAAGCACATGGCTAGCCTTCTGATGGGATGTGGTACAAAAGCTAAAACAATTAAACAACACAATTGAGAATTAACAAAGAACAAACAAGCAAATATTACACAGCTATGTTCTAACCTAAACAATACTACAAGTCATTTTTGGAACTAGGTAGAATAGAAATTTAAAACACATAAGGGTGGGGAGCTCCCTGGTAAGTCTAGTGGTTTGGACTCAATGCTTTCACTGCTGTGGCCCAGATTCAATCCCTGGTCAGGGACTGAGATCCCACAAGCACACAGTGCAGCCAAAAACCACCCCCCCAAAAAACGCAAAGGTCTACCAAAGAAAATTCACTGTAAACAAAAACAACCAAACAAAAAACATTGTAAGAAACAGCCAAAAACAGACAGATATCTGCAATTTTTTTTTTTTAACGCTTAGTCATTTGCCAAACAGATTTAAGAATGCTCATGAATTGGGAGATTGGGATACGAAATTGTACACTCTAAACATATGCAGTTTATTGTATGTTAACTGTATCTTAAAAGTTCTAAAAAAAAAAAAAAAAAAGCTCTATCCTAAAATTTGCGAATCTTTGTCACTCTATGCAAATCTAACTTCAAATATCTCATTAAATTTCCCTCATCTAATTAAACTTCATTTGTTTCAATCATCAATTTTATATAAAGTATGTCCCACATAAAAATTGATACTTCCCTCAAGTGGATATCTTACTATTAACCCGCCTCGGGAGTAATAAATCATGCTAGGCTGGAGTGAAATTAAGGGGGGGTGAGTTGCTAACAATCCTTAAACACACAACACAGTTATTCAATACACACAGAAAGCACTTTGCATTCAGGTAAATCAAGTAGAACATTGTTGATATCTCTTAAAAGTGGGACAATCAAGACTCAGGGACCTATCAAGTGGATAAATGATAAAGTAAACAATAAATCCAATGAAAAAATAAACTCAAGATTTGCACTATGCAAAAATTAACTCAATTACAGTAGGGCAAGCTTCTGTGACTTAGTCATTTTATATCAAATTTATATCTTCAAACTACTTTGTCAACTATTTAAATCAAATTTTTAACTACAAATAGCAAGGTTCATAAACTACACAACGTCAGGTTGAATTTTTTTAAATGTAGCTTAACATACAGAAATGAACTCATGCAGATTTGTTTTGACTTTGCACTTTGTTAGAAAATTTTATGATGAAGCATACACTTGCAGGCAACTAAAAGATACTAACTAAACAAAAGCCAAATCCACTGCACACTGAATTCATGAGCAAGAACTCAGCTGAAAAAAAAGGCAGAATTCACATGGGGTATGCCTCAAAATGAGCATGATTAGAAGTCCAGAATCTTCTGTTCTCTTAAGTTGGTCTAACTTGGTTTCTACATAACTCTTACAATGTGAACATAATACTTTTACTGTGGTTCTATTATTTTTTTGCACTATTTGGCTCTTAAGTACAAGCCAAGTTCTCATCTAGAGCTCAACCAAAGAAGTGGTAATCTAGTGCAGGGGTGGGCAACTTTTCACAAAGGGCCAGGCAATAAGTATTTTAGGCACTGCAGCATACCTGGCCTCTTTTGCAACTACTTAACTCAGTCTTTGTAGCGTGAAAGCAGCCACAGACAATATATAAACAAATGGGCATGGCTGTGTTATGATAAAACAATAAAAACAGGCTGGATTTTGCCTTCAGGCTATAGTTTGCCAACCCTTGATTTATTCCAGTGCTGAAGGGACTGAGAAAGACATTACATTAGTAGCCAACAAGGAAACTTCCTAAACAAAATTTAATAGTACTTTTGATTTATAGCATTTTTATCTTATACTTTATACTGACTTGAGAAACTAATTCCCATGCAAAATACAACTCCACTGTAATAAAGAATCACACAAAGGAATTCTTGCATTCACATTCTTCCTTACATAAAATGTTGAAAAATTTACCAGGATTATGTTATTTGTAACTCTTTAAACACCATACTACACAGGACCACTCTTTAAAAATTACTTACCCATTGGATATGCTCCGCAATTAGGCAACCAACTACTTTTTTGTCATTAGAAATAAATAGAAGTGTTTTTGTTCTGGAATAGCACATTAGTGGAGCCTGCTGGAAACCTAAATCATTATCAACCATCTCTCTAATCTCGTCAACCTGCCAAATAAAGAACAATATATTTTTTTAACAACAAAAGCGTTTTATATATGTAAAAATATACTATTTCAGTTCAATAAATTGAGTATATTATTCCAAGCAGGACATCCTCTGAAGAGTGCTTCTGAATGACTATCATGACCAATAAACATTTTTCAAGCCCTGTGGACCAATTTGCAAAAGGAGGAAAGAACGGAGAGTAATGTCAAGTCCAGCAGTCTGTGAACAAGAGGAGTAAGAGTTCCTACAATAGGTAGTAAGAACACTAAGGCTTCCCATTAGAAGGATCATGGGTTTGAGCACTGGAGAGAACCTCACTGGAATCTTAGCCAGGCAAGCCACACTTTTCTTCTTCACAAGCGTTAATTAGTACTCTCTTCAGTAAAATGGAAGTGAATGCAGAGGAAAGACATAAATGTTTATTCCTTATCAACCATTTATAGGCCAGACATTATGCAAAGTGCTTTATGAACATTATCTCATTTAAATCCAACACCTCTTAGAGGCTTATAGTTTCTCATTTTGCATATGGAAGAAATAAAATTCAAAGTTTAAGTAACTTTCCCATGTCAGATATAGGACATCTAGAACCAAAGAGCTGGGATTTCTGGGATTTGAACCCATAGTGTTAACATGGCATCAAACTGCTTCTTCCAGTTTACCTCCTAGAATTGTGGTCAAGGTCAAATACGGTAAGCTCAAACTTTTGTAGGTGTTCAAGGACAAGATTTTTGTATGCACTCAAACATTAGTTCCTTCCCCAGTTAAAAAATAACCTGCAAATATTCAGTCCAATAAACATTCATTTGTGACACTAAGTTTAAAGTGCAAATAACACCTAAGAGGGTTAAGTACTCACACCTCTGACATGCAGAATACCATGTAACACATCCCTGCTTCAGTGATGAAAACTTGAGTCCTCCTAATCCTAGAACAATATTCCACAATACAATACCTGACTCAGTTCCTAAAGGCAAAGGACTCACAATTTCTTAGATTTTAATTTTTAACCTATTATGGGTTACTAACCAGTAACATACTGAACTGTAGGTTACTAAGACTTTGAGAAATGAAAATAAGGAAATTAAAATTTACTGAGGAGTCTTGGTAAGAAATATCTGGACGCCACATAGTAAAGCAAAATACCAACTGTGCACTTCCAAATGATAATCGTTGGAATTCCAAAAATTCCCATAATTTAATTTTCATTTAGTCAATTACTAATTCAACATTAATTCAACAAGTATTTGTTTTTGTGCAAGGATCAGTGTTTCAAATACAAGACAGGTTTATGAGCCATTCTCAATGATACTGTCTATACTGTTCAGCAGTGGTAGTATGGGGGTTATTTGAGTACCTGGGATTGTTCAGTTATATATCCAGGGTATCTAAAAAGTCAGGAATCATAGGATAAACTTATACAAACGATCCTTGAACAACAGGTTTGAAGAGGATGGGTCCACATTCACATGGATATTTTTCAACAGTAAATACTACAGTACTACATGGTCCCTGGTTGGTTGAATTCAAAGATATAGAGGAAACCAGCAGACGGAATTCCCCTTCCGCTAACCGTTGTTCAAGGATAAACTGTACTGTAAATGAAACGTTAGCTATATTTTCAAATAACAGGTTCAGAGACGTGTTTTTCTTTAACCTCCCTTTCAGGTGAAATATTTCTAAATTTAAAGAGGTTCAACCATTAACCCGAGAAAAATACAATAAACTACTTTCCTTGTGTCTCTAGACATGCTGAAAACACTCTAGTTTAAGTTTTTCAAATAAACAACTGGACCCACTATTTTACGTTATGAGGTACTTCCGAAAAAGCATTTGGAGGAAAAACATTTTGAATATAATATTTGAAAATGTAATTAGCATATTCATTAAAAATAAGTTTGTCCTATGGTTTCCTGACTTTTAGGGCAAACTCTATACTATAAAATGTTTCCACAGACTTCATTATCTATCTGGTTCATTTCTCTGAACCCTAAATTGGACTAAAACCTGGCTCACACTAGAAAAGAAGATTTTAAGTTTTCTATATTATATTTATAAATCAGAATATATCTTGTTTCTTACCTTAACATTGTGATTACTTCATGTTTAACTTAAGGATAACTGTGACCTACTACTAGATCCCTTTCTGCAATAAGCTTTTATTTAGAAATTACTCTCAGAATAAAACATTTATTAATGTTAATTTTATAAATTATGATTCAGATTTTTATTCTAATTTTGATTCTTAAAATCACTTATGTGGCATTATTCATTACTAGACCTTCTATACCATCACTCAAATTATTGGTAATATGAGACAGTAATCACTCCACTAAAAGTTCACTTCACAAATGCTAGACACACTACAAAGTTAAAGCATAACTAACTTTCAGTTGGACTATGACTAAGTGATTATTTCTTGTTTTCAGAATTGGTGTTTAAATGTGCTCTGCCAATAATACGTTATACTCTTAAAATTAGCTGCAAAACTATATTATCCTTTCTGCATGAAATTTCACTGGAAATTTACCTTTTTCAGGGCATACTTTGGATCTTCAGGAAGAACCATTATGATCCTGCCATCAGGATATTCAGCTAGAATTCTTTCTTTTTTCCAACCCTAGATATATACATTTAAAAAAAAGGAATGAATTTTATTTATCACATTTCATACATCATATTCAAGTACAATAAGAAAAATATATCAATTTGTCTAAAACTTACACACATGGAAAAGTATATGCTCATTAATGTTTAATAAGACATGATAAATCCGCTAATTTGTTAAGCATATGATAGGTACAATACAAGCTAATGTCTATCTACTATTCATTCAGAGATCTAATACCACAAGAGCATTTCTAATTTATCATTTCCCATTTTAAATTAATTTTGAAAATCACACACCAAAAGCAAGCCCCTTAAAGTCAGTGATTCCCAGAACCTAAAGAATAATTCTCCCAGCTTCTTGATAAGAGAATTAAAGTCTTAAATTTCTTTGGAACATGGTTACCTCCACAAACAAACACTCATGGTTTTATGTCTGGCATGCCAAAGACCTCCAGGAGGTTTTAAGTGAACTGATCTGCATGCAGTAGCCCAATATGTAAGGAGTAGTTCTTAATCTTATTGATCACAACTATCAAAGCACAAGAAGGATACTATAAAAATATAACTACCTTCTAAGAATCTAATAGGGAAGGAGAGGCTACGTTGTGTGTATCTGAAGTTAAACATACTCAAAAAAAGAGAGGTAATAAACTCTTCTTCAGATCCACACTCGTGGTGATTAATGAGCAGAACCTGCATGAAAAAAAAAACAAAACAAAAGCCACTTAAATCTAGTAAGATGGGACTGAACCAGAGGTTAAAACTAGGAGCTTTGAAGTTAAAAATAAGTGCAGAAGGAATGAGCTTAACTGGTTGTTCCATTTGTCTTACCCAACCAACTTTAAATAAAAAAGGCCTTTCGAGAAGCAATATGTACCTCTATTAAAGAAAATCAGCATCTTCTTTCTGAGATTTGAGAATATTAAAGCTCAATGAAACCAAGGAAAAAGGCAACTATATTTTTAAAAATACTATGGCAAGTCTGAAAGGAGGTTGATTTTCTTAAACAATCTAGAATGGTCTTTTTGGAGAGGGGAGGAACTTAGTTGGGGACAAAAAGTCTAGAAACAAACTTGGTATAAGAAACAATTTGGATTAAAGTATTTAAAATCAGAATTTATTTAAAAATAGAACACCCACAGATAAAGTAAAATTCAGATGATTATAATTATGATGGTAATGCGTTCCCAAGATTTGAAAAGAAAAAAGGAGCAGAAACAATAGTCACAGAAGTCATTTTTTTCAAACTAGAAATGAAATCTGAATCATAACCAGATCTGAATATAGGTAAATATTTTTAAAAGGCATAAAAGATATCACCTTCTTTAAAAACAAATTTACATTAATGTTATTTTCAAGAAAAGCTTTTAAAATAAATCTATTTTACATAAAATGAAAATGGAGACTTCTCATTTTAAAAACTAAACTACAAATTCAACGAAAAGCTAGAATTTAACTCCATAACAAAGTCATACTTCCTGAGCTTAATTATCTAAAGATAATTTGATAAGCTATTTTCCTACTGTCTTTAAAAATAACAATACTGGTCTAATGTCATTATATTGCACCATGGGTACTAGATAAATTATTTTTGCTTTACTGACTTTTTAGTACAAAACTTTCTTTCGAAACAAGTTGAGACTTACATCTCCATGCAGAAAATGTTATCACAATTGGACCTGATACAGTTTTTTAAAAATGTTTTAAAAATGATTGTTTTTTCATGTACATGAATAAGCAGCAGGAATTGCAAAGGGCAGAGTTATTACTGCTCAGTTTTCTAACATTCATGAAGACAGCATATTTAAGCGAAAACTTTTTAAGAGTTCTGGAATAAAAGTTCAGGGTTTAAATCCCACTTCTTGCTAGTTACTAGCTATATGGTCTTGGGCAAGTCACTGGAGCTTTCATTCTGTTTCCTTACCTAAGCTATGGACAAAATAGCTGTCATCACACCATCACTTAGTAGTTTAGAGACTGCATTTAAGATGATTCCTCACACAGAGTAGCCACTCAGTAACTCTTAGTAATTTCCACTCTACCTTCCTAATGGTATCAAACTAAAATCAACCTACTACTTTAAATAAAACACAATAAAGTCCCCAAAGTTAAATACAACAATAAATTCAAATCTTGGACAAGGCAAAGATGAAATAACCAAGTTGGCTGATATCTGTCAAATAAGATACTAAACATTTATACCCTTCCCTTTAGCTCTAACATGCTACACATATCCCTCTGCTAGCAAGCAGTATTTTCCAAGCCCCAAATACTCTTAATTCACCCATCCAGCTGCTGAAAAGCAGAAAGCTTTACATCGCTAATACACATTTAAAAATATTTACAAAAATGATAATGTGACACCTGGGTTTCAGTTTAAAATAATTAGGAGGGTTGGATGAAAGAAGATTTTCCGTGAATTGTTGAAGCTAAGTGATGAGTACATGGGGATTCACTATTTGATGGGGGCAAGGGGTAAACTCTATCTTGGAAAATTCAAATCACCCATTGTCAAAACTGTGCCAAAGGCTTGCTCGAGTATCATTTATTCAGGAGTAAAAAATGAATGTAAAATGAATCTGGTCAGCAGAGCAGTTAGACCTGAGGTTGAGAAAAGCACTGACTGCAGGTCACAAAGTAGCTTTTGAGATGCTAGTGGTTGTTTCTTGTCATGTGGGTGTTCACTTTGCAAAAACACACCATTATGCTGAGCTCTCAAAAGCTGAGCACTTTTCTTTACATTGTACTGTTATATTTCAATGAAAATTTTACTTAAAATTACTAAAGGAATGTGAAAAACAGACATTTTTAGTTCAATAGCAAGTCTAATACTTGTTATATGTTGAAATATATTCTAAATACCACCTTTTTAAAATTTTAAGTCTTCAGAAACAAAAAAGTTAAAATTTGCTCATTCAAAATTCAGTCACATGCTCTTTTTGATAGTACTCAAGGCAGAAAGCATTAAAAAAACTGCAGAAAAACTGCATAAGAGAAACAAATTATAGACTCTTGAAATATATAAAAATATTTTGTCGAAATGAATTTTAAACCTAAATATGTACTTATGAATATTTTAAAAGTCAGCAAGGATAATACACCAAAATATAAACAAGGTTATCTGAGTGATTTAATTTTTTCCCTTTTAGCTTATCTGTATTTCCTGTTTCTTTCTACTGTAATAAAATGGTATAATAGAAGTATTAATGTACTTTACCCCCACGCAGCTGGTTTTAAATTCATGTTTAGATACTTTGCAAAAAATAATCTTGTATTAACAACAATACTGATAAAGATGTTTGTTTCCATGCCTCCTCCAGGCACACCACCTTCCCCGAATCTCCATGTGTTCACCAACCCAAAAGCTTTCTGAACCCTGTTCTTCTAGATTTTTTAGAGGCTTCATTAGAGGCAGGATTGGTAAAATCAATGGCCATTGGTAACAGAATTCAATCTCCAGCCCCAGGGTGTGAGAACTGAAAGTTCCAATCCTCTGAAATTGGCTCCCCTGGCAAACAACCCCCACTCTTAGGCAAGTTCCAAAGGTCATCCCTTTAATGTAACAAGACACTTTCTCCCATCACTTAGGAAATTCCAAGGGTTTTGGGAGCTGTGAGCCAGGAACCAAATAAATATTTTTCTTATAAATAACAATATCACAAGCACCAAAGATGGGGTCGATTATTTCTGAGCTAAATTTAATTGTACACACGATATATTTTGTTGAAATTCAAGTAAAATAATAAAAATCTAGTCTATTACTCACAGACCCTAGAGCCAACTCCATCACTTACTAGCTATGTGATTTCAGGCAAAATACATATCCTTCTTTCTACTGTTTCCTCAGTTATAAATTAATTATAACTACTTAGTGATCTGTTAAAAGAACTAAGAGGAGTTTAATATAAGTACAATGCTTAGAGGATTTCCTGGTACACGGAAAGACCTTAATTAATGTCATTTTCCCCCTCCTAGAGGTAAAATAAATTAATTTGTATCAACTTATTTACCCCTAAAAAACTCCTCTGGGAATTTAAAAACATGAAGATATCTTATATATGTTGATTCGTGTTCAGTCAACAAGGCATGAATGATATAATCAGTCTATTAAAGCATAATTAAGCACAATGCTGTCTGAAGTTAACCTTCAAATCTGTTAGCTATATTTATTATTACTAGAGTATTTCAAGACTCATAGTCTCCCATTTTAAATGACTTAACCACTAAAAGCCAACCAACCTGTTTAAGTTAATTATTCATAGTTTTAAAGAAGGTATTCAGAAAAACAAAAGTCCCATGACATAGCGTTTTTTTCAATCATTAAGTGAGTCAGGAATCAAAGATATACACAAGAATTTAAGTTCTATTTTAGAAAAATCTGACAATTCTAAAGATGCTTTACAGACTTTTCATTTTGTAGGTATGCTATGACAGCAGCATCTCCAGTGTACTGTTCTCCTTCTCTGTAATTTGAACTGACCAGAAGCTAGAACCCCTAAAAACTTCTATTCCTCCAGTAAAACTATTTGTTTTGATAAATCCTGTATCCTGTACCCTATAACCAATTTTCTTTGATCCAGGGATGAAGCTACAGGGATCTGGAGTTTTAGGATGACTAGACTGCCAAGGCCTACAATGAGACTTACTATAAATATAGACTATAAGCTCCAAAAGGACCAAGACTTCATTTGACACACACTATAGCCCAAGCCCATAGCACGGAAAATTAAGTATCCAATACACATTTTTGAAAGGCTGGAGTGTGCTTGAAGGATTAAAGCCTCTATTCATAAAATCAAGAACTTAACCTCTCTGTGTCTTAGTTTTGTAACTAATAAAAGAGGAATGAAAACTACTTCACTAAGTTACCCGTGAACTAAATAATACTTACTGAACGCTTACAAAACTTAGTAATAGCTGACAGAATTTGGAAGGTAGAGTGGGGGAGAATGCAATCACCAAGGAGTCAAATACCATTTATAAGTATTAAAATTAAAGGCAATTCATAGAACTAAACATAAAAATACAGCTAACAGAAACTGGGAAAAGAAGATATTACTAAAACACATTTATACACAGCTTAAGATATATATATGTGTATATATATATATATGTGTGTGTATATATACACACACACACATAAGCTATATATACATAGCTTGATTTGTTTAAGTTATGTTGGAAACACTGAAAAAGACAAAAGTACTTAACCAGTGGAGAATAAGACTGGAAATAGGGTAGGGAAAAAGAGGGCTTTTTTTCCCCCATCTTATACCTAACAATTCTGGAAATTTCCATTTCCAGGTACACATATGGCTTTTATAAAAATTTTTTTAAAAGATCAGTTAAGAATAAAAACCTTCAAGGCCACCCTTTAATTCACCTAAATTAAAATCTTTTTAAGGAAAAAATTTGAGAGGAAAATTTTCTCCACAATGGAGGTTTGAAGAACAAATGCCCTTTTAAAAGCACATGTTAAAAGAGAAGTATTTAAATGCTCTTTCTTGCAAGTAATACAATAATGGTATACAAGAAAAAATTTTCAATAATGCCTTTTCAAAACTAAAGGCCATCTGATTGTAAAATATAATTTTTAAAATTACTTTGGAAGGAACTCAATGATTCAGAGAGCAACATCTGTTTTCAACAGTTATTTTCCATTTCTCTAACATTCTGACGTATATATGTATTTTTACAAAATTACAGTTTTCACCATATCCCTGAGAAAAAATCTGAGCTCTAAGAAATAGGTTTTTATGACAGGAGCTTAATATGCTCTGAATAGCAAAACATTTTCATGGGTAAAATGGCAGAATCTTTTTTTTTTTTTTTAAAGAACTTTTATTGAGATACAGTTAACATATAATAAACTGCATATATTTAGAATGTACAATTTGGTATCCCAATCTCCCAATTCATTCCCCCCAACCCTCCCTGCTTTCCTCACTTGGTGTCCATATGTTTGTTCTCTACATCTGTGTCTCTATTTCTGCCTTGCAAACTAAAATGGTAGAATCTTAAAACTACTTGGAGCTTTAACAGCTTCTAATTAAGAAAAACAAAAATCTAGGGACTTCCCTGGTGGTGCAGTGGTTAAGAATCCGCCTGCCAATGCAGGGGACATGGGTTTGAGTCCTGGTCTTCCACATGCCACAGAACAACTAAGTTCGTGTGCCACAACTACTGAGCCCGTGCTCTAGAGCCCTTGAGCCACAACTACTGAGCCCACGTGCCACAACTACTGAAGCCCCCAACTATTGAAGCCCGTACACCTAGAGCTGGTGCCCCACAACAAGAGATGAAGAGGAGCAATGAAGAGTAGCCCCTGCTCGTGGCAACTAGAGAAAGCCTGCGCACAACTATGAAGGCCCAATGCAGCCTAATTAATTAATTAATTTAACAAAGAGTTTAGTGCCCCTAAACCCTGCCCACTAAATGTCAATATTTTCCACATATTTCCAGATGCTACCTAACAGAAGTTATGTAATAAATACCCCATTCCCCTACCTTGATAAGCACTGGCATAAACCAATCATACTATCTTACTTCTCCTTTAACAGAATGTTGCATTCCCAGCTCTCTTGCAGCTAAGGGTAGCTACCAGGCCCAGTTCTGGTGCATGAGACAAAGGGAACTTCAAAAGAGCTTCTGGAAAAATGCTGTTATTCACTGAGAAAAGGGAAAAACCACTTGAAGGACGCTTTTTAAAAGAATACCCACTCCAACCAACATTCCTGCTTTAAATCTGAACATGGTATCTGGACTACAGGAGTCTACTTTATGGACCATGAAGTTAAGCTATGAAGCTAAAAAGTTAACACACTAAGAGAGCACTGAAGGAGAAATACCCAGTGTTCACGACGGATAATTTGATTTGATGTTTTTGATTACTGAACTACTGAATGGAACAACCCCAAGACTATGTACCTCCAGACTTCTTGTTAAGAAAACATATATCCTTATGATTTAAGCTACTACTAGCTGTTTAACAATTAGACACTGACCAAGTCTGGGAGCAGGATTGCCACAGAGGACAAGAAGAGTCTTCTGCTGGGACAGGGAAAAATCAAATTCTTAATGGTTACAAGTGAGCTGGCACGGAAGTCTGAAATCTGGAGGAGCTTCAAACACAGAGATAATTCATCACCAATTCTCTCCCATGGGACATCTGCTGAGTGGGGCTAGGAGGTACAGAGAGATTTGTGTACTGTGAAGTTTAGATCCTCAGCCTCTGCTGGAGAGAGGCACCTGATTCCAACTTTAAGACATTAAAAACCCAAATGGATAGAAAAACTAACTAAAATTTCAACCCAACTCAATTCCTAATTAAATATAAGAGATCAGCCCCTTAACATAGTAGCCAACAGAAAGGGAAATCTTTGGCGGGGGTTGGGGAGGGGATATTATCTGATTATCTACTTTAGTCTCTAATGTTCTTTTACATACAATGTCCAATGCCCAATAAAAACTTACAAGGCAAGACAGGAAGATTCAATACTGCCAGCCAGGTCAGTTCTTCCCAACTTGATCTATAGATTCAACACAATCCCAACCAAAATCCCAGCAAGCTATTTTGTCGATATTGACAAACTGATTCTAAAGTTTATACAGAGAGGCAAAAAAGCCAGAATAACACAATATTGAAAATGAAGAAAGTTAGAGAACCAACACTATTGGACATCAAAAAGAAAAGCCCAGAAAGAGACCCACATATAGTCAACTGATCTTTGATAACACAGCAACAGCAATACAATGGAGAAAAAACAGTCTTTTCAACAAATAGGTGCTGGAACTACTATATGTCCACGTGCAAAAGTCAAAAAAAAAAAAAAAAAAAAAAAAAAAAAAAAAGGATTTAAACGTAGACCTTACACCCTTCACAAAAATTAACTCAAAATGGACCACAGACCTAAATGTAAAATGCAAAACTATAAAAACTCCTAGAAGATAACAAAGGGAAAAATCCAGATGACTGTGGGTATGGCAATAATTCTTTACATATAACACCAAAAGCACAACAAATGAAAGAAAGAATTTATAACATGGACTTTATTAAACTTAAAATTAAAAATTTCTGCTCTGCAAAAGACACTGTCCAGAGAATGAGTAGATAAGCCTCAGACAAGGAGATATTTACAAAAGACCTAGCTGATAAAGGGCTGTTATCCAAAATATACAAAGGATTCTTAAAACTCAACAATAAGAAAACAAACAACCTGTTAAAAAATGGGCCAAAGACCTAGACAGATGTCTCACCAAA
The DNA here is from genome assembly GCF_030028045.1 of Hippopotamus amphibius kiboko. NCBI lineage: Eukaryota > Metazoa > Chordata > Mammalia > Artiodactyla > Hippopotamidae > Hippopotamus > Hippopotamus amphibius. The sequence goes on along the minus strand of NC_080196.1, from coordinate 75,735,845 downwards.
GAAGACATACAGATGGAAAATAAGCATATGAAAAGATGCCCCCTATTCTGTCACCAGGGAAATGCAAATTAAAACAAGATACAATATACAACTATTAGAATGGCCAAAACCCAGAACACTGACAACACCAAATGTTGGCAAGAACGTGGAGCAACAGGAAATCTCATTCATTGCTGGTGGGAATGCAAAATGGTACAGCCACTCTGAAAACCAGTTTGGCAGTTTCTTACAAAATTAGACATACTCCTACCACACGACCCCACATTAGCACTACCTTAGTATTTATAAAAACGAGTTGAAAATGTATGTCCACACAAAAACCCACACATGGACATTTATAGCAGCTTTATTTACAACTGGCAAAATGTGGAAGCAACCAAGATGTTCTTTAGTGGCTGAACAGGTAAATAAACTATGATACGTTGGGATAATGAAATATTATTCATCACTAAAAAGAAATGAGCTATCATGAAAAGATACAGAATAACTTAAAATGTATCATACTAAGTGAAAGAAGTTAATGTGAAAAGGCTACATACTATATGATTCCAATTATATAACATTCTGGAAAAGGTAAACTTTGGAAACAGTTAAAAAGATCTGTGGTTGCCAGGGGCTGGGGCAGGGGTAGGCAAGGATGAAGAGGTGGAAAACAGAGAAACCAATTGTATGATATCAGTAGATACATGTCATTATATATATTTTAAACCCATGAAATATACAACACCAAAAGTGAAGCCTGATATAAACTACAGAATTTGGGGTCAATAATGTGTCAATGTAGGTTCATCAATTGTAACAAATGTACCACTCTGGTGTGGAAGGTTAAGCATATGTAGGGGCAGGAGTATATAGGAACTCTCTTTGCTTTAGGCTCAATTTCCCTATAAACCTAAACTGCTCTAAAAAAATAAAGTCTATTTTAAAAAAAGTTTAGTAAGACCATGGACAGAAACAGGAAATTATGATCCAAGATCAAGAGAGAAAAACTTGATAGAAACAGGCCCAGTGTGATCCAAATGTTTGAATTAGCAGAAAAAAACTTTAAAATTGCTATTATATGTATGCTAGAGATTTTAAAGGAAAAGATGGACAAACTATGTGAAAGAAGAATTTCAGGAGAAAAACAAGAACTCTCAAAGATGTAATTCCTGTGATAGAAGGATTAGAAGCATTATTTTTATATAAAAAGAAAATTTTTTTTACAGAAAATTATAATTAAGTACAACTGAAGAAAAACTACTGGTACAAAATGATCTATAATGATCTCCTACATCTTAGTTAAAAAAAAAAAAAGTTAAATTACTTTGACTATTTCTCTAAACAAAGAACAAACCATTTTAGCACCTAAATTCAGTCAGATATATAATTCAATATGCAAACCTAGTTAATAAATCTCTAACTGCCACAACGAATCCAAATTTGGGCTGCTTTACATATTTTGAAGTACATTACTATTAACTTTATTTTCTCTAACTTACAATATGTTTCATGTCCCCCAAATAAATTTATACTATTAATTCCCAATGATTTAACATCAACAAATATCAGAGTTGCCAAGGTCCAGAGAAATCTTCTGGTTTAATCTCATTTTTAAATGAGAAAACAGAGTCACCACTCTCATTCTGTGGCTTCAAATCAAAATCTGTTCTTTAATTCCATGCATTTGTTGAGCTCCTACTACTCATTGGCAGGTCCTCTTTAGCGTGATAAAGAGACTATAAAGGACTTTGACAAAGTTTCTACTCCAGTGGGGGATATACACAACAAACATCCAGGCTGTGATAAGTTACCTAAAGAAAATAAAACTAATACAGATAGAAGAAGGACGGGGGAGCTACTGTGTACCGGGTGGTCAGGGAGGGTGAGATTGTAAGACCTGAATGAAGTGAGCCAGTGTGTGAAGATCTGAGAGAAAAGTGCTCCATGAAAAAGTAACGTAAGCACAAGTACACTAAGAATGGAATGTGACTGAAGTGGTTTAAGAACAGAAGGAAGAGCTGCATGAGTGGAGTACAGCAAGTAAGGCAAGAGTGTAAGGAGATGAGATGAGAGAAGGTGGAGTGTGTAGGGCCTTGATGCCACAGTTAAGTACTCTGAATTTTATTCTATGTGTGATACAAATTCACTGGAGAATTTTAAAGAAAGGAAGGACATAATATGATTCAAGGCTGCAGGGAAACAAAAATGGAAGCTGGGAGACCAGTAAAGAAAGCATTACAGGGCTTCCTAGGTGGCTCAGTGGTTGAGAATCCGCCTGCCAATGCAGGTGACACGGGTTCAATCCCTGCTCCAGGAAGATCCCACATGCCGCGGAGCAACTAAGCCCATGTGCCACAACTACTGAGCCTGCACTTTAGAGCCCGTGAGCCACAACTATTGAGCCCATGTGCTGCAACTACTGAAGTCCGTGCGCCTAGAGGCCGTGCTCCGCAACAAGAGAAGCCACGGAAATGAGGAGCCCGTGCACCACAACAAAGAGTAGCCCCCACTCACTACAACTAAAGAAAGCCCGCGCACTGCAAAAAAGAGACCCAACACAGCCAATAAAATAAAAAAAATAAAAAAAAAAAGACTTGTGCATTTCACTGTATGTAACTGTATATCAATTAAAACAAATATTAAAAAAAGTTTACAGCGATTATAATTTAAAAAAATGTTTTAAAAAAATTAAAAACAAAAAAGGATTACACAAGTGGTCCAGGCAAAAAATGATGGCAGCCTGGTTCAGAGCAGGAGCAGTAGACATGACAAAAGTGGGAGGATTTGGAATCTATCTGGAAGGTGAAATTTACTAACGGATTGAGTTAGAAGCAGAATAAAAAGAAAACTTAAGGGCTGTTCCAAAGATTTCCACTTGCAGATATGAGTAAATGGTGGCACCATCTCTGGAATAGAGAAAAGTAGAGGAAGAACAGACTGAAGTTATTATTTGCCACTAGATGTGATCTCCCTCTCCAGAGTTTGTGAACACTTATTAAAAATGTAACATTTTGTTGCATGTAACATTCATTCTAAAGGTATTGTTTCTCCAATATATGGCCTTCACATCCCAAAGGAAAATTACTTTCTGACTGCTCCCATTCTTCATTTATATACCACAATATTTTAAGTTTTTAAGATGCAATGAAGTAGAAAAACTAAAAATCAGGGTCAGGGAAGAGAGAAACAAAAACTTGAAATAAGATGCCTGAAATAAGATATTTGGTAATTTTTATGTAACAAATTCCTGTTTCCAAAGAAACTACTTCTTAACTTTCAACCTTCAACCTTTAAGCAGGGAAATGCAATGAAACTCAGACCAAATTCTCTGACTCAGCTCTCTGAGTTCCTCCTACAAATATACCTGTGCTCCCTATTCCCTAACAATGCCGGAATACAGTTCTAAGAGCCAAGGCTACTCTGCTTCAGATACCTTTCCCATTCCTGAAACAGGAGGGAAGGGGGCAGGGCACAACCTTTGAAAGAATGACATAGCCCGAGGACATAACATAAACTGATTAGAACCAAATGGGTCCAAGATGGCGGACAAGTCAACTTCCAGGTGCCATGACCATTCCAAGGCGGACCATAAGGATCAAAAAGTGGATGGTGGCCCAGGTCTGGAATACTCCTCCCACTCATTAGCCTATGAAATTATCCACCCTTACAAACACTGACAACCCCCGTGCCCTGGTGCCTTTCTCACCTTCTGAGATGGCCTACACTCTGTCTGCAGTGTGTTTCTCTCTAAACCTCGGAATAAACTTCTTACCTATCACTCTCTCTCAGTGAATTCTTTCTGTGATGAGACATCAAGAACTTGAGCTTCATTTAGTCCTGAAACCAAGTGTGTGTGTTCTCAGTTGGAAGACCTTGGGTTTTGGCTAGGTTTGAGTCCAGACCGCATGGGTTCAAGTCCCAATCAGGGTTTTGGCCCAGTTTGAGTCCCGGCCTCGTGGGTTCGAGTCCCAGTGGGGGATAGGCTGGGTTTGAGTCCCGGCCTCGTCGGTTCAAGTTCCAATCTGAGGTGCACGATTTCATTCCCGAGACTTAAAAATCTCTATTCCTGCTCTACATCTAGTTTCCTCTTTGTCCTAATTATCTTCAAAACGAGTACAGAAAAAGTATACAGAAATAAATTCACATGTATTCAAGTTTCACATGAAAGAAGATTACTGGATCTTGGCTTCCCTGACTCAGCTTTCTGTAGCTTTCTGTGACAATACAAATATTCTACATCTACATTAACATGTAGCCCCTAGCAACATGTGACTACTGAGCAATGGCTGGTGTGACTGAGGAACAGCATTTTTCATTTTCTGCAGTTTAGTGCTACCATACTGGATAGTGCAGCTGTACAGCCAATCAGGGATCTATCAAATCTTTGCTTCAAAGTTTTTCTTGTCATTAAGACATGAAAACAAACCCCTCTTCTGATCACTGCTCTACCAAAGTAATTAGCACTTCTAAATTGCAAAGCTAATTTATAACTTAAAGAGTTAGTGTTGATTTATTGCTTTAATAGTTACTTAAATCTTTTATTATTAACTTTTCATTTCTTTCAGGCTTTCTTCCTATATTTGAAGGCAAGGGCATATCAAATACCCTGAGAGTAAGATCCTCCACAAAGCACTCAGTTAGATGTTAATCAATTCAAAGGAGATAAGGGAAAGACAGGTTAAAAGGATTAAGTTAGGAGTTTTCCTACAAAGAATCCAAACATTATTCCTCTTCTGCATTACTAAAAGCTCAAAATACAGCTGAGTTCTGGGTAGGTTCCCTGCCTGGCAACATAGCTCAATGCTCCTGGGGGAGTCTTTCCTACTTTCTCCTCACACCCTTAGGAAAACAGTATCATAGTTCACCAAGGGAAACTGAAGGGAACCTAGGTCCAAACCAGAATCCAGGCTCCCCTTGAAGCCTTAAGAGGCTCCTTCCTAAATGGTTTCTAATAAGTCAGATAAAACACATTTCCTCAAATGAAGTCAATGAGGCAGATGGGATACAAGGAAGGAATAGAGAAGGAGAGCACCATCACTCTCTCCCCTGCCCCAAAGCAAAGAGGATAAGTAAATATTTTAGTCCACCAAAAGTACGCTCTGTGGCATCAATTTCTATTGATACTATGACTATATAACTTATATATTTTAATCTTTTGAAAAGAAGACTTCAACCATTTTTACCTGTCATAGGTTATTACTATGTCTAAGGAAAAATTTTTACCCTAAAATAAAACTACCTATTTTCTAAAGAATGTTTGATTAAAATATAAAAAGTAAAACTCATCCTAATTTATTCTAAGTAGAACAAACCTTTATTTCCAATCCCTGAACACTGCCCATTTAAAATAAGTAAAAGCCAGATCACAAAATGACTTCTTTTCTATGTGCTTCTCTCCAAGAAACATATACAACAGAAAAAACTAGCATTTTAAAAATTTAATGTTTCATCAAACACTTAAAGAGTACTCAATGCAAAAGCACAATACTAGGTGCCCAATAAATGATTCATGTCACAACCCAAAATTCAGGGCTGTGATCACAGCAGAATATCTTTAATATAGGTATGTTTTTATCCTCTCTTCATTCACTAGAATAGAATGCTACAATGTTCTGGAGGAGTTTCTACCTTAAAATCTATGTATACCTACATCTGAAAACAGCAAAAGATAATAATAACTTAATAATAACTTGGATGTTAGCAAAGGATGGCCAACTGCTAAACTCAATTCCTTCTCTTGAGCTTATTTTAAAAGTAAACAAAATAACCCATAGCTCTGTCCCATCAAGGAGGGTGGGGGTGGGGGACTGGGGCAGGAACCAGTCTCCCCTAAGTTGATACACTGCTCTACGGTTTTGCAAGAGCCACAATTTGTTGAGAAGGTGATGATTCCACCTTGTTCCATCAACTAATTTCCTCTGGTATTGTAGAAGAGCAGAATACATTATTTCCTGGTTGATTTCTTTACAGTTTGTCTCAGAAATTAAGAATGTCCCTTAAAATAAAGAATTAAGTCTTGTAAAGCAAATCTTTTTATAATGTTAGGAAACAGGCTGCAAGAATCAAACAATGGTAACTTGAGCAGAACACATTTTAACTTCTACCAGATTCACATATGTAAAATAAACAAATATTTTTGCCCCAGAAGCATTCTATAATTTAGCTGATAGAACTATTTTTCAAGTTGTAAGGATATGAATATAGTCAAATTGGAAAAGTACAAATTTCAAATGACAAATCAGTATCTAGCTATAGATATTCTATGTCCACACACCTTACATTTTATTTAGTTAAGTGGTAGAAGGGTGTATGTGTGGGAAAGCAGATGAAATAAGGAATATAAAGGATCACCACAGAAGGGAACCAAAAAAATAAAACCCCACCTATCTTGGGAAGAAGTAACTGGATAAATAAAACCATGAATATGAACGCTTCAACCAAAGGTAAGGATACAAATTTAACTGAAGCCAATAAAGATCTTTAAATAACCCAACATCTGGTGCCTATATGAAATGAATTGGTGATCTCAGTTCAGATATCCTGGAGGTCTTATTAATGTTGAGTGTACAGTACTGAAGGTAACATGTATAAAACAAAAATAAATTCCATTTCAGATATGGGTAAACAGCAATTACATTAAATTACTATTTTCACAAGATATCTGAAATGGCTCAAAATTATTTAAAATTTTGGTACTCCCAAAAACAAATATTAAATACCCATTATGCCTCAAATGCACACACATTAAAAATTATATACTAAAACATATTTACTTTGTGGGATTTTTTTTTTTAAGTATACTACAAATCCTGAGGTTTTAACCATCAAGAATTTTCCTCTTTTAATTTTATTAAGAAAAATTCTCATGTTAGCAAAAAGAAGGTAAAGGAAATCCCCCAACAATCTATTTGGTATAATATACAGCACTATCAATCCCCAAATAAAAAGCTGGGTCAAGCTATATTGAATATTAAACAGGCTTATCAATAGTTAATAATTATTAAAATCAAAGGAGATTTTAAAAATACTCAAGTTGAATAGTATTACTTGTTAGAAGAGGTCCAATAACACTCTAAAAATATAACTTAAATTTAAAAATCCCACAACATACACCAGCCAGAATAAATTTGCTGGGCTTTATGATGGGTTTTGTTTTAAAATAAGCCTGTATATATACTACAAGGGCTTTGTATATATTACCATTTCCTAGACCCAAAAATTTTTTAATGACTTAAATTTGGCAATTCATCTCTAATTATCTGACTCTGCATTTTAGAAGTCATGAATGGCACTTACCACATATTTTACAGCACTTATAAACTGGTTGTGAAAGAGCAGATGCTGTGTTTCATCTTCTGGATTTGAAGCTGTGTAAAGCATGCCACAAACATTACAGGAAACTGCTCCAAATCTTTTTTGTCCTGCATCCTATTTATAAAAAAAACAAACAGAAGGTTTTTTCCCCCTAAAAGAATAATTCCAGAATATCAGCCTCTAAAGCTATAACATGAACACAGAGTGAGAAGTGTGTAAAATAATATTCAATGTTGATTACAAAAACTAAGACGCTGATCTTTGAAATTCATGTGTAATTTTATTAAGAACTGTTTTCCATTTTAGTAGTCACTTCCACAGCATTTAATAACAACTGAAAAGAACTGAGAAGTATCTTTAACACTACAATCTTAGTTCTAAAGCCCCAAACAGCAAATACTTCATAAATGAGAACTAGTATGTATTTTGTATCTGCGATAATTACACCGCTAAAGTTCAGAAGAAATAGTGTTTCATAGACTTCTTTTTAGAATCTTTTCTCTTTAATGGTTTTACTCTAGTTATATTAAAAAGATTAATTTGATGTCACCAGAAACTCTTGAGAAAAGGTAAAACCAAACATTTTCTATTTTCTTTATATCGAATAAGTATGAAAGACTGACTATAATCACCTATACTCCAGTAATTCATACTTCTGCTATAGAATAGTAATGGTTTACAAAAGGTTTTCTATTCTTGTCCTTATTTAACAAGAAAAATTACAGCAATATGATCTAACTTTAAGAATAATATATTAACTAAAAAAGCATAATCCCTTTCTTTCTGCTCCAAAACTGTATAATTTCAACTAATTGTGGAAAAAAAAATAGGATCTAAGATAACTAGATCTTAGTGCCTTACAGCATCATAGATCAAAGAGAAACCAAATGGTAAATAAAAGATTATATATAAAACTAAAGGGAAGTTCATTCTAAAAGATTCAAACTTTTGACGAAATGTTATCCAAAATTTCAGGGAGTTTAAAAAAAATTTTTTTAATTGTGGTTAAGACATAAAACATAGTATTTACCATCTTAACCATTTTTAAGTTTACAGTTCAGTAGTATTAAGTACACTCACACTGTTGTGCAACCAATGTACAGAACTATTTTTATTTTGCAAAACTGAAACTTTAGGGATTTCCTTGGTTGTCCAGTGGTTAAGACTTCGAGTTTTCACTGCAGTGGGCACAGGTTTGATCCCTGGTCAGGGAAGTAAGATCCCACATGCCTGCCACGAAGAGCAAGCGGCCAAACAACAAAAAAAAACAAAGAACCCTGAAATTGTATACCCATTAAACAACAGCTCCCCAATCCTCCTTCCTCCCCAGCTCCTGGAAACCACCATTCTCCTTTCACTTCTATGAATGTGACTATTCTAGGTACCTTGTAGTAGAATCATACAGTATTTGTCTTTTTGTGATTGACTTTTTCCACTCAGATAATGTCCTCAAGGTTCAACCATATTATATAGCATGTGTCAGAATTTCCTTCCTTCCTTTTAAGGCTGAATAGTATTCCACTGTATATATACGCACCACATTTTGTTCAGCCATTCATCCACTGTTGGACACTTTAGTTCCTTGTACCTTTTGGCTACTGTGAATGACGAACACAGGTGTACAGATTCTCTCTTCAAGCAGGCAGTTTTCATGGTAATGAGTAAGCATCTACCTCAGTTTCCTCACTGGTAAATGGCAAATAATAGTACTACCTATCTCATACTTTTTTATAAGGTTTAATTAATATAAGGGGAAGAAAGGGAACAATGCATTCAAAAATATTAGCTGCTATCATGATCATCAACATCGTCATCATTACCATCAACTCTTGACCATCACTATCCAAAAGAAATGTGATCCACAAAGGTAATTTTAAATTTACTAGTAGACACATTAAAGACTACAGAAGCAAATGTAAAATTAATTTTAATAATATATTTTATTTAACAAAACATATCCCAAATGTTTTAATTTCAACATGAATTAAATATTTTTAAAAATTAGTGAGATACTTTACATGCTTTTTTTGTATTAATCTTTGAAATGCAGTATGTTTACACTTAGAGCACACCTCAATTCTGACCAGTAACATTTCAAGTGCTCAGCAGTCACATCTGGCTACCATCTTGGACAGTGCAGCTCTGGATTCTACTTGTCTAATCCTGTTTCACTATCATACTGATTTGACAACAGAAACATTATTAAATTCGATGAAAACAACTTTTTCCCCTCACTAACCCTTCTCAAAAATTTCTAGACAATTCTTACAAAGTTATTCTCCATATTAAACTTGGAATCAATCATCCGGTACCAAAAAATCCTATTAATTAGGTCAACTGGAACTACGTTAATCAATCAAAATATCTCCTTCTCTTTTCCACCTTGCCACCAAATTGTATTTATTTTCTATTTCAAATAACCTACTGGTTTATCTTTCTGTAAAATGTAGTTTTAAAATTATAACACATACTAAAATATAAATATTTAAAATCATCTTATTTATTAAGCTTCACATTATTTTAATATTTACGAGGGCAAGTCAAAAATTATCCGCACTCTGGAAGTTTTATATTAAAACTTCTGGAAATTCTACAGCCAGAGTGCGGATAATTTTTGACACACCCTCATAAATCAGCTACTAAAAGAAGGTAGTGATCAAATGACACATTTAAGAAAATAACAAATGTGAAATAAAGTGTCAATCTGTTGTACATAAAACGAAGTATGGAAATTTAAATTTTTATTATTTGTTACAGGATGGAATCATGGCGGGGGGGGGGGCGGCTATCATAATACCCAGAATATTTCCATAATGAAGACTTACGGTGACAAAAAGGCTTCCTAGGGGGAAAATATGAATTTATTCCTTGATAACATGCATAAATAAGATGCTGATAACATTTCACCAAAAAGGTCAAGTTGTATACTTACTATGATCAACTGTTTTTCATCAGCTTTCTCTGTTTCTTTTAGTTTCAAGTCTTTCGGAATTGTTATCTCCAAATGTGAATTACACTCAGGCCAAGAATGATTTGGTGGTATCTCCCTTTTAAAAAACAAACAACCAAACAAACAAAAACTATTAAATGTTATAGCTTCATATCATTTCAAAATCACTGATAGAAAAAAAAACTTATTTCCTATATAACACAGACAAACATCAATTCCAAGGAGGGAAAAATAACATTTTAAAAACCAAAAGGGGGAAGGAAACCCAAAGAAACAACTAATTTACAACATATAAACAAAAAACTGCACCACCAACTATAGTATGAGTAAGCTTTAAATTTCATAGTTTTAGCAATTTGAGTCACTACAGTTTGCCCTAAATACTGTTTTCAGTAATCAGTAAAGCAAAAAAGTGATCCTAATATTAATTTTGAAAATAAAGACAGAACAAAAAGCTTTTAATCTACTGAAAACACTTCTACATGTTGCTAATACTCATATCATGAGGGTTTGGGGAAAAAAGGAGCATTCTCAAACACTGTTGCTGGGAGTATAAGACAACCACTTTGCAGGGAAATTTGGCAATGAAGGTTAAGTCCTATAGGTATGAATTTATCCTAGATATAGTCATATAAGTGGACAAAGATACATGTGTTTATTGGAGGTTTTTTTCTGATAGAAATAAACTACAAACAACCAAAGTTTCTAGAGAGAACTGTTAAAACAATGGAATCTAATGCAGAATTTAAAAGAATGAAGGAAGGTAGAAAAGATGACCATAATACACTAAGAAAATAAAAGTTACAAAACAGTATGTACAGACACAGAAAAAAGTATAACAGAACGAGAATTTGTGAGTATCACCTCTATGTGAAAAACAGAGTTACTACTAACTAGCAGAAACTTTCAGGGTAAAAAAATCCCTCAACTCAAAACTTACAGTATAAAATCCTTAAGTTCTCATATTTACACTTATATTAAACTAATACCTTACCTGTTATCACTGCTCTTAGATGTTTGGTTAGTGAGTATACTGTGCTGTTTGGGAGCTGAACCTGTGATTTAATCAAAAGATGGGTTATGTACTAACCTTTGTACTAGCTCTCCACCTAACGGTTACAAATTATCATAAAGACAGACAAAAACCTCAGTGCACTAAATGCTTTATTTTTTAATGAACACCATTTTATAAAATTAGAACTCCCTTCCTAGAAATTATTCTTCAGAGAAGAGGCAAAAAGGCTCTACAGAGAGATCTAATGGTAGATTAATAATAGTTTGTCTCTAGTTTCACCAATAATTACTAGCACTGAACAATAAAGGAAACTTTAAATGCCTGAATAATTATACAATCTCTAAATGGAAATAAATGAAAACATCTGTTCAAAAAAACCTGCAGTCTCTGGAGTTTTAATCACATTACTAATCAAATAATGCAATGATCTATTTTCTAACAAATAAATACATTTCTCGTATTCATATTATACTTCCCCTTCCCCCACTAAGAAAAGGTTAAATGATATGCAATGGAAGCAATTATCTCAACTCAATATTTTGTTCCAAGTATACCTTTCTTTTACCAAAGAGAAACAACAGAAATCAGGAATTTCTTTTCTGTATCTCCTGGTGCTTCATCTAATATAGGTGAACAAATCCCCATCTAAGAGTTCAAATAATACAAGGGTGAGTCAAAAATTATCCACACTCCGGTTATATTAAAAACTTCTGTAAATTCTACAGCCATGGTTTTTTCGGCCACGCCATGTGGCTCATGGGATTAAAAATTAAACTCAGGACCCAGCAGTGAAAACACCAAGTCCTAACCACTGGACCGCCAGGGAATTCCTCCCTAAATTTTCATGAGGTTACAAAAATAAAGTTTTTTATGCCATAAGTGGACAAAATTCAGCAGTTAATTAAATTCTTAATGCAACGATACAATTATTAAGATGAAAAACTGAGTAATTAAGGGTTAAAAATAAAAACCTGAAATGGTAAAGGCAGAGTCATTATACTTGAGAAATAAACTGCTACCACTAGTTTAAGCAATTCATTAAGTGACTCTTCTCCAGAAAGTAAGTCCACAAACAAAAGATCTAAAATCAAAAAAAATTTTGGTAGGGAATTAAAGAATCATCTTAAGTACCATAAACAAGCCAATCTACAGAAGCAATTCTCCCTCTTCAAAGAATGGACACATTTGAAAAACATAAGCAATGGTTAAAAGAAGAATTTAACAGGCTTATTTGGTAGTGGATATAGTCGCCCATTATGCTGACAAAAATGTCTCTGACCACTGTGAAATCCAAACAATATTTTCAAAGTATTACCTGGAAATTTACTCTTCCCTGTATCAATTTTTGCTTGACTGAGCAGAGTTGAAACAGTAGTGGTATTTTCCACTGGATTGTTTTCAAGCTTAGATTCCAAACATAGGCTGCAATTCTAAGCACACATAATTCAAAACGTTAATATTTGCTTTTATATCAACCTTTGGGTCTTATCCCAATACTTTCAGTGAATTTTAGCACTATACTAAGAAAATTTAGGATAATAGATGGAGTAATTCACACAGATACACCTTAAAAGTCTCTTTATGATCTCCCTACAAGCTACCTTCTCAGCATCAACTCCTATTATTTCCCTTCAGGCTAGACTGAAAAATTTACCTCTCCCATGGATACAGTCCATATTTGCCTGCCTCCATACTTTTTCTGAGTTCCATCTACCTAAACCTCACTGTCCATTACAATAGCCACTGCAACATCTCACTATTGAGCACTTACAATGTGGTTAGTATCACTGATTTGAGATGTACTACAAATGTAAATTACACACCAGATTTTGAGGCGTTAGTACAAAAAAAGGTAAAACACCTCAATTTTTAACATTCGTGACATACTGAAATAACAGTATTTTTATATGACAAGTTAAATAAAATATATTAATTTTACCAATTTTTTTAAATGTGGCTACCAGGAATTTTTAAAAGATTTATGTGGCTCACATTATATTTCTACTGGACAGTACTAACCTAGAACACCTTACCCCCTGTAAAAACTCAAGTTATTACTTAAATATTAACCCCTTCCATGAAGTCTCTTCCAAGTTTTCCCATCCCCCTTCCCCAAGATGTCTATCTACTTCATGTCTATCTACTTCATGCCCTTATCACTTACTACTTTGAATTAGTTATTTATTAATCTCCTGTAACTCTTAAGAGCAAAAACTATTATTATATTTATGTCTGTATTTCCAAGAAGCCCTAAATCAGAACTCTGTCAAAGCAGATACTCAATAACTACCAAAGGAAAATACTACAAACTATCAATATTAGCTATCTCAGAGAAATGGAAATGAGGAGGAGAACAATGAACTTTCTGTGTGTGTGTATGTGTGTGCATATCTGTATTGTGATTGCTACAAAGAATATGTAACTATTTTTGAACATTACATTTTTGCAAAATGAACATTTTTGTCATTAAAAAGCAGAAAAATTAAAAACAGTAACAATGACAAGTTACTAATTAATCTCCATTAGAAAGTTAGTAAATTACTAGTTTTAAAAACAAATCATAAAATAATTGAACTTTAAAATTCATAAACCCAAATAATTTAAATTCAGCCCAAAGAATTCAGAGAAGACCTATCAGATGCTTAGGCTTATCAATCATCATCATTTTTCAGTACTGCTGAGACTGACACCATATAATAAAAAGAGCAAAATTACAAGCAGCCACAGAAAAAGTTTTCAAATGATGTAAGGTTTGTTTTTTACATTCTTCTACTTCCCCAAGTGTAAATCCAGCTAGATTCTGAAGCCAGACAATCTCAGTTTAAAGCCTGATTCCACCACTTAAATGTTACTCAGATCTCTAAGCCTCACTTAAATCTCTAAGCCTCACTCTCCTCACCTGCAGTTAAGTGGATAATAATAGAACTCATGCTGTAAAATGTGGGGATAATTATATGAAGCTCTCCTATGCCTAACAAAGAGGCAATGTTCATTAAACAAAAGCTATTATGATAGCTGAACTAAACATCTTAGTGTTTATGGGATGAAGAGAAATCTCTAAGTGACTAGTACAATGTAAATTCCTTAAAGGCAGGAAACAGATCATCTTCCACAGCCTTATTAGCACAGTGTCTTGGATGCAGCAGACACTCAAATATGTCTTGAAATGATGTGGTCACCATCACATCTCCTGACTACGCTGTGATAGTAGTCACACTGTTGGTATCAGTGAAAAACCTGGAAACAACCTAAAAATACCTTAACAGAGGAAAACAAATAAACTGTGGTATATTTCCTTACAACTATTAAAATACCCATGTATCAATAAATATAAAATATGTTGACTGCACAAAATCAAGCTGCAAAAGATATGTATAGATACTCACAAACTATGTTACTAGCACTTATGTAAATGTTTAAAATACAAACAATGCCTAAGTATTCTTTATACACACATACACAGTAAAATCAAAAATAAAAACAGAAAAGATTCATACCAACTTTAGGACCATGTTTAACTCTGGGGATAGAGGTAAATGGAAAGTAGAAGCAAGTATGGTCTTTATATCTGTAATGTACTTTTCTTATTTTAAAAGACCTGAAGTCAATAAAATGTTTATCAAATTTGGGTGGTAGACACGAGTATAATATTGGTCTCTCTGTAGTACTCTGAATGTTTGAAACAAGAATTTTCATGTAAATTTGTATGTAAATAAAAATTTTAACACAAGCTTCATAGGATAGTTTCTCATAACATTCCTCAAAATAGACGTATTGCATTAATCCAAAGCACATCTCAGTAAAAGCAGTATTATAGAAGACCAAAATAATGTAATCTAACTAAACATCTCTATTCTAGGAGTTTAGTCCAAAGGAATGGATTTCTTATCTTTCAATGTATTCTCCATAAACTATCTGCCTTTTGGGACTTCCTTGGTGGCGCAGTGGTTAAGAATCTGCCTGCCAAAGCAGAGGACATGGGTATGATCCCTGGTCCAGGAAGATCCCAACATGCCGTGGAGCAACTAAGCCTATGTGCCACAACTACTGAGCCTGTGCTCTGAAGCACGTGAGCCACAACTACTGAAGCCTGCGCGTCTACAGCCTGTGCTCTGCAGCAAGAGAATCCACCCCAATGAAAAGCCCGTGCACCACAAGGAAGAGTAGCTCCCGCTCACCGCAACTAGAGAAAGCCTGTGCACAGCAACGAAGACCCAATGCAGCGAATAAATAAATAAACCAAAAAAACTCAAAACTATCTGCCTTTTGAACTTTGATAGGCATTTATGTAGCAAGGAATTAAAAGATACACATCCTGAAAAGAAAGCCACCCTGTCTCTGCAAGATGTCACACATGTATTCTACCACTCACTACTTAAGTTACTATCACTATTTGAATAACTTTTTTTCTTAAAATGTTACAACTTTTTCACAGTTGATTTCTTTTTTTAATAAATAATTTATTTGTCTGCATTGGGTCTTCATTGCTGCATGTGGGTTTTCTCCAGTTGCAGTGCACGGGCTTCTCCCTGCAGTGGCTTCTCTTGTTGCAGAGCATGGGCTCTAGGCACATGGGCTTCAGTAGTTGTGGCATGCAGGCTCAGTACTTGTGGCACACGGGCTTAGTTGCTCCCCGGCATGTGGGATCTTCCCGGACCAGGGATTAAACCTATGTCCCCTGAACTGACAGGTAGATTCTTAACCACTGCACCACCAGGGAAGTCTGAATAACTGTCTTCTAATTGAGGCTTTTACTCCCATTTGCACAGAAAATAAAATCTAAGAGTACCACATGGTATCTGTTCCCTTTAAGTTCACTTTGAATTTTAGTCCACGAGAACAGACAATGATCTGTTTTCAGGGCTTCTGACACAAGCCTTAACTCCTTACTTACTCAAATTTGCTTCTAGACTCAAATGCCTTGAAAGAGAACTTTAAATCACTCCTAAAACTTTAAATAACTTGACTTTTTCTCTATCCATTTTTTTTTCCTCAAATGATCTTCTAATATTCAGAGTATGTCACTGTAGAATGATGGGCTGAGAATCAGAACACCTGAATTCAAATCTATTTTAGCCACCAAACATGTGACATAACCTACATTCCTCTATTGTTCTCAGCTTTCTCATTATAGAATTAAATAAAACACATTGGTGGAGTTCTAAAAAGTTTATAGAGCACTAAAGTTCGACTCATAAAATTTCTGCTTATTGGTTTTATATATTGGTATTTTACCTACGATTTAATTTGGAAAGAAGTGGGCTCAGCTGCTCTTATAAAGTTTCAAAACTACTTCTCAGATAAACATTCAAGTTTCTTCCAGCTATTTAGATTCTGGGTTTCAATTTACTTTTCCATTTTGAAAATTCTTTGTCACTACAATTTTATTCTTAGCCTGAGGATTGAATTATTCACATCTTTCAGACATTTTATTTGCCAATTGTTCAAAATGGCCACACAAGTCAAAACAAAGGCATCTCTACTACTAGAAATGTTTAATTTTTAAATTTTACCAGGTGAGGAAAAGTTGATTTGTGCCAGCTGAAATTAAATTTAACAACTCAGAATTGGGCCCAACTTCAAGTTCTACATTTTAGTCAATCACTATGAAACATAAGTTTCTCTGGTTACAATTAACAGAAAAAGGAAACAAAACTGTGTTAAATGAAAAAGAAAAGCTAGAATTCAACAGGTTTATGCTCCACATAAATTAAAAATGAAGGGTAAAAATAAGGAAACAATGGCGTCAGTAAGTTCTATCACTCATTACAAG
Organism: Hippopotamus amphibius kiboko; assembly: GCF_030028045.1. Classification (NCBI taxonomy): domain Eukaryota; kingdom Metazoa; phylum Chordata; class Mammalia; order Artiodactyla; family Hippopotamidae; genus Hippopotamus; species Hippopotamus amphibius. Next base: position 75,718,811 of record NC_080196.1, on the reverse strand, counting down.
ACTGGGTTAATAAAACAGAATTCCTTTCACATTTTACGGCTTCTTAAGCTAAAATAAAATCTCTTGTAGACACTTCATTCTTATCAGAGAGTACTCAGACACCTCTACGTACATAATGAAAATAGATTACCTTATCTGGTGTCGATTCAAAAGAATCTTTCTTCTGGTTATCCAATGGTTGGTCAGGAGGTGGTTTTATCTGATTACCCAAATGACAATTTTCAGGAGCCTTTTGGGGGTTTTTATTAATTTCAACTGTAATATCATTAAGTTTAACTTCTTCGGAATTAATTTCTTTCATTTCTTCCTGCTGGCAAGCTCTATTTTTATCATCAGGTGGTTTTGACCCTAATAATGTACTTTGAGTCACTGGATGATGCATTTCTAATGCAGGTAGTGAAAAACTAGGTCGTAATAAGCCCAATTTAGGGGGAAATTGAGAGTCTAATTTATTTTGCTGCACAGAGTTAAATTTTGAGAGTTTAATTTTAGTCCAGTTGGAGTTCTTTTTAGTTGAACTGTTTATTCCATTTAGCATACATTTCACAGGCTTTGTTTTTCTACTGGGGAAGAAACGATTACACTGAACATCCTGATTTGTTTCCTTCTGATGAAGTATTTGTCTTTCAATATCAGTCTCTTCCAATTTTATTTCTGTAGGCTTCTCCTCCTTTACATTTTCCACTTGTGAAGATTCCTTTTTTACCTCTACAGTATCTGACTCAATTTCACCAGCAATTTCTTCACAGAGCTGGAGAATACTCCCTCGTTTGCTCTTTCCTGCTTGCTCCAGCTCATTATCTACACTTTGTTCAGGCACTGATGGCTGTGGACTTTTTTGGGATTTTGCACTAGTATTCACTTGTGTATGAACTGACTTCTTCAACTCATTCTTTTTAGAGACCACTGAAGTAGCCACTTTTGATCTTTTTATCTCAGAAGAAGTTACAGGCACAGACTTTGTTTCCTCTTTTCTAATATTCTTCTGAAGACACTTTTCAGATCCTTTCATGCACTGAGAACTACAAGTATAAGCTGTCTGAAGCTCTACTTTGCGTTTTTTTCCTTTTGGGGAATTTATTACTTCATTAATTACAGAATTTTCATCCTCTTTAGAATCAGATTTTATTTCCAGTACTTTTCTTTTCACATGTTTCTGATTTGTTTTAACCTTATTAGATTTATTCTGAGTATTGTTACAGTGCTCTTTTTTTGTTGGTGGCAAACTCTGTTTAACTGCTTGAACTTGACCCTGAATTTCTCTACTACGCAGAGATCTTGTTGAAACGTCTGTTAACTGCTGTAGTCTTTGTGATCTCCGGTTAAGCTGTTCATTTGATTTGGGGGTTTCATGCACTGACTTTTTCTGAGATAATTTCTTCTGTTTTGTAGATTCTTGTGAATGTCCCTTTACAGTCACCATGTTTTTATTAATAGATTTACTACCTTTTTTATCACTGGATGATGACCTTGTGCTCATGCATGTTCCTAATTCAGACTGATTGGCTTTACTTTCATTGGAAGATTTAACCAGTGATTTTATAGCTTCCTTTGGACCTGATTTTTTTGCTAGATTCTTTTGAGAACCTTGAATTTGTGTTTCTAGATTCTTATCTTCACTCTTTTTAATAACACTGGAGGAATTTTCTTTTGATTTCTCCTGACTGGACATCATTCCTAAGTAAGATCCTCCTTTTCTGAGTAGCTTTTGAGATTTTTGTTTCCCAGTAGTTGTAAATGCTGAATGTACAGTATTATTATTAAGCAGCAGGTCTTAAAAATCAACTGATACTGATATACATTTTCAACAAAAATACTACTTTGCTAAAATTTCTGTCATCCTTATGATATAAGAAAAGCTGGCATGAAGGCTGAAAGATATTTGCTTTACTTTGGACAAGGCAATAGAAATGAGGAAAATTTAAATCTAATCTGATATTTTCAGAACTTTTTATGAAAAAATTTTAATTCAAGTTGATCTGTTTTGTTAATTTTTCAATTAATATTAGTTTTCAGGCCTAGCCCTGTTACTGGAGAAGTTATTTATCACTGACCTGTCTGTTTTGACAAAGTTTTTGACAACTTTTTTCTTCTGAAGTCTACAGTTATTGGACTTTGATTCACTGGAAACATGTCTTACAGTTAACAAGTTTCTTTCCTTGTTTGCTGGGTCTGTTGGTTTAAAGTTCTTGTCTAGCCACTTCCGTTTAATAAAATACTCTATTAATATAGATTTTCTTTTGTGCTGCCATTTCTGGAAAAATAAAAAAATAAAAATTAAATTTTGTACAATCCAAGAAATTTTTGGCAATACAGAAATATACAGAATATACATGATTCACAAAAACTCTAACTTCTATTTTTGAATTATTTAGTCTGTATACTTAAGGCTAACAAAGTATCCCAAGTACAGTCTTAAAAATAATTGAAAACTTGTTTTATATAAGCATAGAATAGTTGAAAATCAATCTATTCCTTGAGGTTACTTACATTTCCTTTCCCACGAGAAAGAACTGATCTTTCTGCCACCATAACTCATAAAAATTTGATAAAATCATTCCTTATAATTTCCTTTTAACACATTACACAGCACCTAAAAGTAAAATATTTTAAAATGTTTAAAAGGTACAAAGATGTAATCTTTCATTTACATCTCATCAAATCCATTAATCAATATATTAGTCTATACTCCATGATTTTATCCTGTCCTACCATTAGTCTTCAGAGCTCAATTTACACATAGCACTTAATTTTAGTATTTCGAACCTGAAGTAAACTATAGGACATGCATCCAATGGAATGAACTTTTCTATTTCATTGATGAAATCCATTTTATGTTTTAGAAAAAGTTTTAAAATACAAAAAAAATTCATAACAGACATACAATGGTTAAGCTAGTAAAATTCTATTTTGAGGAAAAACTGCACATAAATAACAGTGACAGTTAAAAAGGCAGATTTGAACAAACATTTACCTCTACTCTTACGTAATACCTACTAAAATCAAAAAGCAATAGATTAAAACAAAGTGAGACAAAACTATAAACCTTAAGGATAAAGAACAAAAGTGTAAATGATAAAAATTAAAAGTACAGATGCTACGAAGGACAAATAACTAACCTCCAGACCCAAGAAAAACCTGATCCTAAACTGGAAACTGAGGAAAGCCAAGCGAGAAGCAGCTCTACGTAAACCACAGAATCCTTCAAGAAGCAGAAATTGGCAGTATCAAGAGATGGGGAGGAAAATGGGACTCACAAAAGGGAAAAGACTTTCACACAGACATTCCAGTTACTACCTCCCAGAAGACTATCCTGCATCACTTCCTAAAGACTGGTATAAAACTTTGGAAGGAGTAAACAAAAGGTCTTTGGCCTGTGGGCTCAACAGTCACAGCTGAGGGAAGAAGTATCATACTGACAACAGAGGGAGTAAGTCGCAGTACACATACTGATTGCTGAAATTCACTCCTTCCACCTCAAACCCTCTTTGCCTACTCAGAGACTCCCAGAGGACAGCAGCCTAGCCTATGCCTTCTAGGAAGGAAACTGAAAGATCACTTTCTAATGAATTTGACAAAACTAGAGAAAAGACCTAAAAAGTGCTGATAGTACCCCACAGACATTAAGCATAGACACACAGACACACACATATACGCTCGTTCGCTTACTCACTCACTTACTCACACCCTACAGGCAGGAGACTACCAGCTCACCCACCACCCAAACACAGTTTCCAATCAGTTTTCAGTGTCTCACTTGTAATCATGAGCAAATAAACAAGAATCGCCACATACAAAAGGAAAATCTTAAAAAAACAGGAAAGAAGTAGCTTGGAAGAAAAAAACAATGCACAGACAAAAACTAAAAATAAGTTAAATTCATCCACGAAACAAATATATAAGAACATTCACAGTACAAAAAGGAACTCTTGAAAATTAAAAATGATATTCAAGAAATTAAAAAGTCAATAGAAGCAACAGAAGATAAAGGTAAATGCTATAAAGTAGAACAGAAACAGCAAGGTGGCAAAATAGGAGACAAAAGAAAAGAAAAAGGACCATCCATGGAGACAGCCCAGTAATTGGGGTTTTAGAAAACAGAGAAAAAAACACTGAAAAAAAATCAAGAATTCAAGGAATTTTCCTAGAATTGTAAGACACGAGTTTCCAGATTAAAAGGGTCAAGAGCATCTAGCACATGAATAAAAAAAGATTTTAAAAAGTTTGTCATGGGAACTCCCTGGTGGTCCAGCGGTTAGGACTCTGAGCTTTCACTGATGAGGGAGAGGATTGGGGAACTAAGATCCCATAAGCTGCTTTGGTGAAACCAAAAAAAAAAAAAAAAAAAAATCCCATTAAAAAAACAAATTAAAATTTGGGAGAATTTTAGTATTTGTTTTCAGAGTGGGAAAGGCTTTCAAGCCTAGTCACAAAATCCAGAAGTCAAATTTGAGGGATAAAACTGGAGGAAGAAATACTGACAAGAAATACCATAAGCTTATCACCATCATATATTCACTGGAAATAAACCACAGATGGCTGGTGAAATAATAGCAGAATAACATAAATTAGAACCAAATCAGTTTGATCCCTGGGCCAGGAAGATCCCACATGCTGCAGAGCCAAATCAAAATACTATTTTTCACCTATCAGACTGGCAAAAGATCAAGCAGTTTAACAACACATTCTTAGCAAGGATTTGTGACAGGTTACTCTTACATTATTGCCTGTGACTCAATGTCTATGCAGGACAGTTTGTCAGTATAAATCAATATATTATAAATGCTAAATTTCAAACAATTTCATTTCCAAGACTTTATCTTACAGATACACTTGCACAAGTGCACAAAGACACAAGTAAGTACAAAATTCATTGGAACACTGCATCAACAGAGTGAAAATCCACAACATCCATCATTATAAACTACTTTATAATTAATGATACATGCATATGATATCATGCAATCATGTCAAAACAGAGAGGAGATTCAACTCAATTCCAGGCAAAACTCCCACAGGCTTTTTATACAGAAATTGACAACCTGATTTTAAAACAATATGGAAAAGCAAAAAAATCACGTACAATAGTCAAAGCCCTTTAAAAAAAAACCTGAAATACACTATCCAATTTCAAGACTTACTAAAAAGCTACAGAAAGCAAGACAAAGGCACACAGAGATCAATGGGAGAAAATCCAGAAACAGACCCATACGTTTATGGTCAGTTGATTTTCAGTCAAAGCTCTACAGCATGTCCATGGGGAAAAGAAAAGTCTGGAAAAAAAAAAGTGTTGGATATCCAAGTAGAAAAAAGAGCAAAAAAAAAAATCAACCCTTACTTCACACAACACACAAAAATAATTTGAGACTGATCACAGACATAAGGTAAAACTATAAAACTCTAGAAGAAAAAAAGGCAAAAATCTTTGAGACTCTGAGGTACACAAAGATTTTTTTAGGAAGGAATCCTATCCACTCCACATAAAAACTTGTCCAAAAACCTTGAAAGCAGCATAGTGTATAAATAACCAAAATTTGAAAAGAACCCAAAAGTCGGGTGAATGATAAACAAAAATGTGGTGTATCAATGTAACAGAACACTCAGCAATCAAAAAGAACAAACTACTGGAATCACATAAATGAACTTCACAATCATGCTGCTGAATGAAAAAGGCTAGACACAAAGAGCAAATAAAGTATGATTCTGCTTTTTTGAAATTCTAGAAAAGGCAAACTTATCTATGGTGACAGAAAGCAGATGAGCCATTGCCTGGGGTCAGGAGTGGAGGGAGAGACAGACTTTTGGGGTAATGGAAATGATCTCTATCTTGATTGTGACGGTGGTTCTAAGAGTGTGTAAATCTGTCAAAATCCACCAAATTGTACACTTAAAAAGGGTGCAGTTTATTATACATAAATTTTGCTTTAATAAATCTGTCTAAAAAAATAGAACTGTAAGTAACTGATATGGACCTACAATCGAGAAACACTGTTAAACCGAATAAAGCAAGATGCATAACAGGGTGTACTTCCCTTTGTGCAAAAAGAAAAAAGTGAGACAGTGGGAGGAAGGAAAGGTACAGAAACATATGCTATTTATGCACACAACAGGTATGGAAGGATACACAAGAAACTAGTAATAGTGAAGACTTCTGGGAAAGAGAACTACAGGACCAAGTGTGAGAAGTGCGAAAAAAAAAAAAGCTTATTTTTCACTATATACTCCATTTTATTATGTAAACATATAACCTTGTCAAAAAAAGTTACATTTCTCTGAACATATTAAGTATATTTGGCATACTGACCAATTATTTTTGAAGGCACTAAATTGTAACAGTATAAGACACTTACCTTACTGAAATGAAAATCACATATAACTTTTTTCTTCAAGTTGATGGATAATGCTTGTAATGAATGATGCTTCCAATAACTTCCTGTGTGACTGGTTGTTAATCTTAGAGAAAAAAAAAAAGAATTCTATAGCTAAAGTAAAACAATCACTTAAAAAACATGAGAATACGGGGGAGTCGGGGTGGGATGAACTGGGAGATTAGGACTGCCATATATATATTACTAATAAGAAAAAAATATCAAATTGTACACTTTAAATACATGCAGTTTATTGTATGTCAATTACACCTCAATAAAAGTTCTCAAAAAAGAAACAAGGAAGAAATAGATTTTGACAGACAACTAGTGATCAGTTCCACTACTACATCACATTGGGTTTTTGGACTCAATTTTTAAATGTATTTTGACATATCAACTAGAATGTAAGCTCTACAAGGGCCCAGACTTCTATTTTGTTGATGATGTTTTATTTTGTTGATGTTGTATGCCCAACATGTAGCAAAGTGCCTGTCACGTCATAGGTACATAATAAAAATTTGTTGAATAAAAAAAAAAGAATACAAAAAACAGTACTGTCTATTAACTGTCTATTAACTACTAAAACAGTTTAGACTAATCTAGACTAACTAAACAATGGCCTAGTGACGATTTTTCACTTGACATACAAAAACCATGCAACCCAATATGGTCACCATCTCATTTTTTTATACCATATAATAGATTTGGTTTTTCTTTAAAAATAACCACTACCTTTTACCCCAAACCCACCACCAGGAAGGCGGGTTTTCCTTTCCATCAGATACTTAGCTTGACCATATGTCTTACTTTGACCACATGGTGGACAAAGCCTACTTCCCACAGCCTTGCCATCTGATGATTTGGCCAAAGGGATGTTAGCAGAAATGATGCAAAGAGACATTTGAAATGTCTTTGTGTAGTTGGTCTTGCCCTCTTGTTACCTCTGCCATCACCATAAGAAGAGCTTCAGCAGGTAGATGCTGCCCCTTTAGCCTAGGCCCCAGAAGAAACACAGACAGTAAAACTGAGCCAAACCCCAAATGGGGTGCCAAGCCCACCCCACAGTGAGAAGTAAAGCCCACCGACACCCATAGCTAAGCCTAACCTAAGTCACCTTACCCACAGCAGCTCTACAGATGTATAAGCAAAAATAACTGCTGTTTTAAACCACTGAGTTGGGGACTTCCCTGGTGGCACAGTGGTTAAGAATCCACCTGCCAACGCAGGTGACACGGGTTCAATCCCTGGTCTGAGAAGAGCCCACATGGCTCAGAGCAACTAAGCCCATGAGCTACAACTACTGAAGCCTGCATGCCTAGAGCCCCTGCTCTGCAACAAGAGAAGCCACCACAATGAGAAGCCTGCACATTGCAACAAAGAGTAGCCCCCGCTTGCCACAACTAGAGAAAGCCCGTGCACAGCAATGAAGACCCAAGGCTGCCAAAAAAATTAAATTAAAAAGTATCAAAACTTAAAAAGCAAAGAAACAAAAAAATCAAAAAACCTCTGAGTTGTAGGGCAGTTTCTATTACAGCAATAACTGACTAACACATAACTGCAGTTATATTTTCTGAGGAGCCCCAGATTTACCCAAGATTAAGCCTCAGAGGTACAATAACTTGAAAAATCAGAAAACTCACTTAATTTCCTTTATCACTTTAGTGCCAAGAATTCTAATTTTAATTTAACATTTGGCAGCTGGGACCTATCATAATAAAAAGCTTAATGGATACACAAATCTACAGTGCTTGCCACTCACCTGTGATCACTTCACTTTAGTTTGCCCTAAATGTTAAATCATTACTAACCTAGCATTATGCAACTTAATAACATTCCTTTCTAGTAAATAAAATCTTTCAATCAAGGGCCAAAATGCATTCTCTAACCTGTTAACAAATTGACAAGATCCCTCTACCATCAAAGGCCAGCTTATTACTAGAATTCTAAAAAATCAATATTGGGGTCAAAAAACAATAATCAAACAACATAAAATGATCACTTTGGAAAACCCACAATAACATTTATATAGAAAGATAATTGACAAGATACAGGTTAAAAAGTACCTGAGAATTTAACAGTACACCCAACTTCCCAACAGTACATTATAATAAAATATACTCAAATTTTAATCATTAAAATATTTAGCTGAAATCACCCAATATATTTTAAGTTTAAAGTGATTTTTTAAAAACCATTTTATAATTAGGAATTCCCTGGCAGTCCAGTGGTTAAGATTCCACGCTCTCATTGCCGGAGGGCCCAGGTTCAACCCCCGGTCAGGGAACTAAAATCCCACAAGCCACATGGCATAGTTGCCTATGAAACAATGGACAAAAGATTAACCTCCAAAATATACAAACAGCTCATGAAGCTTAATACCAAAAAAGCAAATAACCCAATCCACAAATGGGCAGAAGACCTAAACAGACATTTCTCCAAAGAAGACATACAGATGGCCAACACACACATGAAAAGATGCTCAACATCCATAATCATCAGAGAAATGCAAGTCAAAGCCACAATGAGGTATCACCTCACACCGATCACAATGGCCATCATCACAAAATCTGGAAACAACAAATGTTGGAGAGGGTGTGGAGAAAAGGGAACTCTCCTGCACTGTTGGTGGGACTGTAAGTTGGTACAGCCACTATGGAAAACAATTTGGACGTTCCTTAAAAAACTACAAGTAGAACTACCATATGATCCAGTAATCCCACTCCTGGGCATATACCCAAAGAAAACCATAATCCCAAAAGAAACATGTACCATAATGTTTATTGCAGCACTATTTACAATAGCCAGGACATGGAAGCAACCTAAATGCCCATCAACAAATGAATGGATAAAGAAGATGTGGCATATATACACAATGGAATATTACTCAGCTATAAAAAGGGATGAGATGGAGCTATATGTAATGAGGTGGATAGAACTACAGTCTGTCATACAGAGTGAAGTAAGTCAGAAAGAGAAGGACAAATATTGTATGCTAACTCACATATATGGAATCTAAAAATGGTACTGATGAACTCAGTGACAAGAACAAGGACGCAGGTACAGAGAATGGACTGGAGAACTTGAGGTATGGGAGGGGGCAGGGGGTGAAGGGGAAACTGAGACGAGGTGAGAGAGTAGCACAGACATATATATACTACCAACTGTAAAATAGATAGTCAGTGGGAAGTTGTTGTATAACAAAGGGAGTCCAACTCGAGGATGGAAGATGCCTTAGAGGACTGGGGCGGGGAGGGTGGGGGGGACTCGAGGGGGGGGGAGTCAAGGAAGGGAGGGAATACGGGGATATATGTATAAAAACAGATGATTGAACTTGGTGTACCCCCCAAAAAATAATAAAAAAAAAAAAAAGAAAAAAAAATTACTCAGTAAAAAAATAAAAAAAATTAAAAAATTAAAAAAAAAAAAACCATTTTATAATTAGGAATTCCCTGGCAGTCCAGTGGTTAAGATTCCACGCTCTCATTGCCGGAGGGCCCAGGTTCAACCCCCGGTCAGGGAACTAAAATCCCACAAGCCACATGGCATGGCCAGAAAAAAAAAATTTATAATTGAGATATAGTTTGAGATAAGACAATAAAATTCACCTATTTATAGTGTACAATTTAGTGGGGTTTAGTATATTCAAAGTTGTACAACAATTGCCACTAACTCCAGAATATTTTCACCACCCAAACCATTTAGGAGTCATTCCCTATTCCCCACCCCCTGGCAATTACAGATCTACTTTCTGTCTCTATGGATTTCACCATTCTGGATGTTTCATATAAATTAAATGATAAATAGTTGTGGCCTTTTGTGGTTGGCTTCTTTTACTTAACATAATGTTTTCAAGGTTCAAATAGGGCTGCAGCATGTATCAGTAATATTTTGTGCTTTATGGCTAAATACTATTCCACTGTATAAATATATCACATTTTGTTTACCTATCCATCAGTTTATAGACTGTTTGATGGGTTGTTTCTACTTTTTGGCTATCATGAATAAATAATGCTCTGAATAATCCTGAATGAGTTTTTATGTGAACATACATTTCATAAGTTTCTTGAGTATATACCTAAAAATATAACTGTTGGGCCATATGGAAACTCTATGTTTAACTTATGAGGGACTATTATCCAAATCAGCTACATCATTTTACATTCCCACCAGCTGTGTGTGACAGTTCCCATTTCTCTACATCCTTGTTAGAATTTATTATTAATTTTTAAAATTTTAGTCATCCTTTTAGGTATAAAATAGTATCTCACTGCAGTTTTAATTTGTATTTTCCTAATGCCTAATTATGTTGAGCATCTTTTCATGTGCTTATTGGTCACCTACATTTTTTCTCTGGAAAAATGTCTACGAATCTTTTCCTTATTTTTAAAATTTGGTCATTTTTCCTTTTATCACTGAGTTGAAACAGTTTTTTTACCTGGATATTAGACTCTCATCAGATGTATGAATCACAAATATTTTTCTCCAATTCTATTGGCTGTCTTTTCACATTTTTGATAGAGTCCTTCGATGTACAAAAGTTTTTAATTTTGATGAAGTCCAATCAATCTCTTTCTTTGGCTGCTTGGGATTTAGGTGTCACATCTCAGAAACTATTATCTATTCCAAGACCATGAAAATTTACACCTATATTTTCTATGAGTTTTACAGTTCTAGCTTACATTTAGATCTTTGATCCATCTTGAGTTCTATTTGGTGCAAGATAAGAGTAAAACCTTTATTCTTTTGCACGTAGATGTCCAATTGAATCAGTGCCACTTGTTAAAAAGATCATTCTTTACTCATTGAATTGCCTTGGCACTCTTGTTGAAAATCAATTGCCCATAAATATATGGGATTATTTCTGGACTCAAAGTTCTGGTCCACTGATCTAGATGATCTTATGCCAGTACCACAGTCTTGATTACAGCAGCTTCTGGTTTGGGGTTTTTTTATTGAGGTAGAATTGATATATTTTACTAGTTTCTGGTTTACAACATAATCATTTTGATATTTGTATACACTGCGAAATTATCACAAATCTAAATATATGTCACCTTACACAGTTACAAAAAAATTTTTTTGTGATGAAAACTTTTAAGATCTCTCTTAGCAACTTTCAAACATGCAATATAGCATTATTAACCTACAGTCACCACGCTTTGGTCTTCGTCCAAGGTTCCTGGCTCACAGCTCACAAAGCCCTTGGAATTTGTAGAATTAACTGTAGAGAGCAATCTAAGTGTCTTTTGTTATGTTAATGGAGTGGCTTTGGAAAGCACCTAAGGATAGGAGCTAGTTGCCAGTGGAGCCAACCATGTGACTGGCTCCACTGGCAACTAGAGGGTTGGATTAGAGGGTTGGAACTTTCAAGTCCTATCCCCTAACATCTGGGGAGAAGAGAAGGGCTGGAGGTTGAATCAATCTCCAGTGATTTCATTAATCCTGCCTATGTAATGAGGCCACCATAAAAACCCAAAAGGATACGATTCTGGAGAGCTTCTGGACTGGTGAACACATGGAGATTTGGTGAGAGTGGTGTACTCAGAGCACGGAAGCTCTGAGCCCTTTCTCCCATATCTTGCACTGTGCATCTCTCCCATCTGCCTGTTCCTGAGTTATATCCTTTTATAACAAATCAGTCATCTAAGTAAAATGTTTCTCTGAGTTTAGTGAGCTGCTTTACCACATTAACAATCAGAGAAGGGGCGTGGGAACCTCTGATTTACAGTTAGTTGGTGGGAAGTACAGGTAACAAATTGGAGGGGACTGCTGGAACCTTCTGTAGCTGGTCAGTAAGAACCCCAAGTAACCACCCAGGCTTCTAAAGTGTTGGTGGAAGGAGGGGAAGTCTTGTAGACTGAACCCATAACCTGTGGGACCTGATGGTATCTCTAAGCAGATAGTGTCAGAACTGAATTGAATTACACCCTGCTGGTGTCTTAAGGATTGCTTGGTGTTGTGTGAGACACACTACACACACACACACACACACAGAAGTGGGTCCAGGGACCTAATTTGTATGATATTTGTCTTACTCTGCCTTATTTTACTTAACATAATGCTCTCCACGTCCAACCATGTTTTCTTAAACAGCAAAACTTCATTCTTTGTATGGCCGAATAATATTCTATTGTGTACACATAACACATCTTTATCCATTCATCCATGGATAAACACTTAGATTGTTTCCATATCTTGGCTACTGCAAATAACACTGCAGTGAACATGGAGGTACACATATCTTTCTGAGGTCGTGTTTTTCATTTTCTTCAGGTAAGTATCTAGAAGTGGAATTGCTGGATCAAATGGTAGTTCTATTTTTAACTTTTTTAAGGAAACTCCATACTGTTTTCCATAGTAGCTACACCAATTTCCACTCCCACTAACAGTACACAAGGGTTCCCCCTTTTCTCCACACCCTTGCCAACACTTTATTTCTTGTCTTTTTTATATCAGCCATTCTAACAGGTTTGAGGTGATATCACATTGTAATTTTGATTTGCGCTTCCCTGATGATTAGTGATTTTGAGCATCTTTTCATGTTCCTGTTGGCCCTCTGTATGTCTTCCTTGGAAAAATTCCATTCACATTTTCTGCCTATTTTTTAATTGAATTGTTTTTTTTCCTATTGAGCTATATGAATTCATCATGTATTTTCAGATATGTGATTTGCAAATATTTTCTCCCAATCAGTAGGTTGTCTTTTCATTTTGTTGGTTTCCTTTGCTGTGCAGAAGCTGTTTAGATTGATACAGTCCCACTTGTTTATTTTTGCTTTTGTTGCTTTTGCTTTTAGTGTCATACTGAAAAAATCATCACCAAGACTTAGGAGCTAACTGCCTATGTTTTCTTCTAAAGAGTTTACGGTTTCAGGTCTTATGTTCAAGTTTTTAATCTATTTTGAGTTAATTTTTGTGTATGGTGTATGATAGTGTTCCAGTTTCATTCTTTTACATGTGGCTGTCCAGTTTTCCCAATACCGTTTACTGAAGAGGCTGTCCTTTCCCCTGTATATTCTTGGCTCGCTCTCTTTCTCTCTTTTTTAAGAAACTTTATTGAGATGTAATTGACATACAATGATCTACATATATTTAAAGTGTACAATTTGATACTTTTTCTTATTAGTAATGTATACATGGCAATCCCAATCTCTTTTTTTTTTTGGTCACGCCACATGGCTTGTGGGATCTCAGTACCTGGGCCACGCAGTATTGTAAAAGCCTGGAATCCTAACCATTAGGCCATCAGGGCACTCCCACTGGCTCTTTTTTTTGGTGAGTTTTTAAATGAGGAAATGTGACTCCAACTTTATTTTTCTTTTTCAAGATTATTTTGGCTTTTTGATATTAATTTTAAGATCAGTTTGTCAATTTCTGCCCAAAATGTCAGCTAGGGTTTTGATAAAGAATCGCACTGAACCTGAGGATCAATCTGAGGCATACTGCCATCTTTATGTCTTTCAATTCTTGAATACTTATCTTTTTCACTTTTTTAGGTCATCTTTAATAATTTTAAATAATGTTTTGTAATTATCAGTGTACAAGCCTTGCACTTCTTTTGTTACATTTATTCTTAAGTACTTTATTCTTTTTTATTCTATTATAAAAGGAATTGTTTTCTTAATTTCCTTTTTTGGATGGTTCATCACTAGTAGAGAGAAATACAGTTGCTTTTTCTATGTTGTTTTTGTACCTTATAACCCTGTTGAATTCAATTACTAGTTCTAATCAGTTTTTTTGTGGATTCCTTAGGATTTTCTCCATATAAAATCACATCATCTGCAAACAGATACAGTTTTAACTTACTCCTTTCCAATCTGGATGCCTTTATTTCTTTTTCTTGTCAAATTGCCCTGGCTAGAACCTCCAGTACAATATTGAATAGAAGTGACAAAGGCAGATATCCTTGTCTTACTGCTGATCTTAGGAAGAAAGACTTCAATCCTTCACCAGTAAGCATAAAGTTAGATATAGACTTTTTACAGATGCCCTTCTATTCCTACTTTGTTGAGTGTTTTTACCATGGAAATTGTTAAATTTTGTTAAATGCTTTTTCTGCATCTATTGAGGTGATCGTGTGATTTTTCCCTCTTTATTCTATTAACATGGTACATCATCTTGATCAATTTTCATATGTTGAACGAACTTTGCACTGCTAGGATAAATCCCATTTGGTCATGGTGTATAATCCTTTTTACATGTTGCTGAATTCAATTTGTGTGTATTTAGTTGAGGACTTCCTTATGTGTATATTTACAAAAAATATTGAACTATAGTTTCTTTTCTTGTGATGTCTTTGTCTAACTTTGGTTATCAGGGTTATAGTGGCCTCACAGAATTAGCTAAGAAGTATTCCCTCCTTTTCTATTTTTGGAAGAGTTTAGGAAAGCTTGGTATTATTTCTTTAAACACTTGATAGAATTCAGCGGTAAAGCCATCTGGGCCTCGGTTTTTCTTTTTGGATGATTTTTTGATTACTAATTCAATCTCTTCATTTGTTATGAATCTATTATTCAGATTTTTTTCTTGACTCAATGTCCCTCTAGGAATTTCTTCATTTTATCTAGGTTATCAAAATTGTTAGTATTCAGTTGTTCACAGTATTCCCTTATAATCCTCTTTTACTTCTGTGAGGTTGTTAGTAGTATCCCCTTTCATTCCTCACATTAGTAACCTGAGTCCTTTTTTTCTTGTTAAAGCTATTTTTAAAATAAGAGAAAAGCAAACTAGGCTACCTTTAATTTCTAGGCCAACAGCAAATCAGAAGTTTCTTTAACTGCTCTATAGCAAACTGTCAATTCTATATACTGCTCCAAATTACACAGAGACAAGAAAAACACTGACCTTAAGCAGCAGCTGCTTCCTTCCTTCTAATCCCATCTCTCATTCTTGAGAAGCAAAATCTCTGTGAACCAGCTGCCCCATATGGGGTAGCTTCCAAAGAAGGAATTGATTATCAACCCAAGCCTTCCACTTATTCTTCATTTTTACTCGGTTTCTCCAGATACACAAAAAGGGGGGGCTGGGGTGGGGTTCTAACCACAGTGACCTGTATTTATAATGTTTTGAGAACTTTATGCTTGACCATCCAACTATAATTTCTGTATCCTTAAAACAGGCAGAACACAGACCAGGCAGTGCAGTACACCTATGCAATACAAGATGCACCTGAAAGAAGTGGAATTTTCACAGTAGGAAAAAAAAAAATTAGTGTCCTCCACTGACAGCCTCCTTCTTGGATTCGTGCCCAGCATTTGATGGGCCATGATCACTTCTGCTACAGGTCTCAAAAGCAGGAAGTAAACGGGCAGCAGCATTCATCCATCTACATTCATGTATAGACTAGAATGTTCCTTAAATCATCCAAAGCTTTAGGACAAACAAATATTAGCAAATTTAAGGACCCTAGAATAAAAAATTAGTATTAGTTCTGATTAGAAATGATACAGGTTCCCATCCTGTTGAGGACTACCAGTGGGCTCCTATTTTTTGACAAGGTGGATAGTAAGTGGGAACTCAAGACAAAGATGCAGGGACATCTAGGGCAGACACAGGAGACTGAAAACTCTATAAACCCCCAAATCCCTTGCCTGCAAAGGTACACGCACCCCCAACCAGCCTTCTGAGTTAAAACCTTTCAGCTACTGTATCTGAAGCAGGTGCCTCAAAAGGAAAAAAGTACCAATTCTCCCCAGTCATATGAAAATTAGATCCCAACACAGTCCAGAGAAATAAGAGACCAGGCCTAGGAGCAAACAGTCTCTGTACTAACCATCAACAGGAGTCTGGAGAACAAGAGTGAATTCTAAAGGTAATAAACCAACAAAGATGGAATATAAGGCTTGATAAGACCATTTATTGTCATGGGTGGACTCACATGATATTCTCTTTCTTCAAGGAGCCAAATAGCAAATATTTTAGGCTTTGTAGCTCACATACAATCATGCTTACGTATTCTTCTTTGGTTTTTTGTTTATTTTTTATTTTTTGCAACCCTTAAAAAAATGTAAAACCATTTTGAGGAAAGAAGGAAGGGAGCAGAACTGACTAAATTTGGCCCAAGGGACAAGACAGTTTATCACTGTTCTAGAGCACATCAAAGCATTAAGCAGTCTGTTAAGGGACTTCCCTGGTGGTCCAGTGGCTAAGACTTCACGGTCCCAATGCAGGGGGCCCAGTTTCAATACCTGGTCAGGGAACCAGATCCCACATGCTGCAACTAAGAGCCCTCACACCACAACTAAAGATCCTGCATGCAGCAACAAGGATCTGCATACCGCAACTAAGCCTCAGCACAGCCAAATAAATAAATATTTAAGATAAATAATCTGTTAAGTTAATTGGAGCCTAGACTCAATAGGGTAGTCAGTGAGGCTGAAATGTCCACATTTCCCAGGTATACTGAAGGAGGAGTCCAAAAGGTTAGGAAGATGGGATTGCTAGATTCAATTTACTCTATTCACTCTGCTTAGCCATACCCTAACTCATACTCCTGAGCAGTTCTGCAAACATCATCATGGTTCTGATAACTGGATACTGAGCCCTGGTCACTTAGGGCTCCTCAAGCCACTATACTAAAAGGCAGAGAAGGCAGCCATGCATGCTGAGACCTAGGTTACTGCTACACAATGACAGCAAGGAGGACTATTTCTGGGACTCAGGAGATTCACTGGGGCATCTTCTGGAGCTCCCCTGTCCAGTATCTTGGTCAATGGACAACAAAGAGAGGACCACCAAGCACTCAGATTCCACAGAATGACTATCCCCACCAAATTAAGAACAACTCTTGGGAATTCCCTGGCAGTCCAGTAGTTAGGGCTTTGTGCTTCCACTGCAGGGGCATGGGTTTGATTCCCTGATTGGGGAACTAAGATCCCACAAGCTGCACAGTGTGGCCAAAAAACAAACAAACAAAACAACAACAACTCATCCAGTCTAGTGTTGGCATAAACCCACGTGAACTACGTAGATGAAGAAGATAACCATTATGATTAGTTTAGGCTTCATGACCACTTGCAGAAGGGAGGCCCATAGCCACCAGCAGCTCCTCCGGCTCCACCATGTATGAAGGGAAAAGGTCGTGGTAATGTTTTAAGTTGCAGGTGAAAAAAATGACTGAATTCAAATCACACATACCCATACCCACAATATGTTTAACAATGATATGATGTTAACAATAAAAATAGAAAAATAAATGTACAGCAGACAGTACAAATAGCACAAAAGAAGACATTTAATCCCAAATATATCAGAAATTACATTATGAGTAATGGATAAAAATCCATGGATCAAATCCTCTAGATAAGCCAAGATTATGAGACACACTTAGAACATAAGGATACAGAAAGATTTAAAGGACAATGAGGGAAAGAAATAAACCATACAAATATTAACTGAAAGAAAGTTGGTACATCTATATTAATACCCAAACAAGAACCTTAATGGGAATTCCCTAGCAGTCCAGTGGTTAAGACTGCATGCTCTCACTGCTGAGGTCCTGGGTTCAATCCCTGGTCAGGGAACTAAGATCCCACAAGCCATGTGGTATGGGAAAACAAACAAACAAACAAACACCCCAAAACAAAACAAGAACCTTAAGACAAAAAGCAATATTAAAGAGTCATATCATAATGATAAAAGCTTCAATTCAACAAGAAGATATAACAATTCCAAACTGCACATACCTAAAAACATAGTCTGAAAATACATAATTTCCAAATTGACATAAACAGTCCTCTAATTAAAAGAACTACAAAGAAAAATATATAAATCCAAAATTGTAACTTAGATATCTGGAAACACTCCTCTCAGCAACTGATAGGACAAACAGACAAAACACAAAACAAATGGACAAAACACAAAACGAACAAAAAATTCATTATACAGAATTATGAACTAATACAGAATTATGAACAAGACAATTTTAAATTTGACCTAATAAATATACACACAATATTATCCCAACAAGTGCAAAATATACTCTTCTCAGGCACACACAGAACATTTACAAAAGCGTCCCTAAATACAAGACCTAAAGCAAGTCTCCACAAACATCTAAGGAATGATACCACAAGTGCTCTCTGATCACAATGCAATTATGCTAGAAATGAAAAACCCACAAAACTCTAAGTAGAAAATGCCCAGATGTTTGGAAATTTAAAAAACCTATTTTACATAAGCCATAAGAAATCACACTTAAGAAAACCACAAGGTGGGTGAACCTGTCCTACCAGATATCAACACAGTATAAAACCATAGTAATGTGTGATATTGGTTCAGGGATAGACAAATAGACCAATAGGACAGAACAATGACACAAAATAGAGTGCCCAGGGACTTCCCTGGTGGTCCAGTGGCTAAGATGCCCCACTCCCAATGCAGGGGGCCCGTGTTCTATCCCTGGGAAAACAGATTTTTTAAAGAAATAGTGAGGTGAGGAGCAGGATAATATTCATCACTGTAAGGCTTTTAGTGCAATTTGACTATAATAACAATGCACATTTATTACTTTGACATTTTTGAGAAACTTCATTTTTATTGCATTTCTGTGCATTTATCCTGACATTCAACAGGTCTGCTTTACTGGCATATAAAGGTTTTAACCATTTTTTAAAATTTAAAATGTACATACAATGCATTTTAAAATCTCATCAAAATGGAAGTTCTGAAAATTATTTACCTCAATTGACTCAATAGGTCAAAGAAAATGAGAACAAAAAGAATACAGAATCTAGAAATGCAGGAGAATATAACCTGAGATACAAAAACTTTAAACTCACAGGAATACTATTTATAGAGATTTTTACTGAACTACTAAACACCTGAAACTTTAACATGTCAATAACTGAAACCCTAATCTTGCCTCCTAAACCTAAAACTTCCAAAGGATTTTCCCCCTCATCTCAGTAAATGATATATTCATCAATTGTTTAGAACAAAACCTTAGAGTCATCCCCAATTTTTCTCTTAAACTTCATATCCACTCAAGCCATCATTAACCCATCTACCATGTCCAAAATCTGACCACTTAGCATCTCTACCACTACCACCCTGGTCCAAGCTACCACTATTCCTCACCTGGATTTTTGCAACACCTTCCTAACTGGTAACTCTGCCTTCAGCCTTGTCCCTCCCTCTCCTCCATCCCCCCTTCAAAGCTTCTTACACAAAACAGTCAAGGTAGTCCTTTTAAAATTTAAGTCAGGCTCTATTACTTCTCTGCTCAAAATATTCCAGTGACTTCCCATCTCAATCAGAGAAAAAGCAAAGGCTTATATTAACTATTAACTACTTCCTAGTTTTCTCCTTCTCACCCTGTTCCAGTTATCTTGGCCCCCTTGCCATTCCATGAATGCATTAAGCATATTCCCACCTGAGACTAAAAAGTGTTCCAGGCAGAGGGAACAGCTCTACTTTCAAATAACTGATAACTTTTTTGTTCCAGAATGCAGCAAAAAACCAAGTTACCCAAAATAATACAAAATTTGTTTTGATTACAAAACTAGTGTGCACACGTGTATACACACACTTTCAAAATTGATAAAAGGAACACAGAGATGATGGAATTTCAGGGATTCTATTAAAACATGACATCAACCAGTCAAATAAAAACAATTACCCTATCACCTCAATGTAACCCCCACCCCATGCCCACCAGAAAAACATTTCTTAAAATCAAACAGCCTTTTTCTACACAACCCTAGGAGTATTTTGACCAACGTGTTTTTGGTATTTCATATAACACTGGAAACGTCTAGCCATCTCAAGGTATAGTAATTCTGTCAAAATATTTACTGCAGAATCCAGCTCAGTATACCTCTCAATTCCAAACTAATTTACTTAAGGTGTATTTCCCCAACTACTTCAAAAGACTCTTCAGTTCCATAAAACATTGGTGCAAATTCAGAGAGCCATCCAACCAGCTGGAAAAAGATTTGCTTCTGAGATCACAGGATAACTTTTCAGCAATACTCAGTTTGAACCTGGCACAAAGCAGACTAAAAGGTCTACCAATAGCATCAGAAGTCTCACACTGAAAACCTTCAATCTGCATAGATCCAGTCGTAAAGGCCCTACAAGTCATGCACATCCACCAACCAGATGCAAGCTCCTCATATCGGCTTTCCTTTCCTTTATTATCTTCCTTCTGATTCTATTTCCACTACTGAGCTCCCTCTTTCTTAACTCTTTCCTTTGGAAGCCCACATAAACCCTTTCCCAGTGAAAATATGAATCTTGAGGCCATCATGGATTATTCAGGTGGGTCCTAAAACAGTGACAAGTATCCTTATAAGAGACACTCATAAAGAGACAAACACAGAAAGTAGAAAACAATGTGAAAACAGGCAGAGATTGGAGTTCTGTGCTCACAAGCCCAAGAATGCAAGGACAGCCACCAGAAGTTTGACAAGGCAAAACGCAAATTCCCCTCTAAGCCTATAAAGAGAGCATAGCCATGCTTATACCTTGCTTTCTGACTCTGGGGATCTAGAACTGTGAGAAAATAAATTTTGGTTGTTTGAAGCCATTTGGTTTGTGATAATCTGTTACAGCAGACACAGGAAACTAATACACCTCCTAAGCAGGCTGTTTCACATCAAGGGACCTACCATGTTCCCAGCACAGCAGTTTTTCATCTCACATGCAAAATTCTTCCTACTTTTCTCTTAAAGATTACATCATTCTGCTCTTATACCTTCTATCTTCCTTCACAGTAGTAATCTACTGATCACCAAAAACTCTTCAAGCATAATCTTCTTCTCAAACCAAACTATTACAAACATCATAGGCTACAAAATTCATGTAAATGACCACAGGTCCTTAATCTCCTTAACTCTGATAACCTACCAATTCTTAGTCCATTTCAACTACACAATCCTTTTGCCACATTCAAGAGATAAGAAACATAGTCACTGAAAATCTGAGTCTGGTGGCTTGTCAAGTTCATAACCCGTTTCTGAAAATTCACGATGCCCACAGGTATCTGCTTTAAAAAAAAGCCGGGGGGGGGGGGGGGGGTCCTAGGGAGTTCATAAATAGTTATATTCTCCTGCCCCTGTGCTCCCTAACAGATTACTGACCCAAGAGCAGCCAACACAAAGTCACTATAATGCAAGGTTTCCAGTCTCGTCACTATTAACATTTTGGAGCAAATAAAATCTTTGGGGGGCAGGGGCAGTTTGTCCTGAGCATGAAGGATGTTTAACAGCAGCATCCCTGATCTATACCTACTAGATACCAGTAGCACCTTGCCCTCAGTTCTGACAATCAAATATATCTTTAGACAATGCCAAATGTCCCCTGGGAGGCAAAAATCACCCCTGATTGAACATCTGGCTTACCTCATTTTAATTCCCCCAGAGTAATTAAAACAAGGTAAGCCAAATGCTAGAGCTGCACTATTTCTCAGCAACCTTCTGAGTCCTCAACTAACTTCAGGTTTCTCTAAGGCCTAGTGTTTGGTGATTCCTATTTTCTCCTTCCACAAGATCTGGCTCTACAGAGTCATCTCTTGCTTATTTCTCTGTATCCTGCCAATCCATTCACCCACTATTTAGGGTAATCCAAATATTTCTCACATTCTAAAATGCCCAATAAATACTTAGAGATTAAAAAGCATTTTAAACAACATAAACTACCACTAACCAAAGACATGTTAAAAAGTCACAACTGAAGCAACTAAACCATTAACAGAGAATGCAACAGAAACACACACACAGTAATACAAGGTATTGACCCTAATAAATTTTTTCAAGCATTCAAGACAAAATCTCTCTATTACACTATATTTATAACAGATATTCAGTAAAACTCAACATTATTAGTTAAAACTCTAAAAAAGACAGACATGGACAATTTAATTTTTAAAGTTCTCTTCCTCCACTGGCCTCTTAAAAATTAACATTCCTCAAGGTTTGTTCTCTTACCACAAAAGACACACACTAGATTTCATCTATACTAATACTTCCAATTACCACCTGTAACGCCGTTAACATACAAATGAATATCCCCAACACTATTTCCATTCCTAGTGCTACTCAGATATCCAACAACAAACTGGACATCTCCATCCTGATGTCTTAAAGGCACCTTAAACTCAACTGTCAAACAGTCAAGTCATCCCACTATGTTCGTTCTCCACAACTTATTATACTACCATCCACCCACATCAAGAAAATAAAGCCAAAAAAAAAAATTATATGACAGCAACAATAACATCAGTAGCATTTATAGTAGCAAAAATATCCAAAACAGCCCAAATGCCCATAAGAGAAAAAAAACAAAATGCCAAGGTAGAATTTTGATAGTCATTAGAAATAAGAGGTATGTAAATTGCATAAAGTAATTTTGTAAAAAAGAGATAAATTAACATGTCATATATAAGTATACTAACACATAGAAAACACACTGAAAGAATACACCCTAAAAGATCAGCAGTAGTTACCTGTAGAGTGGTAAAAGATGGAGATGAAAGGGTATACAAAGAATTTTTTTAAATACCTTCCCATTTTACTTATATATTTATGTAATGGTTGAATCTTTCACATCAAAAAAGAATGTACTTATCAGTTGTGAAATAAATAACTATACAGTGTTTATATCTATGTAAAATATATTGGGAAAGCTCAAAAATGAATCTGGCTATCTACACAGCAACCTACACACAAATGTGCAAAGCAGCATTATTCATAATAGCCAAGAAGTGGGCATAACCCAACTGTTTATGACCTAATGAGTGGATAAATAAAACGTGGTATGTCTACACAATGGAATACTATATATAGTCATAAACAGGAATGAAGTACAGATACATGCTACAACATGGTTGAACCATAAAAACATTATGCTAAGTAAAAGAAGCCAGTCACAAAATGCCAAATGTTGCTTGATTCCATTTATCTAAAATGTCCAGAACAAACAAATCTACAAAAACAGAAAGTAGATTAATAGTAGTAAGGGGGTAGGGAAGAAAGGAAATAAGCAATAACATGTCAGTATAGGCATGGGGCTTCTTTTTTGGAATGATGAAAATATGCTAAAATTAGACAGTGGTAATGGTTGCACAACTCTGAAATATACTGAAAAGCCCAGAGTTGTATTCTTTAAGGATTGAGTGTATCTCCATAAAGCTATTACCAAAAAAGTGAATCTCAAATGATACAGACTTTAATATGCATCAGGCTTTTTAAATATAAGTCTAAATTTGTCTTACGAAAATTATCTATTTTTGTTTTTGAAGAAAAATTTCATTTAGTGACCATGGTCACAACAAAGTTTCAAATACTAGTTGAAATGATTTAACAAAATAAAACAAATTTCCATTTTAACAGGATTATCTTCTTAAAAACTACTAGTATTTTTTTATTCAATAACTCAATTTTCTGATGAGTTAATACAGTCTAAAACTGGGGATCAGCATATTCCCTATCTCCAATACCTTACAGAGAAATTATCTAGGTATTATATATCTTCTAAAATGGACCTATATCTGCATTATAAAAGATAACACGTCAGAAAGACTGTACTATCTGCAGGGAAAAACGTAAGTTAAATTATATTCGTCTTTCTCTTAACTATCACTAAAGATGGTACAATAGAAATACTTCCTAATATAAAGTCTTTAGAACAGTTTCTAGCACATCATAAGCAATTATTAATTATTAGCTGTAATACAAGGGTGAGTCAAAAATTACCTGCACTCTGGCTGCAGAATTTACATAAGTTTTAATATAACCGTAGTGCGGATAATTTTTGACTCACCCGCAAAATAATTAGCTATAATAATTAATATACTGATATATTTTTGGTGAAAAGAAAACATGAAAAAGAAAATGTTTACCTCAGTTACTCATTTCACTTAACTACCTAACAACTCTATTTCCATATTACCACTATCCCTTTCAGCTTCAATAATTACATTAATTCTAAACTATTAACTTATTTACATTAAAGCAGTAGTGCTCAAAGTGTGGTACAGGGATTGTGGGGATTCCAGAGACCCTTTCAGGGGGTTCATGAGACCAAAATCATACACAGGTAAAAGATCAATTCAAAGTGCAAACAGACCAATGAAATTTAATGCAACATGGTATGAAAAGTATATAGATATGGTTTCAGATTCCACACTACAACTAACCTTTAAGAAATTACCACTTGTTGGGACTTCCCTGGTGGTCCAGTGGATAGGACTCCGAGCTCCCAATGGAAGAGCCCTGAGTTGGATCCCTGCTTGGGGAACTAGATCCCGCATGCATGCCACAACTAAGAGTCCCCATGCCACAATGAAGAAGGCCAAATGCCTCAATGAAGATCCTGCATGCCATAACTAAGACCCAGCACAGCCAAAATAAATAAGTATTTTTTTAAAAAATCACCTTTACTTAAAAAAAATTATGATTTGAGTTTTGTTATGAGTCAAAGAAGAGTATCACAATTATCTGAAAATGTTATTAAAGTACTCCTCCCAACACACTGGTGTGAAGTTGGATTTTCTTCACATGCTTCAATCAGAACAACATATAAAGATTGAATGCAGAAGCTGATAGGAGAATCCAGCTGTCTTCTATCAGGCCAAACAAAGAGATTTACAAAAATGTAAAACTGTTGCCATCCTTTCATTAATTTTTTTTGTTTTGGAAAATAGTTGTTTTCCATTAAAAAGTCATTTATATTAACCTGCGATTAGTTTATTATTTATTTTTCAATGAATATATATATTTAAATTAATTTCAAGTACAATAACTGTCAATAGATATAACTCACATAAAACAAAAGCTATTTGGAGTCCTACATAATTTTAAGAATGTAAAGGGATCCTGACCAAAAAGTTTGAGACTACTATATTAAAGCAACACTTAAGAGAATTCCCTGGTGGTCCAGTGGTTAAGACTCCACCCTTTCACTGCCAGAGCCAGGGTTCAATCCCAGGTCAGGCAACTAAGATCCCGCAAGCTGCGACTCGAGGCCAAAAATAAAAAAATAAAACAAAAATTAAAAAAATAAAATAATACTCAAAACCCCATTTTTCATTTATATTCTGAGTTTTACCTCTTGTGAATTTCACATATGCAACCATAAATCTTTAAAGTAAGCTGAAGACAGCAGATGATATAAATCTTGATTTCTTCAGGTGAACTATAATTCAGTTAAGCATCAGATGTAGTGCCCTCAAAAAAAAAAAGACAGGATGCTCAGGTAAACAGAATGACGTTGTTAAAAGCTAATATACAGAACTTATGCCGAAAGAGAGGCAAAGAACTTTCACTGTGCCAAGAAAAAAGGATGCACAGAAAAACATTAAAGTCTGGGCTTCAGAGTGGTTAACAGAGTCCTTATGTATGGTAACAATCTTACTGCAGTTGGTTTCTAACCACCTTCTAAACTTCTGATCACCTTCAGTTAAGGTTATTCAAATTATTCAACATGTAACATAAATCTGCTAACAAAACTCATGAAAAAATATTTTTAACTATTAAAAAATCCATTGTGCAATGCTAGTCTCCTTCATTATTAGAATAATTACAGCCAGCTTTGTGCTGTAACGAATTACCAAACTAAAAAGGGCCAACCAGCAAAAGAGGTTAATGACATTCATCAATCAGGGTCCTTTTTCAGTTCTTCTGGAAGCATAATCTAAAGATTTAAAGGCCTAGAACAAAATCTTGTTTGGGTCTGATGTTAAAAAAATTACTTTTTCACTACAGAATTATAATACTAATCAATGAAAAATGACAGCATAGTTTCTTTACCCAGGAATTAGTAAGGTGGGCAGAAGCTCATAAAGCAGAGCAAGTTTTGTTCTAACAAGGGTAATTTCAAAGTCACACACCTGACCTAAGGAGCATATACTGCATTCTGCCTAAAAAGGGGAAGTGTCTCTGTTACAGCTCTCTCATTTCCGCACATGCTCTAGGCCTGAAATTGCAGCTTCCAAATTAAGCACTTTTTAAGCACTTTTCATCCTTCTCTTATATCTAATTCCACGGTGAGATTTTTTAACTTTTTTAAATTATAAAAAGTTCCATTGGTATTGGTGCCCTGTGTAAAACAGAAACTAAGGACCTAATCAGAAGAAGCTGAATATACGAGAGTGAGCCAAAAATAATCCACACTCTGGTTGGAGAATTTATAGAAGTTTTACTATAAACGGAGTGCGGATAATTTTTGACTCATCCTCGTAGCATAATTCACGGTATCCAAAATGTTTTAAATTGAAATCGTGTTTTACCCAGTTTTTAAAAAAATGTTTAGGTGGGGGGAAAAAGCACACCCACATCCTACTCTTCCATTAAGTAGCATTCTTTTATTAGTTTCTGCAGATGATATTTACTGAAACATCATTTGATAATACTATTCAAGTGCTGTGTGCTGCAATTACTTTCTGCTAAAGAATCCCTTTCCAGCTACCCAAAAGCCACCCGAAAACAAGATTCACAGTACTTCTCAAACCTCAAGGATTCAACTCCTGCCTCCTCTACCCCCTCTCCAGGAAAATACATTACGTGCCAGGTTTTCAAAACAAAACACTTGGGGATGGGGGAAGGGAAGGGGGCTGTTGAGGGCGTGGGAGTGGGAACGGCCTCCAATTTTCGGGCTTGATATCTCTCCCATTTTGCCCGAGGAAAACAAACCCGCGTTGTGAAATAATCTTAGGAATAGTGATCAAAATCCAGGACCCAATTTCCTTCTGCTCGCATCTATCTCTACAAACTTCACTATGGCCCTCAACGCACCCAATTTCTACTCCAGAGCAGCCTGCCTGCGACCAGACCCTGCTGTCCAACCAGAATCACTCTATGACCTTGGACCCGGGCCATCGCTCCTCTCCCAGGCTAAGGACCATGAAGCCAGGATCCCCACATCCCTCCCTGCGGACTGCAGAGGCCTCAGGGTTCACGCCGGGTCAGCGGGTGGCGGAGGGCAGGGGAACCAGCCGCAGGACCGCAGCTCCGCCAGGGTTGGAGCAGCTGGTTCGGGGGAGACGCGGGGAAGAAAAGACGCCGGGGGCGGGGACGAGGCCGGGCTACCTGCGGGCTGGCGCAGACACCACCCCGGCCGCCGCAATGGCCGCACGCCACCTCGGGGCTCCGGAAGCCCGCGCGGTCGCCTGGGAGCCCCGGCTGGACCCCGTCCTCGCCCACGGCTCCTTATTACCTCTGACGGCCCAGCGGGCCGCGGCAGGTGACGCAGAGACCGGGCAGCCAAGCCGCGCAGGTTGGTTGCCTGCCTCAAGCGACCGTGTCTCCGAGACGCCCACTCCCTCCCAGGAGCGCCAGGAACCTGCACCCGAGGACTAGGAAGGGCGCGCGAGGCAACACGACCCGGGGCGGGGGGGTGGGGGAGGACAGGAAGGGGGAGAAGCGTCCGGCTCTCCGGAGGGGCTAGCAGCAGGGAGACGAGGACGCCGCCGACGCGACAGCGGGCGGCCGGGACGCTTGCGTACCTTCCTCGCTCCCGGCCGAGGGTCCGACGCGAACCAGCAAACCGCCTCACATCCGGGTATCGGGAGACACTCGGCTGCTTCTGCCGCCACCGCCGCCTCTCCCGCGGCGCAGAAACGCCAAACTTCCGGCGACGACGGCGACGCCTCGCCCGTCAGATGGGAGTTACCTGGGACCGTGTTGGGCGCGCTTGCGCAACGCTCCTCTTCTATCCGAACCCTCTCAGAGGACGCGCCCAGAAGATGAAGATGGCCGCCACGCTCGCTGCGTGTCACGCAGTTTTTCACCCGGGCCCTGACGGCTGGGCGTCGGGGAAAGGCGAGCCAGCATCCGACCGCAGCGCAGGCGCGGTGGGAGGCCTCGCGTGCGCACACCGCGGGTGGGCGCCTCGCCGCACAGCGGCGGCAGCTTCCCTTTCCCGCGGTGGTCTCTTGGAATAAAGCCACCCACGCCCCCAGCGGTGGTGGTTTGTCTTGAAAATCCTTCGCCACCGGTTCCTCTGTTGGTTGCAGGTACTGCTCTCTGCGACTTCCAGTTCAGATACCTCTGATCTTCGTCGCGGGCTAATGTAATGAAAAGGGGAGGTGATTGATCCTTCTCTCTCCTTCCCGGCACTGCATTCCAGCGCCTCCCCAAAATACAGGGCTTCAGCGTCTCCTTGCACACTTTCCTCTTTGGGCATCAGAGCACAGGAGTCTACAAGAAATTGTAGAAAGTTCCACCAGGTTTAGTCGTGGCGGGTGTTCAGATAAAGCTTTGGCTCTTAGAAGCCTCTAAAGATAGAATCCAGGGTTCTCTCACTAGGATTCTTTGTTCTACTCTGCTTTTGAACACACCCTCTGTGCTACTCTTTCCTTATTTGCAGAACTGTGAGAATGGGTAAATGGATACTTTTGCCCTTGAGAATCTGAAGAGAGGTGATCATATAGGTGAGTTCCCCTCTTCCGGCCCTCCTTTTTTGGGAGCCAAGTCCAGCCAAACTGTGCTCTAACTTTGTGAAGCCTGATGTTTTTCTGAGAATACATCTTCCACAAAACTTTATTGAGCTGCCTGTCAGTTTAGTCTGGGCACGTTCAATGGTTTAAAAACCAAAATAAGAGGTATTGGTGGGTGAAGCCACTGGCCACATCACCATACCTTGTGTTACTTGGCAAAAACTTGTCTACCGCCCGCCCCCCCACACCCATCCCCAGTCCCTGATACATTCATTTGTCCCTTGATAAACACAAGTTTAAACAAGTCCACTTATACGGGAATTTTTTTTTTCCAATAGTAAATACTAGGATACTAAGCAGTTATCATCAATTGGTTGAATCAGACTGGCGATATGGACAGAGGAATGTAAGTTATGCATGGATTTTCCACTGAGCAGAGGGTCTGTGCCCCTAACACCAGAGTTGTTCAAGGGTCAACAATATACTTGAATGGCATATAACAAAAGGCTTAAATTGGGGAAAAACTCAGGAGTAGACTGCCAGCCTGATTAAAGCTGATTATCTGCTATTGAGAGAATATCTGACCTATATTTGCCTTCACCTTAGATTGTCAGATGATGGGATTTCTTTTTGTGTGTAAACCACTTTATCTGTAGTAACTCAATTCTGACATACACATATACACAAACCATATAAGTTTCCATTCCCCAAAAATGGGCCTCTGCTTTTTTTTTTTAATATTTATTTATTTATTTGCACCAGGTCTTAGTTATAGCATATGGGATCTTCTTTTCTTTGCTGCATGTGGGATCTTTAGTTGCGGCATGTGTGATCTTTTAGTTGCTCCATGCAAGATCTAGTACCCTGGCCAGAGATGGAACCCGGGCCCCCTGCATTGGGAGCGGGAGTCTGAACCACTGGACTGCCAGGGAAGTCACCGGGTCTCTGCTTCTGAGTGATCTATTCCACTATGCATGTATTCACCACAGTCAGGAGCAGGGGAATCCTTACAAATGTCACACCATATGAAAATATACATATTTATTTTCGATACATAAGGAATTCATATTCGATGTATAATTTATGTCTGCAGTTTGTTCTAGATTTTATTTTCTAAAACTATAGTCAGATGTTTAAGCACCCTGTGAAAATATAGTTTGCTTTTACAATAGTGTATTAGACACTTGAAAGTTGGTTCATTTGATTTTGTTGTCTACTAAAAACTAATCATGATCCACTGAATAAATTATCTTGCTTGACTGAGCTTTCAAAGATCATATAAGCTCACAGCGAATTTATCCTAGTTAAAAGAGAGGCCTCCATTCCTGAGGGCTCCTGAGAAAGTCTGGGGGGAGAATTGTGATTGGTTCATCTTTTGCCATGCGCACATGCTAAAAACAAATGCTGCGGCCTAGATGATGCATCTTGGTGCTCAATATTATGGTTCTGTAAATTTGTGAAGTTCTTTTTCAGAACCCTACAGCAAGAAACATAAGCCCCTACTTGTAAATTCTTTTTGCCAAACTTAAAATTGTGAATGTAATCTCCTGGATTTGTTTAAATCGTTTGTTTTCCTTGCTCAGTCCAAATTGCAGAATGTGCTTTTTTGTGCACGTTTATCATTAAGACATCTACTTCTAAAAGCTAATAATGAGACTTCCCTGGCGGTCCAGTGGTTAAGACTTCGCCTTCCAGTGCAGGGGGTGCAGATTCAATTGCTAGTTGGGGAGCTAAGATCCCACATGCCCCATGGCCAAAAAGCCAAAACATAAAACAGAAGCAATACTGTAAAAACTAATAATGGAATAGTTGTATTGCCCCACATGTTGCTTTCTCATTTCCTTGTTCCTTTTCTTTCTTATGACCAATCTAAATGGCTGTAACATAAAACCTAGGCCAACTCCAAAAAGACAGAGTAGTCTCACTTTCAGACTGACCCTCCTGCTAGCAGCAAATAAAGGCTTTTTCTTTGTTGCTCCGTTCTCGCTGACTTTATTTCAGGACTCTTGACAGTTTTATACTATGAGAGAGTAAAAATCCTAAAAGAAAATTCCAAGCTAGAAAATAAAAACGAAGAAAAATTATAGCGATTTGGTCCACATCGGATCACCAGGAGATTATCAGGAACTGCTGGGAAGACAGGGGATAGATGTTGAGAAGGCAGCACACGTATGTCCATTACAGTCTTGCTACTCAAATTGAGATCCATGGACTAGGGGCATCTTCATCAACCGAACATCTTGTTAGAAGTGCAGAATTTCAGACCTCATACCAGTGGAATTAGAATTTTCATACTAAAGTTTCCTGCAGGTGAGTCCTATGCACATTAATGTTTGATGAGCATTGCCTCACAACCTTTAGGAATTCTGATGACCAGGAATGAAGTCCAAGCTGGAGATGCAAATTAAAGCCGTAGTTTTGAAGATCACCTAGGCTAAAGGAGAAAATATCCATTAGAGAAGGATAACACGATCTCTGGGTAGGGTAGGGAACTCTTGAGATTTGTGACCAGAATTTAAAGTGAAAATAATCAGTTAAATTGTGTGATTTTCTTCAGGGGCATTAAGTAATGTTGAGGTTCCTGATGTTGGAGCAGAATTAGCATAATCCTCTGAACTTCTCCTAGAATTTCCTTTCATTAACGAGTAAATTTGGTGCTGAGTAATACACGGAGCCCTGCCATGCCCGCTGATGGGATTTAATCTCCTCAGATCTCCCTCTTACAGGAAGTTTCCTCTTAAACCAACCCTGAACGCTCTCAGCAGTTGCAAGGCACACCTCCAGCCGCCAGAGGCCGCGATGGCGCTCCTCGCAGCCGGAAGGGAAAGTGGCCCAAGCGTGGCGTCAGCATTTCCGCCGTGCGTCCGCAGCGCTCCGCGCGCTCCTTACGTCGGAGCCCCGGGCGTAAGTGTTTCCGGCCATTCATACCCGCAATCGGTCGGCGCTCGGTTGTCGGGGTTTGTGCGCTATCGCACCAAGAGGGTGGCGGCGCCGCTAAGATGAAGCTCGTGAGGTGAGGAGGTGACCAAGCAGGGTGGGGACTGTACGGGGACGGTCTGAACCGTGAGCGGGAGGCTGGGCTGCCCCAGATGCTGGAGGCGCGAAAGCCGCGTGTGCGCGCGGTCAGCTAACGGCCTCCGGCGCCCGCCGCTCCCGCTCCATCTTGGCTGTCCTGCCGCAGGCGCTCGGGCCCGGACTCCAAAGTGGGTTGCGCGGGGATCCCGCGTGGCCTCCAAGAGGTGGAAGTAAAGGCCGAGCCGTGTTTTCCCACCTGGAGTCTTAGAGGCCTTAGAGGTGCGGCGCAAGGCATACGAGCTCTTAACTCTCGGTGACTTACCGATTTTCTTTTCGAGTAGAAGTTGTACTCTAGTGTAGGGTACTTTCCTGGCTCGTCTTAGCACTCAGGAGCCGGCAAATATAACTAGGTCCACGCTCCCTGAGAACGTGGGAGGCATAAAAATAATACTGCGTAAGTAGTTTCAATTAAAGCGTTTTTCGCGATGACACTACCGTAGCGCTTGAAAGAGTGCTTAGAAGCTGCAGGAGTGTATCTGGAAATAATGAAACCCAGTTCCGAAATGTTTCAAATCAGGGATGGACTTCTGGCTCCGTAAGTCGTTTCTTTTTTAGTGTGTTCCTCCCTCTCCCTCCCCCGCCGCCCCGTTCTTACTCCTTAGATTTAACGTTATTCAACCTACATTTCCCTTTAAAATAGGCCTTTGATTTAGGAAAAAATCTCCCAACGTGGGACAGAATCTCTTTTCTGTATTTTTTGACTGATTACGCAGGTAATCGAGATTTCTTCTGCTTTATTTCTGTGTTTAAATTTGGCTGGTTTGTTGAGCCTACTGAAGACTTGTTTACTGAGTGGAGTAATTCATTGTAAAGTACCTGCAAATTGATTGGGTTTTGGTGTTTTTCCTTGTAGCTGAGAGGTTTCTGATAACTCAGCTGGTAGTTATAAACTAGATTGGCTAGTTTCTTGTCTGTTCAGTCAAGGATTGTCATTGTCGACCAATTATTGGGCACCTGTTACACTGTGCTCTGGTAATGGATTATTTTTTTCTTTTTTTTTCAAGGGCAGAGTCTCTGCCATGTTGGAGCTTTATGTGTTTTGTGGTGAAGGTAGACCCGTAGATAGTTTCTAGTATGTTTGAAATAACATATAAAATCCTTATTGTTATATTCAGGGTGGTATTTGTAGAGAAGGCATTTAAGGGTAACTTTTTGTCCATTTTTTTTCTTCCAGTTTTATTGAGATATAATTGGCCTACGGCACTAATATTAACTTTTAGATGTACAGCATAGTTATCTGATCTACACAGGTCACGAAGTGATTATCAGAGTAAGTTTAGTGAACATCCATCATCTCATATAGATACAAAAGTAAAGAAATAGACAAAAAAAATTTTCTTGTGGTGAGGACTTTAAGATTTACTCTCTGTAGCACAGACATATATATACTACCAACTGTAAAATAGTCAGTGGGAAGTTGTTATATAACAAAGGGAGTCCAACTCGAGGATGGAAGATGCCTTAGAGGACTGGGGCGGGGAGGGTGGGGGGGACTCGGGGGGGGGGAGTCAAGGAAGGGAGGGAATACGGGGATATGTGTATAAAAACAGATGATTGAACCTGGTGTACCCCCAAAAAAAAAATTTTTTAAAAAAAACAAAAAAAAAGATTTATTCTCTTAACTTTCTTATGTAATGTACAGCAGTGTTAATTATATTTATCATGTTGTACATTATATCCCTTGTACTTATTTTTCTTATAATTGGAAGACTGTCCATTTTTATTTGAAGTTTAACTTTGGAGAAAAATGTCTCAGAATTTAGTTTATTTTTTCAATTTCTCAATACCTACGAGTCTGAATCTGTAGTTAAGTTTTACATAATACCCTTTGGAATCAGTTTGTCTCATTTAAATATAGTCCGTGTCATGACAGAATTTTCCTGTAAATTTTAATGGCTGTACTGAATCCTGTTCTGTGTCTTAGACTATAGAAACAAAATTTCTAATAACTGGAGAATGTATTTTGCTCCAGGAAAAATGGGTGTTTAACTGGTTTGCAGTTTCGGTTGACCTTCTTATTTCT
Source organism: Hippopotamus amphibius kiboko (assembly GCF_030028045.1). NCBI lineage: Eukaryota > Metazoa > Chordata > Mammalia > Artiodactyla > Hippopotamidae > Hippopotamus > Hippopotamus amphibius. The sequence continues at coordinate 75,684,971 of NC_080196.1, read as the reverse complement.
ATATCTCAGTTGGTGACACTATTATCTTACTGTCACCCTAACCAAAAACCTGGGAGTCATCGTTGACCTCTTTCTCTTGATAATCTGGAAAACTTGTGTTTTTTTTTCTCCTGCCCTCAATACACCCTCCCTGCCACTCCAGTCGACACCACTAAGCTGTTCAAGCTCCCCTTTTTTTCCCCACTCATATTATTTAATCTCACTTTTTAAGGTAAATATCTCATACAATGAAATTCAGTTTGCATTTCCCAATTTTGAAAAATGTACACACCTGTAAAACCCAAACTGCTATCTGTATAGTGAACTTCTGGACTCTTCTGTTTCAGTGATCTGTTTGTTGTTCCTATGTCTTGATTACTTTTACTTTAATCTGTGTATTGCTCTAGCCACTTAATTTGTCTTCCAATATGACACTCCACTCCACTAATGAAAACCTTTCAGTAGTTCTCCTAGGGGAATTCTTTAACAGCGCTTGGGCGTTCCGTGAAAGGAACCTCTTCCTTACTCATTTTCTTGGACTTAATATTACATCAGTAATACCTATAATTTCTGTGTACATTGTGCTGTTTGTTACTATATCTTTGCTCTTGTCTCTCTTTGCTTCATATTTCCAACTTTTCAAGCTTCTTACTAGAAGTCCACTAAGATCTGACTCCTTCCTATCCGTGCTACATTATAGTCACGGTAAAAACGTGCGCCTATCTCTATTGTGATTTAAATTTACGTAAATATTTTTAAAAAATCTTTCATGTGTCTCTTCTTCCTTCTGGAGTTTGAGCTCCTTGGGGGCCTAATCTTGCTAATTTTTAATCCTCATCGCCAGGGACAAGGACTACTAGAGAATACATAATGATAAATATTATTTATCAAAAAAAAAACCCTTGGACTTGATAAAGTGTATTTTGATTGTTTCAGAGGTTTTCTTACTTACTGGTTTTCCTTTTATTTCTGTATGGTAGACTGCTTGATTAATAAAGTATTTTATTTTTACTTAAGTCATATCTCTTTCTAAAAATGATTTGAGAGATTTTATAAAAGTAAAAGTTATTACTGGATGGGACAGTTAAAGATTTTTTTTAATTGATAATGGGAAGAAACCATTAGGTGAAAATTCTGTGCTTATGTAGTTATACATGATTATTAAGTTTGAGCTAAGTTCAAGAATTCTTGTAAGAGAGACTTTTTTCCTTGACAGCACATATGGAAAGGGAAGGGACTCAACACGTGATTTTTTCTTTATATGAGAACAAGTTTGGGACTTGCTTTATGCAAGACCAAGTAATTTCCCCTTTTTTGATAGCTGTCTATACCACTTAAAAAGTGATATTTTAAGGCTGACTTCCCTTTAATCATTGAAACATTTTAGCCAGCTCTTATTCAGTGCCTGGTACAATTCAGGACTAGATATAAAGCTCATAATCCTTACCTTCAACAGTAGACTAGTTGGGGAGGGGAAGTAGGTATTCCTACATTTAGTGTGATAGATGCTATGGTAGGGTATACAAAGTACATACTATAGATGAGAAATTTTGAATATGAGTTGTATATTAGATCATATTGTAGAATTATTGTTCATTTTCCTAGATGTGATTTTGATGTTATGGTTATGTGGGAGAATGTCCTCATGAGAAAATGCATGCTGAAGGACTGCAGTTTACTTTCAGATAATATGGTGAAAGTGTAAGTTGGGGGGAGATGCACACAAATGGTAACATTTTAATACTTTGTGAACCCTTCAACTTCCTCTGCAATATTTCATAATAAAAAGTTGGAAAACAGAGCAATGTGTGAAGTGGGGAGTGGATGACTATTAAGTAAACATTATTGTGGCACCTGGCTATCCAACTAGGGGAAATCATAAATGCAGATTCCTACCTCACATTGCACAGAAAAGAGATGAATTCCAGGTGGATTAAAACTCTAAATATAAAAATAAAAGAAAATAAGAGGTTTTTTATAATCTTGGGATGGGAATCATCTCTCTAAACAAATTACATAGCCAAGAAGGATTCATCAATTTAACAACATAAAAATGAAAAGAGTGTATGACTAAAGAAAACCATGAACTTGAATTGCTGTGGCAAACTGATAGAAAATAAAAGAAGAATTTGACCTAATTGGAGTTGTGAATAACGTGAATAGGAAATTAACAGAAGAAATGGATTTCCTGTATTCATGAAGAGTTATTCAGTAAGCAATAGGGAAAAGCAAATTGTCTTTTTCCCCCTATCAAATTGACCAAAACAAGATTGCTGACAATTAGTGTTGGTGAGGATTTGCATAAATGAATTTGGTGGGGGTTGCATAAATGTCTCTAAACTGCTGAATGAGAACAGAAGCCATTAAAGTATGGCCCAGTTTCTGTAAAAGTAAATTTTATGTAAATGCTCGTTTGCATACAAAATAGTCTAGAATATTCCCACATGTATGGAGGAAGGTTAGAAAAGGAGACTTTTACCTTATTTATACACATATGATAAGTATATGATCTTTTAATACCAATTATAATTTGTCATTTTTTTTGTTTCATTCAGATATAATTGACGTACAACACTGTAAGTTTAAGGTATACAGCATAATGACTTGAGTTACATATGCTGTGAAATGATTAGCACAGTAAGTTTAACATCCATCATCTCATATGTATACAAAAGAAAAGAAAAAAATGGGGGTTTTTTTTCCTCATGATGAGAACTTTTAGGATCAAGTCTCTTAGCAGTGTTCAAATATACCATACAGCAGTATTAACTACAGCCATCATGTTGTACATTACATCCCCAATACTTATTGTCTTATAACTAGAAACTTGTATTTTTTGAGCATCTTTATTCGTATAATTTCTTGATTTCAATTTTGTGCCTTATACTGACTTCAGGATCTATATGCATGGATCAGACGTTAAGCTGTATAATGGATTAGAGAATCAAAAATGTCCAGGTGACAATTTCTCATTAATGTTAAGGGTATCATTCAGGGAAAGCTGCGATTGTTATGCAAACTATTAACAGGAATTGGTGCAAATAGCATCCATAGTAGGTTTTTAGCACCTAGAAATTTCACCCTTTGGCTTAGTAAACATGTTTTTGAAGTGTTAAAAGTGAAAATTTATCATTTTATTACTATCGTCTTTATAGATTTTTGATGAAATTGAGTCACGAAACTGTAACCATTGAATTAAAGAACGGAACCCAGGTCCATGGAACAATCACAGGTATGGAGGTTGGACTGTATTTATAACACTTCTTTTTTTCTTATCTCTTTCACCTGCAGGCCAGGATTCTTTGTTCCTTTTGTCTGCATTATTTCATTGACCTTCTTATTTAAGCCTCACCTTAAGTTCTTGTGCTAAGACCAGACTGCATTCCCCAGTTTATCCTATGTGTGACCACTGTTTTCCTGCTTTATGCCTTCTCTACTTTTGCCTGTACGTGTCCCCTGGAATGTTGCATCTTCCAAAACACATACTACTTTTATTAGAATTTTGTGTCCCTGGGACTTCCTGGTGGTGCAGTGGTTAAGAATTCGCCTGCCAATGCAGGGGAGATAGGTTTGATCCCAGGTCAGGGAAGATCGCATATGCCACGGAGCAACTTAAGCCCGTGAGCCACAACTACTGAGTCCATGTGCTGCAACTACTGAAGCCTGCTTGCCTAGAGCCTGTGCTCCACAACTAGAGAAGCCACTGTACTGAGAAGCCCGAGCACCACAATGAAGAATAGCCCCCACTCGCCACAACTAGAGAAAGCCCGTGTGCAGCAGTGAAGAGCCAGTGCAGCCAAAAATTTAAAAAACGGAAAAGAAAAAAAAAGGAATTTTGTGTCTCCTGTTGGATTGTAAAGTCCTTGAAGATAGAGAGTGAGGTTTCCATGTCTGATTATCTTGGGTAAAAATATGTGGGAAATGGGGAGAGGGTGGTGAGGACCATAATTTTACCTAAGCATAACATTTTAGAGTATTTTCTTTGTCATTTTTCTTAATGTCTAATTCTTTGATGATATATGTATGATATGTAGTTTTATATTTGTAGCCAGTGTGATTCTTCACTATAGTAGCTACTCCCCCCGAAAAGGGCAAATTTTTAAAAGAACTGATGGAAGAAAATGCTATCTTAGCATATGGTCCCATTCTGCTGTCTAAAATATTTAAATTGTAAATTTATAAATAATTCTTTAACATGCAGATCCGGCATCTGAGTAAACAAGAGGAATATGTAGTATTAAACTGATAATATTTGTGAGTGTGCTAGAACTTTGCAACAATTGCTATGAAAGGAAATCTGTATAATATAAGGTTTTGATACAGTCTGATTGTGTCTGAGGAAATGTAATTTCTGTCCTGTTAAAATTCCATGATTTATAACAGTGATTTAGTCTGCTGTCTTCTGAGCTCTGTTACATGTTGTAGAGGAAGAGAATATTCCTGCTTTTTAGGAATTCAAAATCTAGTGATGGAAGACACTCATAAAAGTTTGCCTCACATACAGTAGGCATTTAATAAATGATGTCCCAGGAGGACAATTTAGTAAATTGGGGGAGCAAAATCTAGTAAAAATACAATTCCCTCCCCCACTGACAACCACTGTTTCAAATTTCTTATATCCTGGGTATATTTTAGTCTTCACAATAGGGATAATCATACTATATACTATAGGGACATTGAGGAGTAAAGTAAAATGCCTTAGCATGCAGCTCCTGGAACATAGAAAGAGCTCATAAATCTTATTTCTTTCTCCCTGTCCCTCATCGTATCAAGTTCCCCAACGAGATGGAATGTATCAAGAGTATATTAATTTGGGGAAAGAAGAGGACAAAAGATTAGTAAACAACAAGCTAGGTAGGAAGGAAAGATTTCTGGTTTATACTGGACATCAGTACCAGTTGTAATAAATTGTACAAAAGATTAGTAAACAAGCTAGATAGGAAGGAAAGACTTCTGGTTTATACTGACATCATTACCTGTTGTAATAAATTGTACTAAATTATGTCATAGAAACTTGCATTGTAGCAGAACTGTTCAGTGATATGGTACTAGCAGTGGCTTGATAGATTAATTGGCTGCCTTCCTAATAATTGCCCTCTTTTTTCCCTCCAGGTGTAGATGTCAGCATGAATACACATCTGAAAGCTGTGAAAATGACCCTGAAGAACAGAGAACCTGTACAGCTGGAAACATTGAGTATTCGAGGAAATAACATTCGATATTTTATTCTGCCAGACAGCTTACCTCTGGATACACTACTCGTGGATGTTGAACCGAAGGTGAAGTCTAAGAAAAGGGAAGCTGGTAAGTTTGAAGGATTATAAACATTTTTGTGTATAGCGTATTTATACCCTAATCCACTATATATATTTATATTTGCAGACAACATATGTTGGTTGGTTTGTTTTAATTTCCTATACTTGCCATGAGTACTTCCAGTGTTTCTTTTTTCTTTTCTTTTCCTTTTTTTTTGGGCTGCGTTGTGTCTTCATTGCTGCGTGTGAGCTTTCTCTAGTTGTGGTGAGCAGGGGCTGTTCTTCATTGCAGTGCTTAGGCTTCTCATTGTAGTGGCTTCTCTTGTTGCGGAGCATGGGGTTTAGGGCATGTGGGCTTCAGTAGTTGTGGCGTGCAGGCTCAGTAGTTGTGGCACACGGGCTTAGTTCCTCCACTCCATGTGGGTTCTTCCCAGACCAGGGATCAGACTGGCGTCCCCTGCATTGGCAGGCAGATTCTTAACCACTGTGCCACCAGGGAAGTCCCTATAGTGTTTCTTATAGTTCCTGTTGTTGTTATTCAAAAGACTGATGTCATTCTTACTTCCTGTCCCATTGTGCATGGCCTGGTCCCCCCAATCCCTGCAAACTTTGGAAGATTTGGACATTAACTCTTTATTCTTGCTATTCTGAAATTTCTTAATGACTTAGCATTTTGTCCATTTTGTTATTCTGGGTAATTTGGTGGACCCTTTCAGTATAGATAGTCTTGCCTTTTAGAGCTAAGAAATTTACTTACATAATTTTGATAAATTTCTTCTGTTTTGCTTGTTCTGTTCTTCTTGGAATTCTAAGTAATTGGGTCTTTTGACTGATTCTTTCTGAGTCTTTTTTCTTATTGTTCTCTTTGTCTTTTATTCTGTACTTGGTGTTGTTTTCTCTGGTTTCTCTTTTTATTTGATCTCTTGGTCTTTATGTTGAAGGTTTTACTGTAGTATCTTGCACTTTGGCCATCTATTGCTTAAGAAGGACCATGAAAAGAGAACTGGGAAGGGAGGCTGGACTCCTTAACTGGTGGGTTCAAAGTAAGTTGGCTTCTCGAAGGGACCCAAAATTTCAGGATCCGGAAGTCTTTTCTGGAGCTGATTTTCTCAGAAAAAGACTCTAGTCACCTACCATGGGAGACATATGTCTGGCAGCCAGCATTATAGAGAAGGGTGGGTGAACGGGGTGGATATTAAACTTAACACAATGATTTTGAGACTTTTCCTTCCACCCATACTAAGAAATACATTGTACTTCACGTCATGACCTGACATTCATATATATAAATGAAGCAAAAGTTTCAGGAAGAATTATTTAGTCTTAATACGTTATAGACGCCCTGAAGTTTCCTATCTTATTCTCTTTGAGTTAAAAAAATTCAGGTTGTGACACAACACATAGCCTGAAAAACACTGACTTGATCCCCCTCTTCCTTCCCTCCAGCTCTGTGACTTCTGCTGCCATCCACTTCACGAGTTTTCAATCCAAAGCCTTTCTGCTTCAAGGTCTTGAGGTCACTTTTATCTTTTCTCTCCTACCTACCTGTCAGGGAGATAATCATTAGCATTGGAAGGTGTGGAAGAGGACTAGCTGGTCTACTGCTCAACACAAGGGATTGTCAACAGTCACCCCCCTCCCCACCCTTGTTTTCACGCCCCTGCCTCATCATCTCACCCCTGGCTTCCAAGGTCCTAGGTCTTTTAAAAGTTATTCTTCCTTTACTAAGCATTTGTAGTTCTCAGTCTATTTTCTGACTTAAAAATTTGTTGAACTCTTTCAATTACTTTGTTTTCTCTGCATTTTTTCCCCATCTTATGGGTATTTGCCATTTTTATTCCTTTTCTATCGTGAATAGTACTTTGGAAGGAATTGGATGTAATTGTGGTTAATCTGCCTTATTTTAAGAGAATTGCCAGACTTACTCTACTGCTTTGAAGATAAGACTAGGAACAGTGAGTAGAAACGTCAGGATTTTCTAAATATTCATAGGTGTCTGCAAATGTAAAATTCAAAGCTAGGATGACCAAGTAACAGGGATATTACAACTGGATTAAAGTACTAGATTATGATTGGATCAGATGACTTAAGATTCTGAAAAGTCATTAAGTTATTATTTGATGTAATATATTTTATTATTTATTTATTTATTTATTTATTGGCTGTGTTGGGTCTTCGTTGCTGCACACGGTCTTTCTCTAGTTGCAGCAAGCAGGGGCTGCTCTTCATTGTGGTACGGGTGTTCTTTATTGCCGTGGCTTCTCTTGTGGAGTACGGGCTCTACGTGCGTGGGCTTCAGTATTTGCGGCACATGGGCTCAGTAGTTGTGGCACACGGGCTTAGTTGCTCCTCAGCATGTGGGATCTTCCTGTAGCAGGGATAGAACCCGTGTCCCCTGCATTGGCAGGTGGATTCTTAACCACTGAGCCACATAGGAAGCCCCTGATATGAGAATATGTTTTAAACGTTCTTGGCATGAATTAACTTCCTTGGATTCTATTCAGTAACAAAAAAATGTGGCACATAGTGTTTGTGTTCTGTTCCATTAGTATATCTCTTTCATCTTGTGTGAGGTTCAGATCACTTGTATTTCATTTTGTGGTGAATTTGAGGCACAATACAAAGAAAGGTTATTTTTAAACTTGATGAAATTTCTCAGTAAATAAAGTCAAATGAAATAAATATTAAGGTATTAGTAGGCCAGCAATTCTTTGTTCTGCATGATAAACTGTTGTAAAGGGTGACTCTGAAGTTACATTTGAGAGAAGCTGAATGAATGTTTTCTTTACTGCAGGTGCTGTTTGTGGTGGCCAGGTAACATCATCATAGAAGAGAATTTACCTTACTTTGTTTTTCTTTTCCCTCAGTTGCAGGAAGAGGCCGAGGCCGAGGAAGGGGAAGAGGACGTGGCCGAGGCAGAGGAAGAGGGGGTCCTAGGCGATAATGTCTCTGAAGACTACTATTTCAAAGTAGTAGGTATTATGGGTTATTTTTTGAACAGATTTTATTTGTTTATGGCCGGCGAGGCAGAGGAAGAGGACATGGCCACGGAGTGGGGGGGGTCCTAAACGATAATGTCTCTAAAGAATACTGTTTCAGAGTAATAGGTATTATAGAATTTTTTTTTACAGGTTTTGTTTGTTTATGGCAGGTAGGGAAGAAGGAGAAGACATGGCGGATGGAGAATAAATACAACACTGAGGACATGGCAACAGGAGACACAGCATGGAACTACTTCAGCAATTATACGGCTATGCAGCTTTAGCGGATAAAGGGTGGAAATTACTGTCTCAAACTGAGGATGTTGGGGTTTTTTGTACAGGCTTTCTTTGTTTCTGGCAGTTTTTAATAAACATAAATATAGAACAGAGTTGTCTATTGACTATATCATATTAAATTTTAATAGTTCATGTATATATTCATGATATCAACACAATAAGAGCTAAGCATTACTACTAGGTAGTCCCAGAATAATTCCAATCTTAGATCAGGCTTTTAATTTTTTTGAACTAAAATATTTCTTTTATGAATATATATAGATTGTACACTTTTTTTTCACATGCACTGACTATGCATTTTATTGTTTTACTTTGACTCCGTTCTGTGGAACCTTCCTGCAAGCAAAATAAGTTCTTTTTAGTACTTCAGAAACTAAAGTCGTGTGGAATGAGGTCTAAAATTGATTCTCCTTTCCTGAGTTTTGTTCCATGGAGACTTAGGTTCTTAGTAAAAGGGGATGATCATCTTCTAAATTAAGGAGTTGTTGATTTTGTTGTCATTCTTAATGGTTTTTATGGTTTTGTTTTACTTTTTTTTGGCTGTGCCACACAGCATGTGGGATTCCTAGTTCCCCAACCAGGGATCAAACCTATGGCCCATGTATTCGAAGCATGGAGTCTTAACCACTGGACCACAAGGGAAGTCCCCGTTTTACTTTTTTAATAGGTTCTGAATAGAATATAGTTTTACATTCTCCCAAGTTGAAACTGAATAAAGTTCACTAGATTATTTGTTGTGAGCAGTTTTGAAACCTATAAAAGTGAAATGTACCTATCATTGGCTCCTTTAACAAATACTTTTACCAGTACTCCTTTAAGAAGAAAAGGAAGAAGACCTACTTATTTGCCAACAAAACTGGATTCTTTCTGATCATTAATAAGGAATTTTTAATTAATTTGTTGGCTGTGTTGGGGTCTTTGCTGCAGACAGGCTTTCTCTAGTTGCAGCAAGTGGGGACTACTCTTTCTTGCGGTGCGTGGGCTTATTGCAGGGGCTTCTCTTGTTGCAGAGCATGGGCTCTAGGCATGCAAGTTCAGTAGTTGTGACTCATGGGCTCTAGGGCAGAGGCTCTGATTGAGGCGCATGGGCTTAGTTGCTCTGCAGCATGTGGGAATCTTGCTGGGCCAGGGATCGAACCTGTGTCCCTTGCACTGGCAGGCAGATCCTTAACCACTGCGCTACCAGGGAAGTCCCAATAAGGTTTTATTTAAATTGTTTTAATTGGTTAGATTTAGAGAAAAATGCCTCTCAGTATATAGTTTCTTATAAAGCTTACTACTGTTTGTTTATATACTAAGGAAAAAACCCTGAGGATTGGCGTGAACTAGATCTGTATTTTCATTTAATCATGTATGTGGGTTTGTCTGTATAATGAGGAAATGTTCTGCAAAGATTGTTATTGAAAAAGGAAGTTTAGATCTCATAGGGAAGGTAGGTAAATTGAGATAACAAGAGCATTTGTGTGTGGTGTGTGTGTGTCTCATTCTTTCCCATCCTCTTTTGGTGCTCCTATTAATTAAATGCAAGTAGAAGGCAAGGGAACCCAGTGATACATCAAGGTGAAGAAATTTGAAGGGGATAGACGAAAAAGCACAAGCAGTGAATAAACAAGTTGACTCCTGCCTCATGAGAAAGGGAGTTTACAGGCTTACAGGCTAAAAGGGAAACAGAGCTACATATACATTGATACGTAATTGCACATTGTGAGTAGTCATAAAGAATACTTTGTATTGTCTGTTTTAAAAGCAATGGAAGCTCATATTGGTTTTAAGTCAAATGGCAATAACAGGCTTTTTTTTTTTTTTTTTTTTGGCACACGGGCTTAGTTGCTCCGTGGCATGTGGGATCTTCCTGGAGCTGGGATCGAACCTGTGACCTCTGCATTGTCAGGCAGATTCTTAACCACTGCGCCACCTAGGAAGCCCCAATAACAGGATTTTTAACTGTGCCTTGGGGTCTTAGTTCTATCTTAAACCAACCACAGACATTTCTAGAGATATTCCAGTTAAAACAACAAAAGAATATGTCTGATACTGGTCTTTATATAATGTGAAAATTCTTGTGGATCCACAAAATAAGAGGTTTACTTTTGAGAAGGAAGAGAAATTTTGCAGTCCTTACTACTTTCTGTGCGGGAACATGGTAGTGTTTCATTTATCTGAACCAGCCTTTCCTCTAAGTAAAAGTTTTAAAGTTCTGTGTATTTCCTATATTTCAAGTAAAGTAGTATATAATAAGAGATTAAATTTACGAAAGAATAATAGCAAAGCTCTAGATGTCAAATGCAGTAGATTCTTTTTATTGACGGTAGTTAGGTTCTGTGAAGTTGCTGTGAACCACGAATTAGTGAATAGTGAACCATTGCTCCTAGGGGGAATACAGGGTTAGATTCCTGTGAGCCTCTGGTCACAGCATTTTCATCAACTCATCAATGGATAGCCTTGTTTTATGTGTGTTTTCTGTTTAAAAACACTTTATTTAGTATATATTGTTTCATTTAGTATACATTGAATTCACAATTTACAGCACTATAATGTATGCCTGAACAAAGCTTTTGTAACACATGTATTTTTTCCAAATGGCACATCACAGCCTTCTTGCTGTAGGGATGCTAGGTAGCACTATGCTTGGGGGCCATTTTAAACAACAAACTCACCACCCAAAAGCACAGGAATACCAAAAAATGTGGCACTAAATGGGCCATGGAAAGGATGTTTACCATAATGAGACCTGAAATGAAAAGCAGTGTCACTTTATTCGGCCTCAGCCTGGAACAACCAGGTGGCACATCAGGTGACATTTTTTGCTGCTCTGAAGCATGCATGGTTCATGCAAGACCATGGAAGTGCTATTAGTGCTGATTTTGGAGTTACAAATAAATTTTAGCAAGAAAGTGGCTTCCCAAGTACAGAGTGATTGATGATTGAGCATACTTAACATATTTTGGTAAGATTATTCCAAAGTATTTTATGTATTTTGTTACTATAATGAGGGATATCTTATCCCACTCTATTTGAATTCTAACAATTTCACCTAAGATAGATTTTTTAAATATATTTTAATGTCTCTGAAATTGCGATGCATCTTAAATGGTGTAAATTTAGATTTGGTATCAAGCTTTTTTTTGTTAGTAGTACGTACAATAACGAGTGCATCGAAAAATTGATGTCTTAGATTTGATGAACTACAGAAGTTAGGGTTTGATTCATAAGATTCTTAAGTAGAGCCATATGAATTACCACGACCACTTTGTCTTGAAAGGATAATATGCATTGTGAATCTGCAAGGAGAGTAAAGATTTTCCATGTTTTCTAGAACTTTGTAATTTTCTCTCTTTGAGTGCTTGTGGAACAGTGGCAAAAAGCCAGTTCTGGCTCTAAAAATTCCTGAGCCATAAGATAAAAAATAGTACCAAATTCCAGTGTAGGAAGATTGACCCCTGTGAAAATGGAAATTCTCTCAATTTATAGGTTTAGTGCAATTCTCTTGGTGAATTTTTTTTATTGACAGTATGTCAACTGATACCTAGTTAATGCTTATCAGTGCCCAGTTTTTTCTGATTAATTTATAGATTTAGTGAAATTGCTGGAAAGATTTTTTTGTGTGGACAATATTTAACTACTCCTCTCATTTGACAAATATTTGGGTACTTACTCTTCCAGATTCTGTGCTAAGCCCTTTACATGTTCTTTCTTTTCTCTTTCTTTTTTTTTAAATACTGCCCCCTCCTTTTTTATTTTTATTTTTTTTGGCCTTAGTATCTTCGATGAGGTACATGGGATCTTTGGTTGGGGTGTGTGGGCTCTTTATTGTGGCATGCGAGTCTTCTTTTTTAGTTGCGGCGTGCAGGCTCCAGGGCGCATGGTCTCTGTAGTGTGCGGCATGCAGGCTCCATCGTTGAGGCGTGCACACACAGTAGTTGGCAGTTAGCTGCCCTGCAGCATGTGGGAATCTAATTCCCCGACCAGGGATCAACTGTGTCCTCTGCATTGGAAGGCAGATTCTTTACCACTGGACCACTAGGGATGTCCCCTACATGTTATTTCTTTTAACCCTCAGAACAGCTCTGTGGCAGAAAGAAAAGTCTGTCTTCAGAAAGAAAACTTGTGCCTAGAGAGGTTAGATAACTGCCTAAAGCCCCAGTTTGTAAGCAGCAGAGCTAGAATTTAGATGCTCATCTCTAAGAACCCTGTGTTTTTAACTGGTAAATTGGTTCCGATGTTCATTCTGAAGAACGAAGAGGCTGTAGGAGATTCATCATCTTTCTAGAAAAGAATTAGGTGGGAATTTAACCTTATAAGATACCAAACATTGTAAAGTATTAAAATCAAAGGAAATTATCTTGATACTCATGCAGTTTTCAGCCAGATTTCATTTTTGGTTTATCAAGTAATTTTTTAATAGTGTTTATTGCTGTGACGTTAGAAGACCATTTGGAGGAGGTTAACGGGAATCTAAATTGAAAAACTTTAAGCAGTTTAAGATACGTCAGAAGTCTTAAGTTTTTTTCTGTACTTTGATCCAGGATTCCGTTTGAGAGTCCAAGGGAAAAAAGTTGACAGGATGCTCATCATATTTCTTAATTAAAAAGGAAAACAACCCTGTCTGTCCAAAATGGAATGGTTAAATCACCTGCAGAATAAACCTGGAGTCACCAAACTTTTTCTGTATAGAACCGGGTAGTAAATGTTGTAGGCTTGGTGGGCCATATGTCTCTTGTCTCAACTACTCAGCTCTACTCAAAGCAGCTATAGGCAGTAGTTAAGTGAATGGGCATGGCTGTGTTCCAGCAAAACTTTATTTACAAAAATGGACAGAGGGCTGGATTTGGCTTGCAGGCCATAGTTTGCCAGACATCAAGATACACTCTAATGCCATTTTTATAAAGTGTTTCAGCAGTCCACTGACTGGGAAAAGATACACAGCATGTAACCAATATTCAAAATATAAAATACCTTTATATATTTCATATTAAATATATTTACTAATAAGTTAAATGTTAATAAATATTAACATAATTTTGTATAGTTTATATTTACACTAAATGTTAACTATAATAAAATATATTAAATATTTAATGTATTAACATATACTAAAGGGTTATAAAATCCTTTAAATTAGTAAGAGAGACAATCCAGTAGAAAAGTGACTAAAGAATAAATAGGCGGGACTTCCCTGGTAGGTCCAGTGGTTGGGACTCTGTGCTTCCACTGCAGGGGGCACAGGTTCTATCCCTGGTCAGAGAACTAAGATCCCACATGCCACTCAGGATGGCAATCAATCAATAAAAAAAATAATAATAAAAATAAAATAAGGATAGGCAATGCACACAAGAGGAAAGTCCAAAACAATGTGGGGGGAAAAGATGCCTAAAACCCCTAGAATCAAGGAATGCAAAATTTAAAATTTGTTGCACACTTAACCAAGGGGATATATTCAAGAATGTTGTGATATTCTTTATAATAGTAAAAAATAAATAAATCCTAACTAAATGTCCAACAGGAAAAGAGTTAAGTAAATTGTTTATGTAAACTACATCAGTGAAAATGAACAAGAGCTGCATGTGTCAACATGGATGAGTCAGACAGTATTGAGCAAATAATGCAAGTAGCAGAATGCATATATTATTCTATATAAATACTATGTAAATAAGAAAGATGTAAACTGTTTAGAGATGCTGACGTGGTTAAAGTTTATACAGATATGAGAAAGAATGATAAATTCAGGAGAGCAATCACTTCTGAGGGATGGAAGGAAGGAGGGGAGTGTGATAGCTGATGGAGATGCTGAGTTCTAACTGGGTAATGTTCTGTTTCTCAGGCTGGGAGATGGGTGTACTTAGGTTGAACCATATGAAATTGCTGATGTTTGATTGTCTTGACTTTCAAAAATATTGATTTCATTTGGTTCAACTTACTATTTCTGTGCATTTTTTACAGAAAATATTACATAATTTTCAAAACTGCTTGAAAATTTGGCTAAAGAAAAATATTATTCAGCTACACTATCTCTGAAAATGACATTAATGACTGTGGGCACAAGAGGTGGACATTTGCCGTAATTGTGTTTATGTGATAAAAGTTAAAGCTTGTTAGGAACGTTTCAGATGCCCATCCAGTGTCAGCCTGTGATGTGCTGGTAAATGTTTAAGAATTTGTAGCATTTGCTGACTTCCTACCCTGGAAATTTAACCATGGCCATGCTGTTAAACAGCTCACAACATTTCTGAAGTTTTGACAACCTGCCCTTTTACACCACTATTGCACACCCGGAATATCTCCCTACCCTTCTTCAGCTCTTTTCTCTCTGTTCTGGCTCGAAGGATAACCAGCTCATTGTTCACATCTGCATTGGTAAATTAGGCCTCTTTTGATATGGTCCTGACAGGATGAAGCTCCAGAATTGGAGGTAGATTTGGGAGTTTGTTGATACAGGTCCTGGGAGTTAGAGTGATGGGAGTGGAAACCAATAACTCTAAGTGGTTCACAAGGTCTTTCTGGCCAGCTTTCAGTTCTTGACTTCTGGACCAAATTTCCTCAAGATCAACTGCCTAGGGACCACCTATTTTCTCATCCTCTTGATGCCTCTACAGTTTACACAACTTGCTACCTCTGGCTGCCTGGTTGTTTTTTGGGGGTTTTGTTTTTTGGTTTTTTGGTTTTGGTTTTAGGGTTTTTTTGTTTGTGTTTTTCTTTTATAAATTTATTTATCTGTATTTATTGGCTGTGTTGGGTCTTTGTTGCTGTAGGCAGGCATTCTCTAGTTGTGAGCGGGGGCTACTCTTCGTTGTGGTGTGTAGGCTTGTCATTGCAGTGGCTTCTCTTGTGGAGCACGGGCTCTAGGCGTGTGGGCTTCAGTAATTGTGGCTCGTGGACTCTAGAGCACAGGCTCAGTAGTTGTGCACACAGGCTTAGTTGCTCTGCGGCATGTGGGATCCTCCCAGACCAGGGCTCAAACCCGTTTCCCCTGCATTGGCAGGCGGATTCTTAACCACTGCACCACCAAGAAAGTCCCTGGCTGCCTTTTTTAGCAACAGAGAAGCATATGGTCATACCTTTCACTTCAGTAAAGTTGTAAGTGTACTAAGGTCTATATTAACATGTCTGTTGAAGCACAGAATGGTTTCCTATATGGTATTTGGAAGTTGTTTTGAATATGGGTTTTTTTGGTAAAATATTGGAAGTCACATCCCTAAAGAATGTGGGGAAACTTGGCTATTTGAGAATAGGCACAGAGGATGCATGAGAGAATGACAGTAAACACCCATAGGATGTAGACCTTTAAATAGTAATCTCTTTCTAGTGAATGCGTCGAGATAACTTGTTGTAATTGATAACTAAATTAGTTGACTTGGTGTAGAGAATTATATCTATGTCAGTGTTGGAAGATATTTTGTAGTTCAAGTTAATATACTAGAATAGCTAATTCTAAGTAACTTTATTATAATTTTCTTTCTCCAGATTTTAAACATTTTTTCTGAAATTTCATTTTTAAGTCTTTGAATATGTTTGAACTTTTACTGACATTTGGATTAAAATAACCCAGCTTTATTGAGGTGTGATTTATATATCATACAATTTACCCATTTAAAGTGTACAATTCGATGGCTCTTAGTATATTTACAGAGTTGTGCATCCATCACCACAATCAATTTTAGAAGATTTCATTACCTCAAAAAAGATATCCCATTCCCCTTAGACATCTCCCTCCAGTCTCCCCCTGTCCCCCAGAACCCTAGCCAATGACTAATTTACTTTCTGTCTCTATAAATTTGCCTCATCTAGATATTTCATATAAATGAGATCATAATGTATGATCCTTTGAAACTGACTGGCTTAGCAGTGTTTTCAAGGTTCATCAAGTTGTAGCATGTGTCAGTACCTCAGCTGTTTTTATTGCTAAATAATATCCTATGGTATGGATATACCACTTTTTATTATCCTTTCATCAATTGATGGATATTTGGCTTATTTCCTTTTGGGGCTATCAAGAGTGATACTGCTGTGAACATTTCTGTACAAGTTTTAATGAACATGTTTTCAATTCTCTTGTGTGTATACCTAGGAATGGAACTACTGGATCATACAGTAGCTATGTTTAACACTTTGAGGAACTGCTAGACTGTTTTCCAAAGTGGCTATACCATTTGACATTCCCACCATCATAAAAGGTATAAGTGTTCTAATTTCCACATCTTTACCAACAATTAATTACTATCCAAGATCTGGATGTTGTTACTGATATCCTGTATTGCCATAATGATAGAAAATGGGATATCCATGTTGTGCCAAAGTAAACACTATACATTCTGAGTTTGAATGGCAGTTTTTTCCCTCCAAGAGTATTGCTGCATTTAAAACTATGACATACTAATATCACTATAACCAAGACAGCATTTCTACCTGCATAAAGTGAGGCTCAGGAAAGTGAAATGTCAATTTGATTTTTTTTTAAATTTATTTGGTTGCATGGGGTCTTAGTTGCGGCAGGCAGGCTCCTTAGTTGCATCTCACCATCTCCTTAGTTGTGGCACACAAACTCCCAGTTGCGGCCTACATGTCCGATCCACTGCACCACCAGGGAAGTCCCGTCAGTTAGATTTTTACCTGTATCTCCCCCAGGACTACCAGTAAGAACACACCACACTAGGTCAGCCTGTCCCTGGGAGAGGAGGTGAGAAGCTATCTAATATCTTGATGACTGGAACAGAATTCCAATAGCTATTTTCTTCCGAAAACATAATGTCCCAAACAGCTCTTGTTCCAAATCACTGCCATAATCTCATAATAATTGCCTTTGTCTACTGGCTGCAGAGAAGTAAGTCCTGGACAATGGGAACTGCAAGGCAGCTTATACCCAGATTGCTCTGTCTATTTCATTTCGTTCCATTCCATTCCATCTCATATCATTTCACTGTGCCTCACAGCGTGCAGGCTCTCAGTTCCCCAACCAGGGATTGAACCTGGGCCATGGCAGTGAAAGTCCAGAATTCTAACCATTAGGCCACCAGGGAACTCCCCTGTCTTTATTATAAACAGCCTTCGTGGTGGCAGAACTGGCCATTCGAGGCCAGAGCTGTCCCTGAGCCTTCCACTATCAGGAACCTCTGGTTAATTTGATGCATCTAAAAAAATCAGTGTTTCCAGAACAAGGAATAGTTTCATTCTAGAAGCCAAAATAAAATATGGAAAGGTAAGTGACAAGAATTTCCAAGACTGGAGCTTTAGTTTTCTTTGTGTCTTGATCCATGGACAGGTTAATGTTCACTCGGCTGCTACCTTTTGCCCGGTAAGAGTCTCTAAATCACAGACTGATCTACAGCTTGCGTAATCTGAATCTGTGTTGTGCAGTTTCAAGATTTGAGCCAGGGGCCTGGCATTTGTTTTTATTGAGTATTTTCCCTTAACTGTGCACAAATAAAGCTTTTGATGATTGCTTTTTGTTTCTCATTGCTGGAAATAGTGTACATCATCTGAGGGACTTGGCTAATATGTATCTTAATGTACTGGTAGGTGAAAGGAAACCAATAAATGTTCTTAGGGAACTGTATAAATGTTCTGTAAAGAAACAGAACCATTAAAAGACATTTACATATACAAAGAGATTTATTATAATGAATTGGCTCACATAATTATAAAGGCCGGGAAGACTGGAGGCAATCAGCCTCCCGCAAGCTGGAGACCCGAGAAAGTTCCAGTCTGTGCCTGAAGACCTGAGAATCAATGGTGCAAGTCCAGGTCCTGAGAATGGGGGGAGCCGATGGTGTAAGGTCCAGTCTGAGGGCAGAGGACCAATGTCCAGATCAATCAGTCTGGCACACAGAGCAAACTCTGTTTTCCTCTGCTTTTCTCTATTCAGGCCCTCAGCAGATTGGATGATGCCCACACAGACTGGGCAAGGCAATCCTCTTTACTCAGTTTACCAACTCAAATGCTAATCTCAGCCAGAAACATCTTCACAGACACACCCAGAAGTAATGTTAAGCCCAGATATTTATCTGGGCACTGTAACCCAGTCAAGTTGAAATTATCCATCACAAGAGCAGTACTTTACATCTGTCTTAATCATCCTCTCACTTTCATATTTACTCATTACCACTAGTCACCTTCACCTCTAATTTTTCTCCCACTCAATAAACTGCAGTCTTCTCTTTCATAATGTGTTGTCTGTATATGTTTCCCGCCTCCCTTTTTTTTTTTTTTTTTTTTTTTTTTTTGGCTGTGTTGGTTCTTTGTTGCTGTGCTTGGTCTTTCTCTAGTTGTGGTGAGTGGGGGCTACTCTTCGTTGTGGTGCACAGGCTTCTCAGTGCCATAGCTTCCCATGTTGTGGAGCCCAGGCTCTAGGCATGTGGGCTTCAGTAGTTGCAGCACATGGGCGCAATAATTGTGGCTCACAGGCTCTAGATCACAGGCTCAGTAGTTGTGGCACACAGGCTTCGCTGCTCTGTGTCATGTGAAATCTTCCCGGACCAGGGCTCAAACCCCTGTCCCCTGCGTTGGCAGGCGGATTCTTAACCACTGCACCACCAGGGAAGTTGCTATTTACACTTTTTTTGTGTAACATTGATTATCCATGTGTAGATGTTTTTGTTGGCAGCCAACTTAGAAAAACCAGATATTCTGCTAAGAACATATTGTACTTCAATGAGAAGCATGTTTATTTAAGCTAAGACCTTGGGACTTCCCTGGTGGTCCAGTGGTAAAGAATCGACCTTCCAATGCAGGGGATGCAGGTTCAATCCCTGGTTGGGGAACGAAGATCCTACATGCCATGGGAGAAGCAGCCTACACACCATAACTACTGAGTCCACATGCCCTGGAGCCTGAGCACCACATTAGAGAGAGAAAACCCGAGTGCCGTGACGAAAAGATCCCACATGTCTCAACGAAGATCCCGCGTGATTTACTGTCGATTATCTTTCAGTGAGAAATAATGTGCTTGCGTTTCCTACTCATATTTTTATAATAGGTTTCCAGCCTTTACTAAATGTTCTCATAAAAGAACTCTCAGGGAACGTCTATGTAAATGAGAACCTAGAAATTCTCTCTCATATAGGGGTGACATGTCGCTTCTCTCCGTATTCCTGCCTCCAGTCCTTAACATATTGAGAGGGGAAGAGGCTTGGTCCTTTTGTTTACCTCACTCCCCAAGGGAGTCTGTTCTGTTGGCATTCCCTAAGGGCATCGTCTAAAACAGAGGTCCCCAGTCCCCGGGCTGTGGATTGGTACTGAGTGAGCAAAGCTTCACCTGCCACTCCCCATCGCTCCCTATCGCTCACATTAACCACCTGAACCATCTCCCTTCCCCACCCCCCAGTCTGTGGAAAAATTGTCTTCCATGAACCTGATCCCTGGTGCCAAAAAGTTGGAGACCGCTGCTCTAAAAGGCAGATGTGGAGGTCTTCCACTCTATGGCTTCCTCTGTGTGATCCACAGACTGGGTAAGAGTGCTCTGCGTATCCAGTTATTCCCATAAGCTTGTTCTAAAGTATGCCTTGGGAGGAAGAAAGCCATTCATTTTATCTTCCAACTCATTATGTTTGTTTTTTAATTTTTTTTAATTTTTATTTATTTTTGCTGCATCAGGTCTTAGTTTCAGCATGCGGGGTCTTTCGTTGTGGCGGGTAGGTTTCTCTCTAGTTGTGGCTCGAGAGCTCAGTAGTTGGCAGCTCGCGGGCTTAGTTGCCCTGCAGTATGTGGGATCTCGGTTCCCCAGCCAGGGATCCAACTGGTGTCCCCTGCATTGCAAGACGGATTCTTAACCACTGGACCACCAGGGAAGTCCCCCAAGTTATGTTTAATCTAGTTTTACGACTAATAAAGCAGGTAATCTAACCCCACCTGTCATCTCAATTTCATTCAAAACCCAGAGATGAGGTACAGTTAATTGGCACTTTTGAAACCCCAAAACATCACAATATAGATACAAATAGGATCCTAATAAATGAGTTTGGTCACAAATTCCTAATGCATATTTGTGACATACATATATACATACATCTACCTGTCTTTCCATCCCTCCTTTATTAAAAGATGGATTTAGGTCAACCATGAGCCAAAAAATAAAAAATTTGAAATGTTGGAGACCTCAGGTTAAATGGATTTGGTAGCCTACATGGTTAGTTACCAACCCAGTATCCATTCTCTGCTTTTACCAAGAGAATCCAGTTTTGGGGGGATAGAAATGTGTCAAGTTTTAAAAGCTTAATTTTCCCACTCTGTGCTTATCAGGAACCCTTTGACCTAGTTCTGTATCATATGTAAATGGAAATCTTTTACAGGGATTCTAGAAAAGCTACTGTTTTCAGATAAAAAGGAACAGACTCATCTGGCTTGGGTCTTTTACTCTTTATCCATTCCACCTTCTTCCCTGGAACACAGATGGGATAACTGGAGCTGTAGCAGCTATTTTTACAAAGAGGAAAAGCTCAAGAGAATTAAAGACCTAGACCCTGACATTCTTAAGGTGTTAAACCAACACCAGCTACTGTCTTCCACTGAACTTCTTGTTCTACAAGAAAAAAAAAATCCCTTTAGAATAAACCATAGTAAGTTGCTTTTTCTATTATCTGTTGCCAAATGTCATTCCTAAGGGATACAGTTTCTAATGGAAGAGATCACTTAGCCCCTGTGCTACAATACTACTCCCCTTTGTTCAGCTAACTTAGTAACATCCTGTCCTTACAGGATGAATCATCAAGGTAACAGTTCTACACATTATCAGAGGTTTAAAATGGGATTTGGCAAGTTTTTATACAATGTATGTAACAAAGAGTACATGAGTTTACAGCAGAACAAGTTGGTTATGGCAGTGAGGCACCTGTAAAAACCAGGAGTGTAACAGTTGATGTACCCCCAAAAAAAATAAAATAAAATAAAATAAAATAAAATAAAAAAAAAAAAAAACCAGGAGTGTGTTCAGTATCTACTTGAGTGATAGTTTGCGGTGTATTGCTGTAGTGACTACTACCAGTAGGATTTTGAAGTGGTTTGGTAGATGGTGATTGGTTATATTCATCTTAGAATAATAAGTATTCCCTAGCGGAGTTATATGCCACTTTCATTCTGTTTGACCTTTCAAATATATGCAAAATAGAATGGTACGCTGAACTCCCATAGAGTTACTACCCACCTTCAACAATTGTCAACTTATGGTCAAACTCGTTTCACCTATACTGCCACCCATCTCCCCACCCTTACCCCCTGCCGTGACCCACTGTATTATTTTGAAGCAAATCTGAGATATTTTGTCTATAAATGTGTTCCTGAAACATCAGGGCTATTTTTAAAAACATAGCCACAGATTCTCTTGCACAAGAGTACTGTCAAATATCCAGGTGGTGTTCAAATTTCTCAAATTGTCTTATAGGGAATTCCTTGGTGGTCCAGCAGTTAGGACTCCGAGCTTACACTGCCAAGGGTGTGGGTTCGATCTCTGGTCAGGGAACTAAGGTCCCATAAGCTGTGCAGCACGGCCAAAAAAAAAAAAAAAAGTCTTACAAATGATATTTTTGCAGTTGATTTATTTCCTTACTCCATTTTGGTTTTTTCCCTTGCAATTTATAAAGTTTCATGACTCCTTCATTTTGCTGATTGTACCCCATTTGGTCTTTTAACGTGTTCCTTTGTCTGCTGAATTTCCTGGAACTTGAAGTTCACCTGCTTTAAGCTGAAATTTTTTGTCAATAATTTTTCATAGGTGGCATTCACATTCTTTTGCATTGCTGTATTCTTCACAGCTATTTTTAAAATTTTATTTATTTTATTTATTGGCTGCAATGAGTCTTTATTGCTGTGTAGGCTTTCTCTAGTTGTGGTGAGCAGGGGCTAGTCTTCATTGTGGTGCGTGGGCGTCTCATTGCAGTGGCATCTCTTGTTGCAGAGCACAGGCTCTAGGCATGTGGGCTTCAGTAGTTGTGCCACACAGGCTCAAGAGTTGTGGCTACAGGCTCCAGCACACAGGCTCAGTAGTTGTGGCACATGGGCTTAGTTGCTCCACGGCATGTGAGACCAGGGGACGCACATTCTGGGACCAGGGATCGAAAAAATGCCCTGCATTGGTAGGCAGATTCTTAACCACTACACCACCTGGGAAGTCCCCTTCACAGCTTCTTAAGCAGTGTAGCACAATGATTGAAAAGGGGAGTCTTAGGGAATCCCCTGGTGGTCCAATGGTTAGGACTTAGCGCTTTCACTGCTGTCGCCAGGGTTCGATCTCCGGTCAGGCAAATAAGATTCCACGAACCATGCATCATGGCCAAAAAAAAAGAAAAAAGTAGTTATTATAAATTCCTTTAACTGGCCCTCAGAAAGCATAGCTAATAAATATTAATTTTTGGAGTATTAGTGCTTAAGCTACAGTAATAACACCTAATAATATCTTACATTTTAGCAATTTTTTTTTCCGGTTAGTAAACATTTTCATGTGTTTGATTTAATTTGATGCTCATAACAATTCAGTGATAGCATGACATATTATGCACATTTTTAGACAACAAAACTGAACTTCAGAGGGTTAAATGTCTTTTCCTAGGTGCCACAGCTCATCAGTAAAAGGGGCAGATCTTCTATTTGGTTTCCCATTCCAATATTGGGATTTGTTTTCAACATTATGACACTATTCAGAAACAAATAATATGCAATCCTAATAGATTGATTCTGGTAATTAATTGACGGCCTGTTTTTCTGCATATTTGGCCATGATGTAGAGTTTTTAGGAATTGTAGAATCATGTGACCCCACTCCAAAACAACCAGCTCCTGAAACGGCTGCTGAATGTAATGGCTGTTTTACCCATCTCTCACCTTTGAGTGAGCTATTTGGGATTCTGAACAGAATTTTAACCATTTTACTCTTGGGGTAGGCTTTGCAGGACATTTGGTCCTGTCCAAACATCCATAAGATATTTGGTCCATGACAAAAGGTCCTGATATTTGGTCTTGTCCAAAACCATGTGGCTTAGACCAAATCTGCTCATGGATGTTTTGAACAGGAACAGTTTTCAAGGACATTTTGATTTGGACCAAATGTCTTATGGATGTTTTAGACAGGACCAAGTGTCTGCTAACCAGAGTAGGTTGTAAGTCAGTTACTCTGAGCTTTCTTTGGAGGATTTTGGAGATGGAGGTAGGAACTTTAGAACTGTAAAAGTTCACCTCCCACTGGTCTCTATCCCATTCCCAAACAGTCAGTGAAAGATGGGGGAAATATTTCCCAATTAGTGACCTCTACAATAGGTAGTCACTGTTGTTTTTGTCCGTGTGAAACTGGGGTTTCAATAATAAGCAGTTGGGGCTTCCTAGGTAGCGCAGTGGTTAAGAATCCGCCTGCCAATGCAGAGGACACAGGTTTGATACCTGCCCCAGGAAGATCCCACATGCTGCGGAGCAACTAAGCCCGAGCGCCCAAAAAAATAAATAAATAAATAAATAATAAGCAGTTGGATTCTTTCACAAGAGTCATGCCTAAAATAGAGTTAAGGAGAAATGGAGTGGAAAGTCTATAGAAGAAAAAAAATCCCTAAATATAAATTAAAATTGTAAATTATTTAACATCACTTCATAATGCTTTCAGTTTGAGATTTGGGGATAGGAACTAGCACGACATTGTAAAGCAACTATACTTCAATAAAGCTCTGAAGGGGAAAAAAAGTAAACCAAAAAAATTAAAAAAAAAAAGAAAAGGTTTGGGGATAGGGAAGGGGCTTTCTAAAAGCCAGGCTTTTCAACTCCTTTTGCCAGATGCCTTCTAGGTGGCTTAAAATAGATAAGTGCAAAATATTCTAACATTTCAGTCAAGCCCTAACTCCCTTTTGTTCAGTGGTTTGCCTTTGATTCAAGCAAATTCATAGGTTCCAAATACTCTGTTCAACTTGGGCTAAAGATATGATTTGTAACATAATAAACCTAAAAAGTATATTTATACATTTATGAATTAAAGAATACTTTTGCTCTGCTCTCACTTGCTGGTGATTGGTTTTCCCCAGTAGTAGTTTTGATGAAAACCATGATTACAGATAGCCAATTGAACATTTAACTATTAGTGTAGTAAACATACCTACCATATCAACTCATGCCCACAACTAGCTTTTGTCTTCTTTCTGCTTACATGGCTTAAAATTAAAAGTGGGAAGAGATACACATTAATTTTCAATTGGCATTTAAAATTTGCTCTGGCTATGTTTGTTTTGTGTCTGATATCCACTTTTTAGGTTTTTTTATTTTTGTTTTTTGTTTTTAGCAGTTGACTAAGAGGAAGGATAGGGAAATTATGAGACACAATAATGAATGAATTTCTACCTCTAGAGAGATTTGCTAAATCTTGTGCTCAGAGTTCTCCAAAAGTATACATCCCCCGCCCAACCCCATTACTCTGAGGAGATAGAATTGCATTTATACTACCCTCCTTCTTTGTACAAAGAAGCTGTAGGAAGTCGCCCAGAGGTGGCTGAGACATGAGGTTGAGATTGAAACATCCCCTCTCCAAAAGTCAAGTTGGATGAAGAGTTAATTGCAACAGTTGGGAGAATAAAATCATTATGAAAGGAAAACAATTTAAATGGCATCGTCTTTAATTTGCTTTCTCCATATTTTCTGTAATGTATATGTTCCTTTTGGAATCCTTTGCTTCCATCTGTACACATCAAAAAGTATTATCTTTCCCTTAACATCTCGTTTAAATATTACCTTCTCTGTAAAGCCCCTCTTAATCCTTACTCCCGTAGTTATATTTTCTCTCTCCTATATCCCCAAAGCACTTTGTATATCTGCTATAACACTTATCAAAATCTCCCTTGTAAAATGGAAAAGTACATGTTTCTGACTTCACCATCATCGTGATTCTCAGTATCCATCACAGCCTAATACTAGTATATTCTGTACAAAGCTGAGACTCCGTAAATGTATATTAAATTAGAATGATTGATAATATTGTATCTTCTTGAGTAGTACAAGACTGGCCATTTATCAATAAAGTTTTAGAGGCTTGGGAGCTTGTAGAGAAATGGGAGGGGAAAGGAGGACCTGTGGATGAGGTTTATTGAAATAGAGAAGGTTTTAGAAGAGAGAAAAACAGCTCTATTACTGGTTCTTCTCTCTCTCTCTCTTTACATTGAAAAAGGTGCCCCCTCCTCTTGTTTCTTTGGCCAAATCCTGCATCTTTTCTCTGAATCCCACTCTTTTTGCCTCTTCAGAAACTTAAATCCATCATTTGTCAAAATCAGGCTCAATTTTCTCATCTTTTTATGCAGAGTGACTTCTACCTATCATTTAGTCTTTCCAGCAGCTTGAATAAGTAAAATGAAAGAAGGAAAAAAGAGTATAAAAATAGCTATCTTAACTATTCTCATACCTTCCTCTACCTCTCAGTTTCTGATATTTCTTAATATTTTCACATTTTTCTTTGAGACATTTTGAGGTAATGGCAAAATGCACACATCTACCTAGTTTGAATATCTTGAGCTTAGTTTTAATATTTAGCTGTTTAAAACCTATTAAAATATTTAAAAAAAACTAAAAAGTAGGAATACCAAATGCTGTGAGGATGTGAAACAACTGGAATTCTTATAAATTCCTCATGGGAATGCACATGATACAGGCACTTTGGAAAATAGTTGGTCAGTTTCTTATACGGTTAAACACATACCTACCATATTACCCAGCAATCCCACTCCTAGGTATCTACTCAAAGGAAATGAAAACATGTTCACACAAAAATCTATGCAAATATGTATAGTAGCTTTAATCATGGTCACCAAGCATTGAAAACAACCCAGATGTCCTTCAACAAGTATTGTATGAGGATGAGTCAAAAATTATCCACACTCTGGCTGTAGAATTTACAGAATTTTTTTTAATGAATTTATTTATTTATTTATTTATTTATTTATTTATTTATTTATTTATTGGCTGTGTTGGGTCTTCGTTGTTGCTTTCTCTAGTCGCGGGGAGCGGGGGCTACTCTTTGTTGTGGTGAGGGCTCCTCATTGCCGTGGCTTCTCCTGTTTCGGAGCACGGGCTCTAGGCGCGTGGGCTTCAGTAGTTGTGGCACATGGGCTCAATAGTTGTGGCTCAGGGGCTCTAAAGCGCAGGCTCAATAATTGTGGCACACGGGCTTAGTTGCTCCGTGGCATGTGGGATCTTCCTGGAGCAGGGATTGAACCTGTGTCCCCTGCATTGGCAGGCAGATTCTCAACCACTGCACCACCTAGGAAGCCCCAGAAGTTTTAATATAACTGGAGTGCGGATAATTTTTGACTTACCCTCGTAAATGGATAAACAAAGTGTGGTACCTCCATACAATGGAATACTACTCAGAAATAAAAAGAAATGAACTACTGAATCACACAGTATAGATGAATTTTAAATGCATTTTGCTAAGAGAAAGAAGCCAGACCTAAAAGACATATAATGCATGATTTCACTTACATAACACTCTGGAAAAGGCAAAAAGCTATAGGTAGGAAAGCAGGTTGGTGGTTGCCAGGATCTGTGGGAATGGAGAGAGTGGGTCTCTATTATTATGTATCATGGGGGAATTAGGTGGGTGATAGAAAGTTTGTATAGGGAACTGTGGTTAGTGGACACACAATTCTATGCATTTGTTGAAAACCCATACACCTGTTTACCACAAAGAATAAACTTTATATAAATTTAAAAAACCCACCAGGACGTGGCAAGAAGGATGGGCTACAGATACTGACAAATGAATCTAAGTGTATTACAAACGAGTCACATAACCACACTGAAAGGAGTTAAGTACTCTAGTTAGTAAATTTGTTTCTCACTGGGGTGTAGGTTAGAAATTCTGAAAGGACTTTACCTACTTTTAATAAGTAAATACATTGTAGACAATCAGAGCCAGATTTCTCACCTGGAGAAAAATTACAAATAAGGAAAGAGTATTCATTCTGCTGCTAAACTGGAGTCAGAGGTGTCAGTATGGACTCCTTTATTTATAGATACAGATAAATATAGACATGTGCATGCATTATATTTACACATAATTTTTTCCTACCTCCACTGAAAGGGGCTGCAAGCAGTGGGACTCCAGTAACAATGAGGCATATTTAGCATCGAGATTTGATTTTTAAATGCCATTCTTTCATAAAAGGAATCAGGGCTCCTTGGAGAACTAACTGATTTCACGGCTAGAGTAGGGAAAACAAAAGATGAGACTAGAGCATTTGGTGGTGCCAGCACACTAAACAAAACAAAACAAAATGCATATCAAAGGGACATAAAAACCATCCAGAACGCCCAAAATGAAACAACTTGAAGAATAAAATATTGATAGTGTTGATATTTAATTATCACTCAAAGAAAAAGGAAATATTCATGAGTCCATACTGATGTCAATAACTAAACAAATAAAGAAATGGGTCGGGTCGGGGAGAGAAGTGACAGCACTTTCTTTCAGAAGAATTTCAATTATAAACACAAGGAATGTGAGAAATAGAAAAAGACCACCAGAATGCAACAGTATCTTGCTACAGGCAAAATAAGATCCACCAAGGAGTGGGAAGAAGTTTAAACAGAAACAGGGTATCTGCACAGTCTCAGAGTAGCCCCCCTCCACCCACCCCAGAGTATCACATAATTACAAAGGGAAAATTAGGAACTTTACTGTGGTGAGTCCTGGCTGGCATCACCTCAGTCAAGGGATCAAGGTTAACATCACCACACTGATCAACACGTATTTTTTTTCCCTACCCTAAACCCAATGTGTGTGTGGTTTTTTTTTTCTTTTTTCTTTTTTTTTTTAGCTCTTTACTGGAATATAAATGCTTTACACTGTTGTGCCTGTTTTCTCTGTACAACAAAGCAATTCAGCTCTATTTATACATATATCCCCATATCCCCTCCCCCTGAGACTCCTTCCCACCCTCCCTATCCCAGCCCTCTAAGTCATCACCCATCATGGAGTTGATCTCCCTGTTTTATGCAGCAGCTTCCTGCTAGCTGTCTATTTTACATTTGGTCGTGTATATATGTCAATGCTACTCTCTCACTTCATCCCAGGTTCCCCTTCACCCCGCCAACCCATGTCCTTAAGTCCATTCTCTACATCTGCATCTTTATTCTTGCCCTGTCACTGGGTTCATCAGTACCATTTTTTTAGATTCCATATATATGAGTTAACATACAGTATTTGTTTTTCTCTTTCTGGCTT
The DNA here is from genome assembly GCF_030028045.1 of Hippopotamus amphibius kiboko. Taxonomy (NCBI): domain Eukaryota; kingdom Metazoa; phylum Chordata; class Mammalia; order Artiodactyla; family Hippopotamidae; genus Hippopotamus; species Hippopotamus amphibius. Next base: position 75,656,290 of record NC_080196.1, on the reverse strand, counting down.
ACTTTGCTCTGTATGACAGATGCTAGGTCCACCCACCTCCCTACAAATAACTCAATTTCATTCCTTTTTGTGGTGGAGTAATATTCCATTGTATATATGTATCACATCTTCTTTATCCATTCATCTGTTGATGGGCATTTAGGTTGCTTCCATGTCCTAGGTATTGTAAATAGAGCTGCAATGAACCCAATGTGTTTTTGATAGAGAAAGCTGCATTAGTAATAAAATGTCATTTGGTTTTGATTTGGTTTATAATAGTAAACACCTTTTCATAGCAACATATTACATTTCTATAGCACTTTAATTGTTCATGAAGCATTTTCACATATATGTTATCTCTTTAATCCTCATTATAACTCTGTAAGATTGATATTACCATCTGCATTTTTTTTAAAGCATTTGCATTTTATAGATGAAGAAACCAAAGCCTGGACATGATAAATGATTTCCTTCAGGTCAAATGGTGAATTAGTAGCAGAGCCAAGAATCAATCTCAGGTACTCTGAATTTCAAGTCCAAATTTCTTTCCCAAGAAATGATCTTAAAAATACTAGGAACTGGACTTCCTAGGTGGAGCAGTGAGTAAGAATCCGCCTGCCAATGCAGGGGACATGGGTTCAAGCCCTGCTCTGGGAAGATTCCACATGCCACGGAGCAACAAAGCCCATGTGCCACAACTATTGAGCCTGTGCTCTAGAGCCCGTGAGCCACAACTACTGAGCCCATGTGCTGCAACTATTGAAGCTCACGCGCCTAGGGCCTGTGCTCCACAACAAGAGAAGCCACTACAATGAGGAGCCTGCACACCACAATGAAGAGTAGCCCCCATTCGCAGCAACTAGAGAAAGCCCGTGTGCAGCAACAAAGACCCAACACAGCCAATAAATAAATAAAACAAAATAAATAAATTTATAAAAAAAAACTAGGAACTATGATTAATGATTATAAAGAGCTCTAGGTAAATACAGAGAATATTAGGCATTTTTACTTTATATATTATATCTATATATCTTATCTATAATATCTATTCATATATTCTAGAATGTATATCATGAAAACATATATAACAGTTTACATCATATTTTTCAAAGGGTCCCTTTAGAGGTTTCAAAGGCCATACTGGAACATTTCCATATGGCATTAGAAGAAAAAAAACATAATCAGAGTCCAGGAATTAAGCACTATGCATGCTCCATTTTGAGCCTGAAAAAACAGAGAAAAAAAACCTGAAACTGTCTGCCCATAGGTAGAGTAAAGCAGATAAATGGGATATTTAAAATTTGCAAAAACCAGTTAGTAAGTTGGCAGTTTAAAAGAGAATAATGCTCTTTTGTGATTATTCAGATCTGTTAATATGCTGACAGCCTGTCTATTCACATCCAGCTGGTATAAGTCCTTGGTAATATAATCAACAATAAACTGGAAGTATAGATGGAGTAGATATGATTATTGTACTGCTTACGAAATTTGGGTACCAGTATCTGACTCCAGGGGAAGTCAACCCTTTATGGAAGGCACAAATATACAGTTGTCCTGTAATAAGTTAATACTGAGTCATGGTCTTAAATGACAGTGAAGTCTTTCTTATTTGATCCAAGCTATTATCTTCATTTAAAAGAGATATTCAGTGAGGTAAATTAGTCTTGTCAAATTCTTGCCATTTACTTTTTTCTAAGTAATTCCCACATTTAAGTGGTTGAAGGATAGAACCGGAAAAAGTATCAGTTTCAGAATAGGGATAAATAGCACAGGTGAATAATTCACAGCTTGATAATTCATATGACAAAAGTGAAAACATCATTTTTTATCATCACAAGGCCTTGAATACATAAATATCAATCTCTTTGCTTAGAAATAAAATTTGAAAGAAAAGCAATAAGATCAATTATATACAGCAATTTTTACTGCATTAGGTATCAATGCTGATATCAACATTATATTGTAGGACAAGAAATACCAGCTTCTATTCTATACGTTGGCCTCTTTGTAGCAAGGGTTAGGACCAAAAGACTGTCTTTTAGGTGAGATCTAGAGGTGAAATAGCATGTTTCCTAAGCATTCTTTATCACCTGACCTTGCAAATTGCCCTCATTGACTCCAAATTAAATTCTAAGAAGCTGAGTGTTTACCTTGTGACCAGCACTTTGTCAGCTTCAGAGCAACAGTGAGATTTTTAAAAATTACCATTTTGACACTGAAGTCTACAGGGGAAACATGCTGCTTCAACAGATGTTCTCATTGGAGCAAGGTTGCAAAAACCCCTCCTCTCCCCACTCCTGACTTGTATGTAATATGTAACCTTCCGTCACGGCCAGGGCCTAAGGTTCAAGTATTATTAAGTATTCGGTATCATTAATTAATAATAAACCTAATACAAGGCAGACACCATGCTGGCCCCAGGGAATAAAATGAAAAGCAAAGAAAATGTTTCCTGTCTTTAGTGTGCTCACAGTCTGCTGGGGGAAAGCAGGTAAAGAAGCTATTACAACTAAGTGTGACAACTGCCACAAACAATAGTGACTTCTTTTAACTTCTAGTAACTTCTAGAATTTCAGTGTTTTTCAAAGTATACATTGCAACCCATTAGTGGGTCTCAAAAGTGCATGTTTAGAGTAATTTTTAAAAATAATAAAATTTGATGCACAAAAAGTAGAATGCAATGAGCTCCATATACCCATGGCCCAGATTTAAGAATCAATGAGAATTTTTCACTTTCCCACTTTCATTTAAAAAAGGAAAATGGGATAGTTGAAAGTTAAATAGAGCAGACTAGAACAGGATGGGCTACAAAATATGAGAGTATATCGCACTATGAGTACTGCACGAAGTAAGAGTAAAAGATTGTTCTATAAAAGGCACCGGCAGAGTCCATTGACAATTCCCTGGAAATAAAAATAGAAGCTGGGTAATAAAATAAAGTTTAACCTTTTTTTTTTTGGTTTCTTTTCCTTTGCACTTAGTGTAGTTTCACTTGCTCACAGGCTGCCCAGTGCAGAGGCCTCGCACCCAGCCTTTCAGACCAGGGTGCCTCCTGCAAAATGGCTGCGCGGGTTCTTTACTCAGCCCAGCAGGCCACGTGCCGGGGTGCTGCGCCAGCCACTGCGACCTGCAGGGGGAGCAGTGCAGTTGTGCGCCTCCAGGAGAACTCCGCCCCTCCCCCCGCTGACCAGATCCCTGTAAATCAGCCTTGCCCACGGGTATGGGGAGGGGGTGCGGGTGCTCTAGCCTGGGAGCCTGTGGTTCTTTGATTGAAGACTAAACTTCTCTTTGCTTCGGAAGCAAACTGAACCAAACTTGGTCGTGTGCTTTTGGCTCAAAAGACACCATCCAGAAGGTCCCTTGTTGGGGACCGACTGGGGAGGGTCTGTAACAAAATGTATGTGTTTGCACTGGGTTCAAGATATAAAAAAACGTATAGGACGCTGTGAAAAAGGAAAGAAGGAAAAGAGAGCCCGTGTACCCATTTGTATCCCTGTTTCGAAAACAATGCTCTGTGAGACTTTGAAAAAATGTTTACTGATGATAATAACCAAGAGAAACTGAGGAAATAGTTTTAGAAAAAATTCCAGGATATTCTTAAAATTAACTTATCCAATCAAGATAGTATTTGCATTCTTACACAAACCACTGTTATTCAGCTAATCTTGACTAAGGACCTACTCTGTTCCAGGCAATATCTAGGTGCTTGGGATGTAGAAATGATTAAAACACAGCCCTTCTTTCTCAGAGCTTATTAGTGTGTAGAGAGAGAAACTGCCAGGGAGAATAGTTTATCCTCCACATCAACACTCGAAAATACTAATTTCATTATAACTAACACACATGCACCATCACATGCATGTAGAGCTATATTTTATTTTTGTTTATACTAATAAGAACCTATAGATATGAATCAATACATTTTTTCATTACATAACCTATCAGAAATATCTTTATAAATCAGTACATACAGGGCTACCTCATTATTTTTGATGGCTCTGTCATGTGAATGTCATGATTTACCCATTCCCCTACTAAACAGGTTGTTATCCTAAGTGTCCAAAGCTGCCCCAAACCTACATCTTCACACACCCTTGCTAGATTTTCTATAGGATAGATTCTTTACAATGGAATTGCTAAATATGGTTGCTCTCGTATTTTAACTGTCAAAATTTTTTGCCTTCCAAAAAAGAATTGCTAGTTAACATACCTACCACCAATTTGAGGAACTATTTCCCCACACCATCACCAACATCATGTATTACTCATCCTGCACGTTATAAAACTCACAATTTCATGGTCACAAATACCTTCGTTTTCAACTTTTGCATTTCCTAAATCACTAGTGAGATTGTTCACCTTTTTATACACTTATTGGCTATTATTCTGTGAGTATGTTTTGTATATCCTTTGACCATTTTTTAAATCAGGTATTTAATTACTAAGTTTTAGGGGTTCTTTAGCTATTTGATATAGTAGCCTTTTATATATTGCAAATATCAATTTTTTGTGTGTGATTTGTATTTTACTTTTGGTTACAGTAGTTTTGTAGAACTGAAGTTTTTTTTTTTTTACCTTTACGTGAACATATCTGTCATTTTTGTTGTGGCTTCTCATTTTTATATTTTGCTTAAGAAGGACTTCTCCATTCTAAAATTATGAAAATAACTTCCCATATTTTCATTAGTACTTTTATGAATTTAAAAAGTGTTCATCTCATTAATCTAGCTGGAATTAATTTTTGTATGTAGAGGGAGGTGAGGGGCTACCTACCCAAATCTGACAATGGCCAATGGGTAGACAATCATCCTGACATAATTTAAAATCTTCACGGTAACTCTGAAAGGCAGGATCAGCCTCACCTGAACCATGCCAACTGAAAGTTACTATCACTATTGAATCAGAATACATGCTGAATAGACAAAAAAAAAACACTGTCATTATAAGTGTTGTTCTAGACACAGTTACATGGGAGTCTACAAGTACATAAGCAGGAACTCTCCAAAAGATGGCATTTTTAGCAAACAATTTTGTGTTAATATGCTTTTATCACATGGCTCTCTTATACCTGGGCAAATATATACATATTTTATAAATGGCAGAAATAGTAAAAAAAAAAAAAAAAAAAAAAGGAGGGAAAAGATATTGAGTGGTACCGAAGATATCACTGTGGCCTGGCTAGTTCAACAACCACTGCAATCCCCTCTCCCCTGCCTGCCTCCACTACAATTGGTAAAGCCTACATACTTGATTTCCCAGCCTCTCAGTCAACCAGGGTGACCATGTGACACAGGTATGGCCAATAGATATATGTGCAAGTCTTCTGAGAAAGCTTTCACTTTCCCAAAAGGGCAGATGTGTCTGGCCCCACTCCTGCCTTTTTCTTCTCTGAATACAAATGTGATGTCTGAGCTGCAGCAGCCATTCTGTGTCTAGGAGAAATACCCTGCCTGCTAGGGATGTGGCAACAGAAAGAGCCTGTGTCTTTGATGACACTGATAAACACCTACATCAGCCCTGGCCAGCTTACCTGGAGGCCTCTTGTGATGCAAGATAATTAAATATTGTTATACCTAAATCACTGTTAGATGGGTTTCCTGTAGCTGAAAGTATTTTTTATTGGTACAAATGGTGGGACCCCAATATTCTGGAAACTGTGAAACAAAACAGCTTTAATATTTCTTACTAACGCATTTATGAAATTATCATAAATTACTTTCTAGGGATTACTTCTTTGTGGATAAAAACTCACAAAGCAACAATTTGAAATGGTAGAATTTATTTAATATAATGATATATATGTATGCACATACACTATTTAAAATATAAGTATGTGAACTATAATCATTATAAAACGTCAGCCTTAATTTAATATTATCAGAGTAAAACAGCATGTATAGAAGTCTAACTGTTGCATTTGCCTTTTAAAGTTAAAATACATAAAAGATTTAGCACATTGTATTTTATCTTATTTCAGTTTGCATGTTACCATCATTAGGTATAAATACACTTAGGAATGTGCCAACTTATAACTTACATTCAAATAACCAAAGTCCTATTACAATTATTAAAGTACCATAAATCACCTAAAATAAGTAATCTACAAAAATACTAGCCTAAATTAAAACCCTGAGGAATTAAAATCTTTTTACACAATAGTTTTTGTTAAGTGCAATTCCATATTTGTACTACTTTACTTAAGGTCATACTTGGTAAGGCATAGTAAAAATAAAATCTACATAAGTTACAATCTAAATCTATATTTTATTTCTTGCTACAAAGTTGTTTTGTTTCTCCAAAAAGTAGTTTTTGCAGGTCATTCGGGACCTCTTCACCACCTGCTGGCTTATTTGCTTTATATACAGTAATTAAGATTTGTGCAGTAAGCTGAGCTGCCTTTACACGGTGGTTTAGACAAAATGCACCTGAAGAACTACATACTAGAGAGTTCATGTCCATGTTCAACCATGGCCTGCACAAACTGCTTGAAGACTCGATCCATGTAAGTGGACTGCCTTGGCCAGATTCCCTCCAGAAAACCGATATGGCCTCCATAAGAAGTAAGGACCAAAGCAACATTAGGGTTTTGCTTAGCAGTTTCTATTGGAATAGCTTGACAAAAAGTGGTGGCAGGGTGGGGATAATAGAAGGGAAGGAGAGAGAAAAATACATAATTATTACCAGTTTTTGTTAGGAAAAGTATATGTGTTCTCATTTGCAATCATTATAAACCAAAACACCATTAGACAAAAATATTCATAATGACTATGGCTAATGGAATAAGTCTAATTTATACCAACTGCCTATATTCTTATAACAGTTCATGTTCACAGGTATGTACTGGACCGTCATTTTTGAAAGAATCAATCGAGTATTTAATCATGACACAAAAGTATAGGCCCAGTCTTGTTTTGAGAAATTAAATAATTCAAGAAATGGTGAATACTTACTTTATGCTATAAGATTCCCATTTAGGTGCTACACCAAGGAAAAAACCTAAACTAATCTTATCACCTTTGTGAGAGATATAAATTCATTATGTATGACTTTGGTTAACTTCCCATGAAGTTAGATTCCTGAGGCCAATTGGTGGCTGTATTAAGGATCCAAGATTATACATATGATTTATAAAAACATATACAGATGGCAAAAAAGAATGGCATAAAATACTCCCAAGTGGTAACAGTGTTTATCTTTGGGTGGTAAAACATTGGTGATTATTTTTTCTTTCTTTGTTTTTTTCCTTCTTTGAATTTCTATTTATAGTCAGGATAAAAAAAACCTTTACTTTGAAAATATAATTGCTGTATTTACATTAACTCCCCAGTAAGGACAGTCTCTTCAAATGCTCTATAAAATCTATGCTGAGTAAAAACTTTAAAGGACATGAGTTAAAGCTGTTTTATTTTTATTTTCCCCCCAGGCTTAGAGTTCAAACAGTGAAAACGTTTTGATTTAAGATCTATAATGGATCACAACCTGGCATGAGAAGTGTTTTGATTTCAGATACTGCTAAATTTTATATCCCTAATTAAGATAACATGGTTGATCCAATAATTAGACCTTCATATCTTGGGTAGAGTCTTAAGGGTGAATGTGTTCATTAAAGGTAAGATCTCCTTACCTGACACCCTTCCAATGAAGGAAAGTAAGCTGACACACTAAAGGAGAACTGAGACCCTTCCAAGACAGAGCTGCTGTGGGGCCCAAACTGCATGTTCAGCTGATGCTCTAAGTTGGACCTCTCAGGGAATTCCCTGGCCTTCCAGTGTTTAGGATTCTGTGCCTTCACTGCCAAGGGCTGGGAAACTAAGGTCCCACAAGCCTCAGGGCACAGCAAAAAGAAAAAAAAAAAAAAAACCAACACTGGACCTCTCACTACATTCCTTGAAGAATAAACCTAGAGACCCTAAATCAAGGCCTAGGAAAGCCAGTCCTTGTCCTAAATGCGTCCTGAACTCACATCCTTATCCAGCTACACCTAAAACACCTATCTTGGGATCAGGTGTGAGAGCTTAAGGGGAGGGGCAGGTGAAATGACTGATACTATTTTTGCTTTTCCTTTTTCACCTTATACTAAGGGCTTAGATTAAGAGTGCTTCATTTGTCTCTTATGGAATTATTAAGAGCCCCAATTTCACACTCTGGATACACTCAGGAATTTCTAACACACTGATAGTTACAGTCATGTCAGAAGAACAAAAGGCTCGGCCATTCAAATCATGTGAAAGATCTGGCTGCCTGTGGTCTCAAAATACAGACAACTGTCCATTATTTTAATGTGGCGAGATGATTTTAAGGGCTTGGGAAAGAATAAGAAATAATGAGCTTAAACTTCAACCAAGTGGGTCAAGACAAGTCAAATGCTGGGAAATTTTTGTTGGTGGAAGAAGGGTCCGTGAAATATAAAAATAGATGGCGAAATACCAGACTTCCTTAATCTAATGAAAATAGGCTAAACAATCTCCATATAATGCAACTGATATTAAAGTTCACAGTTTAGGGAATTCCCTGGCCGTGGTTAGGACTCTGCTCTCTCATTGCTGAGGGCCCAGGTTCAATCCCTGGTGGGGGAACTAAGATCCCACAAGACTGAACGCCACGGCCAAAAAAAAAAAGTTCACAGTTTAACTTTTTGATTTGTGGTCAAAGACCAAAAGTTCCAGCCATCTAAAATCACTTGATTTAACCATAAATCACACAATAAAATAATATCCCCTAGAAAGATGGTAAATGACTTTTTTAAAACATACTTTGGGGATTTTCTGAAATTTGAGCAACACATATGTGCTGTGCTTGTACTCAGAATAACTTTTTTAATGAAATACTTGGGGAAAATGTTTTTAAAGTATTTAGGGGAGATATAAAGAAAAACAGTTGTATAAAAAGCTTTGTGAAATTTCATTAGAAAAAAATTAGAGGTCAAGTCTACTTATCCTTAAGATAGTATGATCACTTCTAGGTAACTTACATTGCTTTAATGCATGAACACATGCACATATATGTTACAAAATTCCATATTTCTTGAATTAAGAGAACAAGGAAGTTAATTTGGTCATAATTTTCTTTTATACAGTATCCGGGGGAAAACAGACTCTTTCCCTTTGAATATGACCTTATAGTTCGAATATACTCTTATAGTCTGACTATGCTACATTCATTGAGTTATCCAAGGACATCATATTCATAAGTCTCAAGCTCTCTTCTAGGTTATAAGGGGAGAAAAATTCCAAAGCCTTCTGTATAAGAACCTCAGGAAGAAGGGACTTTCCTGGTGGCCCCGTGATTAAGACTCCATGCTTCCACTGTAGGGGGCACGGGTTCAAATCTGGTCAGGGAACTAAGATCCCGCAGGCTGCATGGCCAAAAATAAATAAATAAGTAAAAATAAAAACAAAAACAGTAGAAGTTCCTCTTTAAAAAAACAAAAAACAAAAAAACCTCAGGAAGAAAAGGCAAGTGATGACAAGGTACTCTTGAGGCAAAGATACTGCAACATCATCTGTCCAAAGAAGAGTTATTTGATAAGAAGGAAAAGTTGTAAAAATGAGAACAAGCAAAATATTGAATCATAATTTGTTCTGAGGCTCTCCCAGTAGACTAGATAAGGGTCTATGAAGACGTTTAAAGTGATCTGAGACATTTAGCTACTAAATTATGAGTATCAAGGTTTTTTTTTTTTGTTTTTTTCTGTTTATCACAGTGGAACACATTATACAACTGACATTTTGTGGCTGATTACTATATTTTCCTAAAAAGAACAATATTTTAAAACAGTTAATTCATGTCAAAATGTATACAAAGACGTTAATTTTACCATGACTGGGTGAAAAAACATCATCCACAGAATTCAGACACAACACTGGAATCCCTACTGATTTCAGTCTACGATTTGGACTGGCATCACTATAATAATCGTCAATTGTTCGGTAGCCAAACATGACTGAAGTGAATCGCTTATCAAATTCTCTTATGGATTTAGCCTGAAAAACAAAAACTGATTATATTTATTCTCGGACTTAAAAGAGGAGATAAAAGTATTACATAAAGTTTCTCTCCTACCTTCATGACATGATCCATGTCAATTTGTTTTACAAACATATGCCGGTGCCTGGAAAAAAAGAATTTCCAAAGTAAAAATATTCAGGTCATTTCCATCTCAAACATACCTAAAATACATAATAATAAGTAACCAAGCACAGGGCATCAAGTTGTCACTCAATAAATATTTACTTAATCAGACATGGCAGGAATACATTGATATTTGTCCTGAAAACTTTTTTTTAAGTTTTTTTTATTGAATGATTCTTTAAATTCTATAGTGCTTTACAATTGTCAAAAGTTTCACACACATGATTTCATTATATATATGTTATATCCCCTTTTTAAAAATCCCCTACCTCTATATTGGTAGAGGTAACCACTCCCCACTGGTAACCACTACTTTGTTCTCTGAAAGTTTGCTTTTTTGTTTCATTCACTAGCTTTTTGTATTCTTTAGATTCCACACGTAAACCCTATCATACAGTATTTGAAGTACATGAGACATTTTTAAAATTAATTAATTTATTTATTGGCTGCATTGGGGCTTTCTCTAGTTGTGGAGAGCGGGGGCTACTCTTCGTTGCAGTGCGGGGGCTTCTCAGTGCGGTGGCTTCTCTCGTTGCGGAGCACGGGCTCTAGGCACACGGGCTTCAGTAGTTGCGGCTCTAGAGCGCAAGCTCAGTAGTTGTGGCACAGGGGCATAGTTGCCTGGCAGCATGTGGGATCTTCCTGTCCCAGGGATCAAACCCATGTCCCTTGCATTGGCAGGCAGATTCTTAACTACTGAGCCACCAAGGAGGCCCAAAGACATTTTTTAAAAATACTTTTTCTTAATTGAGGAAGAAGGAACCAGTTCTGCAATAATAAACAGAAGTGTTGTTTCATAACAAATTGTACCTCCACACTGATGCTATTAAGCCAATTTGGCCAAAAAGGCCTCACTTAGGCCAGAAGCTTTTGATATGGTAAATCAACTGAAGATTTACCTTATTTTTTAAATTGCTATACTGAAAATTAGAACTTAACTTTTTTTATACTTTAAAAATATTTTTTTTATTGGAGTACAATTGCTTTACAATGTTGTGTTAGTTTCTGCTGTACACCGAGGTAAATCAGCTATACATATACATATATCCTCTCCCTCTTGGGTCTCCCTCTCACTCCTCCCCGCCATCCCACCCACCTAGGTTGTATACTTATATTTTTTAAAATAAATTTATTGATTTAGTTTATTTTTGGCTGTGTTGGGTCTTCTTTGCTGTGCCTGGGCTTTCTCTAGTTGTGGTGAGTGGGGGGCTACTCTGTGTCACAGTGGGCAGGCTTCTCACTGTGGTAGCTTCTCTTCCAGAGCACAGGCTCTAGGCTCTCAGGTTTCAGTAGTTGTGGCTCATGGGCTCTAGAGAGCAGGCTCAGTAGTTGTGGTGCACGGGCTTAGTTGCTCTATGGCATGTGGGATCTTCTTGGCCCAGGGATTGAACCCGTGTCCCCTGCACTGGCAGGCGGATTCTTAACCACTGTGCCACCAGGAAAGCCCTGCATACTCATTTTTAAATGTTGGTTATTTTTCTTGTATGACCCATATTTCAATTCAGATCATTCTCTTCACTTTTCTTGTTACTGTTCCCCATTTCAATGACCACAAATAAAAATATGATTCTGTAGTATTTTTAGCAATACTTTATAGTTGACATCTGTAACGTTAACAGGTGAAGTTTTTTTTAATAAAGTACTTTTTTTTTTTTTATTCTTTTTTCTAGTTGTGGCGCACGGGCTTAGTTGCTCTGCAGCATGTGGGATCTTCCTGGAGCAGGGCTCGAACCCCTGTCCCTTGCATTGGCAGGCGGATTCTTAAGCACTGCGCCACCTAGGAAGCCCCAGTACTTTTAAATTAAGGTATGTATATTGTTCTTTCTTTTCTTTTTCTTTTTTTTTTTTAATTTTTGGCTGCATCATGTGACTTCTGGGATCTCAGTTCCCCAACCAGGGATTGAACCTGGGCCACAGCAGTGAAAGCCCTGAATCCTAACCACTAGGCAATCAGAGAACTCCCCAAAATAGGTTAAGTTTAATCCAGTGTCTAATGTCAACTTTTGGGATAACTATGGTTTTCAATTAAGTTATGTACCAATTAACTGTACTTTTTATTTAGAGTTCATATTTAAATTTGTCAATTCACTTAAAAATGCATGGTAACAGTTATCAAAAAATAAACAGAAGCATCCCATGTTCTTTGTTACCATACTATTTAAGTGTTAGAAGATACCCAAACGATTTCAGAAAAACTAATCAAAGATAATATTTTGGTAATGTTAAGAACTGTGGGGGCTGAATATCTGTATTTTAGAGGCATTCTCCTAAGCCTCTAAAACATACTATATTCATAATACATGTTTAAAAAATCATATTATTCAGCTCTGAAGACTCTTAGCACATTATTTACTACCTAGGGGAGAATTAGGTACTAATAAGATAAGCAACAAGTAGCAAATCCAGGAAAATAGTCCATAATGTTATTCAACACATTTGATACAAATCTTTTCATTCTTTCAGAACAGTGATGAAATGGTGATCTTCAAAGTGGGACACAGAGCCTAGAGGTTGTACAAGGTAATCCACTGGGGTACAGAAAGACAACATTAGAGCTTTTATCTCTATTTTTAGCTTATATGTAAAATCTTTTTATTTTTGTATATATTAACGATAGAAAGAACATTTTGGTGCAGTAGTAAATGTATGTAATGCAAATACATACATACATTAGCAGTGTTATGCTTGAAAACATTCAACTGCGGCACATAATCCAAAAAGTTTGGAGACATCAGGTGTTAAAGGTGACTCACTTATTAACAGAAGACTGGAGGCAAGTTGTCAAGTAATAATTAAAAAGCAGCCAGTTCAGGGGTTTCTCCAATGACTCCGAGCAGGCAAAAGTATTCCAACCAACGGAAAAAGTTGCAGCTGCCTTCAAAGGAGTTTTTGGCCCAATTTTGCCCAGATAATTTAAAAGCAGCATTCTAAAATGAGGAAAAACAGAAAACTCAGTGATGAATTTGTTTTCTCTCTCTCCAAACATCCCATTTCTAATTGTGGACTTTAACTATGGAGAAGAAAAATATAAACCAATGTTCAAGTCCTTTATCTTGGAAAACCATGCTAATATCTCTATTTTTTCCTTATATTCACACATTTATCTTGCAGTCAGTTATATGAGAATGGGACAAAGCATACAGTTATTAACTTATAGATGTATCTTTCTATGAAGTAAAACATAAGAAAAATCCACCGGAAGAGTGGTTTTTTCTTTTTTTCAAAATGGTACTGGGGATTTATTAAAAATTTGCAATTCCCTGGGCTCCAACCTCCAGCTGAGTGTTTAACTTAATATGTGGAGGTGTTTCAGGCAAACTTTTTCTATAAAGGATCACAAAGTAAATGTTTATGGCTTTTGGTGACCCTACAATCTCAGTTGCAACTACCCTGTCACTATATTTTGAAAGCAACTGTAGACAGTACGTAAATGAATGGACGTGGCCATGTTTCAATAAAACATTACATACGGATACTGAAATTTGAATTTCATATACTTTTCACATGTCATGAAATAATTTTGATTCTTCCAACCATTAAAAAATATAATAACCATTCTTAGCTCTTGCGCTGTACAAAAACAGACAGCTGGCCAGGTTTGGGCTCCAGGCTGTGGTTTGCCACCGCTTGGCATAGATGAAAGATCACAGGAGGAGTGGTTTTCAAATGTGGCTGCAGGCTGGAATCACCTTTGGAGTTTTTAAAACTATTATCGATGTCTGGGTCTCACCTCCAGAGATTCTGAGTAATTGGTCTGGGTGGCCATTCCAGTGGCCTGTGCGTCCTTGCACCCTGCAGCAAGTCCGTAAGGGCTCCCTTGTCTAGAGTCAGACTTTCTGAATTGCGGCACAGCAGTTGGCCCCTTCTCTTCCTACTCCCTCCTGCTACTTGTCCTTATCACCTACTGCATGTTTTCCTTTCGATCTATTCATTTTCCTGATTCTACTCTAGTTCTATTTTGGTAAGAGGGACAAGAATGGAGTTTAATCTAATCCTAATGTCAGAAATCTAAGTTTGACATTGCCAACTAAGAGAAAGGATGATAGCCTAAATTCTGTTTCTCATATTTTCCATTCTTTATTTCTCCAATTGCCCAGGTTCTAAAATAGGACATATAAGTAAAAAGTCTCTCTCATTTTTTTTTTTACAACTTAAATGGGAACAAAAAACCCATTTACAGAGTGAATGTGATGAGATTTTAGGTAAAAAAATGGAGATTTTGTGTTTGTTGTTGTTGTTGCTGTTGTTCAAGGTTTATTGAGAATACTACAGCAGAGCAGAAGGATTCAAATGGCTCCGCGTGGTGTTTTGAAATTCATCCCACCTGTCGGCTGAGTGACCTGCAGGTTGGACAGACGGCCAAAGTCCAAGAGCTTCAGCATTTCCTTAGTGTCAGAAACTACAATGATTTCCTGATCCAGGGCTGAGACCTCAGGCTGGAGATTTCGTTTTTGAAAACAACTCTTCATTAACGACTGTATTCCTTGTTCATAGTACAGGGGTTCACTAAGCTATTTAGGGGATAATGCTTACTCTCCTGCAAAGGAGTCATTCGAGGGTCCTAGCTTTGGTGGCCCTAGTCTTTGGCTGGAGATCAGAGATTTCTGTGAGGCTGATGTAATTGGCAAATTGAAAGAGTTGGAAGCAAACCGCTCAGGAGTAGGAAGGACCAGGAATAGCTATCACTGAGTAGGTGGGGATACTTCTTGGTTATTACTCAGGAGCAAAATAATGTCAAGATGTTACCCCCCGAAAAGCTGTTTTACTTTGACAAGAAAAAGACTCCGTTTTTCACACACACACACACACACACACACACACACACACACACACACACACACACACACACACACACCAGAGAGAGAGAGAGAGAGAGAGAGAGAAGATAAAGAACCCACGGATTAAGAGATTTAAGAGACATATCAGTCTCAGTATATGGACTTTAGCTGGCTCCTGCCTCAAACAAACTGTAAAAACCAGCCAACAGACTGACAGGGAAATGAAATATTTCTGAATATTAGATGATATTTAGGAATCGTTGTTAGCTTTGTTTAAGTGTAATAATGTATTGTGGTGGGTTGGTGTGGTTGTTTTTTAAGAGACTCTACCTGTTAGAGACACCTACAGAAATCTTTATGAATGATGTCTAAAATTTATTTTAAAATAGAGTTGAGAGGGAATGGGGGGTGGTAATACTGACAAACAAGATTCTCCTCGACTTGATAGTTATTGAACCTGGGCGATGAGTACATATGAGGGGTCATTATACTCTTTTTACTTTTATATATATATATTTTTTTCTATACATTTTAAAAGCTAGTTTACCAACTCATTGGGAGATTAGAATCTGACTGAGTCTAGAGCAGCATGGATTCCTTGGCTGGACTTAGTTCTGACTCAAAACCCTTACTTGGCCCCAGGCATCACAGGCTTGGGGATTACCCAGTCCGGGCATAAGGATCTTTGACAGACGCTTTTGTCTGTCACATCTCCAAAAGGAAAAATGTGTTGAGCTGTAAAACACATCCCCAAGTGGTAAACCCACTTGGGAAGGTGTCACAGTGCTAGCCAACTAGAAAGGGTTTGAACAATTTACAAGACATTAATATTCAACCAGCTGCAAAGGCTAATGGTCAGGTTTTGCCTTCAGGCGCTGAGGCCTCAGTTCGAGACAAGACTAGGCATTTCCCAGGAACCTCCTGAATAGAATCTGGGCCTGTTTATGTAAGGTCTGGCTTTTAAAAAAGTCAAGAATTTCTATGATTAAGGGAGAAGAGTTCAGCTGGCTCCCTGTCTTTTAAGGTTCTCATTAAGGGGCAAAGGAAAGAGAAGTGAAATACTGTCCTTTAAGCACAATTCACAGATTCTGCCTGGGCTTTCTGCACTGATTCAGATTTCTTCCTTTAGTAGGTCAAGTCAGACTTTCCATGCTAATGTAAGAAACGTATTCTTTTCTTCTTAGTTTTATGTTTATCAGAATCTAAAAAGCTGTAGTTAGAGCCGATTTTTCACAGCCTATTATTTGTAAAGCTGTTCATTTTCAGGTAAACATTCTTCTAAGATGTTCTGAAAACTGAAATGACAGATAAATCAATTACAAGATTAAGAAAAAAATATCATTTTCTATCTCACGTGTTTGTTGATTTTGGAAAATGGTTTAGGTACTCTAAGCATAGCAAAATGCCATATAATAACGATTCTGGATTTTATTAAGCTCACTATTACTACAACAAAAAAATTAAACATGAGTACCAGTGAGCCTAATCACATACATGGCATAAAAGGTCCGAAAAAGCCCCTATGCAAGCAGCACAAATTAAAATATTCATTTGCTTAAGAGAGTAGCTGGAGTAGGGGGTTACAAACAGAATTTCCCAGTTTCTAGGACAGCATTCTAGAGAAGGTCCATTTACCCAGCAATGAAACTAAACAAGACAAAACAAACAAGAAAAACACCACCCGAGGAAAAACTATTTTGAAGGCCTCTTCAGTTGGAGAGAGCAATAATGATTATTTCTACGACTGGAGTGACCAAAGTCACAGTACAAGTTCAGCTTCCTGAAAGGTCCTGGAGAACATGGTGGCAGGGATGGCTGGGAATACATCAGGGAATCTGAAGGTCATCGTGGCTGCCGCCCAGGGACGGAAATCAACTCCACAGGGTTTAAACAAGCCTTCAGGCTCATGATACCCCAAGCACCCCAAGCAGGTACTTGTATCCATCTCACCACAGAGATCAATAGTCAAGGAAAATATTAAAATTTACCTGAATTAATTCCTTCATTCATTCAACCACATGTGGTGAAATATGATAAAAATAGTCAAACCTTTACTTTTAAATGCCCATGCAGCTTACAGTCATCTGAAAGAGGCAGTCACTAGGACCACTTCTGTTTCAGACATTTTAGGAAGGAAACACCTTACCCTCCCATGGAAACCCCTGCCGCCAAGAATGGAGCAGAGGGGTACAGACTGTGGACGTGCTGAATGACCGTCTCCAAGTCTTCAGTGTTCGAACAACAGTAAGTCCTCGGCGTCTGCAAGCAATGACAGGTAGAGCACAAAAATTAAAATCGGGAAGTTAATCATTTGTGCAATGCAGAATTGTAAAAAGAAGAGCAAGAAGTCATAAGCACGAGAAAATGACCTTTGTACATACTATGAGTCATGATAGTCTATCATTTTCCCTTCTTGCAGTACACACAGATGCCATTTAGGGTCAGTGCTATTCACGTGGGCACTGACAAAAGACTCTGACCCCACAAGGAAGCGTGGACGAAAACGGGGCAAGACCAATACAAGTACCTTAAATTAAACAATACTCAGTACTCTACTCAAATGTGTCTCTAAACAAGAACAAAGTCAACTTAGGAAGAAAAAGTGGAGAATCACACTTTTTTATAGGAAAACATCAACAACCATTTATGCCTGCCAAAGCCAAAGCCAAAGTAATTCTTGTTAAAAAACACAATCAAGCAAACAAAAAAGATCTTCTAATAACGCCACAAAGAATTTAAATTGTGACTCTTTTCTGACTGGGGAACTGTTTTCCGTATCCTGAGTGCTATCTACCAATGAAAGAGTGTGATTTTCTGGCACTGCCTTCACTCTAGACAAAGCAACAGCCAGTGTGCTTTATTAATTAAATCTTTTCTTTTTCAATGGTATTTCCATATAACCCCAGCTGCGCTACACTGGAAACAGACACTTAAAATGTTAAAATATGTAAAGCTCATTATGCCTCAATACATAATTCATTAAAACAAATGGTTTTCATGTGAACTTCATCAATAAGGGCTCTGTTTCCAGCAGAAAAGTTTCATAGATGCTTTATTTGAGATCTGGGAGCAGAGGGCAATCCTGTCTGTACAATATATGTGAGAGTGTGTGTATAAATTTAATAACAAAGAGAGAAATCTCGTACTGAAACCAGTTATCTGCACCACCCTGACTGTAATATTCCAATCAACTAGGATTAGAAGGTTATGTGTCACCCACTGTTTGATCACTAATGAGTAACCTGAGAAAATTAAAATTTTCACTGACCCCCTCCAACTAAACTCAAGGCTAAAACACCTTGTTGCCTACTACCATCTTTTTGAGATCTGCAAATATAAAACTCTCCAAAAGACAGTTAACAAGGTTAACTGGTTTGTGAATAGGTTAACAAAACGTTAACCTGACAGTATTTACAATGGCTAACATTTATTGAATAATTAAATTTGTGTCCACAAAACCCTGAGGAAGATCCTATTATTATACCTAGGAAACTGAGTTATTAATAGAAAACTGAGTTTAGAGAGGTTAAATAACTCCTGTGAACTCCTGAACAGCTAATAAGTGACGAAGCTGAGATACTTCCCAAAATACTTTGTGATTAAATGCATTTGAGGGGCACAAATTCAATGTAAAATCTAAACAGAATAATATCTACTACTATGCTCACAGTGACTGAAGAATTTGTCACAAGAATTCAGGTGAAAAAGATCATCCTGACTTGGCATTTTTACTACATGTGAGTTTATTCACACTGCACAGCTTTAAAATTTCTGTATTATTTATAAACAGTCATCAACACATACTCTTGTTATGGAGGCTCCAAGTGAAGTATGTATGTACATGTATGTACACACGCAGGCACACATATATACATGAACATACACACAGAGTTAGGGTATGAGAAAAATGGCCTATTAGGATCAGAGAATCTTAGTGCCAGGAAGGATCATAGGTAGCACCTGGTTCCTTATCTGCAAGTGGGGAAACTGAGGCTTGGCAAGGTTGAGTAATTTGCCAAAGGTCACAAGTAGCAGAGTGTGGACTTTATGTTTGTAATAAGTAAAGTAGTTATCTGAAAGCACTAGGATTCCATAAGATATTTAGAAAGAAAATCAATATCCGGTACCCTCAGACATAGGAGCTTATTGTCCCCTCACTGTTTTTCTCCCAATGGATTACATTACATTGGGAACCGATAAGGCTGGTGTAGATCAAAGCTGCCAGAACTCTGAGACTCCGCACATCTAGAGCCTTTCTGGCCCAATCTGCCTCCTGCTAGCTGTTCCCTTAGCTTCCGTGATGGCTGTGTCCTGCTCTCCTGCCGCTGGCTTTCCATTTCCTGCCAGTCCTGTCATTATCCCACAACTCCAAGTGCGAGAATTCACTTCCAGAAGTTTTGTCGCAGGCCTGCATCTGCTCATTGTGTGGTCAATACCCAGTTCCTGGAGATCTGGCTACCTTCCCAGCTTCATTAACCACCTCTAGGCAGCGACTAAACCTCAATCTCCAGTCTCTTCCCTCTTCCTGGGCTCCAGATGCAAATTCCCAAGTTCTAGAAGTCATGTTCTGTCAGTACTTCAAACTCAACATGCCCCAAAGTAAACCTTTTTATCCCTTCATGAAAACTCCTAATGCTTCTCTTAACTTCCCATTTTTCTATAAATGACATCTATTATTTTCATAGTTAAAACTGTAGGTGACACTGCCTTCTTCCTCTCCCTTAACCCACCGCCAATAAACTTTCAAGTCCGGTAGCTTCTTCCTCCCCAGAATCTTTGCAGGAAACACAGGTGAGTCCTTCTTCCTACTCTAGGAAAGGCCTGCTATGTCAGATTCTTTCAGAAGGTCCCTGGAACAAGGATGTGAGGGCAAGCGCTTTGCCTGGAAGGTGACATCAGGAACAGGAGTAGGGGAGTGTGAGTGAGCCAGGAAGGGTAGGAAGCCCATCAAGAAGGTTACCCAGCAGTTTGTGGCTGTGGGCAACTGGGGCACTTTGGGAGACTGTTGAACAAGGCTCAAAATTATCCCAAGCTAGTGGCAAGGGAGCGGGGTTATTTGTCCACCAGTTCACTGCAGCCATAGTTTCAAGGCAGCTCCTGGGGGATATTAACTCCCTGGCACTCTGGTCTGCCCTGAGCACAGGCTCAGCAGGCTTCCTGTCTGGAGAAGGCCCCTGGTCAAAGAGATGTGGGTGCTTGAAGTGGGAGGCCATCAGGTAGGCAAGATGGGAACGGTAAGCACCAAGGGGAAGAAGCTGGGTGTGGCACCAGCGGTCTCAGCTCCTAGGCCTCTACACCGCTCACCTGGACTACCAGGGGACATGCACTGAACTGGTTAGCTGCCAGCCTTCCCTAAGAACCATCATAGTCACACATCCCGTGAGATTAATCTCCCTGAAGAATGCTTCCAGCTCTCTTCATGACAGCGTTTCTGATTAAAATTCTTCATTAGCTTTCCACTGCTGACCGAATTAAGTATGAAGTCCTCTGCTAAGGCCCTTCACAAGACGCCGAGTAACCTTTCCAGCTCTGCATTTTTCTAGTCTTCATATGTATGGACTCTAGTCTATGGGATACGGCTGTTCTCTTGTCTGCTAAGTTTCTTAATATCCTTGCCACCCGTGTGAACTTCATCAGCCAAGTGGCCTTCACGGTCAACTCTGCCTGTTGAAATCATGCCTTGAAGAAATTGAATGTCAGACAAAAGGTCAGACTTGGCCCCTGTTCTCCAGGTACCCATATCCTTTTTCAATTCTACCCCTACTTGTCCCAGCCAGCCTCTCCCTGCCCTCACTATCTACGAGAGTGAGTCAGAAATTATCCGCACTCTGGCTGTAGAACTTATATTTAAGGTTTGAATATAACCGGAGTGCGGATAATTTCTGACTCACTCTCGTATATGGGAGGCTCTCTTCATTACTGTCTGGCTCACCTCTGTCTCTGACAGTCAATAAATATCTGTTGAATGGAAATGGATGGAAACCGAGATGACCTGATTAGTAACTTCTGATGTGCAAACCTACGTGGTTAATACCACACAACCTCTTGCTACTTGATGGGCTCCAACAGGAAACATCATATGCCTTCTTTCTTCATATGAGTTGGGTCCCAGTAAAGAAAGAATTCACCTAGGATACACAGCAAAGACACTTACGGGGGTAATGCACTGAATTGGTAGGCCTGGCAGAAATTTTCTTCAGGTTTGAAGATATAATTTTATAGCATCTTTTTAGATAAAAAAATGTTAGTTACTTCTCAGTTGCTAGGGCTACTAATACCACCAGCAACTGTCGTATTGCAGTGACCCCTGTCTTACTTCATGCTTCCAGAACAGAGGTAAAGTAAGACACACCCAATCACTAAAGGGAGGAAGGAAGACCTGGTGGGATTCAGCTGGGTGATGAAAACTCCTTTTAGAGTGAGAAGAGGATGGGAAAGGTATTCTTTAAAAATGCATAAAATCTGAAGGATAGATAACCTTCGAGCAGACGTTTGGGCGTAAATATTGATATTTTATGTTAGACAGACTAATTTGACAATAATTACAAACAAATGTTCAAATTGGTCAACTGCAACTATGATCAGAGAGAAAGTAGTAATCTATTATGGCTGTTAGAGGTTAGTTTTAATAAAAATTATTGAAGAGAATAAAAAAGTAAAATTAATTCTTAATTATTTATACATAATAGGGGAGAAAAGAATAAAGCATATATTTTATATTTATCTATGAACTACATCTAATTTATCCTTAATCAACTTCCAAAAAGTAGGCAAATTAATTTCTCCTTATCCTGAAAGAGAATTTTCTTGTCCTGATTTAGAACTCATGTGTATTACGATGCAAATTTCATTTAAAAAATTTTGGGGGGTATAGAAAAAAATTAAAATTCACCCTGTTAATCAGGGAGCCTGACTCTCCCTAGCTATTCTGGGAGCAGATTAATTTTCTAATCTGCAGAAAAAGCCATACCCCAGGCCTGCCGCACATCCAATACTGAACCAGGCCAGCTCATAAAAAGAATTCAGTTTTCTGTCCAGAAAAAAATAAAACTGAAAAAGGCACGCAAATGTCTTTTAAAAAATCACTTAAATTTCACATTTACTTTATTGTAATGTCTTGATAAACATCAAGAGCTTAGAATATTTCATTTGACAGTCTTCTTCTCTCCAGTATTTAATGATCTATGCCCAGATATTTGATAAGATGCTGCTTAAATGAACTCCGTGATTCTTGTGTGAATGCAGGCTACCCCAAAAGGAATAATCCTTTTATAATATGACCAATTATGCTGTTTAACCGCTCTCTACAGTGTGTTTTTATTGTTGTGTTGTTATGTTTTCATTCCAGCCACTCCCAGTCCAGTACCCAGTGAGCTGCCAAACCATTCTTAGAAAAACTGATCTTATTTTTGGAAGCTGAGTTTGTTAAACAAAGAGTCAGAGAAAACAAATGTATATGCCTATGCAAATAAAACCAGCACTTTAATGAATAATCATTTCACCTACATTGATAGACATATGAAATGACCAGGTATCTAAATTTGCCTGAGAATTTGTTAATTATTTAAAATAACCAACCATAAAACATAGGGCCCCAGGCACATCCTGGCCAATGCTGGGGCCGGGACAGCCTATGTGTCGTGTTCCTGCTCACATTCTGCATGGCTGTGGCACGTGCTCACGCAGTCATGCTACACAGCGACACTGATAAATGAGCACAGTTTGTTTGTGGCTTAGAGCAGGTCAGCCAGGCAGACAGGAGTTCTCAGGCCAGGCTCCTGGGAAACCTGGGACTACCCACCACCTCACAGTGGTTTTCAGCCCTGCCTGCAGACTAGACTCACCCGAGAGCATTAGGACAAATTACAGACACCTGGGCTCCACCCCAGGCCAAATGAATCAGAATCCTTGGGGGACAGCATCCAGGGATCAGTAATTTTTCAAAGCTTCCCAGAGGGATTCTACTGTGCAGCCAGGGCTGAGAACCAACTGGTGGAAGAGAATAAAGAAACAGGATGAGAGCTGAGCCAAGAGAGGAGGAGGCTGCAGTGACAAGAATGACAAAACCTACCCAGAGGGACTTGGGAAGAGGGAAGTCTAGTTTTATGGGGATTGTCTGCAGTGCATGGAGGAGTATTGCTAAACACCTCATGGCAGAAAGGAACACCTGGCACAGATTAAGCCTTTGATGAATGGTAGCTAGCTAATACATCTTTGCTATTCCTAAAATTGTGTTATTCCTAAAAAATACACTATTCTTAAAATTATTTTTACTTTAATTTTCTTTTTATTTAAAAATTGTTTAAATATAGAGAATTGCACAATCTTTTGCATACCCGCCATTCACAATAGTTGATATTACTTCTATCAGTGTTAGAAGAAAATTCTATAGGATTCAATGCATTCATATTCACATCTGGCTGACAACCTTCCTGGGTTGTTCTGATGGGTAGAGGGAGGAGGGAGAGGTTATTTGGAGGCACATTTAGGAAAGGGCACACTTTGGATGGGACACAGTGGTGTCCTACTAATGGTGTTTAGTAGGAAGATCCTGGGTGTGGGAAAGGCAGTGCCTGAAGGTGACAGTCTGACAACTGAACAGTGCCCTGGCTGGCCATGCGCTATATGCTCCTCCTCCCTCAGACCATTAAAGTCCTTAATCCCTTGTGAATGCTCCCTTCAGAAAACAGGGCTCAGGATGGGGAAAAGCCCTACATCTCTCCTACCCCATTAGCGTCCAAGGTGGAAAAGCTCAGTAGGAAACAAGAGCAGATTTCTCTAGATCTGAGTCCTTAATTAACCACCCAAGGCATCGGAGATTGAGGCAAGATCCCTCTCTTTGAAAACCCTCTTTATCTCTACCCCCAGCTTTTCTGCCTGACTTGACTTAAAGCCAGAGCTGAAACGTAAAGACATTGGACAGTCTGAGTTCCTGCCCTAAGACCACTAATCAGCTCTATGACCTCAGCCCCGTCACCCCACTTCTCCAGAGGCATCCTCATCTATTAAATAAGGTTTTTAGGATTAGAGGATCGCCGAAGCAGAGCTACTTAAAGTGCCAGTCCAAGGTGAGATAAGGGGCTGGCGTCAGAGGGTAAACCAGCGCGCTGCTTCTCTCACCACGAGAGTACTTCTGTGAGAAAAAAAATAATCAGCTCACCTCGGCAGCGTTTTCAAAGCTGAAGTCAGCTTCCCTTCTCTCGCAGCCCCTCATACGGTCAGGGATTGCGTCAGACAGTTTGAGAAGTGGAAGTTGGCTGACAAACTGCACTTGGAGCAGCACCGCTTTCAAGTATTTTCTGGCTTCTGTTTCATCATTGCCCCCCACCCCTCACCTGCTGAACCGGCTCTATGTTGAACTGGAAAGTACCTGGGGGAGGCTTTTCTTTTTCACAGCTTTATGAGATATGATTCACATACCATTCAATTCACCCATTTAAGATGTACAATTCAGTGTGGGTTTTTTTTTTAGTATATTCAGAGTTGTACAACCATCACCACAATTTTAGAACATCTCACCACCCCTAAAAGAAACCCTCCACCATTAGCAGTCACCCCCACCTCCCTCAGCCCAAGGCAACCACTAATCTACTTCCTTCCCACCTTTTTAGATTTGCCTATTCAGAATATTCTGCACAAATGAGATCACACCATATGTGATCTTTTGTCTGGCTTCTTTCACTTAGCATAACGTTCTCAAGGTTCATCCATACGGTAGCATGTGTCAGTACTTTGTTCCTTTTTTAATGCTGAATAATATTCCATGGCATGGCTGTGCCACATTTTATTTACCTCTTTGTCTGTTGATGGACATCCTGGTTCCTTCCATCTTTTGGTTATTATGAATAATGCTGCTATAAATGTGTGTGTACAAGTTATTGTATGAACATATATTTTCATTTATTAGGTATATACCTAGGAGTGGAATAGTTGGATCATACAGTAACTCAATTTTTAAGTTTTTGAGAAACTGCCAGAGTATTTTCCAAAGAGGCTGGGAAGGTTTTCTGGTTGGGTTTAGGGACGTAGATGTCTGCATGACCCTATAAACGAAAGGAGAAGGGACCCCTGTGTACCCTCCAACAAACTCAGGTTTGGCTGAGTTCTTTGTAGGTTATCATTCCTAAACTGAGCTGGAAATATGACAGTTCACAAAGTAATCATTAATATTAGGGAGTTCATGGATAACCTGGATTCTCGTCCTTGAAAACCTATCTGCAGAGAGGAAGAAAAGGCACCGTACACTTCGAGGGCTCCAAGAACCCTGCAGGGATATCTGAGGATCAGTCTACTGAGACTAGGACTCTGTCTTCCACAGCTCAGGGCCCCAGGGAAGGCAACATGCAGGCTTCTCACTTCCCAGTGAGCAAGGCTTCTGGCTTTCTCTCAATCCTGCAATGACTAATTGGAAATGAGGACAATATGGCGGAAATGAGGACAAAATTTCTACTTTCTTTCTTTGCTCTGCAGGAGCCATAGTAATCCCTATAAATTCTAAGTGTATCACCAACATATTTCAGCAAATCTTTTACTTTTGCATTTCTTCCACTGCTAGGAGAACTGCTTACCCTAAATTCCATTTCACCTTTGCCAGCTCTTCTGGATTAATTTCAGTTCCAGTCAGTTCCTTCCTGTTTGATCTTTGCTGATTCATCTTTTGTTCTTTTCTATGCCTACCCTAAGATCTTATTTACTCTGGGTCTGAGCTACATTAAATCCCTTCTGGAACAAGGTGAGGTATAAATACAGAGTTCCTCTAGTCTGAAACAGTAACTGTTCATAGCTCCAAGGCAGAAAGGAAAAGGACTATCAAGGTATCTAAATATCAAAGCTAGCTCAAATAATCAATAATGGCATCTCATTTTTGTGATCCATTAGGGTAGAAGAAGTGTATATTAAATTATAATTCATTTACTCCCTTTAATTTCTTTTTAAAAGCATTTATTCTAAAAGGATATAATTATAATTACATTTTAGTCGCTTGATATCCTCACTCTACTGCCTTGTAGGGTGCCTGATTTAGTAGGCATACAACACAGCTTCGCTAAATCAACAGATCCTTATTTCTAACTTTATGGGACCAAATGGATTTTATTTTGCAGCACGTTATTCTCTTGAGAGCCTCAGACTATGTCTTCCCCATCTTTGTGTCCTGGAAGCACCTAGAAGGGCACACAGCAGACAAGAGCTGCTCAAAAACGATTTGCTTAGTCCAGAGCCAGAGTGGCAAATTCAAACCTTTCCCTTTAGAATATCTACCACCTGTCCACAGGATTCCTAAAGGGCCAGACTAAACAAGGAAATGTGAACCTTCACTTTCACGAGGCACTTGAGTAAGACTGTAAGCACTTTATATAACTTTAGCTTTTGAAATCATGTTGATCTTGATCCCCTGCAGGACTTAAGTTACTATAAAGCAAAGTGCACGAGCTCTTTTTTTTTTGTTTTCCAAATTCTCATAGTGCACCGACATAGTGACATGATTGTAAATTTTTATTTCCGTCATGACTTAATTACTTATAGTCTTAATACCATTCTCTATCAATGACTCAAAAAAAGTTTTTTTCTATTCTGATAGAACTGCCTTTGACCTGTTGCAGTGGTGATGGACTAACAGTTGAAAAGGTTCAAGAAAATTTCAGTGAGTATATTTCTCATTCCAACACACAGGTTAAACATCATATAGGGTGATGATTTTCCAAGAGATGGAAGAACTCCTATCCTAGCAAAAACTTCAGGGGTTAGAGAAAAAAAAAAAAAGCCGATTTCAAATAATACTTCCTCTATGTAAACTTTGGCAGGCAAATAGACATATAACATGCAGTCAGTCTGTTTCATGATGACAGTAAATTCCTTAATTAAAAATGTATTACTGTACTGGTTAATTTTTTTTGTACCAGTTAATTTTTAAAGAAAATATGCTTTGCATTAAAAATGATGTAGATAAATATTTATTGATGCCAAAATATAGTAAGTATAAAATTTCAGTTATAAAATAAAGCCTTAACTTAAAAAATAGAAATATATTACATTTTAAAATTTAAATATAAGATCTGGATGAACATAGACTAAGGGCATTCCCCTGGTTGTATAATTACGGGTCTTACAAGTTTCCTTTCTTTTTCCCCCTTATGTGTATTTTTCCACAATGAACTTGTATTGTTTACATAATAAGTTATCTTAAATAAAAAAAGAATGGTTTCTTTTTTTATAAAACTGGAAATGATTCTTTTAAAAATTAAGCTGTTGTTATTAATTTAAATTTACTTACCAAGAGATTCTCCCCCGCCACTCCTCTGTTGTTAAAAACCACACATCTAAAAATCAGGAAAGCAATTTTTGTTATTTTTACACATGATTCTTACAATATAATATTAAAATCGTCTTATTGGCACTGTTTTAGAGCACTAAAAGGTTCTTAAAAATCTGTTCCAAAGAAATGAGGATGCTTGATAATTTCATTAAATGCACTAAAATACATTTCTAGTTCTCTAAATGCAACATGTGGGTTCAAACCAGAAAACTGTGTATCAAAGTGATGTTAAATTTTCCTACCAAAAGCAGAATTTTTACAGCTTCTTTCTATTTTCATGTGTAGGCCTCCAATAAGTATTATTAAAACAATTCTGAATACAAATCAAACTTAAATGTTTTTGCCTCAAATTAAAAAAAAAAATGTCCTCTACCTATTCTGTTTGTAATGTTAATAAGCATCTATTCCTACCCTGAGAAACAGCTCTTGTTCCCTCAGGGCTCAGCAAACACCGAGGCTGGAATTTACCTGTGGTGAAAACATCACTACAGGCAGAGCTGCGAGGAGAATGGCATCTGAGTTGGAAGGCTGGGCCGCCACTATGCTACTGCTTGGTGTTCAGCTGACCTAGGGGAGGAAAAACGAGCTGTGTGTCCTATAATGCTGTTTGCCTCTCCTGGGTCCACGGTCATATGTAAAGGGCTTGAGAGCAGTACTGGCTCACAGTAAGTACACCATGACAGTTAGCTAATTAGTAGCAATTGTAGTTGCAGCAACAACCTTTGCACAGTCATTCTGCACTGACAAAACTTTCCATCAACCATAACCCCAGATATGTATTTTTGCCATCTTCAAACAAAATCCTGACTTGTGTCTGCATGGGTTCCCTTGATTTAGTGAATCTATATTCACGTCGATTAAAGTTCATTTTGTTTTTGTCTATCTACTTAGCTAATCAATCAAGACCATTTAAGGTTCTAATTTAACCTCCCCCACTTTTTGTAGTTAAAGTATTTATTATCTTTGTTTTCATGATGTATTAAATACAGAAGAAATAAATACAAAAAGCCTATAATTAAGCATATATGTGACATTTTTATATGTACTCTAATTCCCTTCTACCAGGGCACTGCTGATCACTGTATAGGTTCTAAGCACCAAGAAACTGCCTGCTTTAGTGAACATTCATGACTTTGACTCTCTTCTCAGGGGGTTTAGATTTCAATTCAGGATATGTTTTTGCAAAAGAATTCTTTCTTGAATCTGAAAGATCATATGGAGAGTTTTATTAGGACCAACTGAAAGAAGAAAAATGTTTTAATATCTCAGAAACCTGATTTGAGAAAAGGCTAGAAATATTACATTTTATTGACTAGTCAGAGAAAGGTTTTAAATATACTATAAAAACACGCAGAAAAGTTAGAGTAGGGTCAGTAAGGCTTTAATCTTTTCTTGCTAAAAAAGAATGGCAAGACAGACAGCCACTTGTATTTACCTGCATATGCACCTAAGTAACACAGGCTAAAGTTAATTGTGACCTTGAACTTTGAAGCTTCGCATCATTCAGAAAAGAACCACTTTCAGAATGCAGACACTACATAAGGATAAAAATGGCTTCTGGGGCAAGGTATCATCATGTGACTGCCCCTGAGAGACAGGAACAGAACTAGTGAGGGGAAAGAAAGCGATGATCTGCACACTCAGGAAAAAGTAGCCTATACATCTGGGATTTTCTTTCAAATTGCAGACTGGGAGGTTTGCAACTTTCCTTTAGGCAACTTCGAAAAGTGGATCATGGCTCTGCTATCTCTTGCTAGAGGAGAAACTGTGCTGACCTCTCCATACGCCTTTGTTCCTGACAATGTTCAATAAGTAGCCGTCATCACTGTATATACTGCTAGCCTTGGGAATGAGGCGGAGAAATAAGGGAGGACGAAGCAGAGAGCAGCTATGGAGGGAGGCAGGATGACAGCTGCCGCCTTTTGGTCCCTTTCTCCCACTCCAGTTGATGATAAGCAATTAGCTGCTTTCGTTTAACCCCTTTTCTGCCCTGACCATCATCAGGGGATACTTGACACTTTAGTAAAACTAAAAGAGCTGGTTGTGAAACAACTATTATTCCTAAGACATTTGATAAACCCCTGTTAACTTTATAACAACTCTCTCCAAATAAGTTTTACACTTTCTCCCAAACAATTTTATTTTTTTTTGTTTTTTGTTTTTCTCCCAAACAATTTTAAAGTGTATGTATAGGGGAGAAATTGTTCTGCAATACTTTTTATGTATTCTTCCTACATATTTTAACTATCTAAATTTTCTTCTCAGAACAGGGAAAATATAAAGAGAAGAAATACTAAATAAATAAAATCTGGTATTGAGAACTTTCTATGACAACAGAACATGTTTACCAGGAAAGCAGGTGACTCTCACTTAATGAAGGTTAAATAAGAGGCAGAGAGCTACTCACAGCACAAGATTTCTCAACCTTGGACACTGTGAACATTTCTGATCAAATATTTCTTTGTAGTAGGGCTGCTGGGAACCACTTGGTTGAGAACCACTGTCACAGTGAAATGGGACAGATAGCCTTGAATCTGCTCAAGCCCAGTGATCTACCAGAATAGAGGGATTTTATCATACAACGTCAAGTATTTTCCAGTTCTAAGATTCCACAAGTCTTTGAGTCTATGAATAGAAACAATAATCAGCAAAGGGTGGAGTGAGAAGAATATTCAGAGATCACTATGCTGATTTCAGACAATAATAACAGATAATATTTATTAGTGCTTACTATGTGCCAAATCATCTTCTAGGCATTTTATGTGAATATTAATATTGGAATGACTCATTCATTCAAAAATTTATTAAATAGACTAGTTATTGAATTAAAGATTGAGTTAGTGCTTGTAGGAGAAAAAACAAATAAAAATATAAGGATCCTGGCCTCAAGAAGAGTATAATCTAATTAAGTTAGAAAGAAATGCATTATATTTTCAGATGAGTGACCACAACAAAAGTGATATCACAAGGCAGTATGTGATTCAATGTCCAATGAGTGGTATAGAAAATAAAGCCTTATGAGGTCAGGATGGGCAAAACCGATTAGGAAAGGAGTCACGAAAAAGGCAGATAGATCTTATGCTGAGACTCATAAAATGCTAAAGATTTCAGCAGAAGGAAAATGTGAGGTATAATATGGGTTGAAGGGAACAATGTGAGCAAAGATGTAAGGTAGGAATGTATAAAAGTTTCTAAGTGACGAGAAAATAGATCATTTTAGCTGAAACATGATTACATAGTAGGATAATGATAGAAAATAAAGATGGAAGCTCTGCTTCCAGAAATGTCACGGTAGCTCCTACTGGGCAAACCCTTCCGTAGAATAATACCTAAATGCTTGATAAATTATAAAGGCAATGGAGAACAACCAAAGCAGACATAAACAAAATGGGAGTTGACACTTGGAAGAAAAAAATGGCATTGGGTGAGTTTCATTTCACAGCTTTTTGCCTGAGGGGAGGCACCAGATGGTATTACTCAGTAATGGATAGAGATCAAATAGAAATGTTCGGTCTTATGGACTTGAAAACCAGAAAACAGAGTTTGATGCAACTATAAAAGTTAGAAAAAGGGAGAAATCTCAGAAAAGAGAGAGATACAGAGACAGAGTCCTAAATTCTGGATCAAAAAAACCCCCCAAAAACTGGGCACAAAGCTCTGGCTGAGCCGTCTGTGATGTAGACTCGAAGCAGTCCAATTAAGGATGAAAAACTGCTATCTACCTCAGAAGGGACAGAGTTTGAATTTGAGTTTACCCAAATTATCTGCCTGATAAACAAAAATCAGTCATAGAGACTTCCCTGGTGGTCCAGTGGCTAAGACTCCATACTCCAAATGCAGGGGGCCCAGGTTCGTTCCCTGGTCAGGGAACTAGATCCCACATGCCGTAACTAAAGATTCCGCATGCTGCAGTGAAGATCCCATCTTCCTCAACTATGACCCAACGCAGCCAAATAAATAAATAAATAAAAAATTTTTTTTAAAGAGAAAGAAAATGTATAGAAACTCTTTAAAAATATGTAACAGAATCCAGAGTCTCTACAATGGATCATTCAAACTGTCCAGAACAAAATCCAAAATTACTAGACCATGAAGAAACAGAAAAACATGACCCATACTCAAGAGATAAGATAATCAATGTAACTGATCCTGAGATAGTCCAGGCATTAGAATTAATAGGTGAGGATTTAAAGCAGCTATTATAATTATATTCAAGGACACAGAAGGAAGTAAGCTTGTAATGAATTTTTTTAAGAAAAGAAAACAGCAGAGGAATAAACCCTATTAAAAATGGAAAATCTAGATTAAAAAACTACAATATCTGAAATAAAAATTTCACTGGATTTGCAAACTGCAGTTCCATCTCAAGATGAGAGAGAAAAAAAATTGAAAAAAATGAATAGAACTTCTTTGATTTTGGATACATTATCAAAAGATCTAACATACATGTAATTTTGGTCCCAGAAGGAGAGGAGAAAATGGGGCAGAAAAAATATGTGAAGGAATAATGGTCAAAATTTTTCCAAATTTGATAAGAAGAAACAACTCATAGACTCAAAAGGAGAGAGAAAAGCGACAGGGGGAAGGAGAGGGGTTAGGGTGGGATGAATTGGGAGATTGGGATTGCCATATATACATTACTAATAAGAAAAAAAATATCAAATTGTATACTTTAAATATATGTAGTTTATTGTATGTCAGTTATATCTCAATAAAAGCTCTTAAAAGAGTGATAGGAGAATGAGGGAATCAAAAATTCAAAAACAAATACTAAAATGGTGAACTTTATATCTACCATATCAATAATGACATTAAATGTGATTGGACTAAAAACTCAAAAGGCAGAAATTGTCAGACTGGATAAAACCTTTAGGACCCAACTATATGCTATCTACAAGCAATACACTTTAAATATAAACACAGATATTTTGCAAGTTAAAGTATAAAAAAAGATATATCACATAAACAGTAAGCATGAGAAGGCTGGAGTGGCTACAGTAACATCAGATTGATATCACAACCAGAGATGAAGGACATTTCATAATGATATGAGTTCATTCAGAGGAAGACTAACAATCATAAATGTATATATGACTAATAACAGAGGTTCCAAATACATGAAACAAAAATGGACAGAATTAAATGGAGAAAGAAAATGTGCAATCATAGTTGATTTTAATATCCTTCCATCAATGAGACAAAAAAATGAGTAAAGATATAAAGTGTATGAATAACACTATCAACTATCTTAACCTAATTTGCATTTATGTAACACTACATCCAACAGCATAATACACATTTATTTTTTATTTTTTTAATTTTTTGAGGGGAACACCAGGTTCAATCATCTGTTTTTATACACATATCCCCGTATTCCCTCCCTTCCTTGACTCCCCCCACCTCAAGTCCCCCCCACCCTCCCCACCCCAGTCCTCTAAGGCATCTTCCATCCTCGAGTTGGACTCTCTTTGTTATACAACAACTTCCCACTGACTATTTTACAGTTGGTAGTATATATATGTCTGTGCTACTCTCTCGCTTCGTCTCAGTTTCCCCTTCACCCCCCGCCCCCTCCCATACCTCGAGTTCTCCAGTCCATTCTCTGTATCTGCATCCTTGTTCTTGTCACTGAGTTCATCAGCACCATTTTTAGATTCCGTATATGTGAGTTAGCATACAATATTTGTCCTTCTCTTTCTGACTTACTTCACTATGTATGACAGACTGTAGTTCTATCCACCTCATTACATATACACATTAGCATAATACACATTTTTTTTTAAATGATAATACCTGAACATTTCTAACCTCACTAAGGTCATAAAAGCATTAAGACAAACAATTCATGTACCTTCTTTTAGAATATGAAGCATCAGAAATCAAACACATAATTAACAAGAATATATTACTGAACGTATTAATACTCGACTCCTGATTATCCCATGATGATGGAGAACAGTGAAAGGTAATTCATAATTCAAGAACCTCACTCTCTCATTCTCTTGTTTCAACCCTTGGCCTATAAAATCTATTCCCTGAGTAGGAAACATGACTTATTTGCCTGTCCTGTCTTGAATTTCCCTGATAAAACTGAGTCCTATGATATTACAGGTCTACATTATCCCAATAGGCAATAATCATGGGATTTGAGGAGCTAGTTGTTTCCAAGTTAGGAGCCGGAGACATCCAAGGGTATAACAAAGGAGTAAAGGAGAGTTTTCAAAAATGACTGATATTTCAAAGAACCCAGCAGAAATCATACATTTTTCTGCAGCAAGGCTGTACAGTTGAATCCTAACCCTGTCACGCAGTCTAATTTTAGTGAAATTACTAACACTGTAGTTCTGTGTTTGGTTGGTAAAATGGGGATAATAATATATATCTTGGAATTGAGTACATCTTAAATAAGATAACCTATGTATAGCACCTAGTATGGGGCCTACCACGTGGCAGGCACTCAACAAAGCTAAGTTTAATTACAGTAACCAAAAATTCTAATTATTTTTTGCTGATTATAAGCTCTAAGTGGCCCTATGAATTTAAAACAAAAAAACCCCTAAAAGGCAATATTTAATTAAATGCAATTTCTTAGGCATAATATTTCAAAACCAGTGGCCACAAGGGAGAAAAGAGTCAAAATTATCTTTGATGTGAGGAAGCTGAAAACCCTATTATACAATTGTATCAAGAGTTGTCTTTCAGCAATCTCTTAAAACATTTTACTGGAATCTTTTTTTTCTCATTAGCTCTCCCATTTTCCCTAACATTTACTCAGTTGCTTTCTGACGTTCTCATATTTTATCTTACTCATTTGAATTCTAGCTGGGTCTCTTTTGTATTTCTATACATTCTGTTAAGACCTAGTTGAACTAACCTATAGAAAACCCTATTTAAGAACAAAAGTGGGGACTTCCCTCACGGCACAGTGGTTAAGAATCCACCTGCCAATGCAGGGGACATGGGTTTGATCCCTGGTCCAGGAATATCCCACATGCCTCAGAGCAGCTAAGCCTGTGCGCCACAACTACTAAGCCTGTGCTCTATAGCCCGCAAGCCACAACTACTGAGCCAGTGCTGCAACTATTGAAGCCTGCGCACCTAGAGCCCATGTTCCGCAACAAGAGAAGCCACCACAATGAAAAGCCTGCACGTCACACCAAAGAGTACTCCTTGCTTGCTGGAACTAGAGAAAAGCCCACGCAGCAGCAAAGACCTAACAAAGACAAAAAAAAAAAAAGGAAGAAAGAAAAAAGAAAAAGAGCAAAAGTGTTCTACACTAATAATATGAACTAACAGGAATTATTCCAGCATCACAGATCACTGCTGGCAACTTTGTTTCCCAAAGCTGAGTCAGAGACGCCTACATGTTCCAGGATGTAGATTCCAATGGCTGCCCAATCTTAGCAAGGCATTACCTTCCTTCTCCCTGTTCTACTCACCGCCTGGCCAGGCACTCTGCTCTCTCTGGGCCCTCCTGAGATGGTTTCTCGCCTGGTAAGTACTTCATGTCCAGCTGACCAGACTAACAAAGTGAGGCTCTTTTCTAAGCCAAACAATGGCCTGATTCACCTCTTTAATTTTCATAGCTTCATACTTTAAAAAATGTTCATCATGGGCCAAGGTTCTTCATATACATTACACGCAATCCTTATAACCCTATGAAGTATAGGTATCTTTACAGAGAAAATTGAGGCACAGAGGGACTAAATAATTCCTCCCTGGAAACACAGATAGTGTGTGACAGAGCTGGGGTCTGAATGCAGGCAGATCTGACTCAGTGATCCACTTAACCAGCTCACTTCGCTGCCCTGAGCTATCTAAGCTAGAACATTAAAGTCTCTTTTTCCAAAGAAGGTGGGTTCCCTGAGCACAGAGTACCCTTTGAGTGCATGCCAGCTCTGATAAAAAGAGCTTTGTCCCTGAAAGTTTGTTAATTAAGGTATCATTTTATAGTGGAACATCTAACAGCTAGTTCCCTAGAGAACAGGACCACTTGTCAGTATCCACCATTACTTTTTCCAGAAATGCCATTAAATCAGCTAAGTTCTTCATTCAGTGGTTTCTAACATTTAGCGTTATTTCATCTACCCAGTCTCATGAATAATCAGTTAACTGAGTCATCCTCAAAACTTTAAAAATCCAATTATTTTAACAACAAATGATAAAATTACTTTTAGATAAAAAACATGCTGGTGTTAATTTAAAATGACATCTTATCTAAGATACTGCTTTTAGATTGGAGAGTAGTCAAAACGTGTCCTTTTTTTTCACTGTCTGATTTTCCTTTGTTCAGCTTCCCCTTCCTTCCTCCCTCAGGAAGAGTCTTTGGATGACACCCCCCCCCCAAAGTACTCCTAATGCTTCAGGAAAAGCTAAAGGTCACGTGAAGCTTAGTCTTCATTGGTGCTACTTCCTCGAAATAAAAAAATGCACAGGCCCAAACTCCAAACTGGAAAGGGATGGAACATTTAAAAGCAGTCAAATTTTAACCTCTTTAAAATCATCTCCCACTTCAAATCTCTCAGAAAGATAAATGATGGACAATGGCATCCTTGCTACCAATAGTGGGCTTTGCAGTGAAGGATAGGAGATCTTGATCCTGTCAAAACACAGAAGAAAATCAGTGCTTTCTGTAAGTATTTTTAAAAAATGTGGCAAGAAGGAAATATCTTGAAACATAAGCCTACAATCTTGACAAATTCCTCAACGGGTCCCTTCGCCCTCTTCTGCTGTTTCTCTCCTTTCTCTGTCAAAACAAAAAACATGTGACTCAAGAATTCCCTGGCAGTCTGGTGGTTAGGACTCTGCATTTCCACTGCAGGGGGCCCGGGGTTCCATCCCTGGTCAGGGAACTAAGATCCCGCAAGCCTTGCAGCAAAACAAACAAATAAAACCAAAAAAGCCCCTCCAAAACCCACCACCAACAAAAAACAAAAACAAAACAAAACAACAACAACAACAAAACCAAATGTGTGACCCACTCCTGCTCTTGTCTCCTGAGGTCATCTTTGCCCTGGCAGCTGGGCTTCCTTCCTCCTTGCTCTACTGAATCTTCTCAAATTATGCTTTATCCACCCTTGTTCTACTTGCCCTTTTGGTTGCATCTGACCCTGCTGACCTATTTCTTCCTTCTATAAAATGTCTCTCTTGCTTTCTGATAGTCCAGAATCCTACACTTGTAACACTCTGACCAGTCAGTGCTAGAGACTGTCAGTTATCTCCCAATATCCACTCTCCCCTTTTTTCCTCAGTAACAAAATCCCCCAATTTCAATTGGGCACATGACTGCCCAAAATAAACATTTTACTTTCAAACTTTCCTTCCAGCTAAGGAAGAGCAGGCCCATGTGACAAAAGCAAAACTGGTATGCACACTTGCTGGAAAGCACCCTTAAAGGAAAAAGGTGCATTCTCTAGTCTCCCTTTTTTCTCCTTCTTGGGTGTTGGAATGCAGACGTGATAGCTGGAGCTGAAGCAGCCACGGGTTATCAAGCAACATGATAAAAGAAACTTCGTTTTCTGACACTATAGAGTCCCAGTCCACCTTCTTGGATTTTCACATGAGAAAGAAACTTGTATTTTGTTTAAGTCACCATTATTTTGAGTTTTCTGTCTTTTGTTGCCAATCCTGGTTCTCTCTAATGCATTTCTTCCCTACTACTGAATACTCTTTATCACTTCCGCTGGTCTGTGCATATGCTCTTGGGAATATAGGTTATGAAACTGTACTTTACAGTACCAAAATACTTAATGGCTGACCTAGATTTCAATGGGCTTATTAGTACATCATTCTGGATGCGTCACTCTTTTTTAATATTAGTTGGTGGTAGAATAAAATAGTAGATGTTACAGATGAACCCAGTGACAGGGCAAGAATAAAGATGCAGATGTAGAGAATGGACTTGAGGACCCAGGGTGGGGAGGGGGGCCGGTGGCAAGAGGAAGCCAGGACGCAGTGAGAGAAGCATGGACATATATATACTACCAAATGTAAAATAGATAGCTAGTGGGAAGCTGCTGCATAATACAGGGAGATCAACTCGATGATGGCTGGGATAGGGAAAATGGGAAGGAGCTGCGGGAAGGAGGGGATATGGAGATATATGTATAAATACAGCTGATTCTGGGACTTCCTAGATGGTGCATCAGGTAAGAATCCACCTGCCATTGCAGGAGACACGGGTTTGATCCCTGCCCCAGGAAGATACCACATGCCTCGGAGCAACTAAGCCCATGAGCCACAACTACTGAGCCTGTGCTCTAGAGCCCGTGAGCCACAACTATTGAGCCCATGTGCCGCAATTACTGAAGCTCTCGCACCTAGAGCCCATGCTCTGCAACAAAAGAGGCCACCGCAATGAGAAGCCCACGCATCACAACAAAGAGTAGCCCCCACTCGCCGCAACTAGAGAAAGCCTGTGTGCAGCAACGAAGACCCAACACAGCCAATAAAATTAATTAATTAATTGATTGATTAAAAAAATAAATACAGCTGATTCACTTTGTTGTACAGCAAAAACTGGCACAACAGTGTAAAGCAATTAGATTCTCTTAAATAAATAGTAGATGAAGGCTCTCAATAAAACAGTTCAGAGGAAAAGATGATTAAGATGCTCTCCGAGTTACTGTTTTTTCTCTCTGACTAGTTTAAATGCTGTAACTTAATTCAGAGAACGGGGAAAAGATTTAAGAAAACAGGATATTATCCTGGTATACAGAATAATATCTATTAGGCTATGTTACTGAATACAATTTTTAAAAAACAAATCTTGAAGAAATGGATAAGATTTCTAACCACTTTATCAATCATATGGGTGTAACTTATTAGAGGGAATGACTATTTCTCCAGTCCTCTGGTTTCTATGAGGGCTTCTCTCTAAACACACTCCTGGCCTTTCTTGCTTAACTTGCTCTCCAGGAGATGAAGGACTTATCTGATTGATACAATTTGGAAGAATGACTGGGGTTATCTGGCTCAGCAAATTCTCTTCTCCTCTCCGGAGCAAGTTTATTCAGGGAGTACGTAGTGCACTCTGCCAATGAAGGCAGGCCAAGAATTCCCCATTCAACTCCCACTAACCTTTGACTTCTTGGCCTTTGCTCACAGTTACCTTGAATGAACCTTAGCTTAGTTTCCTTTCATTATTAATTTTGAATTAGTGGATAACAGAAAAGTTTTGTGTCTTTGTTAGTTTTCAGGTACAGAAAAAAAAAAGTTTACTTAACAGTAACAACAGTAAACCCTTCTGTTTCATTTGCCCATATACCAGGAGTTAGGTCTTCTCTAATGTCTGAATCATGTCTCACCAGTAAAGCATCAACAGCTCCTGGTGACCTGACAGCATCCATGACCCTCCCTACAAACTCAAACTTTACATAAGATAGTAACTGGGGCTTGAAGGCAAGAGCACTCTCATGATATTGGGGTGTTCATGCTGCCTGTGCCACTCTATTGTGTAAGAGACATTATCATATCAAAGCATTCCTGCAAGGAAACTTGATGTTTCCCAAGAGGTAGGTTTGCTTGTACTTGCTCTTTAAACTATAAAAAAATGTTCTACTTTGCTCAGGGAACAGAAGGTCTAGGAAGGAAGACAAACACTTCTAAAGACCCATTTTGTTCAAGGCATGAAACCAAACACTTTACATATGCTACATCATTTAAACTCTGTAGTACGGGACTTCCCTGGTAGTTAATACTCTGGGCTCCCAATGCAGGGGGCCTGGTTTCAATCCTTGGTCAGGGAACTAGATCCCACATGCCACAACTAAAGAGCCCACGTGCCGCAACTAAGACCCGGTGCAGAAGATCCCACATGCCACGGAGCAACTGAGCCCGTGAGCCACAACTACTGAAGCCCACATGCCTAGAGCCCATGCTCCACAACAAGAGAAGCCACCACAATGAGGAGCCCACGCACCACAATGAAGAGTAGCCCCTGCTTGATGCAACTGGAGAAAGCCTGTGTGCAGCAACGAAGACCCAATGCAGCCAATAAATAAATAAATAAATGTATATATATAAAAAAAAATTAGTTGCCCAGGATCACTCAGTAAGTGGAAGTTCCAACATTTGAACCCAGACCTGGCTCTAAAGCCCATGCACATTCCCCAATATTACACAGCCTTCCCCAAGTTCTGTTAACCTCTAGATCCCATGCAAGAGTATCAGTAGTTTAGATCTGCTTTGCAACCTAAGGACTCAACACAGCCTTGTGCCAAAGTTTCAGATCCACTTCTTAACATCAGCAGTTTTTGAAACTACCTAGCTGTCTGCAGTAGATTGCAAACACTTTTAACAGCCCTTCCTATCAAGAGATGGAGTCTAAATTCCTACCCTCTGACTCAAGGCTGAGCACATGACTTGACCG
This sequence comes from Hippopotamus amphibius kiboko, assembly GCF_030028045.1. Lineage (NCBI taxonomy): Eukaryota > Metazoa > Chordata > Mammalia > Artiodactyla > Hippopotamidae > Hippopotamus > Hippopotamus amphibius. The sequence continues at coordinate 75,616,719 of NC_080196.1, read as the reverse complement.
CAACGTGACAGAAGCAACCCTGTGAGAGTTCTCAGCTTGGACCTGAAAGAAGCCTTGCAGCTGTCACTTTTGGACTCTTGGAACCCTCTGCCACCGAGTGAACTTGGGGTGAGCCTGACAGTGGATGAAAGATCACGTGCAGCTGAGATGAGCCATCCTTGCTGATGGCTCCCAAGCCCGGAGCTGTCCTGGCTGCTGACCACAAGTGCACAAGTGATTCCTGACAAGACCAGAAGAACCACCCAGCTGAACTCTGCCCAAGCTGCTGACCCTCAGAACTGTGAGCAGAAATGTTGTTGTTTTTAGCCACTAAGTTTGGGGAGAGTTTGTTATACAACAAAAGCTAACCCTCTCCAACCCAGATTCAGAGATTCCTTGCAGTTAAAAACAAATGTACCTAATGAGAAAAAAAATATCAAATTGTACGCATTAAATAATGCAGTTTATTGTATGTCAATTGTATCTCAATAAAAGTTCTTAAAGAAAAAAAAATGCGAAAAGGTCCAAAGACCACTGCAGAGTTTACTGGTCATTGCTTATTCACGCATTCTGCTACCTTCAAGCCCAGTGTGATTCAGCGTTAAAGTTCCCTAACCCCAGATAAGCTGGGTGTTCAAGCAGCTGACAGTGATCTGGTCCAGCCCTCCCCTCTCACAGGCTCCTTGTGCTAAGGACAATTTCCCACAATCCTTGTATCTCCTCACAGTACCCAAGGTAAAGCCCTCCTCCTATCATACCTTCTTAATAAAAATTTCTGAATCAACAGATTTTAACCCTTAGAGAAGCTAGAACCTTCCTACGGCTTTGAAGCACAGTGTAATGATAGCCATGGTAATAAAATTTGGCAACTTTTACAAGTGATGGAAAAAAGCCATGCATACTGGCAACTCTGGAGCTTATGAGATTCAGTCTTTGACTTTCAACTACATTGTGTTTGTTTGTTTGTTTTATTGAAGTGTAGTTGACTTACAATGTTGTGCTAATTTCTGTTATACAGCCAAGTGACTCATTATACACATATATACATTCTTTTTTTTTTTCATATTCTTTTCCATTATAGTTTATCCTAGGAGACTGGATACAGTTCGCTGTGCTATACAGTAGGACCTTGTTGTTTATCCATTCTAAATGTAATAGCTTGCATCTACTAACCCCAAACTCTCAGTGCATCCCTCTCCCTCCTCCCCTCCCCCATCAACTACATTTTTTTTAAAAGCACTTTCTAAGTCTTGGGAGACAGTTCAGACAAAGTATGGAATCAGCAATTTAAATACATACAAAAGGCTTTATGATCTGTACTTTTTGAGTATGACTCAATTTTAGCAAAAAAAAACAAAACAAAACTGGAATCAAGCCTCATATCTAACTGAATGGTGCTTAAACGTGCGCTAATGATAAATTCCTGCTATTGCTTATAGTGCAAATTTAATTGGAACCATAACTCTGGAATTCCATATCAAAGCTTCCAAGAGACTGTCACTTTATGAACAAAATAGACTTTATTTGTAAAAGATCAGAGTTAACTTGTTAAAACGGAATTATTATGGCATTTTCTTCTTTATATCAAAATATTTTTATTAATATAAAGTCAACATCAGTTTTGCACACAAACAAGTATTTTGAATTTAAGAAAAGATACAAATCAACTTTAAATGCAACTCAGAGTGTTTCACTACAATAATTATCATTGGCTAAAAAAGACTGAGGCTCAAAAAAGCAGTATCTTTCACAATGACTCTGCTTTAAAATTTTAGAGCTGAACCAGAAACTTAAAGTTGCTAAGTTGCTTGCAAAAATTAAATAGTATCTGGTGACTGAGTTGAATAATGATTCTTAAAAATGCTGTGCCATCATTCACTGGACCCCAGCCATGCACACCTGCAAACTCAGGTGGACAGAAAAGGCACACATCACCTGTGGAAAAATAAGGATGGCCTGCACGCTGACTCTGAATATTTTCTACACTTGGGATCTGAGCCGATGAGACAAGATTAGTGGATTTAGGGCCCAAATACGGAGTATGACATGACGGCTGCTGTGTAGTCTCTCAGGGGTTTGTAATTGCTATTCTACTAGCAATCCCTTCACTGTGGCCTACTGCTTCCTAGGCGTGGGTCCTATGTCAATTCCTAGGTGATTCTAACTTCATTCATTCACTCAGCCAAAATCTGTTTTGTGCCTAAGGGCCATTTCCTGTGAAATGACTCAGTTATGCATTTTCCTGAAAAAAGAGGGAAAGGAGAAAGCAGGGAAACATAATAATTTAGGGGATTGCTTAATCCATGCAAGAAATAACAAGTATTTCAGAAACAAACATGTAGACACATTTAAGCTTCATTTAGAATGAATTAAGTGAAAAAAGAGAAGAAATCTTTCACTGGTACCTGTATCCCAAGTCTTCACTAAGGTGGATCATGTGAAGGATATACGATTCCTTGCTTGTTCCAGTGAGGCCAGGCAACAACAAGACAGTAGGTCGGGTGCCAGCATCCATGTAAGACTGACTGTTACCATTATCAAACCAGTCCAGTGAAATCTGTCCTCCATCTGCGGTTTTAATAAGTTCACTGAAAGAAACAATACAAAAGACACACTCATTTAGTGTTTCAAGGCATGTCTTAATATTAGTTGTTAATTCTGTGTATATATACAGAACATTATTTGGTCCTCTCAAAATAACTTTTTTCCAGCATCCACTAACACATATGTAACCTTCTTTCATTACATGAATGTCATGAAATTAGTTCCATAACATATTTCCAGCAAGATCAGTACAAGGTAGTATATAAAAATGAACTTCAAACTGCTCAAATATTTATCTTAATCATTTTCTCATTACTCTGAAATACCCAGCATTTAACCCCTATTTGATTGAGGTCGCCCAAATAATTCAACAGGGAATTATGAACAAGTAAACCACCAATCTGATCACTGCTCTAGCTGTTTGACTCAATAATACAATTTCCTCACAGAGCATATTACAAAATTTGCTTCTTAAACATTTCAAAGTGCTATGTACTTCTCACAGTATCTACGAACTTGAAGAATTTCCCTAAACAAATAGTGCAAGTTCCAGGCAACAAAAGAAACTCCAGAAGGACTTGATGACTCAGGAAAATTAATAATAGGCACAATTTAAATCTCCTGGTTACTGATATATTCTGGACCATATTTTTAACACCTCAAGGACATTATCATCGAGAACCCATTTGTTTATCGATATGAAGTCCTTTTACTGGGCTCCATCACAGAAAATCCAAATTAATTAGCATCCTTCTCACCCCCACCACCAGCTCAGTGAATATCATCAAAGGATCTAGGTCCTCAGGGACAGAGGTATGAGGAATTGGAAAAAGAGTAACCCCCAAACACTTTTCTCATCTTAGAAATAAATCATTTACATCAGAGCACCTCCCCCCACAATGGTGAAAGGTAACACCTGAATATTTTCCTGCAGCTGCGTGTGTGTGGCGGACGTACCTTCCACCTTCATTTCCCCTTGATTTTCTATACACTTGCTAAACCGGAGGTTCTATTAAGCAAAACCTGGGAGTATGCAAAACACTGTGATTTTTAAGAAATGACTGAAAACGGAACTTTACTTACTTCCTATACTGCACCGGAGGCTTGTAAGTGATGAACGGTCTCAGCAGTGTCTGTCCTCGACTCTCCCAGCACCAGACCGTCGGGTAGTACGTTTCTGTCACTACAGGACAGTGGTCCTGAAGGAAGCGGCTGAAACTCTCACCCCCCGTCACTAACTGGGGCTTCTGTGGGGAAAGCCAGTATCAGTGCAGGGTCCAGAACCGAGTAAAGTTTCCTCCAACTGTAAACCAGAAACAAGCGCAGACGTCCCTAGCGCGCGAGATCTATCTGATTACATATCCCTCTGGAAGCCTGATGCAAATAATTCAAACACAACGAACTTAAGAGTGGTTTATTAAACCCTTCTAGGGAAAAGGCGAGAGTTGACAAACGGGAGTTATCCTCAAACGTGCCAGAGCATCGCGGAGCAGCTTTGCCCGGTTAGCGAATGGTGACAGCGCAGTGCCCCCAGCGCCGAGGTCAGCAGGGTCCAGCGCGCTCAGAGGGCGTCCATCAGATGCGGGGGAAAGGGTCTCCCGGACGGCCCCTGACACTCGCCCCTGCCGGCGACACCTCCTGCCTCGCCTGCTGCTGTCACTCCCAGCAAAGCTGCCCGCGGCCCTGCGCCCGCCCCATCCCCCGGCTCACCTTGGCAATGCTGCTCAGGTAGTAGCAGGCGTAAGCGACGCTGAAGCCCAGGATCAGGGAGAAGCCCACTCCCGAACCGAAGAAACCAACCCGGACTTGATGCTCCAGGTAGAGCGAGAGCTCCCGGGAGAGCATCCGCAGGTCCGTGGCTAAGCGCTGCATGGCCGGGAACCGCGGCGCGCGGGAGCTGCGGCGGGAGGCCAGTTAGAGGGCGAGGAGCGAAACAGGGCGCGGCGCTGCCGCGAACCCTCGGCCGAGTGTCTCCTGCCGGGCTGAGTTCGTCTTCCGCCAACGGGCGCGGCCCAGCGGCCCCGGAGGCGTAGCCCGGCCCGCCGGACGCCGCCGGCTCCGCCCCGGCTTCCCCCCGGGCCGCCCCCGCCGCCTGCCGCTCAGGAGCCTTCCAGAGGCGCGGTTCCAAGCGGGGCCACGGCGAGGGCGGACAGAGGTCTCTCGACCAGGTCGCGGTCAGCCTGAGTGAACTCCTAGAGTTGGGGGGGAGAGCGGGCGCCACTTCGGAGAAGGAAATGGGCCGGGCAGCGCGCGTTCAGGTCCCTGGGCCGGGCACGTGCCCCAGTGACCTTGAACGATTCTGCATGGGACTTCGTTAATCCTTCCGGTAAACTCGCACGTTTAGCGTGCCCGGGAAGGGTACATTGGAGTTATAAGATCTGGGGAGTTAATGTCAAAGATGTGTTAGGAGAATGCACTACGTAGTGAAAAAATCCTACATCCCCCAGGAAGTTGTGTTGCCCCCAAGACTATCAAAAGAGAAAAAATAGTCTATAAACATTCAATAGTGAGAGCATTCATGCTTGACTTTAAATCTTTCTGAATCCTTTAAGTAGCTCAGTATGCCTTAAATGAGCAGTGGTTCCCAAAAATAAATGAGGAGATCAAGAATAGGAACTGGGATTCAACATTTTTAAAAGCCTATTTGTGGTTCATTAATGCTCTGAATTTACAGACATATGGAAATTATCTAATGTACAGACAAGAAACCATTTATGAAGTAGGTCCTCCTAGGCTTATTTATGGCAACATGACTAAAGCCAGGAGATACTCACAGGCATCTAAAAGGATTAGAAGATTTAACAATCTGTTATTATCAGCTCCTCCCATCAAAAGGTACCAAGAGTGGCAAGGCTCAAATAGGCAAAAGGAACAAAGGCAAGGGCTGTATAGACTATGACAAACTTTACAGGATTGTAAATTAATTGTATAAATTAGTGATAGGGACATGGAATGGGTCAGACTGAGCAATTTATTTTATTTGGCTTTGATTTGGTCATAGCAACTTGGTGGTTGCCAGTACCCAGAACAACTGTTATCTTCAGTGAGCCGGTTTTTTCTTCTTATCTGTAGAACAGTCATTTCTGCTTTATAGAGTTGTTAAGCTGACTAAATGAAATAATGTATGCATTAGCCTCCACCTGAATGTAAGTAAATCTCTTCCACTCACTCGCTCTTGTGCTTGAGCACATCCAGAAACTCAAAGGAACGTGGCAATTGCCATATTTGACAATTTACATGCAGCATTCTTTGCAATGCCTGCACCTGCCTTCTACCCTACCCACTAGTAGATACATGTATATTTCATTTTGCTTAAGTTTGAAGTGAAAATATCATAAAATAAAATGATACTTCATAGGCATCACAGTGTGTAGAAAGCATGCTGACCTCGGAGTAAACAATTCTGAACTCATCCACCACTCAGACAAATCATTTACTCTTTTGGAGCCTCAGTTCCTCGTCCACAAAATAAGATGGTTGAAATGGAAGAGGTCCAAGTTTCTTTCTTATGAGAAGAACATTCACAATCTTCCTGAAGACAAGAACTATTACCCCCCACCCCCCCCCCTTTTTTTTGGCCACGCTGTGCGGCTTGTAGGATCCAATTCCCTGACCGGGGATTGAACTCGAGCCCTCGGCAGTGAAAGCATGGAGTCCTAACCACTGGCACTTTCTCCTTGAGTGCAGGTACAACCTGTGACTTCTATCTGATAGAATATGGAAAAAGTGATGCGATGTCACCACTCCTGTGATTACATTATATTTTATGATTCTAGCTTAGCAGACTGGAGCTAAAAGCTCTCCTTGATATCACCTTGAGGAAACCAACAGCCATATAAACTGCTCATGGAGAGGGTCACATGGCAGGGAACTCGTGGTGGTCTCTAGGGCTTATAGGTAGCCCTAGCCGACAACCAGCAAAAAGATGGGCCCCTCAGTCCTATGACTGCAAGGAAGTGAATTCTGCCAACACCCTGAATGAGCTTGGAAGCAGATTCTTCCCCAGTTAAGCCTCCCTATGAAAACACAGCCTGACCAACATCTTGATTGCAGCCTTGTAAGACCTTGAGCAGAGGACTCAGCTAAGTTGTGCTTGGACCCCTGGCCCAAGGAAACTGTTGAAAAACAAACATGTTATTTTAAGCTGCTAAGTTTGTGGTAATTTGTTATGTAGCAATAGAAAATAATAGAGAATGTAAAAAGGTCCTAAAAATCATTCAAAGATTAATAAATATTAATGGCTTATTCTTTACTGTAGGAATGTTTAAAATAAGTGAAGATTTCAGCTGTTTCAATCAATATTCAAAACTAAGAAACTCGAGAGAATTTTTAGCTTTCTTTACACTTCTCTTTTTAGAATTGTCACAATGAACATTTACTTTTTAAACATTAAAAAAGTTATATATATGTATGTATAATTAGCTTTGTAAATACACACATGTATAAGCACATATACATATGTATATTTAAATATGAAGCTAATTATAAAGGAGTAAATCACATGAACTAGGAACTGAAGCAAGAGACTTCAGGATGAGAAAAGGAGTTAAAATAAGGAAGGGCTCAACTAACAGGCAAAGAGTCATGCTGGAAAGGAGGAATGTACATGTGGGATGCCACATGGAAGCCTAGGCAAGAAACAAGTTGAACTTTTTGAAAGCTTAAGAACTGGTAAAGGGGGCAGATGAGTCTCTGGTCCACAGCCCAGTCTGCACTGTTTAGATTTATCACTGTGATCTTTAAAGCTCCGCTCAAGGTCAATTTGTGTTTCTTAGATTCAGAGTATGGCAGCCAAGTAGTATCCATAATAGGGAGATAAATTAGCCTGCTTCCTCCAAGGTAACTGGAGTCATTTGGGAATACCTTCCTATGGAGCGGGTTAATGTACAGACTCTAACCCAACTAGAGGAACATAAAATTGATGCTTCTGTTTCCTCCTTCCCCAGGGGAAAGCCAAAGACATACTTTGTATAAGATAGAATAACATACAGACAGACAGAAAGAAAACAAAAGAGAAACTATCATACGGGTTCCAGTTGAAGTGGTTGAGATCAAAATTATCTCCATAGAACTTTAATATAATTAGCCTTCATGCAAAGATGCAGCTTTCTGATCATATGTATTTGGAAAAAGAAGTATTTTTGGCCACCCTGACATCTGTGAAAACACCCTGCCCTGTTAATTGCCAAATAGCTTGTTTACAAGTAAATGTACCCATAGTAGGCAAGTGTGGTCATGTGAAATACTGCAAGAATGTGCTAAAATCAGTTTTTAAGCAAGGCAACTCATTTAAGTTGAAAAAAAAAAAAAAAGAAAAGGAAAAGAGAATAGTATGTTCTTATGTTCTCAGTTGAATACCTCTAAACTTACTTGTATACACACTCACACTTGTTTGACTGATGAGATGTGGTCCTTGGGGACATAGGAGGGGGAGGATGATACCCAAAGACAGGTGAAAGCAGTGTTCTTTCCTACTTCATCAAAGGTAACAATTTATGGTAGGCAGAATACTAAGAAGTCCTTCTCTCAAGATTCCTCCCCTTGATGTTCAGTTTTATCTCAGAGATACTGTGTTTGGTTCCAGATCACTGCAATAAAGCAAATACCACAGTAGAGCAGGTCACACAATTTTTTTTGGTTTCCCAGTGCATATAAAAGCTATGTTTACACTATACGTTAGTCAATTAAATGTGTGATAACAGCATTATGTCTAAGAAAATATACATACCTTAATTGAAAAATACTTTATTGTTAAAAAAATGTTAACCATCACCTGACAAAGCAGGGTTGCTGCAAACCTTCAATGTGTAAGACTGCAACATCTGCAAAGTGCAATGAAGCAAAGCACAATGAATATGTCTGTATTCACCCTTGTATAATCCCCTCCCCTTGCATGTGGGTGGGATATGTGAAAATGATGGGATGTCATTTATGTGATTATGTTACATTTTATGGCAAAGGTGAAGTGATTTTACAGGTGTAATCAAGGTCTGTAATCACTTGACTTTCAGTTAATCAAAGGGGAGATTATCTTGGTTGGACTGATCTAACCAGATGAGCCCTTTAAAGGAGGGTCCGGGGTCAGACATGGAAGAAGTCAGAGATTCTTTCTTCTGCTGAACTTTAAGAAGCAAGCCTCCATGAATTCTAAAGCTGCAAGAAAACGAATTCTCCAAATAGCCTCATGAACTTGGAAGAGGACCCTAAGCCTCAGATAAGAGTACAGCTTTGGGACTTCCCTGGCTGCCCAATGGTTAAGACCTCAGCTTCCAATGCAGGGGGTGCAGGTTTCATCCCTGGTCGGGGAGCTAAGATCCTATATGCCTCGCGGGCAAAAAATCAAAACATAAAACGGAAGCAATATTGTAACAAATTCGATAAACACTTTAAAAATGGTCCACATCAAAAAAAAAAAAATCTTAAAAAAAAAAAAGAGAGAAGAAAAGAGTACAGCCTTGGGAATTCCCTGGCAGTCCAGTGGTTAGAACTCAGTGCTTTCACTGCCGTGGCAAGGGCTCAGTCAATCCCTGGATCCCACCCCCCAACCCCCAAAAGAAAAAAGAGTACAGCCTTGACCACTGAGTAGAATGTTAGCAGTGAGTTTTTTATAAATGTCCTTTATCATGGTGAGGAAGTTCCCTTCTACTCCTAATTTGTTGAAAGTTTTCATCAGGAAAAGGCGTTGGATATTTTCAAATGCGTTTTCTGCATTAAATGAGATGATTATGTGGTTTTTTTCCCTTTCATTCTGGTAATGTGGTATAGTTTTCATTATGTTGAACCACCCTTGTGTTCTAGGATAAATCCCATGATGTATACTCCTCTCACTGTGCTGCTGGGTTAGGTTTGCTACTATTTTGTTGAAGATTTTTTTCACCTATATTCATAAGGAATATTGGTCTCTAGTTTCCTTTTTTGTGTTGGTTTTGTCTGGCTTTGGTAATGCTGGTGTCACAAATGAATTAGGAAATTCTTCTTCCTTTTTTTTATTTTTTGGAGGAGTTGGAGAAGTGTTGGTGTTAATTCTTTAAATGTTTGGTAGAGTTCACCAGTGAGCCTTCTGGCCCTAGGCTTTTTTGGGGGGAAGGTTTTTAATGTCTGATTTAATCTTTTACTTGTTATAAGTCTGTTCAAATTTTTCTATTTTTCCTTGAGTCAGTTTTTGTAGTATGTGTTTTTCTAGGATTTCGTCCATTTCATTTAGATTATCTAATTTGTCGGCATACAGTTGTTCATAGTATTTTTTAATAATCCGTTTTATTTCTGTAAGGTCCCCATTTTCAATCTGACTTTAGTAATTTACATCTTCTCTGTTTTTCTTAGTCATTCTAGGTAAAAGTTTGTCCCTTTTGTTGTTTTCAAAGAGTCAACTTTTGGTTTCACTGGTTCTTTTGTTTTTCTATTCTTTATTTCATTTATCTCTGGTCTAATCTTTATTATTTCCTTCCTTCTGCTAGCTTTGCATATAGCTTGCTTTTCTCTTTCTAGATCCTTAGAGTATAATTTTAGTTTATTGATTTGGGTCTTTGTTGCTGCATGCGGACTTTCTCTAGTTGCAGCAAGTGGGGGCTACTCTTCCTTGCAGTGTGCAGGCTTCTCATTGTGGTGGCTTCTCTTTGTGGAGCAGGATCCATAGTTGTGGCACACGGGCTTAGTTGAGCCGTGGCATGTGGGATCTTCCCAGACCAGGAATCAAACCCGTGCCTCCTGCATTGGCAGGCAGATTCTTAACCACTGTGTCACCAGGTAAGTCCTCTCTTCTTTTTTAATGTAAGCATTTTCAGCTATAAATTTCTCTCTGAGCACTGCTTTTGATGTATTCCCATGAGTTTTGACATGTTTTCATTTTCATTCATCTTAAATTATTTTCTTTTTTTTTTTTTTTTTTTTTGGCACACGGGCTTAGTTGCTCCGCAGCATGTGGGATCTTCCTGGAGCTGGGATCGAACCCATGACCTCTGCATTGGCAGGCGGATTCTTAACCACTGCGCCACCTAGGAAGCCCCTTAAATTATTTTCTAATCTTTCTTTTGATTTCTTCTTTGACCCACAGGTTGTTTAAGAGTGTGTTGTTTAATTTCCACATATTTACAAAATTTCCAAGTTTCCTTCTGCTGTTAATTTCTAGTTTCATTCTATTGTGGCTGTATAAGATACTCTGTATGATTTCAGTCTTTTAAATTTATTGAGATTTGTTTTGTGGCTTAACATATGGTCCATCCTGGAGAATATTCCATGTTTAGTTGAGAAGAATAAGTATTCTGTTGTTGTTGGGTGTCCTATAGATATGTTAGGTCTAGTTGGCTCATAGTGTTGAATATTTCCTTACTGATCTTCTGTGAGGTTGTTCCATCCATTACTGACATAGCATACTGAAGTCTTCAACTATCATTGTAGAACTGTTTATCCCTTCAATTCTGCCAGTTTTTGCTTCATATATTTTAGGGCTTTGTTTTTAGGTGGATATATGTTTATAATTATCATATCTTCTTGAAGGACTGACCTTCTTATCAATATATGATGTCTTTTTAAAAATTATTTTTGGCTGTGTTGGGTCTTTGTTGCTGCGTGCAGGCTTTCTCTAGTTGTGGCAAGTGGGGGCTGCTCTTCGTTGCAGTGTGCAGGCATCTCAGTGCTATGGCTTCTCTTGTTGCAGAGCATGGGCTCTAGGCTAGAGGGCTTCAGTAGTTGCAGCACACAGGCTCAGTAGCTGTGGCGCACAGGCTTAGTTGCTCTGAGGCATGTGGGATCTTCCCAGACCACGGATTGAACCTGTGTCCCCTGAATGGGCACGCGGATTCTTTTTTTTTAAATTAATTAATTTATTTATTTTTATTGGCTGTGTTGGGTCTTCGTTGCTGCGCACTGGCTTTCTCTAGTTGCGGTGAGCGGGGGCTACTCTTCATTGTGGTGCACAGGCTTCTCATTGCAGTGGCCTCTCTTGTTGCAGAGCACGGGCTCTAGTAGTTGCGGCACATGGGCTCAACAGTTGTGACTCATGGGCTTTAGAGTGCAGGCTCAGTAGTTGTGGTGCATGGGCTTAGTTGCTCTTCAGCATGTGGTATCTTCGTGGGACAGGGATTGAACCCGTGTCCCCTGCATTGGCAGGCGGATTCTTACCCACTGTGCCACCTAGGAAGTCCTGGTAGGTGGATTCTTAATCACTGTGCCACCAGGGGAAGTCCAATATACAATGTCTTTTTTTTGTCTCTTGTAACAATTTTTTATTTCAAGTTTTTATTTTTATTTTTTAAATTAATTTATTTTTAGGCTGCATTGGGTCTTTGTTGCTGTATATGGGCTTTCTCTAGTTGTGGTGAGCAGGGGCTACACTTTGCTGCAGTGTGTGGGCTTCTCATTGAGGTAGCTTCTCTTGTTGCAGAGCATGGGCTCTAGGCGCATGGGCTCAGTAGTTGTGGCCCGCGGGCTCTAGAGCACAAGCTCAGTAGTTGTGGCGCATGGGCTTAGTTGATCTGTGCGCGGCATGTGGGATCTTCCTGGCCCAGGAAACAAACCCATGTCCCCTGCACTGGCAGGCAGATTCTTAACCATTGCACCACTAGTGAAGTCCTAAAGTTTTGTCTGCTATTAGTCTAGCTACCCAGCTCTCTTTTGGGTACTATTTGCATGTTGTAATGGGTTGAATAGTGACTATAAAAAGATATGTCTAAGTCCTGATACTTGTGAATGTGACCTTAGTTGGAAATAAGGTCTTTGCTGCAGCTGGTTTAAGGGTCTTGAGATGAGATCATCTTGGTCTTAGGGTGGGCCTTAAATCCAATGACAGATGTTCCTATAAGAGAAAGGAAAGGGATATTTGAGAGACACACAGAGAAGAAGGCAATGTGAACATGGAGGCAGAGATTGGAGTGATGTATCTACAAGCCATAGAATACCAAGGATGCTAGGGGCCACCAGCAGCTAGGTGAGAGGCATGGGATGGATTTTCCCTCAGCAACTGGAAGGAACTAATCTGGCCAATGCGTTTATTTTGGACTTCTGGTCTCCAGAACTGCAAGAGAATAAATTTCCATTGTTTTCAGCCACCTGGGTTGTGGTAATTTGTCATAGAGAACTAATACACATGGAATATATTTTTTCCATCCCTCTATTTGCATCTTTGATACTAAAGTGAATCTCTTAGACAGCATATAGTTGGATCATGTTTTGTCATTTTTTATCCATTCAGTCAATCTCTGCCTTGTTTTTAAAAACAGCTTTACCAAGGGACTTCCCTGTTGGTCCAGTGGTTAGGATTCTGTGCTTCCACTGCAGGGGACATTGGTTCAATCCCTGGTCAGGGAACTAAGATCCCATAGGCTGTGTGGCGCGGCCAAAAAACAAAAAACAAAAACAAAATAATAATAGATAGCATTAAAAACAGCTTTACTGAGGTATAATTCACATCCCATATGATTCACCAGCTTAAAGTGTACAATTCAATGGTTTTTAGTATATTACATCATAAATTTAAAAAAATTACAAATAAATACATATTTCTATAGTAAATACATGTGCTGTTTTGTTATATGTACTGTATGTGGTCAAATACATGTAACAAAATTTGTCACCATAACCATTTTTAAGTGTAAAAGTCAGTGACATTAATTGCATTTTTAATGTTGTGCAACCATCACTTCCATTTCTGAAACTTTTTCATTGCCCCAAGCAGAAACTCTGTAACCATGAACACTTGGGTTGTTTCCACCTTTTGGCTACTGTGAATAATGCTGCAATGAACACTGTCACAAAACTGAGTCAATGCTTTTAATTTTCTTTGGAAATTAGGAGTGGAATTACTGGATCATATTGTAATTCTTGTTTCATTTTCTTTTTATTGTGTCAAAACATACATAACATAAAATTTATCACTTAACCATTTTTAACTGTACACTTCAGTGGCATTCACTGTGTTCGGGTTGCCATGCAACTGTCACCATCACCCATCTCTCATCTTCCCATTGGAATATCCCAGTGAAATGCTGTAAGTGTGGTGGCTCTTGGAGGTAGAGAAGTAACAGATAAGAGAAAGTCTGTACAGTTTAGCGCTAGGAATTATAATTGGACTCACTGTGAACTGGCAACTTTTCCTGTAATGGAATGCTAGAGAAGACTCAAAAGGATTCATGGGAGCACAAGGAACTGCTGGAATTTATATGTTGAGCGTCTGAACACATGCCAACAGAAAGGGAAAGATTGCTCTCTCTCATCTTCCTGGGAAAAAACAAAACAAAACAAGTCTAAGATTTCACAAGAGTCTTGTTACGTTACTCAAGTTCTCACTGTTGGTGAATCTAATTTGGGAGGACAAAGGAAAAGAAGTGCTATTTGTTGGCTGGGATCCGAGGGGATGTGGGACGATGCAAGTGCACCTCAGCTCCCAAAGACAGATTCTGACAGGCCACAGGTGGCTAGGGGCTGATATTGTCCCTACTTGTGAGCAGAGTGCCTGCAAGAGCCAGCTGGGCACACAGGGGCCTATTACAGCCCCTAATAGACTCATGTTTCTGACAAGTTTGGCCACAGAAATGCTTGCAGTGACTCCTCAGACACCAATCTTTGGTGCTTCTCAAAGCTAAGCATGTTGGGATATGTTAAAAAAATGAACCAAGAACCATTATATGTACAAATATTATTAATGCCTTTGTCTTACATATGAAGTAACTGAGATCAGAGAAGTTAGGTGACTGGCTGAAGCTCAACGAGCTGGCAAGCCTCAGTGTTAGCTAGAACCAGTCTCTTGATTTCAATGCTCATTTCATTCTACCACGTTGTTTCTACTCAAAAGGCTGGCACTATCTAAAGTGTTGAATGATTTTCTCTAAATCTGTTTCAGAATTCAAACAATTTCAGCTTAAGCACTGCATGATACGTTTCAACATAGTCATTAGTATTCATTTTCCAAAACATTTTTTTTTCTCAAGCATTTATTCTGCTTCCTTTGGCATCTGTGTCCTTGCTTCTACTTCTAGAGCAAGTGCTTTGGGTAGAGCTGACAGCCCATCTAACTTATGAGTGACATGAAACCCAGGCCTATTATGACCTCAGAGTTTGAGTTAAGGATAGGTACACTTTCCATTCAGAGTCACTGTCTCACAAAGAGACTTTTCCTGAGAGTGTTGGAAGGGGGTGGGGAATCTCTTTTCTGCTGGAACTTCTAGCAGTAAGGATGAATGAAGCCAGGAGCTTCCTAAGAAAAGGAAAGGCAGGAATGAGAACTGGAGAAAACCTGAATCCTAAAGATGTCGTTTGAGCTCCTAAGTCAAAACACACATTAAACTAGAACTTCTTCTTCTTCTTTTTTTTTTCAATTATATGATCTAAGAGATTTCCCCTTTTGGTTAAGCCAATTTGAGTTGAATTTTCTATCTTTCGAAATAAAAAGGCCCAACTAATATAACATTGGTTTGATTGGTTAGAAAAAATAATTTTAGAAAGGAAGAGGATGGAAGTCACTAGAGAGTAAAATTTTAAAGTACCATATCTAATTATGAGTCAAGAACTTGAATTAGTTAGGACTGCTTTCAGCTTCAAGTTACAAAATCAACTAAACAAGAAGGATCTAAAAACAACTTAAACAAGAAGGATATTTTTGTTTT
Organism: Hippopotamus amphibius kiboko; assembly: GCF_030028045.1. Classification (NCBI taxonomy): domain Eukaryota; kingdom Metazoa; phylum Chordata; class Mammalia; order Artiodactyla; family Hippopotamidae; genus Hippopotamus; species Hippopotamus amphibius. The sequence continues at coordinate 75,601,597 of NC_080196.1, read as the reverse complement.
CATGTAAAAGAAGTCTAAAAGCAGAGAAGCAAGGAAGTACCAGGGTTGGTTAACTCATCAGTGCAATATCATTGAGGACCCAGAATCCCTTCTATGGGCATAGATTGGGGAAAAGTGGGACCCTGAGACTTAGAAATGAAGACATTTGGGTGGATTTAGACAAATCTGAGACACTTGAACCCTAATGTCCCCCTTAGATTCTCTTTCCTTCTTTCTTTCAATTTCTTATTTTAAAAGTTTGACTCATAATAAGTTGCAAAAATAGTATAGGATTCCTGTGTACCCTTTGCTTAGTTTCCTCCAATGATAATATCTTACATAACCATAGTACCTTGTAAAAAGTAGGAAACTAACATTGGTGCAATATTATTAATTCAGATGTAGACTTTATTCAGATTTTGCCAGGTTTTACATGTACTCCTTTTTTTTTTTTTTTGAGTGTACAGTTCTATGAAATTTTATCATATGTGTGGATTCAATTAACTATCACCAGTCTGGATTCAGAACTATTCCATCACCACAAAGAAACTCTTGTGTTACCCCTAACAGTCACACTCTTCCCCCAGCTCTAACCCCTGGGAACTATTGATCTGTTCTCTATAATTCTGTCACTTCAAGAATGTTATATACATGGAATTATACAGTATGTAACCCTTTGAGATAATGTCCTTGAGATTCATCCAAGTGGTTGTATGGATTTCATTCCTCTGAGCTTTCTTTGCCAACCAAAACACTCCTTTTCCCCATGTCTCAGGAGACGTGCTCTCTATTGAAGACCCTGCAATGAATACATCTGAAGCACTTCCTCCTCTGACTTGGGAGGAGAAAGATTATAAGCGCCCTCTTGCCCCAAGTTGCAAGATTTTGCAAATTTATATTGTCAGAGACCTGAGAATATGTGGGGAATGGATTCTACAAGTGCCCAATGAAAAACAAAGAACAAAACCCAGAACTTAACATTGGACTGGGATGAATTTATCAACATGGGAACCCTTTCCAGAGTTTTCAGTTACAATGTGTAGTTCAAGCAGCAGGTTGGTTGACAATGGTGGCTTATTTTCAGTAGGTTGAGAGGCCAAAACTCCCCTGGTGTAATTTCAGTGAAGGAACCCAAAAGCTTCAGAAGCAGGAAGAGTTGTCTCAGAGGACACTCTTTTCACTAAGACATAGAGAAATGCATTGATTAGGGGATCACCAGCATCTTTAAAAAGCTCCTTGATGGCTGCCATCTGTAGGTCAGGGATGATGGTAGGAAATTTCACGATTTAAATAGGTTCCTTGATTTCAAGCCAGAGTAACAGAGGCCAGATGTCAGTGCTTAACCACCAGAGACTAGGTGAATGCAGATACTAAAATGGGCAATAGGACCAGAGTGTCAGTCAGAATGCTTTAACTCAGGGGTCCCCAACTCCTGGCACCGATCCGCAGCCTGTTAGGAACCGGGCAGGTAAGCAAGCACTGCGGTGCCGCCCCACCCCCCTCCCCAATGGAAAAATTGTCTGCCACGAAACTGACCAGTCCCTGATGCTGAAAAGTTTGGGGACTGCTGCTTTAATTCACATAGCTCTATGGCAGTGGCTATTAATCACAGTGAATTAAATAGATGGATACCTCACTTATGTAATTTTTGATCTATACAATCAGAAAGACTCTAGCTCAAGTAAGCATAGACCTGACTTGAGTCACCACAGGGAAAAGCCATGGCCTTTCATCCAGTGTGTGGATATATGCCATTTCATGGGCTCTTGAATAAAGAGTAAGTTGGGTCTTTTTGAGAAAGCCCTGTGACACAGCCAAAAATTTATCCTATAACTCTCCCTCCTTTTTTTTTTCTCCCCCTAAAAACCAGCAGCCATTTTCCAGAGTGAATGGGCACGAGGGAGGGGGAAACTTCTCTTCTAGGAATTCCTATATACTGGCTATGAGTATGCCAATCCTTGCGGGCACCCAAGAAGCCACTGGAATCCATTGGTCAGAGTGGTAGCTTGTGTAGGTCATGTGGTGAATCCAGTTTTGGCCTACAGCACATTGTACAAGATTTCAGGGAACTATGGTTTGTTCCCTAGTTCCTGAATGCATAGTTGGAACAGACATACTTGGCAATTGGAAGAATATACATATTGGCTCCCTGATCTATGGAGAGAAACACAATAGTAAGAAAGCCCAAATGGAGGTCCTGTAACTGCCCTTCCTTATCAAAACAATAAAGCAAAAGCAAATCACATCCCTAGGGGAGCTGCAGAGATTAGTGCCACCATTTAAGACTCGAAAAATGCACAGATAGTGATTCCTATCACTCACCTATTTAACTTCCTCTTTAGCCTGCAAAGGAAGATGGCTCTTGTGTGTTATTAATCAGGTGGTGACTCAATTGCAGCTACTGTTTTAGATGTGGTCTCTCTAATGGAGCATATCAATGTGTAGCTCCAGCTATTGTTTTTTTCTTTTTTTTTTTTAATTTTTAATTTAATTTAATTTTATTTTTTGGGGGGTACACCAAGTTCAATCATCTGTTTTTATACACATATCCCCGTATTCCCTCCCTTCCTTGACTCCCTCCGCCTCGAGTCCCCCCCACCCTCCCCACCCCAGTCCTCTAAGGCATCTTCCATCCTCAAGTTGGACTCCCTTTGTTATACAACAACTTCCCACTGACTATCTATTTTACAGTTGGTAGTATATATATGTCTGTGCTACTCTCTCGCTTCATCTCAGTTTCCCCTTCACCCCCCGCCCCCTCCCATACCTCGAGTTCTCCAGTCCATTCTCTGTATCTGCATCCTTGTTCTTGTCACTGCGTTCATCAGTACCATTTTTAGATTCCGTATATGTGAGTTAGCATACAATATTTGTCCTTCTCTTTCTGACTTACTTCACTCTGTATGACAGATTGTAGTTCTATATACCCAAAGAAAACCATAATCCCAAAAGACACTTGTACCATAATGTTTATTGCAGCACTATTTACAATAGCCAGGACATGGAAGCAACCTAAATGCCCATCAACAAATGAATGGATAAAGAAGATGTGGCATATATACACAATGGAATATTACTCAACTATAAAAAAGGGATGAGATGGAGCTGTATGTAATGAGGTGGATAGAACTCCAGCTATTGTTGATTTACAAGATGCTTTTTTTCTCAGAACCATTTGACAAGCATCATCACAGACATACTGCTTTCATCTAGCAGGAGCAGCTGCACACCTCAATGTCTTTCCTTAGGGCTATGTAAAGTCTACTGCTCTCTGTCACAATCTAGTTTACAGAGACCTTGATTGCCTCACCATCCTACAGAACATCATGCTGGTCCATTACAGTGATGACATTATATTGATTTGACTTGGTGAGCCAGAAGTGTCAAGAACCCTAGATGCCTTCATAAGACACATGCCTACCAGTGGATGGTAGATAATCTCTAGGAAAATTTAGATCTCATCACTTTGATAAACTTGCCAGGAGTCCAGTGGTCTGGGACATATCAGAATATCCTCTCTAAAATAAAAGGCAAGGGACTTCCCTGGTGGTACAGTGGTTAAGAATCTGCCTGCCAATGCAGGGGACATGGGTTTGATCCCTGGTCTGGGAAGATCCCACATGCTGCGAAGCAACTAAACCCATGCACCACAACTACTGAGCCTGCATGCCGCAACTACTGAAGCCCGCACACCTGAAGCCCGCGCACCTACAGCCCTTGCTCTGCAACAAGAGAAGTGACTGCATTGAGAAGCCCGTGCAACGCAACGAAGAGTAGCCTGTGCTTGCCACAACTAAAGCCCATGCACAGCAATGAAGACCCAACGCAGCCAAAAATAAATAAATAAATAAATAATAAATAAAATTAAAAATGAAATAAAATAAAAGGCAAATTGCACCTTTAGCTGCTAAGAAAGAGGTGAAAACACTTGAGCCTTTTTGTATTTTAGAGACAAGATATATCACATTTATATTGCTTTGTATAAGCCAGTTTTGAGTAGTTCCTAAAATCAGAGAAAACTCTGAAGCAGGCCCAGACTGCAGGACAACCTTCTCTGTCACGTGGGCCACCTGACCCAGCAAAGCTGTGACAGACTGTCATACAATATGGATCTGCTGTCAAATGTAGATAGTAGAGGGACTTCCTAGGTGGCGCAGTGGTTGGGAATCTGCCTGCCAATGCAGGGGACATAGGTTCAATCCCTGCCCCAATGTGGAGCAACTAAGCCCGTGTACCACAGCTATTGAGCCTGCGCTCTAGAGCCCATGAGCCACAACTATTGAGCCCTCATGCCACAACTACTGAAGCCCATACATCTACAGCCTGTGCTCCACAACAAGAGAGGCCATCACAATGAGGAACCTGCACACCACAACGAAGAGTAGCCCCTGCTCGCTGCAACTAGAGAAAGCCCATGTGCAGCAACCAACACAGCCAATAAAATAAACAAATAAATTTATAAAAAAAATGTAGGTAGTAGAATCCCATTGCAAAACTCTAGGGCTTAGTTCAAAATTATGCCCTCTTCTGTCAGTATTTTCCCTTTGAGAAATAGCTCCTGTTTTCTCTTAAGTTGTGGTTGAAACTAACCATGGAACACCAACTGAGATATATGCTTTGAACATGTGACCAATATATGGTGCTCCCACAATCACAACCAATAGGTTCAGGAATCAAGGGGTTGACATGGCTCTTTTCATTCTTACACTATTAAGTAACCACCCTGGAAAAACATTTGGATTCCCATTTCTATACCTGTGTCTTTTACTTGTTGAAAGAACTTATTTTTCAAGTGAGGAATGTTTCCACCAGAGGATACCAAAATATTTCCACTGAATTGGAGGTTGAGATGGACACTTGAATTTTTGGGTTTTTCAAACCACTAAACCAACAAGCAGAGAAAAGAGTTAACTGTATTGACTAAGTTATGGGTTGCAATGATCAAGTGGAAATGGGATTTTTGCTACAGAAAAGGTTAAGAAAGGACTGTGTTTGGAATCTAGAGATTCTTTGCGGGCATATTTTGGAACACTTCATTTATGTTCTAGTAAAACATCTTTTAGTTGTATGCTGCAATTAAAAGATCCTGCGTGCTGCAACTAACACCTGGCACAGCCTAAATAAATAAATAAAAATAAGTATTTTAAAAAAATAAATAAAAGCCTGCAGACTCAAAACCCAAGAAGAATTGATGTTTTGGGCTGAGTCCAAGGGCCAGAAAAAAACCCAATGTCCTAACTCAAGTAGTAAGGCAGGAGGAGTTCCCTTTTATTCAGCTTCTTTGTTCTATTTTGGTCTTAATTGTTTAAAAGAGGCCCACCCATATTAGGGAGGGAAACCTGCTTTACTCAGTCTACTGATTGAAATGTTAGTCTCATCTGGACACACATACACTCACAGACACACCCAGAATAATGTCTGATCAAATGTCTGGGTACCCAGTGGCCTGGTCAAGTTTTCACATAAATTAGTTACCACAGTACAACAACCCACTAAGACTGGGAGTGAAGTCCTTCAAAAATGAAGTTTTGGACTACCTGCCAGGTATGGGACTACAATCAGTTGACATGCTGGCAGAGGGAAAAGGAAATATGGGCTGTGTAATGGAAAGAGGGAGTTATAAATATCAGCTATGGTCTTGTGACCAGTAACAGACATGAGGACAATAACAGCTATGCTTATTTTCTTCTTTTCCTGTTGTATCAGTTTCTCAGTGCTGCTGTAAAAAATTATCACCAACTTGGTGGATTAAAACAACAGAAACTTATTCTTTCACAGTTCTGGAACCCAGAAATCCAAAATCAAGGTGTCATCAGGGCTGTACTCTCTCTTTGAAGGCAGCAGGGAAGATTCTTTCCTTGCTTCTTCCTGGTTGCTGGCAACCCTTGACATTCTTGTCTTACAGGGGCATCACTCCAATTGCTGTCTCTGTTGTCACATGTCCTTCTTCCCACATGTCTGTGTGTCCAAATCTCCTTTCCCCTTCTCTTGAAAGGACACCAGTCATTGGATTCAGGGCCCACTCTATTCCAGTCTGATCTTTTTTTTTTTTTTTAATCTATTTATTTGTTTGGCTGTGTCAGGTCTTAGTTGCAGCATGTGGGCTCTTTTGTTGTGGAGCCATTGCATCATGAGCGTTTCTCTCTAGTTGTGACGCTCCGGCTTAGTTGCCCAGAGCCATGTGGGATCTTAATTCCCTGACTAGGGATCGAACTGGTGTCCCCTGGATTGCCAGATGGATTCTTAACCACTGGACCACCAGGGAAGTCCCCAGTATGGCCGCATCTTAACTTGATTACATCTATGAACACTTTTTTCAAATAAAGTCATATTCACAGGTATCAGAGGTTTTCTTTATGGGGAACATAATTCAATGAGCAACACCTGTTATGTATAAAACCAATTATTTTCCTCCTCATTTCCCAGACTATTTTTTTATTGAGGTACAATTGACATACAACATTATATTAGTTTCAGGGGTACAAGCTCATGATTTGATGTTTGTATATATTACAAAATGATCATCAAAATAAGTTAATGTCTGTCACCACAGTTACAGAATTTTTTTTTCTTGTGATGAGCACTTTTGAGATCTATTCTCGTAGCAACTTTCAAACATGCACTATGGTATTACTAACTGTAGTCATCATGCTGTACATTATATCCTCATGACATTTATTTTATAACTGGAAGTTTGTACCTTTGACCTTCCTTCACCCAATTCACCCACCCTCCAATCACTGTCTCTGGCAACCACCAATACATTTTCTGTAACTATGAGCTTGTTTTTGTTGTCATTGTTATTTTCCTGTTTTTGTTGCTGTTGTTTTAATTTATTTGTTTATTTATTGGCTGCATTGGGTCTTTGTTGCTGCACATGGGCTTTCTCTAGTTGCAGCAAGTGGGGGCTCCTTATTGCGGTGGCATCTCTTGCTACAGAGCACAGGCTCCAAGTGCACGGGCTTCAGTAGTTGCGGCACATGGGCTCAATAGTTGTGGCTCACAGGCTCTAAAGCACAAGGTCAGTAGTTATGGCGCACGGGCTTAGTTGCTCTGCGGCACGTGGGATCTTTCTGGAGCAGGGATGGAACCCGTGTCCCCTGCATCAGCAGGCGGATTCTTAACCACTGCTCCACCTAGGAAGTCCTGTTATTGTTGTTTTTGTTTTTGTTTTTTTTATTGAGATACAGTTAACATACAATAAACTGCATATATTTAGAGCGTACAATTTGGTATCCCCATCTCCCAATTCATTCCCCCCCAACCCTCCCCACTTTCCCCCCTTGGTGTCCATATGTTTGTTCTCTACATCTGTGTCTCTATTTCTGCCTTGCAAACTGGTTGATTTGTACCATTTTTCTATAGTCCGCATATATGTGTTAATATATGGTATTTGTTTTTCTCTTTCTGACTCACTTCACTCTGTATGACAGTCTCCAAGTCCATCCATGTCTCTAGAAATGTCCCAGTTTCCTTGCTTTTTACAGCTGAGTAATATTCCATTGTATATATGTACCACAACTTTTTTATCCATTCATCTGTTGATGGACATTTAGGTTGCTTCCATGTCCTGGCTATTGTACGTTATTGTTGTTTTGTTTGTTTTTTTCTGACTGTACTCTGTGACATGTGGGATCTTAGTTCCCTAACCAGGGATGGAACTTGTGCCCCCTGCAGTGGAAGTGCAGAGTCCTAACCAATGGAATGCCAGGGAATTCCCTGTTGTTTTTTAATTCCACATATAAGTGAGATCATACAGTATTTGTCTTTCTCTGCTTGATTTATTTCATTTAGCATAATGTTTTCAAGATCCTTCCTTGTGGCAAATGGCAAGATTTCATTCTTCTTAAGGTTGAATAACATACCATTGTGTGTGTGTATCATATATACACATTTTCTTCATACATTCCTCCGTCAATTAATCCTACTATATTATATAAAGAGTGTTGGTGGTTGTTTGAGTCTTCTCTCTTTTTTTCTTGGTCAGTCTAGTAAAATGTCAATTTTGTTGGTAGTTGTTAACTTTATAATGTAGGTTACAGGGTCTCTAGGAGGAATTGTGGGTAAATTAGAAGTGGAATTAATATCTCCCAGGTATGGATATGGTAATGGATGGGACTTTGTGCCTTCTCTTTATGGGGAGAGAGAGAGATGGTGAAGGTATCTCCATTTTTCAGTAGAAGAGATGCATCTGGTTAGGCAGACACATGATGTTACTGTGTCTTTGTTATGTGGAAGTATTTAAGTATAGTAGAATGGTGAGAACGGTGCTGAGTAATCTCCCATAAATAAACTATTCCTGTTTATTTGTGGGAGATAAGGGAGACCAACTGTTGAGAGGAGAAGCCATTTTTTTGCTTCCTGCTCTGATGGAGCTTCTGGGTTCCTACTCAAACAGGGCGAAATGACTGGGTTCTAAACATGACAGACACATGTATGACACAGTGCTTTCCCAAAGTGTAGTGTGTCTACTTTGGAGAATACCAATGTAAACATCTAGGGATGCTGAAGATGACCTACGGGAGTGAAGGAAGCAAGTATGAAAACTTTCCTATTGATTTCGTATCTTATCCTCTTGTAATTTCTATTTTTGAGTGTGTTATATAACATGGAACACAGTAATACATATATAATTTATACATTAGTAAGTACACATACTGGAAGTACATGTTGCAAAATTTTGTACTGAAAGGATGTGATCAAAAATATTGAGACCACTGACAAACTGTATTTATTTAAGGGCCCTGAAGTAGCCTTAGCAACATGATAGTGTTATAAATTCACAATGTATTTAACAAGGAGATGGATGGATAAGAGAGAGTTTAATATACAGAAATTCATCTGGTATTACATGGGTTATAATTTTTGCTTTTCTTTAATGTCCTCTGAAATCTTGGACAAGTTACTTAATCAGTGCTGGCCTCATTTTCTTATCAAATATGGGGATTAGGTTAATTTGATTAATTGTGCTCAGTGGCACTCCAGAGGTTTTCATGAGTTTCCGCAGAGGCCCTGCAAAGGCAGGAGGAAGGGAAGACTACAGGCAGGTACCAGCTTTGCTATATTGCTGGACCACCAGGGAATTCCTGAATCGCTTCACCTAGAGTGCCTAGCTCCCCTTATAGGTTATATGTGCAGGGTAAGAACAGAGGATTTGTCAAGTGGAGGGGAAGGGATGGGGGAAGAAAAGAAAAGAAAATCACTGGGCTAGATCACCTCTTAAAATCCTTTTCTATTTTAAGGACAAATAAAATTCAAAGTTATTATAACTAATCTCTGGTATTGAAAATAAGCCTGTCTAAATATTAGATGATGTCTTCATAAGTATAAAACTCCTGAGTGAGATAAACACAGTTAAACATGGAAAGCCATTATTAATGTGCTGAGTTTGGTATAAAATGCAAGGTTGCACTATTAAGGGTCTTATCATCTCAGTTGGCCTTTTATCGAGTTAGGTTACTTTACAAAGTCAGCCACGGTATAACTAGTGCAGTGGCTATATTTTTTTTTCTAAAAATCTTTTATCAACTTATTAATGCACGTGATAGATTTAACTGGTTAACAAGAACAGAAGGAAACCAGAAAAGATCCCAGAGAGACAAGAAAGAGTTGGCAGAGAAAGAATAGCACATTTAACACTTCTAGGATGAAAATGCTTTGAAGTAGACTAGATATTTGGCTGGCTTATTTTGAACAATTATTTTAACTGTTTAGTTTCTAAAATAAGCTCTATTTGGCCTTTGGGATTCCATATTGGTATTTTCCTGTTTTATTGACAGGAAAATTAACATTTACTTCACTACATAATTATTCCCTGGTTACACTTTACACCCCTTTTCTTTCCACGTGATTATTCAGTTCTGGTGGAGGATTCCTTGCTCCCTTCGCTCTCAGGAAAAGAAACAGTGTGCTAACAATGCATCCGTGCTGAGCTGTGAACCAGTGATTTCAAATCCTACACACCATAATGTCATTTAAGTAACAGCAGCCAGAAACCAGTCTTACAGTCCTCTTATTTTGTTGTGTTTTGAGATTGGGGGCTGAATTATGTAATGGATGGGGTTATTATAACGGGCAAGATTTTTGTAAACTCTTTCCCAGGAGCTTGTGTTGTTCGGAATCTACTTAGCACCCTGGCTCCACATAAAGATGAGACATTCACATCATTCAGTAACATTCTGCTCAGTTTAAAAACACATCACTCACTACCCACTGTGGTCTGAAATGCTTTCACTTTGCCTATACAGAAATACAGGTTGCCTTTACTGTGTGTCATAATCTGTCCTAGTCCCCACTCCGTTAAAAAAAAAGACTACATAAACACACTACTACATATAAAATAGATAACTAATACAGACTTACTGTATAGCACAGGGAACTCTACTCAATACTCTATAATGGCCTATAATGGAAAAGAATCTAAAAGAGAGTAGATATATGTATATGTATAACAGATTCACTTTGCTGTACACCTGAAATTAACACATTGTAAACAACTCTACTCCAACAAAATTTTTTGAAAAAAGGCTAAAACCTTATGCAATCCCCATTTCGCACTTATCACATCCAGGTACGCTAGAACTTAATGAAAGACTGACCTCACCAGAGGTACCCAGCTTCAGCAACCTGGGCCGTATCCCGATTCTCACTTCCTCCAGGCCCACCTCCAGGCCAGCCAGCCAGAGTTCCTTGCCCCGCCCCTTCCCTCTCAGCCAATGGGAAGCGCCGCACCACCCGTCCGCGGCGACTCCAGGGAGCCGCCCCTCCGTCGCCTCAGACTGGGGCTGGGCATCTACCCCCTCCCTGTCCAGGCCTCGCGCATGCGCATTCCCACAGGGCCGTGGCTAGACGCTTAGGGATCGATTTTCCTCTCCTTTCTTTCCCCAGTCGCGCGACTCTCCAAAACCCCTTCACCCTACTATTACTGAGGATCCCTTTGCTAATCCCTCAGAGAACGTGCTGCTCCGGCCTTGGGTGCGCCAGTACCCGGATGTGGAGCCGCTCTCGCCCGGCGGGGACTGTGTTGCGGGGCGGAGCGCGGCGGCGTGCACGGGGACAGAGAGAAGGGGGCCCCTGGGCCCGGGCGCTCGCCGGACGCCGGGAGGTACCATCACTGCCCACGGGGGAGGAGGCGGCGCCGGCGCTCGGGCGTCCACCCCGGAGCGAGGGCCCGGGGGAGAAAATAGGCCGGCAGTTCAGCTTGCTCCCCGCCGCCCGCGCCGTCTCCCCCGGGCTAGCCTCTCCCGGCCCCCTGCGCTCCCCGCGCTCCCGGTCGGGGGAGAGCGTGGTTTCCTGGCGGCCGTCGCTGTAGCCCGGCCGGGGAGCCCGGAGGAAGCGGGGGAGTCCCCGCCCACGGCCCCCTCCCTTCTGCCCGCCCGCCGCCGCCGCCGGCGCCTCGGAGCCTCTGCAGTCCGGCCTCCAGTCTGAGCGGGGGGCGCGGCGGCGGCGGCGACGGCTCGAGGGCGGCTGTGGGCTCGGCGGGGACCGCGCCGCCGCCCCCGTGAGTTATTCCCACGTCCCCCGGGGCTCGCTGCCGCCCCCGCCGGCGCCGAGAGTCCGGCCCGGGCCCAGCTCCCTCGCGGGCCCCCCGGCGGCGGCGGCGGCGGCGGCGGAGCCCACCGCTCGGGCCCCGATGAGTAACTCCAGGAATAACCGGGTGATGGTGGAAGGGGTCGGGGCCCGAGTGGTGCGCGGCCCGGACTGGAAGTGGGGGAAGCAGGACGGAGGCGAGGGCCATGTGGGCACGGTCCGGAGCTTCGAGAGCCCCGAGGAGGTGGTGGTGGTGTGGGACAACGGCACCGCCGCCAACTACCGCTGCTCCGGGGCCTACGACCTGCGCATCCTGGACAGCGCGCCCACGGGTAAGCGGCGGCCACCTGGCCCCGGGCCTGCGCCGTGGGGGCGGGGGCGAGGCGGGGTGGGGGGACGTCGGGCGGCCTGGCAAAGAAGCCCGCGGTGGGCCGCCTCTCGCAGCGTCTGGCTGTAAGGAGCGGAAGGGGAGAGAGCCGAAGGGAATTTTAGGTTCAATACCTGGTAAACAAAAACTTGCAGAAAAGAACCCCCCACCCCCACCCCTTCCCGTCCCTTCCCTCCGCCCAGTCCCCAAGGGAAATGATGGCTGCACCGTCGCAGGGATGCTTTCAAGCCTGGAAGGCACAAAGCACCGGGAAGACGACAGACACTTCCCCTCCTCCTCCTCCTCCTCTAGGGAAGGGGTTTGGAGAGGCCTGTCTAATAAGGCATTGAAATTAATCAGCCACCGAGTGATAAGTGTCTGAAGGGAGGCTTGCCTTGCCATATGGTGTTTAGTTGACCGGTTACAATTGCCGAGGGGCCGTTGGTACCTCGGATTTGTTGCGATACCCTTTTTCCTCCTCCTGTAACACATGGAAAGAGTTGGAGTTCAGTAGCTGAATGCTGCTTGGTACCCTGTGGAATGACTTTTCATCTTAATTGTTTCGTTGTAGATCTTTATACCAACAGAGGGAAAAACAGTGTAAGCTGTTGAATCCTTTCTTTGTGTTAAATACTCTTTTCAAGTGGAAGCTGTGTGTAGGGGAAACCTGATATCTTTTAATATCTCAGTTCATTTGTAAGGTTGTGTCAGAGAATTATTCATTAACACAGCAGTGAGTCAGTGTCCTTCTTGATTCACCAAATTTCAGGGAACTGGTTGTTATTGACTCTAGAATTTTTATATAATATAAACTGAAAGCTTGCTATCTAATTTAATCAAATTCATTTTCACAAAGATTTATCCTTGGTACTCTGTTCAGTAGGAAATAGTTTCAGATTTAAAATTTGGTAATTTTCAGAATGCTTAAATAAGCTATTTCTAAAGCTTTATGATTGAGTTTGCAAAACCTAACAAATTCTAAAACGGGTACATAGATATTGTTAGCAGTAATAAAAAGGAAATTAACACAAGGCAATTCAGTTTTTGAATAGATAATTCACAAAATTGTGTTTCTTAGCTGGCTTTTTAAACGTTGCAGAGGATTTATGTGCAGGACCAAAAGAAAAGATTCACCAGTACAAAAAGGGGCCACCATTGTTACCAGTTTCTTGTGTGTTCTTACAGAATACTCATTGCAAGTGTATGTATTGATGTACTGTAAATCTGCACTCTTTTTAAAGCACAGTGGTAATAAACCACTATATTCTCTTTTGTACTTTTACTTCTTGATAGTACCTATTAGTGATTCTTCCATGTTACCACATATAGTTCTGCCTCATTCTTTCATAGTTGCATAATATTCCAGTGACTGGAGGCAATAATTTATTTAACCAGTGCTTTGTTGATGGGCATTTGTATGGTTTCAGGTCTTCTTATTTACAGTGATGCACAGAATAAACCCTTGTACATATATCCTGGGCATGTGTACTGAGTACTTTGGAAGTGGAATTGCTGCATCAAAGGATGCACATACTTAACATTTTGATTGATGTTGACTAAATGTCCTGCGAAGACATTTTACCAGTTTACCCTCCTGGTAACACTGTATGGGGCATACTCCTGTTTCCACACACTCTTAAAATTTTGTCCTGATAGCTCAAGCTAAAGTTTGACTGCAATGCAATAATTTGGAGGCATCTTGGGATCAGTAATTGTAGGTTTACGGGGACTTTTAAATATCTTTCCAGGATAAAGATAAAGTGTAAAAAATCCTGTACTACAGCAATTTTTGAAGGGCTATTCATGTTGTCTGTATGTTTTCTAAAATAGAGTATATCTGTCATATAAATAGTTTCATTATCTTATGTAAAAACAGGTATTTTTCAGAAGTTTAAAAATCTTAGTTTACAAGATAATTTTACACGTTTAATTTGTTGGTATGTATCAATTCATCTTGTTCATCTGATTCTGTTAGACATTTTAGAAACACTTATGGAGAAAATTAATGTTAAGCAAATAAAGCAAGAAAGTAAAGTTTCTTTAAAAAGAAAACGTAGGGTATCTTAAAATGCACAACAGTACTGTTTGTTGTTTAGGGCGGTGTTTTTCAGTTTTGGCACTAGTGCTGTTTTGGACTGATTAGATAATTCTTTGCTGGAGGGGGCTGTCCTGTGCACTGTGGCCAACATCCCTGGCCTCTCCCCATTGGTTGCAGTCATGATAACACAGAATGTTTTAGACATTGCCAGGTATCCCCTGGGGAGCAAGATTGCCCCCTGGTTGGTACTCATTGGTTTGAGGGTATGTACATATGTGGTAAAAGTATACCAAAAAGTAATATAAAATGCCAAGTTGAAGGGAGTGGATATCTTTACATGGAAGGAAGTGGAGTGTAGAAATTTTGGGGGTTTTATGTCTTAAACTGGGTGGTGGGTGCATAGGTGTTTGTTATATTTTTATGGCTTTTGTGTTCTTAAATTTCATAGTTTTAAAACACCTTATAATATTTACCAGGACAGCTGAGATTGTCTTTGATTATTCATTCTTTGTTCCTTACTTGTACCCGCATTATATGAACAGGAAATTTATTGCAGTCTGTTTGGGAATCAAGAAATGGGTAGCTTTTAAAATAAAATTCTGTGAAACTTTCCTGAGAATTAAGGATTCTGGGGTGGTTGAGTCATTCTGAATCTTTCTGATATTCCTTTACTGTGTGTTGGAGATTTTGTCTGAGGGTTGTATGTGGGGTCTGTAACATTTTGGCACATAAGCTTTGTTTTTTTTCTTTCAGGTGACACATGATAAGTTTGAATTTACGGTCCAGGGTAGTCAAACCTTGAGAAGAGGAGCGTTTAGTATATATTTGAATGATATAACTTCTATCTTGTGTCCAGATAGATTTGGTTAATTTGTAGTGAGCAAGAAGGTTGTAAAAATACATGTTACTGTTGAATTAGTGTGGAGTTAATTTTGTGAAGTCTGTAATCAAGTAGGTATAGTTGACCTTTTATCGTTTAGGTGCTGATTTTATAGGATTTGGGGAGAAATGTGGTTTTACTTAATGCTTGCTTTTTGGTCACTTGACTACAGTGTTGTATTGTTACCAGAGAAAGAGTGGAGAAAATAAATTTGGGTTTCCTATTAAAGTTCTTTCTACCCTCCTGGGTATGGATAATGAAAGTTAGGAGTATAGATGATTAGGTTTATTTAAAACCAGCTTCTGGTATTGTTGGTCCAGGCTGTTTTGGGGGTAGTTCTTTGTCCTTTTCTTTCACCCCTAGCAAAGAGTGCTTCTTATGTCATTTGTGGACCAGCTCCTTACACATCATTACTCAATCAAAGGTCTAGAAGTTCTCACCCAGGATAAAAAGTGAAATGGATTAATAACCCTCAGTGTTTCCTTTCTGAGGCCCCCTATTTCTCTTCCGATCTGTTTCTAGAACTACAGGAGTAAAGAATGTTATCAGGGGACAGAGTCTTAGGTAAAAACAGGATTTGTGTGAACAATGTTTGGGGAGTAAGATGTCAGACCTGGAAAGGATGAGATACTGTGGGGAGTTTTTTTACTACTGGCATCTGTAAGGAAAATTTGATTTTCCTATAGATCCTATCTACTTTAAAGACTTATGTAAAATGTCTTTTCCTTCTTATCTTCATCTGCTAAAACAGTGTTTTGAATGATGAAAGTCCATCTAGTTTTAATACTTCCTGTAGATTGCAGCTTGGTTGAAAGCAACTTGAAGATCTCAATAAATAGTTACCCCTCTATCACTACTCTCAAACAAACAGTAAGCACGCAGATTATCTGGGAACCTTTCAAAACAGACTTTCTGATTCAGTAGGTATAGGATTCAGGAAGAGTAGTTTAAAAGCTCCCAAGTGATGCAGATGATGCAGGCTCATGGAAACACTTTGAGTAGCAGGATGCTAAGTGACTGTCTGTTGAGATGTTCAGTCTCTGTGGTTTCCTTTTCCCCTCTGCTGATTCCCAGCCTTCATTGTTTGTCAGTAATATATGTCTTCAGTTTTGCAGACTGACGTTATTGGGCAGGGAGAAGGGGAGGAAATAAAGGAACATGAAACAGCTTTCTAATATATGTATTTGTTTGCAAATAGAATGCTACCTTAATACATATTCTGGCTCTAAACTTTACAGCCTTATCTCTCTGGTTGGATTAGGTATTTCTTTTTGGATGTATTTCCGGCTAGCCGCCCACCCCAGCGGGTTCTCTCCTCCACCTTCCTTAATTGCTAGGCATTGTGATCGCAGTGCACTCTGTGTGTCTGTCTGCTGCCACAGGTGTGCTGTGTTATAATCCTCTTTTGCACAAGATTATTAGTTTGAGGGGAAGGAGTGTGTGAGTGTGTGTTCCTTGTATCTCTGTTTTCTAGTAAAGCCATAGCTCTGGATGAATATTTTCTGAATAAAATGCTCATTTTAAAGAGCTCTGGACTCATTTGATCTGTGGTTAGATAGATATTATCCTAATACAGATGAAAGGCTTGGAGAGGTGAAGAAATTTGTCCAGTCACAAAGCTGATGAATGGCGGATGTAGGGATGAAAACTCAGTTCACTGCTTTTCCCCATCATTCTCACTTCCATTTATAGTAAAGTACTTCAGAAATGATCACCATTTGTACTACTTTTCCTGAGGGAAAGTTAATTAGGAAACTTAAATAACTTATCCTAGCCTGTGATATGGTTATTTGATTAAACGTAACACTATTGTTGGAGATTAATGGTTTTTCTGTGTGTATATCCAACATGTAACAGGTAGTTTATTATATGTAATTGTCTTTAGCCTCCTTTAAGAAAACACATCAGTCCTGTGAAAGAGTTTTTGCTGTCAAAACAAGTAATCGAGCTGCACATGAGGTGGTCAGATTCTCCAGTTCAGCTGGTCAGCCTTTACTGTCATGGTATTGTTTTGTTACTTTATTGGGGTTCTCAATCTTTTATGTTTTCTAGTTCCAAACAGTGGCACGAAGTCCCAGTCATCCTGCACTCTTGAAGCCAAGTTCTGCGCTTAGCAGAAGATGTGACATGGTCATATCTGCTAAACTATCAGATCTTACTGAATTACTGAATCTCACCTTGTTTATAAAGCTTCTTTTGTTCTATGAGAAAAATTGGCCTATTAATGTTTATGTTTGTATGTGTGTGCTCAAGGGCAATGTAGATAGTTACATTACCTGGTGTGGGAGAAAATTTTCAATTGGCAGTTAGAAGCCAGCTAGCTAGCTTTTTCGTTTAGCTATGAAATAAGTGGATTAGATCAATTTGAATATAAATTTCCCTCTAGCTTTGAAAATTTGATTTAATGTTAATAGTAAAGAGCTATTATCTATTCATACAGCTAAATCACAGCTAACCTGGGAAATACAAATTAAAAAAGAGATTTTACCCTATTCAGATTCATTAAAAGTCTAAAATATGGGGAAATCAGAACTCTCAAGTTACTGGTGGGATTGTAAATTGGTATAACCACTTTGAGAAGCAGGTTGGCAACATTTGGTAAATTTCAAAAAAAAAAAAAAAAAAAAACATGTATCCTGCAACTGAGAAAATTTACTTCTGAATGTTATACCACAAGATTCTTAAACACACATCCATAAGGAGATATGTATGAAGAAATTCACTGCAGTCTTGTTTATAAAAGCAGTAATTTGAAACGACTGAAAATTTATATGTAATGAGTATATTATGTTGCATGAGTCCCATGCAATAAAATATTAGCAGTTAAAATGAAAGTTAGCCTATATTTACCAAATATATGGTGAGTGAGAAAGCAGATTTCAAAGAGATACTGTAGATAATACTGTGCTTTTTATGTAAGTTTGAAAAATGACTAAAACTTTTTTTATGGAAAAATATATGTAGAAAAAGGATAAACACACTGAAGGGATCTAACCTGAGGGTGGTATTTTGGTATTTTGCTTTTAATCTCATCAAATTATTATTATTATTTTTATTTTTAATTAGAGCAACATGATTTTTCTTCATTGTTTTTGGAAATCTTGGTTTAGTATGTTAGTCAAGTCTGATTCTAAATTCAGTTTGTTTCCATTCTTGATTTTGTTGGGTGCATTAGCTTTCAGGAGACCTCTGAAGATAGACAGTAGATCCCAAAGGGAAGAAGGCATTTCTGATGTGTGTTTGCTGGTTATTAAACTGTTGTCTTTTGGCTTCAGCCGCCCCTGCTGCGCTCCTCCCCCTGGGGGCTGGCCTGGGATTCTGCACATGGTGTTTTTCCCTTGCCAGTTGGATCCCTGTTGGCTCTGCCAGTAGGGGGCGCTGGATGGAGACTGAAAGGCTTGGGGGTGGGGAGGGATATACTCTCGTTTTGCTTGCTCTTCCTTCAGATTTCATTTCGCTGAGCAGGATTTCAGCATCAGTATTTGATTCCAGTTTGCTTATTTCCAACACCATCATAAGTAGTCTGATTCTGCACCCTCCCCCACCCCCACCCCCACCACTGCAGCGACCCTAGCACCTGCCAGTTGCAACCCCTCTTTAAAGGTCTGGATCCCAGCCCTATGGGACCCCTCCTTTAAGTCTCTTACATTTTAATAATCCTATTTTTTCATTGTTTCCTCATTTTTAGAAGTGGTGGATTGGTGTGGTTTCCTGTTCCCTGACTGGACCCTGATTAATACAATGTTTTTACCAGATCTCAGTCTTATTTTTCTATCCCATTTACCAGTTAAGTAAACATTTTTTTGTTAAAATATAGCTGGTAATTTTCCATCTTTTCTGATTCTGATCATTTCTTACAAATGAATTGGAAGGTGTTTCACTTTTATATTTTGAATAAATGAATTCAAACCCCACTGAATTTAAAATGAAATAAAAAGGATTTTCTTTTATGGATGCAGATATTAGAGTTTATTTGTGATACACATTGTTTCAGCTTTAAAGACCATGTAATGATGGAAGTATCTCCAAACATCCTTGCTTACTCTAATTTCTTTTGGACTGGATTTATTTTCTTATTTATTGTCAAACATCACCTTTACCTGGAAGGGATAGATTAAATGGTATAATTTAAAAATATATGTATCTTTTGGGGAGCATACCATTAACAACCACTATTTAGTCCAGAAAAGGTGTGCAATTTGGGAATACTTATTATTTTGAAGGAAAAAAAAATGGAACTCATTCTTAATTTTGACTCTCAAGCACTTTGTTACAAGATAATCAGCATGTTGTTTTGTATCATTAGGACGGGCTCCACAAGACTGCTTAACTAGGCACAAAATAGATGAGTGTGTCTTACTGTGCCAGAAGTGAGCAAGTGTTAGACCCTCACGCTGTCAAACTCCCACTAATGCTTAGTACACCTTGTATTCCATGTGTGATTTTTTTTTCGTAGAGACCCACTGAAGGTGCTAGTATCAGCTAACTAATGTACAATTTGTAATCTTATTTCATTCTTAGATTTTTTTAAAAAATAGTAAATATAGGAAATTCCCTGGTGGTCCAGTGGTTAAGACTCTGAGCTTTCACTGCCGAGGGCCGATCCCTGGTTGGGGAACTAAGATCCTACAAGCCGTTTGGTATAGCCAAAAACAAAAAATATGGGGCTTCCCTGGTGGCACAAGTGGTTAAGAATCCGCCTGTCAATGCAGGGGACGTGGGTTCAAGCCCTGGTCCAGGAAGATCCCACATGCCACGGAGCAACTAAGCCCATGTGCCACAACTACTGAGCCTGAGCTCTAGAGTCCGAGAGCCACAAGTATTGAGCCCACATGCTACAACTACTGAAGCCTGCATGCCTTAGAGCCAGTGCTCCACAAGAGAAGCCACTGAAATGAAAAGCCTGGAAATCGTAACGAAGAGTAGCCCCTGCTTGTCCATCGCAGCTAGAGAAAGCCTGTGTGCAGCAAGGAAGACCCAACGCAGCCAATAAATAAATAAAGTAAATAAATAAATTTATTTAAAAAGGTAAATATGAAAGTTTTAATGGAAGTCCACAACCCTTTCAGAATGCTTAGGGCCGAGTTTATAAACTTTTGGATTTTAGAACTGTAATATGGTATGTTTGCCACATACATAACGCCCACTCCAGGCCCACAGTAGCACCCTGTCATCAAATACACCAATATTTCTGCAGGGAGCATATGAATAATTATACTAAGGGGGTAAAGACTACATAACCTCTTGTTTGTTCAGCTCAGGATTTACCACTGAGTTTGCTGCTCATTTACAAAAAAAACTTAAGAGTTTTGGGATTTTGGAACAGATAGGAAATTGTGGGCATCTCTCATTTCAAAGGATCACCTGTATTTCTTGGGTCATGTACCTCACTTTGAAAACCGTTGCACTAAGTCACCAAGCAGGAGCTTATGCATTTTAAGTGTCTGTAGGAAAATGGCTTTTTAGAACATTCTCATTCTCCTAAACCCGTTTCTTTACTGACATACTTTCATATGTCCCCATACCAGTTTAGCTTGCCTTTTTTTTTTTTTTTTTTTTCATCATCATGTTTGCATTACAGCGATTAAACCACCTCCTCAGATGGAACTAGGAACACAGGAACAATTTTGATCTTTGCGCATAGATTGGCTTTATGTAAATAGGTTCTTGTGAAATCCTGCGATACCTAAGTTATCTTTAAAACTTTGTTTTCTGAGGGAAAATGGTTCTGAATTCGACAGCCGGCTTTTAAATGAACTTGTAGAACACAGCTAAGATAAGGTGGGGTTTAAATTAATGGAGGAGATAATGGAGCACAGCAGGTAGTCCAGACATTCATTTCTGGCTTTGGGGTGCCTTTGGGAGCATATTTACTTTTGTAGATGCTTGCTGTGGTTAGGGTTAGTTTATATTCTCTAAGCACACTCATGATAAGAGTATATAGCTTTCTCCTGGGGTGTATTTTTCTTGATGATAATTTTGTTCCTAAAAAAGCAAGAAATGGGTGGAAACTTTTTGATGTTAAAAAAAATCATGATTTGAATTTTGGGAGTTTTGCAGGGCTAGTGATAATAAATCATAAAAGCCTGAGATTGTCATATTTTACATTATGGTGCCTTGCTCATCCCTCTTTCCCAGTCTCTTTTCATGGAGTAGTGGAAAATGCACTAGCTTAGTAGGGAAGTCAAGGTATGTGTTCATTCTAAATTTTCTCATGTGGGCTTCTTAACTAGGGGAATGGACTAACTTTTACTGAGCTCCCATCATGTGTCAGGAACTGTGCTAAATCTCATTTAATCCTCATAAAGGTGTTATTTGATAGCCTTCATTTTACTGATGAGAAAACAGGCTGTGAGAAATGAACTGATTTGCCCAGAATTTGATAAGTAATTGGTTGATGGTTGAGATTCAGATCCAGGTTTGTCAGTCTTTTTTTTTTCCCCCTCTTTTTTTAACATTAGCCTCTTTAAATTTCAATTCTTTACCTGTGAAATGAAGTTGGAGTAGGTCAAGGTACATAGGTGTTTTGCTTCTAAAATGGAATAATGAATTTTTACCTGTTAGAGAAAAAATAAAGTGGATAAAATTCTCATTTTTGTTTGATCGCATTAATTTTCTGCTCTTGTGTAACAAGTGCTAAAAAAATAACAAATATATTACTAAAATTGCCAAATGTGTGCCTAATTTGACACCTTGTTTCTTTTGTTTGGACTGTGTGAGGCATGATTGTAATTTTATTATGCAAGCTTATAATAAAGTAGAGTAGCAGAGGCTGCAAAAATAAATGAGAGAATAACTTGTTCAACAGAAAAAGGTATGGTGAAAGAGTTGTAGACTTTGTGTGAGGCACTTTCAAAGACATCTCAACTCATAACAACGGTTGGAAGTAGATGGTGTTTCACTGTACTACACTGTTGAAATTAACTAAGAAATAGATTATCTTTTTAATTTTTAAAATGTACCTCTTTGAGGTTTATTTGAATATTAGAATTAGGATTTAATAACTTATATTTTGAGTGCACTACGTTGAGTGGGAACATGATGTGCTAGATATGTAATTATTCTTCAAATAAAATCAGAGCTAAGTAGAGAAGTAGTAGAGTGAAGAGCATGAGGCCAAGCTTTGTAATCAGACTCACATGGGTTTGGATTCGAGCCCGCCACTTACTAATGTGTGTCTTCATATCCTCAATTTCTTCATTTATAAGTGAGGGTAATAATGCCTACCTTTTAGTATTGTTGGGAAGATTAAATAAAATGAATGTGAAGTACCTAGCTTGGTCCTGATTTAAGTAGTGGTTAGTATTAACAATAGCAATTGTATTTTCACTAATTTATGAATACTATTTCTCAAGAGTAAGGAGTATACCAACCAGCTGGCAGGTCACAAAGGCCTCAGCCTCATTAGGAATTTTAATTACACTTCAGCTAGTTTCTAAACTGTAAGTACTTTGATGCTTCAGAGAGAATAAATAAGATGCATATTCTAGTTGGTTAACCCTCTTTAATCTCTGTAAACTTTTTGTCACATTGATTTGGGGTTAAAATTGAATGGATTCATAAATCAGAAATGGGAATTCTTGGTTGGTTGAACGACATCAGCAAACAGTTATGCCGCAATAAGTAATTGCTTTTAAACACTGGTTAATGACTTGTAAATTATTTTTTAAGATGAGGTGAAATCTTTTAATCAGGGCAGAAATTTAGAGAATTAATTAGGCACTATACTAGTCCACTAGGAATGTTTATTTTTTATTTTAAAAGTTTTAAAATTTATTACATAGTATTTAAAATATCCAAGTGGATAAGTGATTGATAAATACTTGTGAACCTGTTTAGAAATAAAGCGTTTCTAATGTTTGAAACTTCTTCCCAATTTCATTCCCTTCCTCTTCTAAGTAACCACTGTGTAGAAATTAATAATTCCCATGGGTTTCTTTACATTTTTGCTATGTTGTATGTATCTGTAAACAATGCATAGTACTTTATTTGCAACGTTTTGTGTTCTTGTATAATTTTAAAATTCAGCCTTGTGGTTGAAGGAGTCATCCATGTTGAATTGTGTGGCTCTTGAACATTCGTTTTAGCTATTCCATTGTGTACCTAATATATATCTTGTTAATGAACATTTATATTGCTTGCTTTTTCTTTTGCTATTATACAAAGTGATAATTTAGATATTCTTGTTCCATGTTCAAGTGTTTCATATAATATACTGCTTGTAGTAAGAACCATCTCTCTTTCAATCATCTTTTCTCTCTAGAAATTTAACATTTTACTTACATAAATCAGTGCTTTGTGAATGTGAGCTGTTTTCCTTGGCTCTTTTAAGAACTTGTGGTTATTAATCTTGACTAGCATATTTTACTGTTTTCATAAAATTTGCCAACAAAAAGACTTAAGCTATGTAAGTTCTCTAAGTTACTGAATTTAGGCGAGACGTCATTAAAATGTAGAGCAGATGGTCATTTGAGTGTTAGAATGAGTCAAAAGCTATCATCAGGTGGTTCATTTAACGGTGGCAGATGTCTTCATAAAGCTTAGAAAAGGGAAAAAGCGTTAACTCTCTAGGGTGATGTGGTATTCTATAGGAGGGAGAAGAAGCATTAATGGGTTTAGTTAGGGAATTAAATTTTATAAAATGAAAAATTTAAGGAATAACTCTTGCCAGGGCTAAGGAGGTTTGTAATGGAAGGGAAAGATTTTAGATGAAAATTAATTGAATTAAAGTAAGGGGAAACAAAACAGCTGCCAAAGTAAGAGATCAGTAAAATGTTGGCCTTGTTCATTTATTGCTCTTTCTCCTTTTTTATGTTTTCTTTAAATATCAAATTTTGTTTTAAAGTCAATTAATTGCATCCTCATTAAAAATTCTGTACTGCTCATTTTGGTAGTGGAGTGGGTTGCTTTATTTACTTTTTCCAGTTCTTAGCATTAGTCTGTTTCACAGCTGTTCAGTAGCTTTGTTGGCATTTGAACTGTGGGAACCAAGAAAGGATTTGGATGTGCTTTTGTGTGCATTAATGGTTTTCCTGAAGTGGTCTTTAAAACCGTGAATTGTGGAAGTTTTTTTATTTTTTTAATCAGTTATCACTGTGTGTTTAAATGGTTCCTTTTAAAAGAAAGCCTATACTCAGACTATGAGCTCATGAATGTTACCATTGTACTTTGTGGAAAATGAACTTAGAGATGAAAAATATGTAAATAGGCAAATAGCTGAAAAATGGGCTTTTCCTTTTTGGGTCAGGTGGGGAGGTTGGGATACACTTTCCCTATGCCTTTCATCAGTCAACATTCATTTGAAGAGCTGAGCAGATAGTTTAGGATATACCTCTTCGTGTGTATTGGATACCAATTTGTTTAGTGTACTTGACCTTTTGTGATGGCATAGGAGACCTATTTTAGACCTGTTGAGAAACTTAACTACTATGTGGACATTTACAGTTGCTATTTGATATTAATTTGGATGTTTTTGGTCATGTTGCTTTCCTGTGGTAAGACAAATTAGACTCTTAACTTCAGGCACGTGGCAATAAGGAGTGTACTTATTAGGTATATATTTTCTTTTCATAAGCATGGAATAGCTCAGTTAGGGTAAGGGTTAAAAGAAACAAAAACTTCTGAATAGCAGTTACATACTGCATTGCTAAAGTAACTATTGGAAAGTTGATTTCTGTAAATACTTGGACTTCCTCATGTTTTTGTTTATTTTTAGTTTTTATTTTAATTATAAGTGACATATATCAGTGTTTTTGATGCTTATACTGCATATTAAATGCCCCTTCTCACCTAGCTGCTTCCTAGAATTAATACACAACTCAGTGCAGAATACTTGGAAAACCCCAAGGGCACTCCCATCAAGCACATTTCGGGGATTATCTTTCTAGTTTTTCTGTGCGCGTGCATTATATGCATAATGTAATTTAATTACCAAAGTGCTCTCCTGTAATTCTTTGCAAACTACTTTATAAAATAATAATATAGTTTACCATCTCAGTAACATTTCTACTACAACATGGTTTAAAACTGCATAGAATTTCTATGGATTACCTTAGTTTATACATAAATAGCCCCATATTTTTGACATCAGTTATGTTGAATTTTTATTTACTGCATACAATTTAGTGTCATTAGACATGCCTTTTAAAAAATTTGAAAGCAGGGTCGAAATTTTTTAAAGCATTTGAAACATTTTCCAAGTACCTTCCATAGAGATTATGTCAATTTGTTTCCCTGTCAGCAGTATCTTACTGGCTCTCCTGACACCATCTTCACATACACTGACATATTATTTTTAATTTGTGCCAGTCCAAGAGGATAAAGTTGGTATCTCCTGTTTTGTATTTTCTTTCTAAAATTCTGAAATTAATATACTTATAATAAAACCAAACAATTGAAAAGTGTATATAGAAAAAAACATGAAGGTGCCCTCTCCTTCCTCATCTGTGCACCCTCAACCACTGTCAGCAGTTTGGAGGAATTTGCAGTTTTTCTCTATTTGTACACTTCCTGTATGTGTGTGCTCACATGGTTGTGTGTGTGACTTCTAGGTTTTGTGTCATGCTGAGAATTGTAAAAGATGCTGTTCAGCTATTTTTCCTAGCACTTTCATGGTTTTCTTTTTTCATATTTAGCTCTTTAATTTATCCTTATTTTTGCTATGCTGTACTGCAGGGAACTATAATTTAACAAAGATTGTAACTTATTTTTAACTTGCTTTGTTCTGGTTGCAATGGTTACATAACAAATACCCCAGAATTTAGTGGTGTGAAACAATTTATATGCTTAAGTCTTCTATGGCTCAGGGATTTGAAGAGGCTTAGTGGGGAATAGCTTGCCTCTGCTGTGCAGTATCTAGAGCCTCAGCTAGGAGAGTGAAACAGTGGAGGGGCTGCACAGCCAGGCTTCCTCGGGCATCTCTTTATACTACTTCTTGGCCTTTCCACGTGGCCTCTGTGGCAGCTTCAGGGTAGCCAGACTTAGTATGAGAGAGCTCCCAAGGCATGCGGGGCGTGAATCCTGAGGAGGGGCGAGAGAGAAACATGGACAGACAAGTGGCACAGGAATCATAGTGTCACTTCTGCCACCTTCTATTAACCAGGGCAGTTGCACATGTCCCCCCAGGTTCAGTGGGGAGGAAAACAGACCTGCCTCTTGATGGTCACTTGTCATTCATTGTCCTGTTGTCAGAAGAGCACTTGGGGTGGATATAGATTGGTGAGGCTTTCTTTGAAAAATATAATCTGCCATACCTTTCCTTCATTTTAAGTTTACACTTAGTTTTCCAGGAATGTAACTGATATAAAATGCATAAATAAAGCAGGGGTATACATGTATTTCAGTATTAAAATTGATGAATAAAAAAACCTCATATTGTGATTCTTGCCATTTCTTATTAAAAAGTGCAATTTTATGAAAATTTAAAATTCATTTTAGTAGGCTTGCATCAGATAGTTATGACAGTTCTTCAAAACCTTTGTCTGTTGATAGGTTTTAGAACTTAACCTACAAAACATCTTTATGTGAGCTAGGATAATTTCTTTCTTAACTTTGTAGACTTTCGCTAGTTGTGTTGGGAGATAATAATTACAGGAATAATTACAAAATTATGTTTTCAAAGTGAACATTATAAGGAATGGTTATATATTGATTTAAAGCAAAATATAGCAAATTCTTAGTAACTCATGGGATGATTAGCCAGGTTATGGATTATTTGGTACTTAAAAAAATAATCCTGTGTGATTGAAAACCACCAAACAAATCCTTTTCTGTGTATTCATTTATACACCCCAAAAGGAAGAATAGATGTAAATTGCATTTGGCCTTTTGATTTATATTCTAAAAGACTGAAACATGCAATACTAGTGAATGCTGGTAGCTCTGAGTTGTGCAGCTATAAATTTGGTTTTTAATTTTAGTTTACAGTCTGACTAGAGTATAATTTCTTTTGGGCCTATAGCTGATGATAATTTTCATGATTGATGCAGTCAGAATTAATTAGCCATAGGGTAGAATGAGAAGTGGTGGAAGAGCTACTCTTGTGTAGGACTGTCTCCCATGGCAGATGTATCCTCTTGTTATTCTGGAGTGAAAACAATTAAAGGAGCCGAGAGGACAGGTACAGCTGCAGGAAAACCATAAGCTTTGGGGAAAAACCTGAGATAAAATAGTAATTAGTGAGTGGAGGGGGCAGGTAATTTGCTAAAATGGGGGTAATCCACACGTGAGTAATTGAATATTCTCTGTATACAGTCTCTGGGAAATTGAGAAATTAAGTTCTTTAATTTTTGTATAAGTAGTGCTGAATTTGCCTGGATATGTGATGACTTTGATAACTGAATTATTTAAATAGATGACTAGTACATTTAACATGTCTATATTAAGGTTGAATTAAGTGCAGTATAATTCTTTATATTTGCCTTTTTTGCTTTAACACCTTTCAAAGTATGTTTACTATTATATCACTTTATATCACTTTAGTTTCACAGTGTCCCTTTCCATATTGTCTTAGTCTGCTTGGGCTGCCATAACAATCTACCACAGACTGGGTGATTTAAACAACAGAAATTTTTTTCTCACAGTTCTGGAGGCTGGGTAGTCCAAGTTCAGGGTGGTGGCCAATTCAGTTCCTTAGTGAGGGCTCTCTCCCTGGCTTGCAAATAGTTGCCTTCTTGCTTTGTTTTCACATGACAGAAAGAGAGAGAGACTTCAATCTCTCGTCCTCTTCTTATAAGGACACTAAGCCTGCCATGGGGGCTCCACCCTCATGACCTCATCTAAACCTAATTACCTCCCAAAGACTTCACCTCCAAATAGCATCACATTGGAGGTTAGGGCTTAAACATAGGGGTTTTGTGGGGGAACCTCCCAGTCCATTACATTATGAAAGGAAGTATTTTCTCAATTTATAGATGAGAATATTGGTCCCAGAGTAGTTGAAAAGCTGATTCTGAATATTACCTAGCCAGTAAGTTATATAACTAGTTTCTTAAATTACATACCTTTGTTTTTCCTATTTAATGCAATAATTTAAATGTACATATCAGAAATTTTGTTTTATCTTATTATTTCCCAGCATGACTCTAAAATTTATCTGAGTCTCTGACTATATTTCATATTCCTGTCAAACAGGTAAAGCTGCTCCTCGTTCATTGAACTTACTGTATGCTCTTCTGAGGTTTCTTTCTTCCTCTGAAAGGTCTGCTCATCTACCATTTCTACGAAATGTTTCCTGGTTCTTTTTTTGATTTAGTTTCTTGCATGAGTTCCTATCAGTGGAGGCCTGAGCTTGCATTATTTGATGAGCACGTGCTTATTTATGTTTTTGTTGGTGACTCCTTTTCTGTTTAAGGAAGCAGTTCTAGGTTTCAGTTTATTGTACAGTTTGTCCGTAAATATCTCTGATACTTATCTATGTTTATTCTCTTTAATGATCTTATTTATATATATATATTATTTTTTGTTGTTGTTGTAACCTTCTGCATCTTTTATTTTCTAACCCATAGCCACCAAGTCCTAAATCTCTCTTAACTCTGTTTCTCTCCACTTCCACTGTCATCACCCCGGCTTAAACTACCATTATCTCACCTGGACTGCTGTGTAAGCTTCTTAGGACTTAACTTTGTTTCTCTAGCCCCTTTTACTTTCTTCCTTTCGGTTCTCCATACTATAGCAAGAGTGATATTTGACAGCAGCAGAGGGCCTGCCCACAGTAGCAGTAAAGAAATAGTTACTGAATGAAGCAGTAGGTACTGCTGTTTGCTGTCTTCTCTGTCTCTACAGTCAAGCATTTGTGTGGTAGGAGACTGCAGAGGATTGCACCCAAAACATATTTGGTGTTGGTGTCATACTCTTTTGTAGTTCACCAAACATCCCAACTTCCTTCCAGTGTTCATTCCCCCTCCTTTTTTTCTTCTTAACCATCCCTTTTTTCTTCTTAACCATCTTGGGTAGTTTATGTGGAATCTGGATACCTTACTTATAGGGATCTTAAACCCGGATATAGAAAATGAATTATACAGGTTTTTTTCCCTTACCGGGAAGTTGCAATAGTGTATTTGTTCTTGTAGAATTTAGTTTCAGTATTACTACTTTTGTATTCTAGTTCTTGAATGTACTGTGATTCTCATTTTATTCTTAGAACATACCTTTCCTTTAAAAAACATATTATCTCCTCCAAAGGGAATTGAGGTTCTGAGAACTAAAATCACTCATTCTTTAATTATTGAAAATCTCTAAACTTACACAAAATAGAGAATAATATAGTGAACCCCTGTGTTACCTGTTACCCAATTTCAACATGAGCAGTCTTATTTCATCTAAACCCACTTTACTTTCCTCCCTCTCCACCCATTATTTTGAAATAAATACCTTTGTTTTATATGTAAATAATTTAGTTAAAATGAGCTTTTCGTGGACACAGAGAGCTATTGACAGAGCCAGACTTGATCTAGGAGGGTGTCAGTATTGTATGGACAACTTAGCCCTTGCTTGTGTCAGTAGTTCAACACTGAGCGTGACCATACAGCATGTGTCATGAAATAGTAACACTGATGTTCACAGGTCACACATTCTTTTAAAAAACTCCTAGTTTTAATTTATTGAACAAGTGATCTTAATATAACAGAATGGTAAAGGAACATTATTTCCCAATCTTATTACCCTATAGTGTCAGTTATTTTCGTTAATGTATAGTGGTACTTTTATATTTCTAACATCTATCTCATCTATTCATGTGAACGTTTTTAGTGTGTTACCAAGTGCTGGTTTTCTGATTCTAGCGTTTATTATTTCTTGTTCTTTAAGGAAAAAAAAAAAACGCAACAAACTCAACTAGTATATTATTTCCCATTAAACTGGGAAACTTGCTTGCTAATCATTGTTGAAAGTTTATTGTTGATGGGGGAAAAGTTGTCAATACCTAGGGATAAGTGCTTAAGTTAATTGATAGTTTGTTTCTGATATCGTGAGGATAAAACTGTCTTTTCTTTTGGAATTATTTACCTGGAGAATAGGTTTACATTCCTCAAAAGATTTTTTTTTTAAGCTCTTTATTGGAGTATAATTGCTTTACACTGTTGTGCCAGTTTCTGCTGTACAACAAAGTGAATCAGCTGTATTTATACATATATCCCCATATCCCCTCCCTCCCACGACTACTTCCCATCCTCCCTATCCCACCCCTGTAAGTCATCACCAATCATCCAGTTGATCTCCCTGTGTTTTTTTTATTGTGGTAAAAGTCACATAATATAAAACATACTATTTTAACTGTATTTAACTGTACTGTTCAGTGGCACTAAGTACACTCACACTGTTGTGCAACTCTCACCATCATCCATCTCCCAAATTTTTCACCTTCCTAAACTAAAACTCTGTCCCCATTAAACACTAACTCCCCATAGATTATGTTTAAAATAGAAACTAATGAGAACCTACTGTATAGCACGGGGGGGGCGGGGGGGGGGAGAAAGAAAGTACAGTCTCTTTGTAGGACATACATTAGGTTAACCAAATGCATTTCAAAAGATATTTGTGTTGGAAGTCTGAAGCATCTACTTGGTGATAAAGTCTGAAGCATCTACTTGGTGATAAAGTCTGAAGCATCTACTTGGTGATAAAGCATCTACTTCTTTCTTTCTCTGAATTGAACGTAAATTTCAGTTTGTGGGTGAGAGTAAGGAAAGTGCTACTGAGAAGTGTTCTTACTAATGAAAAATGGGATAGAAAATGTTTGTAATTTGTACGGGTTAAAATATTCACAGTCTGTTATCTTGAAACTATTTATGGTACATTTGAAATATTATTTCTTCCTTTATTGAACTGTTTTGTACAATGCTGCGTTCTTTTTTTTCCCTTAGGGACTAATGTTCAAATAAATAATACTTGTAATTAATGTAAGCATGTTTCCTTGTTTTAATAGGCATCAAGCATGATGGAACCATGTGTGATACCTGCCGCCAGCAACCAATCATTGGCATTCGATGGAAATGTGCGGAGTGTACAAATTATGATTTGTGCACAGTTTGTTATCATGGAGATAAACATCATTTAAGGCATCGCTTTTATAGAATTACTACACCAGGAAGTGAACGGTATGGGAATCCATTTTTTTTTGTTTGTTTGCAATTCCTCGTTTCTATTAAATCTGTTATACCATTCAGCATTAAAAATAGGATTAGGAAATAGCTTCTGATGGCTGGTTTAGTCAGGAAGTAGCAGTTACCAGGCTTAATGTGGACCAGGCCTACCACATAGCGAGAAAAGAGCTCTGTGAAGATGGAGATACATGTATTTTTCCAAGATAATCTGAGCTATTCTTTCTCTGGTGTAGAGCCTTGGCACTCTTCAGTGTTTGGAAATGCAAGGGTGGCCCAAGGGAGGCTGATTGTTTTCTCCATATGCGTTCTGACCTATGAACACTGGAGCCCATTTATTGAATCAAGACACATTTATTAAGACTACAGAGCCTTAAGACTATACTTGTGTAATTTGAAGGTAATAAGACATATTATTCTTAAGGAGTTTACAAGTTAAAGGATTATTTAATCAACAGTGATTATCATGTGATGTTTGGACTGTAAATAGAGATGTGTATTAAGTGTCTTAGGAGCAAAGAGAGAGAGGGGTGTTAATTGTGAATGGGTGCAGAGTTTCAGATGATTGAGTATTCTCATAGCTATGACTAATGCATAGGAGTAACAGTCAAGTCAGTGACAGGGAGGCAATAAGAGTAACAGGAAAAGGTATTTTTGTGTCAGACTGCCCTGGTTCAAATCCTGGTCCTGCCATTTATTGAGTAATTTTCAACAAATTATTTTTGTCTTTTGCTTACAAGTTTTAAAGTTAGGGTATAGTAAAGACATTCTGAAAATGAATAGAATAATGAGATAAAAGTAGAATAAAAGAAAAAACCCTGAATCTTTTTGATATTTAGGAACGAGAAGGATGTAGAAGAATAAGGGATACAAGGCCTTGGAGAACAATGCTTGTCTAGATAGTTGAGTATAGGCTCTTTTTCAAGGTCTGTAGTCTTTTGTAGGTATGCACTATTTTAGAGACAGGTTAGTATAGGTCAAATCCAGGCCACAGATGTATTTTACTTGACTTACACAGTGATCTAAATTTTTAAACAATTGCTGACCTTTTAAAACCAGGTGATTTCACAGAAAAACCAGGTTTATGAATTCTAACCCTGTTCCGCCTCAACTCTCCCAAAAGACTGTCAACATAGGGCCTATATTTGTTCCTGGCAACGGTTGGCTGAAGCACAGGAGCACCTATACCCTTTAGACAAATCATACTCTGGAGTTCACCAAAGTCCCTACCACTCCCTATTGTCTTCCTCAGCCTGAGGTCAAGTGCCATTTGCTTTCTGCCATTTATCATTGCTGTGCTGTCTTTCTTAGGCCCTCGTTTGTAGTACTTGCCTGACAGTTGTAGGGCAAATTCAGTTGTAGTTGAATTTGCCCCTCTAAAGTAGTGAAGAGTGTTGTGATACCCTGAGGTGGTTTGACTAGATTCATGTGTTGATTCCATTCCAATTTAACTTGTGTGACCTTAGGCAAGTTACTTACCTCTTTGGTACTTAGTTTCCTCATTTGTAAAGTGAATA
Organism: Hippopotamus amphibius kiboko; assembly: GCF_030028045.1. Lineage (NCBI taxonomy): Eukaryota > Metazoa > Chordata > Mammalia > Artiodactyla > Hippopotamidae > Hippopotamus > Hippopotamus amphibius. The sequence continues at coordinate 75,569,190 of NC_080196.1, read as the reverse complement.
ATGTAATAATACCTTCATCTTAAGGAGTGTAACAGACTTTATACCTCTGTAAGTGCTTTTATGTATAGGAAGAGCTAAGTAAATATTAGCTGTTATTATTATTATTATTATTCCAACTACTGATGTCTTCATCATCATAACTTGTGGAATGTGGAAAGTATTCCTGTAACATGCTGTTATGGTATTAACTAGAGCAAAGAAAAATCTTTTAAAGTAGCCTTTCTTATAATCTTATTTTAAAAAAATAAATTACCATTACCTATTTTTATATAAATTTGAAAATAATTTTTTTTTAGGGTTCTGTTAGAGTCTCGTAGAAAATCTAAGAAGATTACAGCCAGAGGGATCTTTGCAGGTGCCAGAGTGGTACGAGGAGTGGATTGGCAGTGGGAAGATCAGGATGGAGGAAATGGACGTAGGGGAAAGGTAAAAATTGTTTTTGATTCATCATGTTATTCTAGAATATTGTATATTCAGTAGATTTTTATAACTAGTATAATTGAATTTATTGGCCCATTTTTTTTTTTTAATGCCAATGACAGTTTCTTAAGTTTTCATTTTTTTCCACCTGGAAGAAAAAACATTGTTCCCTCTCTGTTGTATATATTGGCATTCCTTGAGAGGGTCGTTGGGTAGGTTTTACCTTTCCACCTTTAGGCTTCGTGTGGCCATTTTGTTGCCCAGAATGCCTTTCTGAACATCCTGCTTGGGCATTGTAACTGAAAGTTTGTACCCATTGGAATTTACTTGTTTTATATTTCTTTCCCTCAAAGGTCTGTTTCTGAGTGGTAATAGGCGGTTACTTTGTCATTCAGTCCACTTAACTCTTTACCCTTGTCAGGAGGCGTTTAGAGGTGTCTAGGGATCAGTTATGGCAGTTATTCTGAAGGGAATTTTGGGCAGCCTTTTTAACGGTGTGGGATAGCCAGAGATGTCAGGCTAAGTGGGTTGTTGGTTTTACCTATTTGGATTCATGTCGCTCTTGCTGATGATGCGTGCATTGAGCCAGTCAGCCAACAGATTTGAATGTGTATTCTTTCTGAGTTTTGCTATATGTACTGAAATGAATAGCATTTCGTGTTTGAGACTTTGATGTCAATCACTATCAGTTTCACTGTTATCTTCTTTAAAATATTGTTTTTAGCATTAAGGAATATGATTTTAAAGTCTGTATCATCTGAGGAACTTGAAAGCTTCTTTTGTACAACTTGGTGCTATATAGATTCTTTTGAAATTAAGATTTTTAAACATTTTGTCAAATAGGTGTTTTTTAAATCCAGGGTGTTGTTATATTGATTTCATTTTAAGTAATAAGGTCTAATTTTAATGTTTGGAAGTCAGACAGAAATATTTTGGCCATTATATTTTAAGTACTTTGATTTTTATTAACGAAGCAATGCTTCTTTTTTTTTAATTTAGTAAATATTTATTGAACACTGAGGTGAAGGATTCTTTTCCAAACATGAAGGTTATGGGAATAAACAAATGAGGCAAAGTTCCTACTCTTCTGAAACCTATATTCTAATTAGGGGAGATGGACAACCAGAAATGTGAGTCTAAATTCTGTGACTGTAGTGTGGCCTGTGGATCAGCAGCATTGCTGTCACCTGACAGCTTGTTAAAGTAGAAGAGGTAATAGGTCCTCTTCCTCCTAGACTTTCTAAATTAAGATCTTCCTTTTAACAAGAACCCTAAGTCATCCAGGTGCACATTCAAGTTTAAGAAGGATATTTCTAAAAAGTAAAATAGACCAGTGTGAATTTGGGAAGGCGCCACCTCTGGATGGATGGAGTGCTGTGGGGACATGCTTGGCAAGCCAGTGGCAGAACAAAGGTACCCTTTGGGGGTGGCACAGCAACAGCCTTGTCCTGGTGTGTAGGGTCTGGGTAAGTGGAGCTCAGACTGGAGGTCAGCCTCCGCTCTTCTCCTTGGCAAGGCCCTTTGTCAATGAACAACGTCTACAATCATTTATAGCAATCCTGTGTCACATAGGATATATAAAACATGTTAGAGCTTAAAGAATAGTGGTAAAATTTTAAAAAGTAAACTTTTGTTCCTACTATAGAGATTAAAAACTAGAATGTTATGAATACCTTTAAAAGCCTTCTGTTTACCCTTTCCCAGTTGCAGGCACTCACTGCGAGGTAACTGATTCTTGAGGTCATTATTCCCTTGTTTTTCTTTATTATTGTATGACTTAGTGCTCTGTCCTAGAACATTTAGGATTTAATTTTTGAGAAACCAAGGGGCAAGCAGAAATGTCACTATTGTAAGGACAGAGCAGAATTGCCACTTTTAGATGTAGGCTCCTAGGAGAATATAAACGAAATCAAGTCTCTGGATAACCTGTCTTGTATCCCTGGGAGCTTATAAGGGTAGTCAGTACACATGGTCGTTAGTGAGTCCTGGGAAACACAGGGCTCAGCACAGTCAGGACATCAGGCAGGGCAGAAGTATGGCCCAAGTGCTGGACACTAGACAGTAGTATGATCAGAGGGCATGAGTTACTGTGCTTTTTTTTTTTTAGAGAACTTTTATTGAGATACAATTGACATACAATAAACTGCATGTATTTAAAGTGTACAATTTGATATTTTTTTCTTATAAGTAATGTACATATGGCAATCCCAATCTCCCAATTCATTCCCCCCAACCCCCACCCCCCCTTCCCCACTTGTCCATATGTTTGTTCTCTACATCTGTGTCTCTGTTTCTGCCTTGCAAACTGGTTGGTTTGTACCATTTTTCTATATTCTGCATATATGTGTTAATATACGATATTTGTTTTTCTCTTTCTGACTCACTTCACTCTGTATGACAGTCTCTAGGTCCATCCATGTCTCTACAAATGTCCCAATTTTGTTCCTTTTTACAGCTGACTAATATTCCATTGTATATATATACCACATCTTTTTTTTTTTTTAAGAACTTTTATTGAGATACAGTTAACAGACAGTAAACAGCATATATTTAGAGTGTACAATTTGGTATCCCAGTCTCCCAGTTTATCCCCCCCAACCCTCCCCACTTTCCCCACTTGGTGTCCATATGTTTGTTCTCTACATCTGTGTCTCTATTTCTGCCTTGCATTTCTTCTTTCATAGTTGTTAGCATTTGCCTTGTGTATTGAGGTGCTCCTATATTGGGTGCATATATATTTATAATTGTTATCTCCTCTTCTTGGATGGATCCCTTGATCTTTATATAGTGTCCTTTCTTGTCTCTTGTAACATTTTTAATTTTAAAGTCTATTTGATCTGATATGAGTATTGCTACTCCAGCTTTCTTTTGATTTCCATTTGCATGGAATATCTTTTTCCATCCCACTTTCTGTCTGTATGTGTCCCTAGGTCTGAAGTGGGTCTCTTGTAGACAGCATATATATGGGTCTTGTTTTTGTATCCATTCAGCCAGTCTGTGTCTTTTGGTTGGTGCATTTAGTCCATTTACATTCAAGGTCATTATCGATAGGTATGTTCCTATTACCATTTTCTTAATTGTTTTGTTTTTGTTTCTGTAGGTCCTTTTCTTCTCTTATGTTTCCCACTTAGAGAAGTTCCTTTAGCATTTGTTGTAGGGCTGGTTTGATGGTGCTGAATTCTCTTAGCTGTTGCTTGTCTGTAAAACTTTTGATTTCTCCCTCGAATTTGAATGAGATCCTTGCTGGGTAGAATGTTCTTGGTTGTATGTTCTTCCCTTTCATCACTTTAAATATATCTTGCCACTCCCTTCTGGCTTGCAGAGTTTCTGCTGAGAAATCAGCTGTTACCCTTATGGGCATTCCCTTGTATGTTACTTGTCGTGTTTTCCTCGTTGCTAGTAATAACTTTTCTCTGTCTTTAATTTTTGTCACTTTGACTACTATATGTCTTGGCGTGTTTCTCCTTGAGTTTATCCTGCCTGGGACTCTCTGTGCTTCCTGGACTTGGGTAGCTATTTCCTTTCCCATGTTAGGGAAGTTTTCAACTATAATCTCTTCCAATATTTTCTCAGGTCCTTTTTCTCTCTCTCTTCTCCTTCTGGCACCCTTATAATGCGAATGTTGGTGCGTTTAACATTGTCCCAGAGGTCTCTTAGGCTGTCTTCAGTTCTTTTCATTCTTTTTTCTTTATTCTTTTCCACATCAGTGATGATCACCATTCTGTCTTCCAGGTCACTTATTTGCCCTTCTGCCTCAGTTAATCTGCTCTTGGTTCCTTCTAGTGTATTTTTCATTTCAGTTATTGTGTTGCATATCTCTGTTTGTTTGCTCTTTAATTCTTCTAGGTCTTTGGTACACTTTTCGATCTTTGCATCTAGTCTTTTTTCAAAGTCCTGGATCACCTTCACCATCAGTATTCTGAATTCTTTTTCTGGAAGGGTGCCTGTCTCCTCTTCATTTAGTTGTTTTTCTGGGGTTTTATCCTGTCCCTTCATCTGGCACAGAGTCCTCTGCTTTTTCATTTTCTCTGTGTTTCTGTGGCTGTGGTTTTCAGCTCCACTAGATGAAATATTGCTGATACTGCTTGATACTGCTGTCTGTCCTCTTGTGGAGGAAGCTGTCTCTGTACCACAGCTTCTTTATCCATTCTCCTGTTGATGGACATTTAGGTTGCTTCCATGTCCTGACTGTTGTAAATAGTGCTGCTAGGAACACTGGAGTGTATGTGTCTTTTTGAATTGTGGTGTTCTCTGGGTGTATGCCCAGTAGTGGGATTGCTGTGTCATCAGTTAACTCTGTTTTTAGTTTTTCAAGGAACCTCCATACTGTTCTCCATAGGGGCTGTATCAATTTACATTCCCACCAACAGTGCAAGAGCATTCCCTTTTCTCCATACCCTCTCCAGCATTTATTGTTTGTCGATTTTCTAATGATGCCCATTCTAACCGGTGTGAGGTGATACCTCATTGTAGTTTTGATTTGCATTTCTCTAATAATGAGTGATGTTGAGCAGCTTTTCATGTGCCTCTTGGCCATCTGTATGTCGTCTTTGGAGAAATGCCTGTTTAGGTCTTCTGCCCATTTTTTGATTGGGTTGTTTATTTTTTTGATATTGAGTTGCATGAACTATTTATATATTTTGGAGATTAATCCTTTGTTGATTCGTTTGCAAATATTTTCTCCCATTCTGAGGGTTGTCTTTTCGTCTTGCTTATAGTTTCCTTTGCTGTGCAGAAGCTTTGAAGTTTCATGAGGTCCCACTTATTTATTTTTGTTTTTATTTCCATTACTCTTGGAGGTGGATCAAAAAAGATCTTGCTGTGATTTATGTCAAAGAGTGTTCTTCCTGTGTTTTCCTCTAGGAATTTTATAATGTCTGGCCTCACATTTAGGTCTTTAATCCATTTTGAGTTTATTTTTGTGTATGGTATTAGGGAGTGTTCTAATCTCATACTGTGCATTTTTTTGCTTCTAAGCTTACCATGGTCCATCTCAAAGTTTTAGGAGCAGGTCAAAGCAGAATATTTGGTGGGGTGAGGTGAGAGACCTCAGTTGATTTAGATGGCAGGGAATGGAGGGTGGAGGGAAGAGTGGGAACCTCATCGTTACACAGTCCAACAAGCCAAGTACAAGTGAGAATTTGGGTCAGGCTTACTCAGGCAGTGTGTCCTTAGGTCGATAAAATGATACAGTGGCTGTGGGCATCTTGGTGATAAGAGCCTTCAGCATGTCTGGCCTGTGAATCACATGGCTGCAGTTCAGACAGATTGCCCTTGATGCCTGGTACCCAGCAGTCATCCTGGCAGCTCCCTCTGATGGATGCCTTTGCCTCTTTCCTGGCTGTATCCCATGTTTTCTGTATCCCATTATATCATCTTATCCATTACATTAGCTTACTCTTTCCTTTGGTGGAGTACATGTTCTAGTAATGTCTTTTGAAAGAGCGCACCAGAAGTAAATTTTTTAATACTTTCATTCTAGAAAATTTTTTTAACTTTATATTCTTCCTCACACTTTATATGGTCAGAGGGTTGGAAAAAATCTTTTTCATCAGCTTTTCAAAAGCAGTTGCTGCTAAATCGAAGCCACATAAATAGAACTTTCTGGGTTTTTGTTATATTGGCACTTCTTGGGATAAAAAGTCAGCATACTTGAAGCTTTGAATCATCAGTATTACATTTTTGGTTTGTTATGATTTAATACTTGTTATATTTTAAGAACAAAATGAAAAGTAAATGAAACCATTTGCACGTGTGACTCGGAGTGAAGGAACACTATAATAGGAAGTCTTCACTGTAACATCATTTAAACATGTTTGAGATGAAATGTAATTTTTGTCTGCCTTTTTGACCCTGTGTGTGAATGAAGAAAGTTTTTAAGTCTCCCTTTTCACCTCAGTGCTGGCTACTCTGTCCCAATCCTCTGGTGTAACCTAGGTGAACAATATGTAGTGTATCCTTTCCTATCTTTTTTTCTTTTTCCCTTGAGGTTCAAAATTCCCACCCCATTCTCATTACTACATGTACTCAACTATATGGCTAGTATGAGCCATATTAAGGGGTGTATACCAACTTAGGCTGATGTTGTAATTACTGATACAGTCTGTGGCCTACCACATGCCAACATGTACCATGGTTTTTTGCATGGTGACAACAGTGTTAACACAAAAATAAACATGTCACGTGCAGACTTTGGCAGACATGATGTAAGGACATCTTGGAAGTGTGTAATGTATGTATTCTTAACTACCTATGTTAGTATTTCAAAACCGTTTCCATTTTACAAATGCTTTTTTTTTTTTTTTTTTTTTTTTTTTTTGCTGTGCGCGGGCTTTCTTTTAGTTGCGGTGCATGGGGGCTACTCTTTGTTGTGGTGCGCAGGCTGCTCATTGCCGTGGCTTCTCGTTGCGGAGCATGGGCTCTAGGCACATGGGCTTCAGTAGTTACAGCACATGGGCTTAATAGTTGTGGCTCATGGCCTCTGAGGCACAGGCTCAATGGTTGTGGCACACGGGCTTAGTTGCTCTGAGGCATGTGGGATCTTCCTGGAGCAGGGATTGAACCCATGTCCCCTGCATTAGCAGGCAGATTCTTAACCACTGCGCCACCTAGGAAGCCCAGCAAATGCTTTTGAATATATGTTGTTTCATACAGGTACACAAGATATATTTCCTCCTTTTTAAAAAAAAACTTTATTGTGGAGAATTTCAAACACACCAGAATAGAAAAAGTAGTATAACAAATTCCCATGCATCCAACATCTAACTTTTTCCAACACCAAAAATTATCAACGTTTAAAGAAATGCCATTTATTTCTTGAAGAAACTAGGTTCTGTGTATTTGGCTTATTGATTCTTTATGGTATTCTTTAACTTGTTCCTCTAACCCTTGTATTCTTATAAACTAGTTGTTAGGTATAGAGATGTGATTAGATTCAGTCAAGTTTATATATAATACATAATATGTAATATATATTATATATATTATATTTAAAGATTTAAATATAAGTAAAACAACCAACCTCTCCTTTCCTCTGTAAAAATTTTTTTTTTCTCAAAAAATTCCCTTAGGTAACAGAAATCCAAGACTGGAGTGCATCAAGCCCACATAGCGCGGCCTATGTTCTCTGGGATAATGGTGCTAAGAACCTTTACAGAGTTGGCTTTGAGGGCATGGTAAGTGTAAGAGCCACAGAAGATGAAAATATCGGATGGGTGAAAGAATGGAAATAAAAATAACACATTGTATTCTTTCATTTTTTTCTTTTGTCATCTCCTTTTGTCAGAATACAGCCATCTGAATCATGACTATGCAGTAGGAGGGAACATCTGTAAAGTGAGAATTTAATACAATAGGTGTTAAAATTATTTTTAAGGACTTTTTTCCCCTGTATTTTTAAAGTGTAGTGTTGATAATTGAAAGTGATTGACCTAGAAACACTTTGAATTACTTAAGTGCTTAAGGAGAATAATGGCAGTTTATTCCCTGGATCGTTCTGTATTTCTGCACATCGTGGATCATTCTTCAAGTGTTGACCTCAGCTATTTAATTTATAGAGTGTAATTAAATATTATATTAATGCCAAAACATTAATGCCTTTTATACACTTTCCATCTTGACTACATTTTTAATTCAAAGAATTCTTAAATTTCATTTTTTTCCAACTGTTTTATGCTCATTAGGAGGGGAAAAAATATCCCACTGTTCTTTTGCCTTAATCTATTCCATTTGTATATAAAAGCCAACCATGTGAATTTAGAGAGGTAGTTTACTAGCCAGTTTTTATAATTGTATATAGCATTGGTCACGAGTTTTCATTATTATCTTAATCCCGCTCTCTGTTTTTATTTTATTTAAAAAAATTTTAAATTTGATTTTATTTATTTTTATTATCATTATTATTATTGGCTGAGTTGGGTCTTTGTTGCTGCGCATGGGCTTTCTCTGGTTGTGGTGATCAGGGGCTACTCTTCATTGTGATGGGCAGGCTTCTCAGTGCAGTGGCTTCTCTTGTTGTGGAGCATGGGCTGTAGGCACATGGGCTTTAGTAGTTGTTGTATGTGGGCTCAGTAGTTGTCGCACACGGGTTTAGTTGCTCCGTGGCATGTGGGATCTTCCCAGACCAGGGCTCAAACCTGTGTACCCTGCATTGGCAGGCGGATTCTTAACCATTACGCCACCAGGGAAGTCCTCTTCCTGTTTTTTAAATTGTGAATTTTCGTAGAATTCCAACTGATTATTAACTTGCTTCAAATGAAGCTTTATGTGCTATGCACGTTCAGGTACTTAATGAGTAGTACATATATAGATTGATCCTGTTCTTTTTTGATGACTGAATAGTACTCCTTTGTATGGTTATGCCATTGTTTATATAATGAGATTTCTGTTCATGGGTATCTGGGTGGTTTTGTTTTGTTTTCATTGTTGCAAGCAGTGTTTCAGTAAGCATCCTTGTGCATATATCTTTGTACATTTATGGGTATATTTCCTTAAGATAGATTCCTAGAAGTAGAATAGTCGGGTTAAAGTATTACATTAAAACAGCTTGACCAAAAAACAAACAAACAAAACCAAAAAAAACAGCTTGACCCATGTCTCCTTGGCTAGGGATTGAACTAAAAATGTGAGCTCTACTGGCAAAGGAGGCTGTAAAAGAGAGTTAGGTTCTGTGTGTGTGTATGTGTCTCTGTAAAGGAACTGCTTTCCTTAATACAGTAAGTATACTGATCACTTTATACATATGTATAGTACTGTTAGGCACTTTTAGGTAACCTGTTTCTTAATTTTCACAGTCACCCTCAAGTTTGCTCTTGTAAGTTCACCTTTTCTGTACTTTTCATTATACCACAACTGCCTCCCCATTCAAATACTTAAATAATTTCTTATAAAAGCTAAGTGGGAAGGAACTTGAGTTAACCAAGTTATGGTAAAATAAGAACTGAAAGTGATAGAAAATTAACTAGACAAGGAATCAAAAGACTGGATTTGGTTATTTTCTACTTTCTATTAGGTTTAGGATAATTTGCTTTATAAATGAATCAGTACCTGCCTTGTATATCTCATAAAATTGATTAGAAAGATCAAATGAGTTGAGCTCATATTTGGTAAAAGTATCTTGAAATGGAATGTGTTATGTACTTCTGAAATATGAGATTTTTGTTTTAGTTCTTTTTTTCCATAATAATAAAATATTATAATGGTAAAGATCCAGGTATTTTAATTTTGAACTTAAAAGAAAGCTTAAAGTATGATCTATCTGAAGATCAAGTTTATAGTTTTGGTTGGGTGTTTTTGGAAGCAATGTTTAGTGTGACTTAGCCTAGAGCTGCTCTTGACTTCTGTGAGGATATGTTCTGAATGAATGTTTTTGCCTGTTTTAGATATTAAGCTATATACTTGAAGTGTTCAAGGGTGATTTATTTGCTTTCTTTTCTTTTTCTTAGTCTGATCTGAAGTGTGTCCAGGATGCCAAAGGAGGTTCTTTCTACAGAGATCATTGTCCTGTGCTAGGTGAGTTAGCAGGCTAGAGAAAATTTCTAAATAACGGGTCAGAGTTCATGGAATCAGAAAAGTGTTTAAATTGAGCTTTAAAAAAATTAGTACTGTTAAAGCTTTTAAAAGACATACTCTTTTGGCTTTATTTGATTTTAAGGCATTTGTTCTTTTTTAATGATTTACTTAGACTCTGAAAGAATTGTCATTTCTTGATAATTGATATACCATTTATATGGCATACTATATTTGAAACTTTTGTCTTTTAACTGTAAACTTACATTGTTGAAAAAGTTTGTGATATAATATCAATGCTAGATCTCTTACACTACTGAGACTAGGACCTAACAATTTAATGCTTGTAAATTCCTTAGAATTTCTGTAAAATTTCTTTGAAAATATACGAACAGCTCCAAGATTAAGATAATATGATAAATATAATTTCATGTATCATTAAAATAAAAAAAGAAAAAGAAAACCAACACTATCAGTACTTTCATTTTATAGATTCGTCATTGTTGCCATGATGAATGTTTACCACATTCTTCTGATTAAGCCTTTACCCTCTGAATGCTTTCCTTTCTCATGTGAACTCTGTGTTCCTCTTTCCAAATCATTTGGTTTGCTTATTGCCCAAAAGTGCTGTTTTCTTGCAGCATACCTTAATGTTTTTAAAAAGGAGAATGTAGAAGAAAATCATATGGTTTTGATGAGATCATGTCTTTCTCTTGTTTTCAGAAACTTTCTTCTCATGTGGGCTTTACAAGAAAAATGTAGAATCAGCATACACATCTAGGATCCCTCAGCATAGTGTTTCATGATCATGACTCCTTTATCCCAGAAGTAGCTTTGAAAATAATCTCAGAAATGGGCTTTGAAATATTTAAAAATGCTCTTTAGGCAAAAATCACAAGAAGCATTTGGTAAATAATAGTAGTAAGCACTTCAGAGAAAAAAAATTCCAGAATTCTCTTTCATATGCTTTAGTTAGTTATGTTGGCTCTTCAACAAGTCATCCAGGCAGAAAGGTGAATATTATCAATGCCCAGAACTTTGTGATCTGATGGACAGTTACCTAGTCTTTTGTAGTTTCTGCCCCTGTTCAATCATTGTTGTAAATCATTACATTATTTCTGGTTTTAAGTCTGTCTGGTTTTTTTTTTTCCTTTCTTAAAGCTGTCCAATTCTAGAATTTGATACAGTATATTCTCAAAACATTTTATGACGAGATGATAACTAAAACTCAAAATATCTGGGGCTTTTTCTTATTTAAAACAATGCAGTTGCCTATTGTTGCTGTGGTTTTCCTTTTCCTTTGTCAACTCCTGCAATTATAGGTGAGCAGAACGGCAACAGGAATCCTGGTGGATTGCAGATTGGTGACCTGGTCAATATAGATCTTGACCTAGAAATTGTACAGTCTTTGCAGCACGGTCATGGAGGATGGACTGATGGCATGTTTGAGACTTTAACTACAACTGGAACTGTTTGTGGCATTGATGAAGATCATGACATTGTAGTACAGTATCCAAGTGGCAATAGGTTGGTTATATTTCTTAATTTTCAGTAATGGCAAATAAAGTTAGTATATAGAGGAAAGAGCCTTAGAGAAAGCAAATAATGTGATATAACAAAGACTTCTTATAGCTAGCTCTCAATAGTGGATGAAAATCCAGAATATGTTGGTAAAGTGGAGGGAAACAAGTAAGAACAGTGTGAGTGTGTGTGTATGTGTATATATTTATGTGAATATATTTATGATTCAGTGTCCTGTGCACTTTTTTTTTCCTTTAGGGAACAGAATACATTGTATCAGTATTAGGTCCAAGTGTAGCTAAAAAGTTCTATGTTCTGTTGGACTGTCTCAGTCTACCATAAATGAGCGGGATAACAGTAAAACTCCTTTGGCCCATATCTTCAGCATCATCTCATGGTAACACAGCTCTCCCTTGGCACAGACACCTGTGCACACACTAATCCTCGTGCACAGCACAGCATTGCATGTGTTTCCTCACTTCTGTAACCTTTGCACACACCACTCCCTCCATGCAGAATACCCCTTGCTCCCTGACTCCCTCTTTCTCTGGATTAACTCCTCTGCCTCTTATCAATACTGAACTTTTATGCTTGCCTCCTCTCTCCTTCCACCCTCTCTGGCACATGCATATGCTATTTGTGTGTTTAAGTCTTCTGTTATCTACTAAAATGGTTATTTATTTGATCTCTGGGTTTCGAGTTTCTTGGAGACTGGGCCTGTGCCTTTTATTTTTTTGTCCCTAAGGGCCAAAATATATCCAATTTACTGTATGTTTATAGTATTTTAAAGAAAAAAAAGTAGTTAAATTGAATAATTGTCAAAGCCTTATTACTGACATATACTTCAAGAAACCAGCTCTCAGAGATCCTTTAGGGGAAGGCTTATATATGGAATAAGAAAAATTAACATTAAGTTGCTAGCCAGATTGTACAGTTAGCTCTAATTGTGTTTAAATCTTAAGGATACACATGATCATATCAAGAAATATACAAAAAGCATTTGACAGAATCTAACATTCTTCATGATAAAAATACTAAATAAACTAGGAACAGAAGGGAACTTCTTCAGCTTGATAAAAGACATCTATGAAAAATCCACAGCTAACAGCATACTAAATAGTGAAAGACTGAATACTTTCTTCTTTAAAATCAGGACCAAAACAAGAATGTCTGCTCTCCTCACTTTTATTCCATATTGTCCTAGGGGGTTTAGCTGGAGCGATTAGGCAAGAAAAAGAAATAAGAGGGAGAAGTAAGAGAAAGGAAGAAGTTAAACCATCTCTGTTCACAGGTGACATAATCTTGTATATAGAAAAATCTAAAGAATCCACAGAAAACCTATTAGAACTAATAAATGAATTCAGCATAGTCACAGGATACAAGATCAATATAGAAAAATCAGTTGTATTTCTGTATACTAGCAACGAACAATCTGAAAGTGAAATTAAGAAAACAATTCCATTTATAATAGCATCACAAAGAATAAAATACTTAAGAATAAATTTAGCCCAATAAATATAAGATTTGTATACCAAAAACTATAAAACATTGTTGAAGGAAATTAAAGATGACCTAAATAAATGGAAAGACAGTTCATGTTTATGGAGCAGAAGATTTAATATTGTTTAGATGGTGTCTTAGTTTCCTAGGGTTGCTGTAAGAAATTACCACAGACAGAGTGGCTTCACAACAGAAATTTATTCTTTTTGCAATTCTGGAGGCTAGAAGTCCAAAGTCAAGGTGTTGGCAAGACTGGTTTCTCCTGGAGACTCTGGGAGAATCTCTTCCATGCCTGTCTCCTGGCTTCTGGTGGTTGTCAGTAGTCCTTGGCGTTCATTGGCTTGTCAATGCATCACTCATTTCTCCGCCTCTTTCTTCACATGGTCTTGTTCCCTGTAAGTCTGTGTGTCCCTGTGTCATCACATGACCTTTTTTTCCCAGCTGGGTGAATATTTTATTTTCCAGTTCATTCAAATCAGTCTCTGATTAGTCAAGTTCAGACAGTTGTAGGGAGATTATTTGATACCGAGAGCCACATAAATAGTCCTCCAGCCCACTATTTTATTTTCGTCAAGTCAACATTTGTACTTTAGCCATCCATAAGGAAGAACCCTAAGGAGGGATAGAGGAAAGTTAATTGAGCTCATGAAAATTCTAAAGTCTTTTACACAGAAAATGATGAAAAGATGATTTTACATGACCTTAAAAGGATACCAGTCATTGGATTTAGGGCCCATCCTAATCCAATATGACCTCATTTTAACTTGATTACATCTGCAGAGATCCTGTTTCTAAATATGGTCACATTCAGAGGTATTGGGGATTAGCTGAAATTTCAGCATATCTTTTGGGGGAAAATAAATCAACATTTAACATATGACAGTATTCCTCAAACTAGTGAACAGATTCAGTGCAATCCCTGTTGCCTTTTTTACAGAAATTGGCAAACTGATCCTAAAATTCATATGGAAACTCAAGGGACCCAGAATAGCCAAAAACAGTTTAAAAATGAAGAACAAAGTTGGAGGACTCACACTTCCCAATTTGAAAATTTAGCACAAAGCTGCAGTAAGCAAGACAGAATATTACTGACTTAAAAATAGACATGTAGATTGATGGAGTAGAATTGAGTCCAGAAATAAGCCCTTGCGTTTAAAGTGAGTTAATTTTTGACAAGGGTTCAGCACAGTTCAGTGGGGAAAGAATTATCTTTCACCAAACGGTGCTGACAGTATTTATAGATATTCATTCATTATGGTGTATATCTAATTTATTTATTTATTTATTAAAAGTTATTTATTTATTTTATTGGCTGTGTTGGGTCTTTTTCTTTGCTGTGCACGGACTTTCTTTAGTTGCGGTAAGTGGGGGCTACTCTTCATTGTGGTGTGCGGGTTCCTCATTGCCGTGGCTTCTCCTGTTGCGGAACACGGGCTCTAGACACGTGGACTTCAGTAGTTGCAGTACATGGGCTCAGTAGTTGTGGCTTACAGGCTCAATAGTTGTGGCTTACAGGCTCTAACGCACAGGCTCAATAGTTGTGGCTCACTGGCTTAGTTGCTCCGCGGCATGTGGGGTTTTCCTGGAGCAGGGATGAAACCCATTTCCCCTGCATTGGCAGGCAGGTTCTTAACCACTGTGCCACCTAGGAAGCCCATAATGTGCATCTAATTTAATGTTAACTAATTTAATGTTGTATGTCAAGTATACAACAATTAAAAAAAAGCTACAATTAAAAACAAAACAAAACAAATGCTGAGTCAGTTGTATATTGACATGCAAATGAATGAAATTGGACCCCTGCTACACACCATGTACAAATATTAAGTCAAAATGGATCACAGACTTAAATGCAAGAGCTCAAACTATAAAACTCTTGGAGCAAAACATAGACGTAACTCTTCATGACCTTGGATTAGACAGTAGTTTCTTAGATATGACCTCCAAAGTAGAAGCAACCAAAGAAAAAGTGAATAAATTAGATTTCATCAAAATTAAAACTTTCGTGTTTCAAAGGGAACTATCAAGACAGTGAAGAGACAACCCATGGAATGGAAGAAGATATTTGCAAATCATATGTCTGATTAGGGACTTATATTTAGAATAGATTATAAAGAACTCTTAAAATTCAGCAGTAAAAGATAAATAACATAGTTGAAAAAAGGGCAAAGGATTTGAATAGACATTTTTCAACAGAAGATACAGAGATGGCCAGTAAACTCATTGCATTAGTCTGCGAGGGCTGCCTTGATACCACAGACTGGGTGGCTTAAACAACAGAAGTTTATTTTTATTTACACTTCTGGAGGCTGGAAGTGTGCAAGATCAAGGCACCATCAGGGTTGGTTTCGGGTGAGATCCCTTCCTGGATTGCAAAGGATTGCTTTCTCACTGTCTTTACATGGCGCCCCACCTTTATGACATCGTTTACCCACACATACCTGCCTAAAGGCCCAATCTCCAAATAGAGTTACATTAAGAGCTATAGAACTTTAACATATGAAATTTGGAGGGACACAATTCATTTTATATCATCCTTGAAGAGATGTAGGACGTTATTAGTTACTAGGGAAATGGAATTCAAAACTATGATGAGATATCACTTCACATGCTAGAATGGCTAGAATAAAAAGGTAAGATAATTATGGTTGTTGCTGAGGGTATAGAGAAATTAGAACCAAACCTTCATACATTGAAGGTAAGTATAT
The DNA here is from genome assembly GCF_030028045.1 of Hippopotamus amphibius kiboko. Taxonomy (NCBI): domain Eukaryota; kingdom Metazoa; phylum Chordata; class Mammalia; order Artiodactyla; family Hippopotamidae; genus Hippopotamus; species Hippopotamus amphibius. Next base: position 75,553,534 of record NC_080196.1, on the reverse strand, counting down.
GAAGTGGTCTAGATGCTTTGGAAAACAGTTCAGTAGTTCCTTAAAATGTTATATATAAGAGTTACCACATGATCCAGTACGTCCACTTCCTGCTTTATACCCAAGAGGATTAAAACATGTGCCCATACAAAAATCTGTACATGAATGTTTGTGGAAGTGTTATTTATAACGGCCAGAATGTGGAAATAACCCAAATGTCTATCAGCTGATTAATGGATAAGATGTGATAGATCCGTCCAATGGAATATTATGTTTGGCCATAAAAAGGGTTGGAGTATTGACATATGCTGCAACATAGATAAATCTTGAAAACATTACATTGAGTGAAAGAAGCCAGTCACAAAAGGTCACGTTATCTGATTTTATTTATACAAAATGTCCATAATAAGGAAGTCCATAGAAACAGTATATTACTGGTTGTTAGAGGCTGGGGAGAGGGGGTGAATTCAGAGTGACTGCTAATTATTATGGGGGTGTTTTTTTGTGGTGATGAAAATGAAATTAGGTAGTGGTGGTTGATTATACAACTGAATATACTAAACCCACAGAATTATACACTTTAATAAATAAATAAATAAATTTGTTTATTTTATTGGCTGCGTTGGGTCTTTGTTGCTGTGTGCGCGCTTTCTGTAGTTGCGGAGAGTGGGGGCTACTCTCCGTTGCGGTGCACAGGCTTCTCGTTGTGGTGGCTTTTCTTGTAGCAGAGCGTGGGCTCTAGGTGTGCGGGCTTCAGTAGTTGTGGCAGGTGGGCTCATTAGTTGTGGCTTACGGGCTCTAGAGCTCAGGCTCAAGTAGTTGCGGCACTTAGGCTTAGTTGCTCTGCGGCATGTGGGATCTTCCCGGACCAGGGCTCGAACCTGTGTCCCCTGCATTGGCAGGCAGATTCTTAACCACTGTGCTACCAGGGAAGCCTGAATTAAACACTTTAAATGAGTGAATTGTATGGTATGTGAATTACATCTCAATAAAGTTCTTAATAAAAAAAGAAGGAAAAAATCTTAACACAATTTAAGCGTAGAGTACCACATACTAACATATTTTGTCTTAGGTAGTGTCTTTTTTTTTTTTCCAGTTTGTAAATTTATTTCTTTTTTTTTCCAGTTTATAAATTTATTTCTTTTTTTTTCGGTTTGTATATTTATTTCTTTATTTATTGGCTGTGTTGGGTCTTCGTTGCTGCACATGGGCTTTGTCTAGTTGCGGCGAGCGGGGGCTATTCTTCGTTGTGGTGTGCTGGCTCCTCATTGCTGTGGCATCTCTTGTTGCAGAGCATGGGCTCTAGGCACATGGGCTTCAGTAGTTGCAGCACACGGGCTCAGTAGTTGTGGTTCATGGGCTCTAAAGCACAGGCTCAATAGTTGTGGTGCATGGGTTTAGTTGCTCTGCGGCATGTGGGATCTTTCTGGAGCAGGGATTGAACCCTTGTCCCCTGCATTAGCAGGCAGTTTCTTAACCACTGCACCATCTAGGAAGTACCCCCCCCCTTTAAATAAATAAATAAAGTTATTTATTTATTTATTTATTTATTTATTTATTTATTTATTGGTGGCAACTAATCAATTTGACAATAAACATTGAATAGGTTATCATGCTTTCTACTAATATTTTTTATAATTTTAATATTAAAACAAGTCTTAATCTAAGCAATTGTGTGAATAATATAAATAGATTGATATTGTATGAGTTATCCAGGTGTTGGTTCCAGCTTTTTATAAAAGTACTTCTCAAAGTATGACCTCCAAATCATCAGCAACTTGAAGGAGTTATTTTAGATAATATCTTGTTGTTTGGAAATGTTAAGTTAGCACAGATTAGGATTATTACTTGCAGAATTCTTCCTTGGTTAAAATTCTTTCTTGGACAGTAGTGTTATTAGTAACAAGACATTTGACTTCTAGAAAATAATCTTTTTTTATTCTTTATTCAACAATTTATTTAATACTTGTCCTGTATTAGGCCCTGTATTTAGTGTTAGAATTACAAAGACAATTAAGACATGGTCCTCTGCTTTGAAGGAGTTTTCCTATTAATTTGGATAGACAAAGTCAGAAATAGGTGTATTAAAGTGTTGTAAGTAATTATGGTAGGTGAATGTTCAGGCTATTCTGAAGGTACAGAAGAAGAGTGGTCATTTCAGTTGGGCAAATCTGAGAAAACTTAAGAGAGAAAATCACATTAAGTAAGGTTGAAAGAGTTGGTTTTCACATGGGCAGGGAAGCACTGTAGGTAGAAGGAACAACTTGAGTAAATACTACAGTTCGGGCACTACTCAGGTCTAGTAAATTTTGAAACTTTGGGAGTGAGGTAAATAAAGGGCACTGTGACTGATATGACTGCAAAGAAAACTTTGTGTATCTGAGTTTTATTCTTAACTGATCAGAGGCACTTCTTTCTCTTTGTGGTTGTTTTAGAAAGAAAGCTTACTTTAAATGGTTATAGGACTTTAGTAAGCAGGTTTTTGTATGTTGTGACCTCTCAGAGCCTTTTATATGCTAAGGACCGTTAGAATAAGGAAAAGAGGGTATAATATGCAATATTGTAAAAGCTTATTTGGCTAAGGAACCTTTTTTCCCTTGGAGTGCCATATAGGTCTAGGGGAAATGTGTTATACAACTATTTGATGGAATATTAAGTAGTCAGTAAAATGGTTATGAAGATGGTAAGAGCATAGAGAAATGCTTATGTATAGAAAGGAAGAAATCTGAGGCCAAATTTGTTTTGATACAATGATTACAATCATGTAAAATACCTCTACATGACAATGTAAAACTAGATAATATTTTTTATCCATGATATTCACAATGGTATGGGAAAATAGTGTCCTCTTTGTAGAGCAGTTTGGCTCTAACTGTAAGAATTGTAAACAAATATATACTTTGATTAGGTAGTTCTTTTAAGAATCTCTAATGAAATGCTGACCCCCACGTGCACAAAGATGTACATACAGGGATGTTCTTTATAGTATTGTTTGTAATAATAGTGAAAATGTGGAAGTACTTTAAATGATAGTGTATATCGATGCTATGGAATATTCTGTAGCCATTAAATCAAAATAAATAGATCTATAACTGTCACATGGAAAAATAAATCTTCCAAGGTGCGTTCTCTGAGAAAAAAAGAAGTCACAGAGTAATATATATATGTATGTTATGATCCCATTTATGGAAGAGAAAACTGCTCGCTCTCTTATAAGCATCACTCAGCATATTAATAGAAGATCTGCAAGGCTACGCAATGGAGTATTAACTGTGTCTAGTGGGGTGGGGAATGGTGATCCAGGTGTGTTTGTGTGAAATGGAACTTTCACTTTTACTTTACATGTTTATGAAATGTTTTCATTTTTAACAGTGAGTGTGTATTACTTTTATTTTGAGTATTACTTTTATAACACATTTTTAAGACATGCAAGTTAGAATAAATCTAGACAAAAGTGTGTCATATTATGGATGACTCTTTTTCCCAAATCTGTATAATAAAATTATAAAAAGAAATACAAATCATTCAGGATGTAATTGTAAAGGATTGCTTTACACTTTTGATATGTTATAAAGCTTTTCTCTCTGTAATAGTTACCTCAGAATGTTGTGCTAAAATTGAGTAAACTTACCCATTTTGAATTTTGTCTTGATTTTTAGGTGGACCTTCAATCCTGCTGTTCTCACTAAAGCAAACATTGTCCGAAGTGGGGATTCTGCTCAGGGCGCGGAAGGGGGCACCTCACAGTTTCAAGTGGGTGATCTTGTACAAGTTTGTTATGATCTGGAAAGAATTAAACTTCTACAGAGAGGACATGGAGAGTGGGCTGAAGCTATGCTCCCAGTAAGTATATGTAAAATAATTTGGGACTAGGAAATATACCATGTTTATATAGTTTTTAAAAGTTTTTAAAACTTTGATTTTAGAAATTAAATTAACATAATCCTTTGAGAATTGTAATATTCTCTGGCGGCTTAGCATACATATGCCTTTTATTTTCTAACTTACTTCAGTTAGATTATCCTGGGAAGGTCCAAAAAGAGGTATAGTTAATATTTTTGATAGAGCTTTTAGTGGAGAATGTAATGTTGGGGTGAGGCAGAGAGGCTTCCTGATATTTCACCCCAGAATGAGCGTGACCTGCTCATCCACTCACCAGCTGTGCTGGTCTCCTCACTCGGGGGCCTGACTCTCTAAAACTAGACTAGAAGAGCAGCTCAGAACCTATGCCTTCTGAGACAGCTTTGCTGCCAAAGAACTACAGTTTAATTTTATATTTATTCATTCAATACATTTTTCATCAAGTGTTCAGCAACAGCAAAAGAATTTGTTCTGCCTTCTTTTCATCCATGCTTCTCTCTTTCCATTCGTCCCTTGCTGCTGTCCTGTCCTTTCCATTCGTCCTCCCTCCTCCTCCCTTCTGTACTGCCTGTTCCATCCTGCTACCTCCCTTTACTGTCTTGCACTGTATCCCATTCCCTTCCAGCTTGCTACATCCTCTTCTTCAGCCCTCCACTTTTCCTGATCCTCACTCCTGTCTCATCCTGTCCCAAATCCTGTCTCCCCAAGTCCCATCCCATTAAGTACCTCCTTCCTATCCCATGTCCCTCCCCTCCCACCCCTTTTCATATAACATCCCCTCCCTGGTGTGTTATCCAGTCCCCTGTCCTGGTCAACACCTTTTTCTCTTCCTATCCTACCCCAGCTCCTGCCCCATTTGCCCTCTGCCCCCTCCTATCCTGTCCAGTCCTCCTTTCCTGTCCTTCATGATGACCTGTCCCTCCATCAGTCCATTCCTCCCCCCTGCCTTAGTCTTTCAGCAGATGTTTTAGTACAAGCAGTGTGCCTGTTAGCCTTCAGGAATATAATAGTGAACACAACAGAAAAAAAATCTGTTGTTTCGGTGCTTTCATTCAAAGACCTTTCATAGTTCATACATGATGCTGACATTTTTTATTGCTTTAGTTAGGTATTGAATCGTTGTATTTCAGGACTATATTTTAGAATCTTTCTTTATTCTCCAAAAAGTTGAGTTCTATGTCATCCTTCTTTGTTTTGTTTGCTTTTGATATTAAAGTTGGTTAAAAAAATGTATTAATGTACTTCAGGCCTCACTATAGTGTGGTGTTACTTAAAATGTCACTTTCTGACATGTTTTATAGGAGCTATATATACTATTTAAAAATTTTTTTATAGTCAGGATGTTTTGTTTTTTCCCCTTGGCAATGATACCTTATAGCATCTTCCATCTGTTAAGTGCCCAGTTATTCTAAGCACTGTGCTGAATGATGTATATGTACATATGCAGCACATGCTACATATATGTGTACACATATATACATAAACATACAGACTTTGTCTTAGGAATATTATAAGTAGGTGGTGGAATGGCATCCTTATTTTAAAGATGAGGAAATCAGAACTAAGATAATGAACTGGAATTTGAACCCAAATCTATATTACTTCAAACCCCATCTCTCATATTAAGCGGCTGTATAAGCAGAACCTCTAGATAATTTTTAGAGGGCAGTTCTGGGATTCCACTAGTGATGATGTAGGTTTGTATCTTCTCAAATCCTCTTGATAAAAACAGTCAACAACTAGACTAGTTAGCATAACCAAAAAAGCTGCAAACATCTGTAACAAAGCCAGGCGACAGAGTAGTCTTTTGAACCCTAAAATGTGAATGAGTAAAGATAAACCATTGACAGCTACTGGGTCTGCATCTGTGTGGCAGCTAAGAAGATTAATGGAGCATCAGATGGACCTGAGAAGAGGGGAAACCTCAAAACAGCTAATGAGTATTCATTGGTCAGTGTGGTAGATTAATGTGATAACAACAGCTGAACCTGGAAGGGCTCTTGTAGACTCCAGTTTGGGGTGAGAGTGATAGGTCCATGCTAAAGTCTGAAGGGACTGGAGTAGCCTGGGGCTATAAACTCTCAGAAACAACCAGCCAAATCTTCCTTTCAGGGCAGAGCCCTACATTGGGGAGAAAGTGCTGGGAGTAGAAGCCAAATTTAGAGTAGAGACAGTAGGGACAAAGGAAAGAGTAAATCCAGGTAGAAGTTGGAAGGGATCATGGTCGAATCCCTATACACAGTTATTATTGAAAAAGGAGAATAAGGAATGGAATAACTTCTCTACAGACAGATGAAAGTACACCAGAAAGATATGCACAGAAAACTAAAATCTAATAATTCAAAATGAGCTAAAAAATTAAGAAAATGATAAAAGACATGAAGGGATGAAATAAATCATAATTAGAAATGAGGTAGAACTTAGGAAGGAATTAAAAAAAAAGTCATTTCAGAAATGAAGAGTAGGGACTTCCCTGGTGGTCCAGTGGTAAAGAATCCACCTCACAATGCAAGGGATAACTAAGATCCCACATGCCATGGGGCAGCTAAGCCTGTGTGCCACAACTACTGATCTTGTGTGCCTCAACTAGAGAGCCTGTGTGCCACAAACTGCAGAGCCCACGCACGCTGCAACTGCAGAGCCCATGTGCCATGGAGCCTGCGTGCCACAACTAGAAAAGAGAAAACACACAAGCCATAACTAGAGAGAAGCCCATGCATCGCAACGAAGAGCCTACATGCCACAGCTAAGACCCGATGCAGCCAAAAAATAAATAAATAAAATTTAAAAAGAAATGAAGAGTAAGCTAGAAGCAACACAGAGCAAATAAATACAGCAGGTAATGCCTTATGAGAAACAGAAGGTGAAAAGGAGGAAAATTTTTTAAATCAAAAAGATAAAATGTATGTGAGAGAAAGTGACAAATATAGACTAATGTTATGTGTATTAGGGAATCCTAGCAATAAGGAAAAAACAGAAAGCAAAGTAATGGAATATAACAAATACAAAAATTTGTAATTCCAGGAAAGTTTACCTGAAATTGGAAGATTTGAAATTAAATACTAAAAGGGCACATTGCATACCTGGGAAAACTAACCCAGAACACCAAACACGGAAGCCATATTCTGGTAAAATAATTGCATCTTCAAGAAAAGAAAAAATACCTTAGGTAGCTAGTAAAAAAGACCAAGTTACTTATAAAGGAAAGAAAATCAGATTGTTGTTAAGAAAAAAAAATATGATCTCAATGTTTTATGCCAGAAAACAATGAAATAACATTTATTCAAGGTGCTCAAGGAAAATAAATGTAAGCTAAGGATTTTGTATATAACTAAACCGACTTTAAAGTACTGTAAAGGCTGTAGACTGCTATGAACACGTAAGAATCCAGAGAATCATGTCTTCAAGAGCCTTTTCTGAGTAATCTACTAGAGAATTAGCTTTAGACAACGAAAATGACTGAAGAAATGTTAACTGAAGGACTGGTGGTGATCATTAAATACATTTATTTATTGGACTAAGATTAAATGATGGTTATAAAGGAAAGGGTAGAGTTTATAATGGTTGTATGCTCTAACAACATAAAATATGACTGTCAAAAAAATGAGGTGGAAATTGAGAGGATATGGTAAGTGTAATGAGCTTTTTGATTGCATTTTAGTTATTAATTGGGACTATAAAATTTAATATAAACTTTATATTTAAAACAGCAAACAATGGAAGGATTAACCATAAAGTTAAAGCTTTCGTGTAAAGGAAGGTAGTATGATATGGGGGACAAGGGTAGAAGGGAAATATCTTTCAATATGTTTTGTTTTATAGATTTGATTTGAAATCACTTGTATTTTATACAATTAGGAGACAAAATTAAAATCAAAAAGGAAACTCCTGGAAGTGGGAAATAAAATGAAACAAATGAACCTAAATGTGTTTCCTGCTGGCGTAACCATACAGAGAGGAAATTCCAAGTGATATCTAAACACAGTAATTTGTCTTTATATCTTATAGAAGACTATGCCTTTCAGAACTGCATGAGAAAAAAAATTTAACAATTTTCATAGATTTATTGTTTGTGATAATGTTGGTATTATTACTCTGAGACTGTTGTGTATGTAATATAACAAAAAATCAAATGAGCAGTTATATGATAATTCTGATTCTGTTATTCCCAGTGATCCTGAGAATCAGAATTATCAGAGTGGCAAAAAGGAGATACAGATGTAATATGCAAGAGGTTAAGTAAAAACCCTGTAGTCTTGAATTTGAATTGGGAGAGTGTTTAAACTCATGATTTATTTTATCTTTGTTTTAAGCCCCCCCCCCCCCCCCCCCGCATTTCCTAGCTCTGTTCTTGAAAAGACCTGGAAACAGTGACCGTTAAAGTAACAATAACCAACCTTAGTGCCCAGATTATGGTCTTGAAATAGCCTTTCCCTCTGTGAAGAATCAGGGCTCTTTGGAGAAATGGCTAATTCTAGCTCTTTGGCAGGAAGAGAGCAAGATGAGTCTCATACCAGATAGCAAGGAAACTATCAAAAATTTCTAGATGATGTTAAAAAGATGTAGCAGCCAATTTGAAGGGTTTCTTCCCAAATACAAAGACAGATGAACCTATCAAACTGCACCAGTTAGCAAAATTAAGATTGGATGAATCTTTATAGGACACATAACCCTGTTTCTTCAACAAGTAATTTGCAAAGAAAAAAAAATATGTGTAGACTTTATTTGGAACTTGATTTAAACAAACTAAAAAAAATTATCATTTGTGAGGCAATTGGCAGTTTGAACACTGACTAGTAGCTTATTTTATTATAAAGTTATTGATAATTTGGGCTGGGTTGATAATAGTATTGAAGTTATGTTTTAAAAAAAAAGAGTTTACATGACAAAATAATACAGGAGGGGAGAATGGGTAGGGAAAACAAGATTGGCCATGAGCTGACAATTGTTAAAACTGGTTGATGGGTACATGAAGATTCAATATACGATTGTCTATTTTTGTGTGTTTGAGATTTTCTGTAAAGAACAGTTAAGGAGGAGAAAAACAAAGAATTCAGCCTCAAAGAGTTTGAGATGATGATGGCAGATTCCAGGTGAAAATGTCTAATGAGAAGTTAAAATTGGTGTGTGTTGCCAGGTGAGGAGAGGGATCAACAGGGCTAGAGTATATTTTGAAGTCTTTGCAAGTAAGATGATAGTTGTCAAAGTGGGTTAAATTTGCAAGAAAGTAGAGTAAAAAACTAAGGAATAAAGTTTGGGAGAAAACAGATTTAGGATTCTGAAGAAGGAAAAGGAGCCAGTGAGTGGAGAAAGGGAAGGAACAGGCAGAAAGATTAGATTGTCATCCCGAACTGAAGAGAATAGTTTCAAGAAGTTGGAGTCAGATGCTGTGGAGAGGTCAAAAGAGAGAACAAGTTTAAGGGCAGGATTAGGAAATAGTCAGATATTATCACTACTCTTCACCAGTTTTCTAGTGTTGTTATTGGCTATTCTGTTATGCATAAGAGAATGGCTTTTGGACCTGAGTTTGAAATGGGACTAATAAGATTACGTAACTTTCAGGGTTTTACATATTAGGTGAGTCCATACGTATAAAGCTCTTGGAACAGTACCTGCCACACGAGAGCTCCTGCTTCTGGTTGTTTTCTCTACCTAATTGTTCTTCTTATTCCATGTATTTAATAAGCATGTTATTTCTACATACTTCTGTTTTGAAATCAGATGATTCCAAAAAGGATTTAAACATAGATACAAGGTTTGAGCCCTTTTTGGCTTAAATTGTTTTTTTAGAAATCAGATTTTCTTTTTTAGGCTAGATTGATGATGGTTTTGGACTACTTGAGTTACACATTCTCAAGAGGTATCTTATGAGGTTAAAAAAGGAGGGTCGAATGTCAAAAAGCAAGATTTTGCGAAGTTTTATGAGTAAGATAGATTGTCACATGATTGTTTTATATTCTTGTGGAAGTGTAATAGTTTTTTGAAAATATTTTTAAAGGTACTCTTTAAAGTTTGTAACTAATAAGTAACCCATTTGAATATGATTATTCGTTAAAAGTTTTTATTAGGAATGAAGTAAAATTAGTACTTTAAATATGTAAAAACTGGTGATTGATTTTTTTTACGGTATATACTTTAGACTTGAAATAGAATCTAATTTTTTTTTAAGACTTTAGGTAAAGTTGGCCGAGTACAACAGATTTATTCAGACAGTGATTTAAAGGTGGAAGTTTGTGGAACATCTTGGACATATAATCCAGCAGCAGTTTCCAAGGTGGCATCTGCAGGATCAGCCATCAGCAATGCATCTGGTGGTATGTTTTGTTTCGTGTTTCTCCAGAAGTGAAATGGTTTACATTAGAACCTTTCCTAATTCCCCAATTTTCGTATACAGATAATGTTGTATGTGTTCTTGATTTTCTCCCAGATCACATAAACTTACTTGAATATTTAACTACCTTTTAAACTTTCGCCAAAGGTTTTTTTTTTTCCTTCCCTTTTTTCATATGATGTACACCCTTTGTTCTGGCTGAGGTATGCCCTAGAAAAGCTCCATAAATGTGTGCTTTTTCTTGTATATATCAAGGGCTTCTCCACATCAAATCTGAGATACCTGAAATTCAGCATTCTTACTCTTTAGTCAGAAGTTTTGTTTTCTGCCAAAGAACCATCACTTTCTTAGACTGCTTTATTTTCTTTTTATTTCCAGTATTATTGCTGGTGGATGGCTTTCTTTCTGGTATTTTTACATATCAGCCATACTTTTTCTCTTGTCATTTAATAGGAGTTATTATACATACCACAATGAGTAGAAAGCTATGTTGAGATATGAGTACGCTGGATGCTTGAATAGACTCATGCCCAGAGTCTTTCCTTCTTATGCTCCAGCTTGATATACACAGTTCATTCAACAATAAATTACAACTTACTGTATGTGTATTGTTGTTATCCAGAAAAGAAGGTAGAACCATAACTGTGAACATTAAGAAAGTAAAGGAAAACATTGGGTGACCTCCAGTTTTATTTTGTACTACTTTCTACTTCCTCTGCTTCTGTCCTGTCTTTCCTTCTGTAATTTGCTAATGTGTTTGAAGTTCAAATCATGTGGTGTTTATTTTTACCTTGAGTTTAGATGGCATTGCAATAGGCTATTTACATATTGAGAGAGTGAAGGATGGTTAATATCCTTCTCTCAAATAATGTGGACTGGGTGTTGGGCCTCTGCCCTACTTTGTGACTCCTTTCCAGTAAGTATTTAGATCCAAGAGTTAAGGAGTATAACTGGGTAGATTCGCTACTGATGAATGCTATTTAGAAAAAAATCATATGAAATGGTTTATGTAAACACATCCCTGGTTCGTTCTTGTTTTAGTCAGAACCAGTCAACTGGCACCTTTGAAGTATGTTATTAACACTTAGAGATCCATTTTCAACTGAAAATTGGTTTGTTCCTAAAATACTTCCCCAGATATTATAGAGATTATATTGCTTTTGAATCATAATCATTGATCTGTTGATCTAGTCTAAGGTCTGTAACGTTGAATTCTGAGAGTCGTATGATATAATTATGACCTGGAAGGCAATTTATATCATCATGATACTCCCGTTGTAGTATGTTCATTTATAATATCTTTGGTATAACTCCTAAATCTTGAATTATAGTTTGTATGTAACATCTTTTTCTGAAATTTTAACATGAAATACATGAATTGGAGTAAACTGGGAATAATTGTGGGCTCAGATTTAATGCAGCTTTACATGGTAGTAATTATAACTTGCATGGGTAATATCTGTAGCATAGTACAAAAATAATTCTAATGATAGAAATAATAAAAAAGGAAAAGTATATATTATAGGCATATGGGTAATGCTTGTCTCTTAGTAGTTAAGGTTTGAGATCCTCCTATATTAGCAGCTTTATTTGATGCTTTACAGAAAGACTCTCCCAACTCTTGAAGAAATTATTTGAAACCCAAGAATCTGGTGACCTCAATGAAGAATTAGTTAAGGCTGCTGCCAATGGAGATGTTGCTAAAGTGGAAGATTTGCTAAAAAGACCAGATGTGGATGTGAGCATTTTAAAAATTATTTTGAAGCATACACAAAAATAGAATAGTTATAACGAACCTATACTTCAACAGTTATTAAGATTTTGCCGCATGTGCTTCATCTATTCCTTCCTGCTTGTTTTTCTAAGGTATTTTAAAGAAGACACTGGGCATCATTTCTTCATTGTGCATTTGTAAAAGATACTGACATTTTCTTATTTTAATACTGACTTTTTAAATTTTATGATTGACAAATTTTACTTTTGGGTTTTTAAGTAGTTATTGTCCTTTTGGGAAATTCAGTGAAATTTTCTCATGTAAATGTTATCTTATTATGTTTTAAAAATATATTTTAGTAAATTTTATAAGCAGTTTTCCATCTCTTGTTTTGAAACATTTAATGTAAACTTTTTCTCTCCCCTCCTTTTAAAAGTTGACTGTTTCATGGTTTATAATGCAGGTGAATTAGGGGTCATGCATTTTGTAAATCTTAATAGTTTATATTGTAATTTTACCATTTAAAAGAGCCATATTTTAAATGGGTTCAAAATTTAAATTTTGGTTCTTGTTTAGTCATCCATTGGCTTTGCCATTGCTACTGTTTTGGTACCAGTATGATGTCAGTACCGGCCAAGAGATTGTAGGTTGAGTGTCAGTTTGGATCGTTGTCACTGTGTAGTGAGGGCTTTTGTTGCCACATCTAGGTGTGCAAATATGCTAGACAGTTTGACAAAGATCAAATCTATAACTATAAGGTATAAACATCTTATTTCTATGAGCTCATGTGGCTCATAGAAATAAGATGTTTTATTTTAGGTTTATTAGAGATCAGTTGCCAGCAGCATGACACTGGTTTCTTGATTGGTTATGAGCTATGTCACAGATAATTTGTTTGAGATATTAAAGTATCAAATTTTTTTGTGTTTGGTAGGTAGAGTCAGACTTTTTTCATATTCAGTCAAGCATATTTACATTTTATCATACTTAATTTTTTCCTTTATTTAATTACTAATTTATTTTAGTTATTTTTTAGAATGTTGTACATTCTAAAAATTTAAAGGGAAAAATAGTTCTACAAGATTTGTTATGAAAAACAGCATCTCTTTCTCAATCTTACTTTCCTTTTCTTCAGAGGCAACCATTTTCACCTCTTTCAGCTGCTTTTCTTCATATATTAATCTCCACATCTTTCAATAACATATTTCTATTGTTATTTCTTGATTTTTGTGTTTTAGGAGTTATCTTTTGACACCTCTCTGTGAAGGTGAGGATTCAGCTTTCTTTCGCCACCTCCAGTCCATCACCACCACATACATACACACCTCTTCCAGATTCTTAATGTGGTATTATATTGTATTGTAATTGTGTTAAGATTAGAATTAATTGTGCATGTCATTATTCAAATGACATTCATATCTGAGCTGTGGAGGATACTAGATTATGTTTTCTTAAACAACTTTTTGTTTTCCTTGGTGTTCATAATTGTTCTTTAAAAAAAAAAAACTCAGGTGTAATTTACATACAGTGAAATACATGAATCAGTCAGTTTTGACAAATGCATATACCCATATAATCCACAACCTTATTAAGATGTAGAACATTTCCTTCATTCCAAAGAGTTCACGTGTAGTTTTTCCCCTCTCTTAACCCCAACATAATCTAAAGTTTTTCTCATTTGTTAATCTATATTGTTATAATTAATTCTTCTCCAAAATTCTAATTGTGTAATCTGTCAAGAAATTCAGGCACATCAAGTATGTATTCATTTCATCATCTGAGAGAGTTTTCTCTCAGTGTCTTCTGACATGTTCCACCTGGACAGGTTGCTCTCTATGTCTGATGCCCATTTGGAATGTCTCTCTCCCATCATCCCGGAGGTTCCCTTCCCCTCTCTTCTGTGTTGGATTTTTTGTTTTCTGTATCCTCTGTCCTTCTGTTTCTAAGGTTATTCTCTCTTTTGTGAAGTGTAGCTTTTAGTAGCTTCTTCCGGAAAAGGGTGCATGGGAAATAGACCTTTAATATGTGACTTTTTTAACCTCACTGTTAAGTTTTAGATGGTGATAATAGAATTCAAGGTTAGATATTATTTCCCTTCAGAATAATCCCATTTTCTCCTAGCATTCAGAATTGCTGTTGAGAAGATTTATTAAGCCATTCCAATTCCTGATCCTACATGAGCTGTTTTTTCTTTCAAACATGAAGATCTCTTTTTTCACCAGTGTCTGAACTTGCACAATGTTGTGTGTTTATGTGGATCTGTTTTCATCCATTGCTTTTAATGTTTGATCTTTTTATTCTGGAAATCATGTCTTTCATATCTGGTAATTTTTGATCATTTTTTATTTTATTTTGAGAGCAGTTTTAGGTGTTACAAACTAAAATTGCAAGAGGTACAGAGATTTCCCATGTATTCCTAGTCCATGCAAATACATAGCCTCCCCCATTATCAACATCACTGACTAGGATGGTACATTATTTTACTAAAGATGACCCTGTATTGATACATTATAATCACCCAAAGTCCATAGTTTACCTTAGGGTTCACTCTTAGTGTTATACCTTCTATGGGTTTGTACAAAAGTATAATGATATATATCCATCATTATAATATCATACAGAGTATTTTTACTGCCCTAAAAATCTTTTGTGATCTGCCTATTTACCTCTTTTCCCCACCCCAACTCTGGCAACCACTGGTCTTTTTATTGTATTCATATTTTTGCCTTTTCCAGAATGTCATATAGTTGGAATCATACAGTATGTAACCTTTTCAGATTGGCTTCTTGTACTTAGTAATAGGCATTTAAGTTTCTTCCATGTCTTTAATGTCTTGATAGCTCATTTCTTTTTAGTGCTGATTTATATTCCATTGTCTGGATGTACCTCGGTTTATCCATTCACCTACTGTAGGACATATTGGTTGCTTCCAGGTTTCATCAGTTATGAATAAAACTGCTGTAAATGTCTATATGCAGGTTTTTGTGTGGACATAAGTTTTCAGCTTCCTTTAGATTAGTACTAAGGAATGTGATTGCTGGATCATATAGTAAGAATGTGTTTCCCTAATGATGTATAATGTGAAGCATCATACGCTTATTTGCCATTTGTATAATCTTCTTTGGTAAGGTGTTTGTTCAGATCTTTGGCCCATTTTTTAATTGGGTTGTTTTCTTAATGTTGAGTTTTAAGAGTTCTTTGTATATTTTGGATAACAGTACTTTATTAGAAATGTCTTATGCAAATATTTTTTCACAGTCCGTGGCTTATCTTCTCATTATCTTAACATTTTGTTTTGCAGAGCAGGAAATCTTAATTTTAGGGAAGTTCAGCTTATCAGCTATTTCTTTCATAGATCATGTGTTGTATTTAAAAAAAAAGTCATCACCATACTCAGTGTCATCTAGAGTTTCTTCTGTTATCTTTTAGAAGTTTTATAGTTTTATGTTTTACGTTTAGGTCTGTGATCCATTTTAAGTTAATTTTTGTGAAAGGTGTAAGGTCTGTGTCTAGATTCATTTTTTTGCACGTGGTTACAGCACCATTTGTTAAAAAGATTATCTTTGCTCCATTGTATTGCCTTTTCTTCTTTGTTAAAAATCACTTGACTCTATGAGAGGCTCTTTCCGGGCTTATCAGGTATATGATTTGCACATATTTTCTATTCAGTAGGTTGCTTTTTCATTTTGTTGATAATTTCCTTTGCTGTGCCATGATATTATGTTTTTAGTGTCATGTTCTACTTGTTTGTTAGTATATAGAATGCAGTTGACACTTGTGTTATTAACCTTGTATCCTGCAACCCTGCTATAATTGCTTATTAGTTCCACGAGTTTTTTAGGTCCATTCTTTTGGATTTTCTGCATAGATGATCATGTCATCTGCGAACAAGGACAGTTTCATGTCTTCCTTCTGTATACCTTTTATTTCCTTTTCTTGCATTACTGTATTAGCAGGGACTTCTAGTATGATGTTGAAAAAGAGTGATGGGAGTAGACATGCTTGCCTTGTACTTCGTTTTAGTAGGGAAGCTTGGAGTTTCTCACCATTAAAAGTGATGCTAGCTGTAATTTTTTTGTACCTAGTCTTTATCAAATTGAGAAAGTTCCCCTTTATTCCTTGTTTACTGATGGTGTTGGATTTTGTCACATGCTTTTTCTTCATCTATTGATATGATCACGTGATTTTCCTTTTTAACTCTGTGTGATGGATTACATTAATTGAGTTTTGAATGCTGAACCAGCCTTCCATACCTGGAATAAATCCCACTTGGTTGTGGTGTATAATGCTTTATGTACTTTTTGGGATTTGATTTGCTAACATTTTGTTGAGGATTTTTGCATCTATGTTCATGAGAGATATTGGTCTGTAGTTTTCCTTTCTTGTAGTGCGTTAGTTTGGTTTTGATATTAGGGTAATGCTAGCCTCATAGAATGAGTTAGGAAGTTTTCCTTCAGCGTCTATCCTCCGAAAGAGATTGTAGAGATTGGTATAATTCTTCCTTAAATGTTTGGTAGAATTCACTGGTAAACCCAAATGGGCCTAGTGCTTTCTGTTTTCAAAATTTATTTATTATTGATTCAATTTCTTTATTAGACACAAGCCTTTCAGATGGGCTGTTTCTTCTTGTGTGAGTTTTGGCAGATTGTGTCTTTCAAGAAATTGGTCCATTTCATCTAGCTCATCAAATTTGTGGGCATAGAGTTTCCAGAATATTCCTTATCATCCTTTTAATGTCCATGGGATCTGTAGTGATATCTCCCTTTTCTGATATTAGTAATCGGTGTCCTTAATCATCTTCTATAAAAGGTTTTAGGGATGGGAGTGGATGTAGTGGGATTAAGGAATTACACTTAGCCTTGGGTATGTCCATGGGTAAGTTATGCATTTATACAACATCTGAAGTGAAAAAAAAGGTTGTAAATACTGCTTTATATTAGAACAGTTGTGTATGGCTGCCCTGGTAACTCATTCATGTATCCTTCATGGTAGTTTGCTTACCATTAGCATTTCATTGTATCTGTTGAATTGAATTTGTTTATACTGTAGTAGACAGTATATCTTTTCTAAAGGTTTTTCTGTTCACCTCACTGCTTTTTTTTTTCACTGAAACAGACCTTTAGATTTAATAATTCAAGTAGACATATACATACAAAACGAATGTAACTTACTTCCCTTTGTTCCTCTTTCCCCTCCTTCTTTTCTGTTTTCAACTTTGCAGACCGGGTAAAAGTTTTTTCATAACTCTTTGAACAATGGAGCTTTCAAAGTGCCTGCATCCCTCCCTAAATTAAAGAAACCAGTTTCTGGTGATCTGTGCTAAGACATATAGAATACCAACCTAAGTTGTTTTCATAGACTCATACAATTTGCTGGCTTTAAACCTACACTATATGTACATATTGGCTGTCTCTGATTTGTGACATTCCTTCATCTTTTCTTTTTTTATTCAGGTGAATGGACAGTGTGCTGGTCACACAGCCATGCAAGCTGCTAGTCAGAATGGACATGTTGACATTTTGAAGTTACTTTTGAAGCAAAACGTGGATGTAGAGGCAGAGGTAATTAAAACTAAACCTAAAAAATTTTTTAAGTAAAAAATTAATGTCCTAGAAATGGTATTTCTGTATCATGAGATGGAATTTTTTCATTTTGAAATTTAATATTAACCTAAAGCTTTTCTGATTGAAAAGAAAAATTCGGACAAAAGACAGCTTGAAGCATTTTGTGTTTTTCTGTGATCCCTCAATATTCTAGGTGTAACCCTAAATGAAGATAGTTAAGTTTCCCTTTGCTATGGCACGACCACCGTGCTCTTGGGAGCCCAGTTGGATTTACCCATGAATTATACTGGGGCAGTTGAGGGAAGAGAAATCATGTGGGGCAAGATTTTTCCTGAGACGTGACACTCAGAGGCCTTTCTTTGTTTTTGTCTTTTGTTGTTTTTCTCCTGAGGGAACCAGTAAATTAGAATTTGTTTAGTCTTTTTGTTTCTTGACCTTAATGTGAGTTTTTGAAGATTTTACAGTGCACATTTATTACTCCCTGTGTGTATATATGCATAATTTAAAGTATTTTCTTATTAAAGGAGAAATAAATAATATTTAGTATCATTGGAATTTCATTGTATGGCTGCTGTGAGGGATGGCTCTGTTCCTTGTAGTTAACTATAACCTCATCACTTAAAAGATATAGTAGAATTACATTTGTTTTAGTCTAATGCAAGATTATTTAGGAATAAGCCAAATTCTATCAAAGTTAAACTAGGCAGAATGTTGCAGTTTTGTCCAAATGACACTTTTATCAGAGAAAGCTGTTTAAACAGTAAGGATTTGAATTTCTGAGGGCTAAATTTGTCAAGCAGTCTGTTTCTACTAATTTTAAAATTTTAGTGACATATATTTGAAACGAGAAATCTTACATTATTTTTCCTTTTTTTTCCCTGATTGTATGTATCTTGAGTTGTTGGACAGCTACTAAAGAGCCGTTGGTGTTATAGGTGTAAATAAGTCGTCTTTGATGTTGGAATTTTCTTCTGCCTAGAGCTTGAATTTCAAATTAGCATATTATACATTCGTAAACTATACACTAGTTTTATTACTGTGATGTATTTATGAATGAGATTATATACTTCGATTTTGCATTTACAGTAGTAAGTTTTAAGTCACATCTTTCTTGGTTGTGAATTTAGGAACCCAGTATGTATTATAAGGTTTTTTTGGTGATACAAGAAAGACTTAGTATCAATTTAATATTTTGTAACTGGCAGGCAATTGCTTTATTTTGTTATTATTTTAGTCTGGTCTGAGAAATGTAGTGAAATTCCATGAGTTGAACATCCCATTTTTTAATGTAATGAATCTAGAAACTACAATAACAACATTTACTAAAATATTAAAACCCTTCTGGTTTGGTTTGGTGTTTTTTTTTTGTTTGTTTGTTTGTTTTTGGCTGCGTGGCTGGTGGGATCTTGGTTCCCCCTAACCAGGAATTGAACCCCCGCCCTCCACAGTGAAAGCACCCAGTTCTAAGCACTGGACCACCAGGGAACTCCTAAAACCCTTCTGGTTAAAGCTAATAAGGTGAGAGGCTTGAACACACTGAATTTTTTTTTGCCTGATATTTTAAAAAGTATACTTTCTGATTCAGAATTACTAAGCCTCTCAACATGAGACTTTCCATAAATTTGTGTTTCTAAAGATTTCTTGTTCACATGAGATGTGTGTAATAGGGGCGCAGCTGTGGGCTGGGGGACGAAGTTGGTACTGTTTTTTAAGAGTAGGTTTTTTTTCCTTAATTGAACTCAAATACAAAACAAATGGTTAGTTATTACTGTACACATAGCTTGGAGATGGAGCGAGGCTCAGTAGGCCAGGCATTTGTAAAATAACTTTATCTTTTACTTTGGAAACTATATCTCTTACTAAAGCAGTAAGATACAGGTGGACTTCTACCATATCTGCTCCTTTGGATTTCCATTCTGTGCATTTTCTGTTTTAAAAACCATTGTAGGACACAGTAAGAATAAAGATGCAGATGTAGGGAACAGACCTGAGGTCACGGCAGGGGGTGGGAGGCGGCTGTGAATGGGAAGCTGGGATGAAGTGAGAGAGTAGCACTGATATATACACTACCAAATGTAAAATAGAGATAGCTAGTGGGAAGCTGCTGCATAACACAGGGAGATCAACTCGATGATGGGTGATGACTTAGAGGGCTGGGATAGGGAGGGTGGGAGGGAGTCTCAGGAGGGAGGGGATATGGGGGCATATGTATAAATACAGTTGATTCGCTTTGTTGTACAGCAAAAACTGGCACAACCGTGTAAAGCAATTATATTCCAATAAAGAGTTTAAAAAGAAAGAAGAACACCACTGTAGGGACTTCCCTGGTGGCTCATTGGTTAAGAATCTGCCTGCCAATGCAGGGGACATGAGTTCGATCCCTGGTCTGGGAAGATCCTACATGCTGCGCAGCCTGTGTGCCAACGACTACTGAGCCTGAGCTCTAGAGCCTGTGCTCCGCAACAAGAGAAGCCACCGCAATGAAAAGCCTGTGCACTGCAATGAAGAGTAGGCCCCGCTCACCAAAGCTAGAGAAAGTCCATGCATGGCAACAAAGACCCAAAGCAGCCAATAAATAAATAAGTAAATTTATAAAAATAAATAAAACCATTGTAGCCAGATGTAATTTGTAGAAATAGTGTGAAAAAGGAATATTTACACGTCAGGTTAAATTAATAACACAGCTTCCCAATTGGTAAAGGAAAAACTACATTTAAAAGTTGGGTTGAAATATAACTCATTGCCTAAGACTAAAACAAAAATTTATTAAAGTTTCATTTTTCTAGAACATAGAATTAACATTGTCTGTCATAAACAGCAGTATAATTTGTTTAAAACAGTGATTCTTAATTGGGGCATATTTTTGTCACATGGGGAACATTTTGTGGAGACACTTTTGATTGTCACATCTGGTTGGTGGGGAGCAGGGAAGTATTACTGGAATCTAGTGAGTAGAAACTAAGGATGCTACTAAACATCTTACAGTGTACAGGACAGCTCTCACAACAGAGTTATCTGGTCCAAAATGTCAGTAGTGCTGAGGTTGGGAAATCCTGTTTTAAAAGTTGAAGAAAATAGTTTTTACTTATAATTGTGATTCATCATGTACTAGCTTGTTTGTAAATTGATTTGTTGCAATTAATTATGGGAAATTTTAAACATTTATAGAAATAGAATAGTATAATGAATCCTGTGTACCCATTACCCTACTTTAGTTATTTTCCCTGGCCAGTTTTGTCTTATCTGTACCCTATTACCTCTCATTTCCTCCACTGAATTATTTTGAAGGAGATCCACATATCATATTATTTAATCTGTAAATATTTTAGTATGTGTCCTAGAAGATAATTGTTCATCTCTAAAAATGATTTTTTTAAGAATCTAATTTTATTAAATGTTTTGAGGTTAACTGAAGAATAGAAAGAATGACATATTTTGTTCTGTAGTTATTCTGTATCCTTTAATTTTTTTCATCTCCATCAGGAAGCAGGCTCAAGATAGTATATAGATCACAGGTTGCAAACTATAGCCCGTAGGCTAAGTCCAGCCCTTCATTTGTATTTTTTGGAACACAACACACCCATTCATTTTATTGTGTATGGCTGCTTTTGTGCTACAGCTGCAGAATTGAGTAGTTGTATGCTTGTGACAGGAGATATTTAACCGGCTTCCCTGGTGGCACAGTGGTTAAGAATCCCTCTGCCAACACAGGGGACATGGGTCAGTCACTGGTCCTGGAAAATTCCACATGCTGAGGAGCAACTAAGCCTGTGTGCCACAACTACAGAGCCCACGTTCTGCAACTTCTGAAGCCTGTGTGCCTGGAGTTTGTGCTCTGCAACAAGAGAAGCCACCATAATGAGAAACCCGTGTGCCGCAACAAAGAGTAGCCCTCACTCTCCGCAACTACAGAAACCCTGTGTGCAGCAATGAAGACTCAGTGCAACCAATAAATAAAAATAAATAAATAAATTTAAAAAAAGAGAGAGAGAGATCACATAACCTGTAAAACCTAAACAGGCCTTAAACAGAAAAGTTTGCTGGCCCCTAATATAGATGACTATTACAGATTTGTTTTAGTTGATTTAAGCTGTTATCAAAACTAAATTATTTGCTATATATTATACCTTTCAAATATGTGATAAGGTTACATGTTTTCCCTATTTCTTTTTCTTAGGGAAAACTCAGAGAGCTGTTTTGGAAAGTTGGTTGTCTCCATGTATTACACTTTGTTTCCTTCTTAATGTGTAGGTAAAGGCACCAAGGACTGTGAGATCTAGGTATGTTGATATGGGTGAGCTAGTTTTTGATCCTCCAAGCACTCAGTATTTTTTTTTTCCTACTGATGAATATAATAAGTAAAGATGTGGAGGATTTAATGGAAGTCCAGTTTTTAAAAAATATGTTCTTTACAATAAGTTTTTCAAATATAGTACAAATGTATTCTAAAGATATCAGCAAACTTTAGGTGGTTTTATTATTTAATGTTAATGAAAACTTTTGAATGGAGAATATTAATAGGGAACAATGCTAGACATTGTCAGAAAACACAAGTTTTAATGATATTGTTGCTGTCTAAAATGATAGTGGGCAAAAAGTTTAATTGGTATAAGCTTCAGTTTCCTCATCTATGAAAATAAAGGGTTGGGGAATAGAGTAAGGGAAATCATTAAGATACTATTTATAATATAGAACACGATGTCGTTATTTCCTGTGTTTGACTGTCCTTATTAAATATGTCTTTCCAACTAGCGGGAGTTAGCACAGTTTCTGAAAAACAGATGCTAATTCTGTCTGATTCTGCTTATCTAGTTAAGGAAAACAAAACTATAGAAACATTTTACTTAACTGTAATCTGGGCAGGAACGGGCAAATGGACTTTTAAGACTGGTCCAGTTTAAGGAAGTTCTTTTCTTAGAAACAAGTCAGAACTCAGAATAATAACCTTCAGAATGGTTCTAGGATTGGTATATGTGGTTTCTGGGGATCCATGTCCATTCATCTTGTGACTAGAGGCTTTCCCACCTCCCTATCCCTACCACACACACACCCCCCGCCGCCACCAATGTCTTTTGACATAGGAAGTCAAAAGAAATATTTGATTTATAAGACCCAGAAAATAGTCTTGAAGGTGCCTTTTACAGGAAGGCAGACTGCAATCTGAGATTGCAAACAAAAAAGGTCAGGTTTTAAAAGGGGACATATCATAGTTTTATAGTCCTCCCTTATCAGTAAATTTATTTAATTGTGCAGGTTGGGTCTTAAGAATCATCACTGATTCCTCTTTTGTTCCCGCCATATTCTTCACTTGATCTGTCACTAAATCCTGTTGGCTCTTTAAAATATATCCAGAATTTAAACAGTTTTCATCCTTCCTGCTGCCACTGTGCTGGTCTCCTCACACTTCTATTCTCCCAGATACCTTTATGGCCTTCTCTCTTACTTCTTTCAGGTATTTACTCATACCTTCCCTGTGAGGGGCCATCCCTTGGCTGTCTTATCTAATCTTTCTTCCCTGCTTATTTTCTCCTTGGCACTTTGTACTAGCTAACATTTACATTTTATTTACTTAATTTCGTTTATAACATTGTCTTCCCCATTAGAATGTAATGGGGAGGAACTTTACCTTGTGCATTGTTGTATCTCCAGTGTCCAGAACTGTACTGAGCTCATAGTAGGCACCTAGTAAATACCCATTGAAGGAAGGAAGGAAGGAAGGAAGGAAGGAAGGAAGGAAGGAATGAATGAACGAACGAACAAACAAACCAGAATATACCATTTCCAGACAGTCTAAAGGTTTTAATATGATCAGAATACCAGCATCTTGATTAATTGAATGAGTTTTAAGGAAAATAAGATGAAGTACAATATTTCTTATTATATTTGAGAAAAATAAAATAGTTGACCTAATTTACTGAAAATATCAGTGGGTTCAGGAAATATTTAATTTCATTGATGGTAAAAATCATGATGGTGACCAAGAGGATTCTGGGACGATGGTGGAGTAGGAAGTACTAGGAATCCATCTCCCCATCTAGTCAGCAACTACACTGGCAGAATCTTTCTAATGTAACTCTTTTAGAACTCTGGATTCTGTTGAAGGCTTGCTGTTTCCAAGGGAAGGCCTGGGTGTTAATTGTGGTTAATTTTGGTCAATTTCAGCTCCTAGCTCAGCAGGAGCTGCACATATCCCCCCCCTCCCGCCCAGTGACAGGCAGCCATATGTGTGTTCTTAGGTCAGCTTGCAAGGTGTTCTGATCTGTGATTGCTGCTTCTGATGGTGGAGGTGCAGCTTCCTCATTGGCTGAAGTGACTTCCAGAGGATTTAAGGGTCTGTGCTCTTTTCTCCTTCCCCTCCCATTTTTCTCTTTCTCTCCTCTGGAGAGCCTGGTATTAAAGACTAGGACATTCAAAAGCAACTGCATGTATGAGGGGAATTAGAAAGGCACTGCGCATACCTGAGGAAAGGTACAGGCTCAAAAAGACCCAAGGAGACCTTAAGTTTATACCTCAGGCTGTAAACATGAAGACAGGCTAAAACAGTCAAAACCAAACCAAAACCAAACCAAAAACAAAAAACCTTGCAAAAGGAGGAGACCGACTTCCACTTATGGCATTATTAGATTCAAATGTCCAGTTTTCAACAGAAAAATCATAAGGTATAAAAAGAAATAGAAAAGTATGGCCCATTCAAAGGGAAAAAAAAAAAACCACCACCACCAACAGCAAAAACCCAGCAAGTAACTGTACCTGAGAAAAACCAGGTGGCAGATCTACTAGAAAGAGACTCTAAAACAATTGTCTTAAAGATCCTCAAAGAACTAAACGAAGATGTGTAGAAAGTCGAGAAAATGATGTGTGAAGAAAATGGAAATATCACTGAAGACATAGATAACCTAGAAAGAAACTAAAAACAAATTCCAAAGCTGAAAAGTATAAGAACTTAAGTGAAAAACTCATAGGGGAATTCAGACAGATTTAACCAGGCGGAAGAAAACCAGTGAACCAGAAAATGGGACAATGGGAATTATCAAGTCTGAGAAACAGAAGGAAAAAAGACTGAAGGAAAATGAAGAGGACCTGTGGGGACCACCATATGTATTGTGGGAATCCTAGAAAGAGAAGGGAGAAAGAGGGAGGGGGGCAGTGAGGTTATTTGAGGAAACCCCCCAAATTTGATGAAAGATACAAACATCCAAAAAGCAGTATGAATTCCAAGTAGGATGGACTCAGCCCCACACTGAGATCACATTATAATCAAACTTTCAGAAGACAGAATCTTGAAAGCAGCAAGAGAGAAGTGACTTGTCACTTATAAGGGATCCTTTTAAGATTTTCAGCAGATTTCTCATCAGAAACTTTGGAGGCCAGAAGATAGTGGGGTGATATCTTCAAAGTGCGAAAGGGAAAAAAGACAAAGAAACCCTGTCAACCAGGAATCATATATCTTGCAAAACTGTACTTCAGAAATGAGGGAGAAGGCTTCTCTGGTGGTGCAGTGGTTGGGAATCTGCCTACCAATGCAGGGGACATGGGTTTGAGCCCTGATCCGGGAAGATCCTACATGCGACGGAGCAACTGCGCCCTTAAGCCACAACTACTGAGCCTGCACTCTGGAGCCTGCAAGCCAAAACTACTGAGTCCACATGCCACAATTACTGAAGCCCATGTGCCTAGAGCCCATGCTCTGCAACAAGAGAAGCCACCACAATAAGAAGCCTGCGCACTGCAATGAAGAGTAGCCCCCGCTCTCCACAACTGCAGAAAGCCCACGCACAGCAATAAAGACCCAATGCAGCCAATAAATTAAACAAACAAACAAAAAACAAAAACAAGGGAGAAATTAAGACATTCCCAGACAAAAGCTGAGGGAGTTTGTTGCCACTAGGTCTGCCTTGCCAGAATCCCTAAAGGGAGTCCTGCAGGTTGAAATGAAAGGATATTAGTAACTCAAAGTCACATGAAGAAAAAATCTCAGTAAAGGCAAATACATGGGCAATTATAAAAGAAAGCTTTTTTTATATTTTAACAACAGTTTGTAACTCCACGTCTTATTTTCTACATAATTTAAGAGACTGATGGATTTTTAAAAAACATTCATTAGCTTATGTTTTGGGGCACACAGTGTACAAAGATGTAATTTTGTGACATCAGTAACTTGGGGTGGAGATGGAGCTGTAAATGAGTAGAATTTTTGTATGTTGTTGAAGTTAAGCCTGTGTAAATTCAAATTAGAGTGTTATAGCTTTAGGAAGTTAAATGTAATCCCCATGGTGATCACAAAGAAAACAGTTATATAAAGGAAATGTGAAGGAAGTTCAAACATTTCACTACAAAAAGTCAACTAAATACAAAAGAGAGTAATATAGGAATTGGGGAGGGTGGGTAGAGGCTGTATGGTATATGGAAAACAAATAGCAAAATGATGGAAGTTTTTTCTTCTCAGTAATTACTTTAAATGGATTAAACTCCAAAAGACAGAGATGGCAAAACGGATTAAAAAAGTATTCTAACTGTGTGCTCTCTGTAGGAGACTCATTTTAGATGCAAAGACACAGATATATTATTTGTATTTTATCATGATAAAATATCATTTAAAAAAACAATTGAGGGGAAAAAAAACCCATGATTGTTATTAAGGCATATTAAGGATTCAATTCAGCACCCATTTTGATTCTTACTAGTAGTAGGTATTATGATACATCTTGGTAATAAAGATGATTAAGACACAGTTGTGGCCCCCACGAAGCTCACAGGCAAATAAAAATGACAGACTTGGAAACAAATTATCATTCTGTTGTGTGATAAGTGAGATGACAGAAGAAGAGTTAAAATGATTTTGTGAGAGTCAGGGGAAGTTTCATAGGAAAGGAGTTGCCTGAGCTGAGTTTTAAAGAATGTGTGTTTTCAAACCAGCAAGGTAATGAATAAGAGCGTTGAAGTCTGAGAGCAGCACATGGGGTCAAGTAGGTTGGTAAGTTTTATATGTGAGGAAACATGGCAGCAGGTGAGTCTGGAATGGTCCACAGAAGTAGGCTTTAAAAGAGGTTTGTTCTTTACATAGTAGAGTTACATTAAACAGTTTTAAACATAAACTCTGTGTTTTACAAAGAGAATTCTGTTCTTTGTGTGAAGAATAGATTAGGGTAAGAATACTGGATGAGCTATGGCAATAGGTCAAATCAGTAAGAATGAAGGAAGGCCTGAATTAATTAGATGTAGAATTGGACGAGAGAGAATAGATATGAGCCTAAATTGAAGAGTAAAAGCCATAGAATTTGGTGCTTGCCATAGGGGTTCAGGGAAAGGAAGTAGGTGAACATGACCTACAAATCCTGGTTTTGTGGACTGTACAGTCTGGTTTTATCAGCTAAGATAAGGAAGACTGGAGCAAGAGCAGGTTTTGGAGGTTGAGAGGAAACGGGGGAGCAAGACAATAGGAAGAACCAAGATCAGCTTTAGATTTAATTTGAGGCCCCTTTACAAGTCTTTTTTTTTTGGTAACCTTTTGGGAGTTAGCTATTGTGTTGTCCCTCCGCATCTTGTTTGGTGGCAGTATCAGAGACAGAGTAATGACCTCAATGTTTGAGGTTTTTTGGAATATTTAAGATAAATTCTAAAGAAAGCAACAAAACCTGAAAGTTAAGGTCTGTGTGTAACTGAGGTTTTCTAATTTAGAATAAAAACCTGGAAATTGTTTTCTAGTGTGTATATGTATTTTCCAAAATCTTTAAATTTTCCTTATGCACTTCCCTTTGATATATATATTTGGGTTTTAATTTTTTAGGTTTTTTTTTTTTTAATGTAAACAAATCGTTGATGGAACCTGCATAGAAGTGTTTTGGTAGCAGTTTTCTAACAATCATAAATATATGGTACACTTCATAAATATGAGGGTGAGTCAAAAATTATCCACACTCCGGTTATATTAAAACTTCTATAGGGGCTTCCTAGGTGGCGCAGTGGTTAAGAATCTGCCTGCCAATGCAAGGGACACAGGTTCGATCCCTGCTCCAGGAAGATCCCACATGCCACGGAGCAACTAAGCCCGTGTGCCAAAAAAAAAAAAAAAAAAAAACTTCTATAAATTTTACAGAGTGTGGATAATTTTTGACTCACCCTCATAGTTCCTGTTTTTATTCAGTGAGTGTTAGTGGATTCTCATTTTTAGTGGTAGAAGTACCACTAGCTAGACTTAAGAATTATAACAGAAAATAAATCCAGATTAGAGGTTAGGAAGATCTTAAATCTAAGATTCTGCAATACTGAAATGTGTTACTAGAGAGGTTAACAGTACACACACATTTTTTTTTTGTAAGAAGCTTGTTTTTCTGTAATGTTTAAATATAATGCTGCTCAGAGGTATAAGAATTGAGTCTTAAATCTTACCTGTGGTAGTTTGCCAATTCCTTTATGCTTAAGGTTGAGAGGTAACAAAAACTTGTAACCTTGTTTAGCTGGAATGTTAGTAAGGTAGAAGTACTGCTGAGTCATGGTTTCCTACCTTATGAAGAATGGTTGTCAAGTCGTTGTGGACTTCTACTTGAGCGGTTTTGCTTTTAGTATCTGTTTGAGAAAATAGGCAAAGACCAAAAACTGTTTTGAATTCAGCAACTGTTCATTTATTTTAAATATATTTAACCACAGCGGTATTTACCTGTGTTATCTTTGAAAAGTAGTTCAGATAATCCTGAGTGCCATATGGATTTTCAAACCACTTGCAAAAACTAGAGTCCACCAGGGGCTACTACCATGGGGGAAAAGGTCTGAGAGTATGCTTACTTCTAGGTGTTAAAATTTGAGATGCGTATGGAATAAAGACAGTACCTTTATAATATCCTTCTCCGTCTGCATCTAGCAAGGTAATGAGACTCCTTTTGGTATGGACTGTGTATATTATCTTTATGATACAGTACAAGCATTTTTTAAAAGCAGTTTCTTACATTTGAAAAACATTTAACCAATTGGGTCTTTTTCTGCCTCTCATCTCCTCAGAAATATGCCAACAGAAGGTGAGGCATTGCTACTGAATTCCTCTGAAATAGTTTTGGAATTTTACATGTATAGAATTATACTTGTTTTTGTTTCATTTTTATCTTTAAATGAAGTAGTTAATAATTTTTTTCTGTTCTTAAATATACAAAAAAGTGTATACTCGTCAGCTAGAGATAACCAATGTTAACATGTTGGTATATTTCTCCCCCTTAAAGCTAGTTGAGATCATACTGCTTGGCATTCTTTCTTCTTTTTAAAATTACTCAAATGGTAGTGTAATTTTTATTACTAAAAAGTCTGTGTAAAATTTTTTAAGTGAAAAAAACTTTGTATAGTTGTTTCGTGATGTAACATTTTCTAATGTTGGCTTACCATCATGGCTGATAACTTAGAAGTACTGAAGAATCACACTACTTCTGATACAACAATTGGTCCAGTATATGTGTGCATGATACAGTGATCCAGGCCATCATTTATCTTTGGAGCTAATCACAATTCAAGTGAATTTCCAGTGATTTTGTTGACTCCATTCTGTTTTCTGTTTTCTCTCATTAATCTGGTTCTTGATGAATTATTATAGCTTCAAGTTTTATTTTTGTTTCTAAAAAATTCACTGACTCATTTAAATGCTGCTGTTTAGGATAAAGATGGAGATAGAGCCGTTCACCATGCAGCTTTTGGAGATGAAGGTGCTGTAATAGAAGTGCTGCACCGAGGCAGCGCTGACCTGAATGCTCGAAACAAGCGCCGGCAGACACCACTTCATATTGCTGTCAATAAAGGTCACCTTCAAGTGGTGAAGACCTTATTGGACTTTGGCTGTCATCCCAGTCTCCAGGTAAAACCTTTAAAGAGAGATATTCTGCAGGTATTTCTAGGACTCTATTAAATGGAAGTACTAGGTTCTATGGTAAGCAGTCCTTTGTTTTTTATATGCTCAATCATAGTAAGTGATACCGAAGGTATAGAATGTCATAAACTTGGCAGTTATTCCCTCTTAGAAAAGCCTTTTTTAAGAAAGTGTCAGTAAATGGATTTTGTTTGGGGGAGTTGGGGATGGGGACATAAAAATATCAGCTATGAGGTGATTTGATTTAACTTTATTGATCATGACAGTGAGCTTCAGCATTTCATTATAGTTACTACAGAGGTATCTATATTATTTTAATTGTAGCTAAATTTATTTTAGAGTCTTGGTTTAGTCATTAATCTAGTCCTGAAAGATTTTCTGATTTGGAAAATATATATAGGGTTTTAGGATTGATTTGTAGTAGGTCCTAATTTTTGAAGCAAGAGTCACCTAAGAAATGATTCTTCCCATCTAAAGTTTTGGCAACCAGGTGAATTAAATTGGATAGATCTCAGAGAAGTAATGAAGAAGAAGAACAGGAGTAATGGGACTGAGGGTTTGAGAAGAACTGAAAGAATCAGAGATTTTGTTCAGCTAGATGGTTACTACAGACTGATATTTCTGAGGTACATCCATTTTGGAACTGACAACTTCTGAGTGGATGACTGGATTGGTGAATGGGGGGGGAATTGTGGGGAGTTAATCTGTTGAAGGAGTGGGGATATATACCTGCTAATTCTTTTTGTCTGGATGGGAGGCAAAGTCATCTGTTGAGAATAAGTGGGGAGTGGTAGATATAGAAAGGGTGATTGAGAAGAATGAAGAAGATTTGGAATAGCCACTTTGGGGAATGGAAGGCAGGACAGATGAGGGCGTGTAGAAGCTTATTCCAGCCATGTTAAGAGCCCATCTCAAGTTGGAGACGGTGAATTCTTAATGCCACCAGATAGGGGGATAGAAGTTGCATTGTTGGACTGAGCTTGTGTTAGGAATTTTTTATGTGAGTGGATGGATATATACCTGGGATTGGGAAACTTTTTCTGTAATGGGCCAGATAATATTTTAGGCTTTCATATAATTCTTATCACAGTTATCCAGTGCTGCCATTGTAGACTGAAAGCAGCTGTAGATAATACCTAAATAAATGTGTGTGGCTGTGTTTCAATAAAACTATCTACAGAAATAGGTAGAAGACTGGATTTGGCAACAGTGATATATGCCATAGGTTAGGCTATATATGGCTTTACTGGAATAGTATTCATGACTATGAAGTGAAAAAGGTCTAAATTATCCATTTATCCAGATGACCGATAGTGAATAACAACTTAACGCTAAATCATTGATTAATGAAAAAAGTATTCAGCGTGAGAAAAAGGTAGACTGAGACTGCCAAATTTTCTTTTTCATTTGTCTTCACTTTGAGTTAACTAGTCACCTTCCCGCCCTTTGAAAACATTTAGATTAATGATTCTCAACCGTGACTACACAACATAGTCATCTGGGGAGCTCTGAAAAACTTTTGATGCCTGGCTCTCACCCTCAGAGATTCTTGCGTAGTTGGTCTGAAGAACAGCCTGGATGTCAGGATTTTTAAGAACTCCTCACAGATTCTAAAGCGTAGTTAAGGTTGAGAACCACTGACTTTATTATCATTATTTTAAGTTTTTATTTTAATTTTCAGGACAGTTTTAGGTTGACAGCAGAATTGAGTGGAAAGTACAGAGTTCCCATATACTCTCTGCCCCCACACTTGCACAGCATCCTCCAGTATCAACGTCCCCCAGTAGAATGGTGCAATCGTTAAAATCAGTGAACCTACCTTGACACAGCATTATCACTCAAGGTCCATAGTTTGCGTTAGGGTTTACTCAGTGTTGTATCTTCTATGGGTTTTGACAAATGAATAATGACGTGTAACCACCATTGTAGTACCATACAAAATAGTTTCACTGCCCTGAAAATCCTCTGTGGAGAACCACTGACTTTAAATTCATTACCATGGGGCTCTAAGACTGGTGTAGGTTTGGTATGGAATTTTAGGGTATAACAATTAATGGTAGGAATGTGGTATAGCAGGCCATTGTAAGCTAATGAGTTGGGGTTGGGGGGCAGCTTTTCCCCTTCATTGAATTTTGTCATTTGCTAAATTATATTTGAGGGTACTTCTTTGATTTTATTTTTTATTTTCTTTGGAAAGCTACAGCATGTTTATTGTATTTTCCATCCAGATTGAGTAGGACTATCTTTACGATAATGAGGCTAATATTTCTTGCTTGCATTTTAAAATTTAACACACAGCATGTATTATTAATGGTTGTTGGATATGGCTTCTGTTTTTCTTTCTTTGTTTAGTAGTTCATTGTAAGTATTAACGTTACATATAATGATTAATTGAAGAACTACTAATGAAAGTCTCTTTAAACTTTAAAAAAAAAAAAAGGATTCTGAAGGTGATACCCCTCTTCATGATGCAATAAGTAAGAAACGTGATGATATCCTGGCAGTTCTTCTGGAAGCTGGAGCGGATGTTACCATTACAAATAATAATGGATTTAATGCTCTACACCATGCTGCACTAAGAGGAAATCCCAGGTAAAGGTGTCACCTTTTACTATTTTATATGCAATTTAAAAATATTTTCCTATTGGTGGTTCTCTTTTTCTGACACTTATGAGGAAATAATTTTGGTTTACTTTAATATTTTAAATCATTTTAAGGTCTGTGGAAATTATGACTTCATTAAGTAGTTTTATATGATTTTTTTTGGTTAAACTAATACAAGTATTATGAAACGACTATTTAAATATATGTTAAATATGGATATAAAATATCAGGAATACTTGCTTATATTCTAAAGATTTAATTAAAATGCATTATTGCATTTGGAGATTTATGTTTCTTCAAGGTCATTCTCAGGTGTCCTCTAACCCCATGTTATTTATTTGCATGGTAATTATTTTTTTAAACTTGTGACTAAATAACTATTAAGTTACCTGATTTCTTATTAATAATATAATTAGCTGTAAACTTTTAGTATAGATGTTATCCAATCATTGTTATAGTAATAGATGGTTTACTGAAAAAAGTGCTTGCTGGTTAAAGTTTGAGAATGACTTTTGGGAAGTCATAGAATTCATAAAGGATCAGTGAAGTCTCACAGAAAAGGAAAATGCTTAGCTTTGCTTAACCTAGAACTTTCTATGAATGAAGTTTTTGGAACACCTTTACCTTGAGAAGCATTTTAGAAAATCCTGCATTAGATGTCTTCTGTTTATAGTTGAATCAAACCTACATATATTGACTGAGGGAGATGTATACTTTGGTAATTTACCCTAAATTTTAAAAAAATTGAGATATAATTGACATATAACATTATGTTAGTATCAGGTATTACAAAATGATGGTTTGTTATTTGCATGTATTGTGAAGTGATTTTCACAGTAAGTCTAGTTAACATCCATTATCATCCATAGTTCCAAAATTTTCTTTCTTGTGGTGAGAACTTTTAAGATCTGTTCTCTTAGCAGCTTGCAAATATATAATGCAGTATTATTAACTATAAACACCATGAATTCTTATTCTTCGGTTCCATAATGCATTTTTAACTCATGTTGTTTCCTTTTAATTTTTTGCTATTTTATAAGCTTCCCAGGATCACCACTAGAGGGTGAGCACAGAGAACAAAAGGATTTTATTGTGATTGGTTGTTGGTACCCATAACAGTGGGTATATAATCTAGGAGGAAAAAAATGGCTGTATTTTAGGTTATGTCTTGATTTGTTTTTTTAAATTACAAATATTTGAACACTTCACATGTTGGCATTATAAAGGAGACAAAGTAGTATTATATGTTCCCTGCCTTTCAAATAAAAGATGATAATGATAGCATTTACCACATGCCAGGCCTTTACTAAGTAGTGTACATGCATTTTCTCATTTAATCCTTTAAACAGCTTTTTGAAGCAGGTGTTAATATCCTCATTTTATAAATGAAGAATATGAGGCTTATAAAGAGATGAATTTACTTATTCAAGACCATGCAGCTGACTAGTGGAACAGTTGTAACTTGAACAAGGTCTATTTGACTTTAGAATCATTGCTTTTAGTTACTTTATATTATTTTCTCCGTATTATGGTCTGTATGTGAGGCAAGACTGGAACTCGTGGACAGTGAATGATTTAACTAAGAATGTATTAATATACCAAGCCCACTTCCTGTGCTTAGTGAGCCTTTCTAACTTTATCTCCTCCTAATTAAAATGCCTCTGCCCACCTTGCCCTTCAGCTACATTATAGTACTCTCTCCCCCAAATTGTCTGCTTTCTTCCCTCATTTATTAAGCATTTTCCTTCATTAAGATGCCCTATCCCCCTTCTTTTTCTTAACCAACTTTCTTCCAGTGCTCCTAGATCTCATCATTGAAATTATTTTCTGTTTGCCCTATACTTCCTTGTTCTGTGTTTTTGTTTTGTTGCACTTATAACCTGCTTTGTGCTGTCCCTTAGTATGTGCATTTTTATGGTTCTTTCTTTTAAAATTGTGGGTGCAAATATTTATCTCCTATAATGCCTTGACTATACTGGGGACTCAATACATGTTAGTTTTAATTTGACAGGACAGTGTTAGATATCACCAGAGTATATGATCTCACATCTTGGGTCACAAATCAAGCCTCTGTAAATTCAAGAAAATTGAAGTCATATCAAGCATCTTCTTTGACCACAACGCCATGAGACTAGATATCAATTACAGGAAAAAAAAAAACGTAAAAAATACAAACACATGGAGGCTAAACAATATGCTATTAAACAACCAAGAAATCACTAAAGAAATCAAAGAGGAAATCAAAAAATATCTACAAATGACAATGAAAACACAACAACCCAAAACCTATGGGACGCAGCAAAAGCAGTTCTAAGAGGGAAGTTTATAGCAATACAGTCTTACCTCAAGAAACAAGAAAAAATATCGAATAAACAACCTAACCTTACACCTAAAACAATTAGAGAAAGAAGATCAAAAAAACCCCAAAGTGAGCAGAAGGAAAGAAATCATAAAGATCAGATCAGAAATAAATGAAAAAGAAATGAAAGGAACAATAGCAAAGATCAGTGAAACTAAAAGTTGGTTCTTTGAGAAGATAAACAAAATTGATAAACCATTAGCCAGACTCATCAGGAAAGAAAGGA
Organism: Hippopotamus amphibius kiboko; assembly: GCF_030028045.1. Lineage (NCBI taxonomy): Eukaryota > Metazoa > Chordata > Mammalia > Artiodactyla > Hippopotamidae > Hippopotamus > Hippopotamus amphibius. The sequence continues at coordinate 75,519,051 of NC_080196.1, read as the reverse complement.
AGAAGATGCACATCAACAGAATTAGAAATGAAAAAGAAGAAACAACTGACACTGCAGAAATACAAAAGATCATGAGAGACTACTACAAGCAACTATATGCCAATAAATTGGATAACCTGGAAGAAATGGATAAATTCTTAGAAAAGTACAATCTTCCAAGACTGAACCAGGAAGAAATAGAAACTATGAACAGACCAATCACAAGTACAGAAATGGAGACTGTGAATAAAAATTTCCCAACAAACAAAACCCCAGGGCCAGATGGCTTCACAGGCAAATTCTATCAAACATTTCGAGAAGAGCTAACACCTATCCTTCTCAAGCTCTTCCAAAATAAAGCAGAAGGAGGGACACTCCCAAACTCATTCTACAAGACCACCATCACCCTGATACAAAAACCAGGCAAAGATGTCACAAAAAAGGAAAATTACAGGCCAATATCACTGATGAATATAGATGCAAAAATTCTCAATAAAATACTAGCTAACCGAATCCAACAGCACATTAAAAAGATCATACACCATGATCAAGTGGGGTTTATCCCTGGGATGCAAGGATTCTTCAGCAAATCAATCAGTGTGATACATCATATCAACAAATTGAAGGATAAAAACCATATGATCATCTCAATAGATGCAGAAAAAGCTTTTGACAGAATTCAACATCCATTTATGATAAAAGCTCTCCAGAAAATGGGCATAGAAGGAAATTACCTCAACATAATAAAAGCCATATATGAGAAACCAAAAGCCAACATCGTTGTAAATGGTGAAAAACTGAAAGCATTCCCTCTAAGAACAGGAACAAGACAAGGGTTCCCACCCTCACCATTATTATTCAACATAGTTTTGGAAGTTTTAGCCACAGCAATCAGAGAAGAAAAAGAAATTAAAGGAATCCAAATTGGAAAAGAAGAAGTAAAATTGTCCCTCTTTGCAGATGATGTAATATTATACATAGAAAACCCTAAAGACTCCACCAGAAAACTGCTAGCACTAATCGATGAATTTAGTAAAGTAGCAGGATACAAAATTAATGCGCAGAAATCTCTTGCATTCCTATACACTAACAACGGAAGAGCAGAAAGAGAAATTAAGGAAACTCTCCCATTTACCATTGCAACAAAAAGAACAAAATACCTAGGAATAAACCTGCTTAAGGAGGCAAAAGACCTATATGCAGAAAACTATAAGACACTGATGAAAGAAATCAAAGGCGATAAAAACAGATGGAGAGACATACCATGTTCTTGGATTGGAAGAATCAACATTGTGAAAATGACTATGCTACCCAAAGCAATTTACAGATTCAGTGCAATCCCTATCAAATTACCAAGGGCATTTTTAACAGAACTAGAACAAGAAATCTTACGATTTGTATGGAAATGCAGAAGACCCCAAATAGCCAAAGCAATCTTGAGAAGGAAAGATGAAGTTGGTGGAATTAGGCTTCCTGACTTCAAACTATACTACAAGGCCACAATGATCAAGAGAGTATGGTCCTGGCACAAAAATAGAAAGGAAGATCAATGGAACAGAATAGAGAACCCAGAGGTAAACCCATGCACATATGGGTACCTTGTCTTTGACAAAGGAGGCAAGAATATACAGTGGAAAAAAGACAGCCTCTTCAATAAGTGGTGCTGGGAAAATTGGACAGCAACATGTAAAAGAATGAAATTAGAACACTTCCTAACACCATACACAAAAATAAACTCCAAATGGATTAAAGACCTACATGGAAGGCCAGACACTACAAAACTCCTAGAGGAAAACATAGGCAGAACACTCTATGACATCCATCAAAGCAAGATCCTTTTGGACCCACCTCCTAGAATCATGGAAATAAAATCAAGAATAAACAAATGGGACCTCATGAAATGTAAAAGCTTTTGCACAGTGAAAGAAACCATAAACAAGACAAGAAGACAACCCTCAGAATGGGAGAAAATGCTTGCCAATGAAGCAACGGATCAGGCATTAATCTCCAGAATATACAAGCAGGTCATGCAGCTTAATACCGAAAAAGCAAATAACCCAATCCACAAATGGGCAGAAGACCTAAATAGATATTTCTCCAAAGAAGACATACAGATGGCCAAGAAACATGGAAAGATGCTCAACATCACTAATCATCAGAGAAATGCAAGTCAAAGCCACAATGAGGTATCACCTCACACCAATCAGAATGGCCATCATCAAAAAATCTAGAAACAATAAATGTTGGAGAGGGTGTGGAGAAAAGGGAACTCTCCTGCACTGTTGGTGGGAATGTAAGTTGGTACAGCCACTATGGAAAACAATTTGGAGGTTCCTTAAAAAACTACAAATAGAACTACCATATGATCCAGTAATCCCACTCCTGGGCATATACCCAGAGAAAACCATAATCCAAAAAGAAACATGTACCGTAATGTTCATTGCAGCACTATTTACAATAGCCAGGACATGGAAACAACCTAAATGCCTATCAACAGATGAATGGATAAAGAAGATGTGGCATATATATACAATGGAATATTACTCAGCCATGAAAAGGGATGAGATGGAGCTATATGTAATGATGTGGGTAGACCTAGAGTCTGTCATACAGAGTGAAGGAAGCCAGAAAGAGAAAAACAAATACTGTATGCTAACTCATATATACAGAATCTTAAAAAAAAAAAAAAAAAATGGTACTGATGAACCCAGTGACAGGGAAAGAATAAGGATGCAGGTGCAGAGAATGGACTAGAGGACATGGGGTTGGGGGGGCAGGGGGCGAAGGGGAAGCTGGGACGAAGTGAGAGTAGCATGGACGTATATACACTACCAACTGTAAAATAGATAGCTAGTGAGAAGTTGCTGTATAACAAAGAGATCAACTCGATGGTGGGTAATGCCTTAGAGGGCCAGGACAGGGAGAGCAGGAGGGAGTTGTGGGAGGGAGGGGATATAGGGATATATGTATAAATACAGCTGATTCATTTTGGTGTACCTCAAAAGCTGGTACGAGTGTAAAGCAGTTATGTTCCAATAAAGAGCTTAAAAAAATAAAATTTACAAAAAGAAAAAAGTATGTAATCAATTAAAATATAAATTCTGTAGAGAAGTGGTCAAGATTTCACAGAGAGCAATTATTTCAAATTATAATGGTCAAAAAGATTTTATTGAGGGAATTTAGGTTATAATATTTTTAGGTTATAAAGTTTAAGATAGACTGAAAATTAAAGTGTTTAGGAATTGAGTAACTTTTAAATATTTTGAATTATTTAGCTTTATTGAGAATAGGCATAGTATATTTAATAATATTAAGCCTATACAAGGAGGAAAAAAAATACTACTTTTTCTTTAATTCTTGAGAATTCTTCTGGAAATTTATAGCAGTGACTTCGCCAACCAGATAATTAGTATCAGGTGACATAAAAAAAGAAAAAGAAACAACAAAACTTCAAAGTGGTGCTTTAGTTAAAGGTACACAACTTCTTTTTCCCTATTTCCTTAGGACATTTTATACAGTTGTGACTGTAGATTGCCCGATAAAGTGTGACTTTAATTGTACCTGAAAGAGTATCAGAAGATAACACAAGTTATATATTGGTTGTAATTGTAAGTTGGTTGTTTTTAGTTTTTTTTTTTCTATATCAAAATTCTTATTCTGAAAATTAGCTTTTCTTTCCTGATACTAACTAGTGATGTTGTAAGACAGAGGAAACTATTTTAACTCAGAATTTTAAAAAAAAGTCTCCTCATTTTACAACTGAGGAAACAAGTTTGGAAAGGTGAAATACCTACATGAGTAAAAGGTAGCAATGCTCAGTATTTTGTTTCCTTTTTGAGGATTAAAGTCTTTTGGTTCAGGGTCAGAAGAATTAGATACTTACTGTTTAAGTCTGTCCACAAGATGCCCTGCATTGTCATCATCTTTTCCACCCTACCTATCTATGTTCTGTTAATTAGCAGTAAAATTAAATGCTAATCATATGGAAGGTAGTGACTCAGCATTTCTGGAGTTTTATTTTATGTAATGTTATATTTTTCTTTAATTTAAAAATGTGTGTGTCCACCCTGTGGTATTCCTGCTTCAGGTGACCTTCCCAGATATTTTCTTCCTTTGAAGAAAGTTTTGGTTTTTTTAAATTATGTGGCATAGTCTATATTTCAGTGCCATTTCTTTTCTGAAGGATAAGAAATTTAATACCAAGAGACCATAAATGAATAAAATAATTTTATTTGAAAGCCTTACTTCATCCACACATTTTTCGTAAAGCTGTATATAAACATTTACCATTTTGGATCTTCCAAGTAGAATTAACAGTAACAAATTATTTGATTTAAACCACAATCTGAGTAATTTAAATAAGTTGAAATTAGTTGACGTGATTGATATTGATAAATGAAAACGCTGGCTGTCCTGTAGTAATCAATGCATAGCTACAGCTGGTTGAAGGGGACCAAATCCATTGAAGAGGCGATTTGGTTCCATTTTACCAGCTCTAGCAAAGCATTGCAGTGCTGCTAGTTTAGGACCCAGTTACAGTATTACAGTTACAGTGTCTTTTATTTGTAAAATTATGGTTATTATCCTTCCACAGATGTTAAGAGATGCTCATATCAGTATTTCAGCCATTGAATGTAAAACTGTTGAAGGCACTTTTCCTACTATTTCCTACTCTAGTTGCACAGAAGTCTTTACCCTTTAACACATTGTTAGTGCATTGAGGAGTTATCAGTGTACATCTTTATTTTTAACACCTTTGCTTAATTTTTAAATACAGACAGTAACCTGTTTCAAAACCAACACCATTTAAAAGAGCAAATAGACCTTGATGTATATCAGAGTAATGTTTTCTATTTAACTTTGGGCAGTAAACCAAATAAGTAAGGAAAATAGGTTAGGGAAGACTACTATTAGTCATACTTTTCTACTGCCACTGCTTTTTTTAGTGTTTTACTTAAGGACTAACAGCAAGTTGCTGACAGGGGATGGAGGAATAAGTGGCCTTAAGAAAGTACCTCTGCCCTTTGGTTTATAAATAGATCACACGTGTATTCAGTGTATTGCTTAGACTTGTGTTAAAAGGAACTGTCATGCATGATAGCTTATTTTTCTTTCTTTTTACTTGTGTAGTGTTACTAATCATAGGTTAATAATTTAACCCTTTTAAAGGTCTAGTTCCTTGACTGAATTCTCTGTCATTTTGGGTACAGATTGCCTATTAACTTCTCATTATCAGTTTAATAATACATTGACTTGTTGGCAATAATCATGAATTTGAGTATTAAAACTATCATTAAAACTCAGTAGAGCAAATTTTTGTTATAAAGGGATTTCACTATTGGGAAGGGATGCCTTCTGAAAATACTTGTTTGAAACAAAAGTTTGAGCAGTTATAGTTTGCCTATGAGGTAAGTGCTCTCAGTGAAATATAAAGAGTAAATGAATAGTTAACTGTTTTGAACCAAACTGGGAGAAGTTCAACACTGATTCAGGCAATGTTCAAACAATTCTCATATTAAGTATATTCTGCATCTGTTGGTTGACGAGTATCATGCTGCTGGCGAAATTAATGTAACTACAATTACTTCCATCATTTATTCTAATAGAAGTGAAACAGGTGTTAAATTGCCTGGACTTAAGTGCTGAAGATAGCAATAAAACTGGCTTCTATTTTTACTAGTTATATGGGAGCTGTTTAGCAGATCCAGTTGCTCAAGTGTGCTTTTGGATGGCAGTTCAGTTTCATATACTGGCCATATCGGGGCAAGGAGAGGCCATGGAAAAAAAATAGTACAGCATTTGATAATGTCAGCATCTGTTATCCCTGTCAGAGAGACAGTTGAAATGTTTGTTACACCAGTGTCAGCAGATGCCCAGAGTTTAATATGTACTCAGTTAAAAATGAACAGCTGATCTAAGTGATAGATGTGACATTTTAGAGTGATTGAAAATACTCTTAGATATATTAAGTTAAACTTGTAAGCACTAGAATCAGTGTATAATTTTACTTTTTCAGATGAATAACAGATGCTGTCATTTTATTTTCTAGGAATTATATACTCTTAATATTGTAGCAGTGAGATTCTTAGTTGCTGGGATGTTTTAAAATAATTATTAAAAATGTTTATACCTATAGAATGATGAATATAATTGTTTATTATAAAACATGGGTTTAGTAATACCCTTTGAGTAGCCTTATAGAGGAATCTCTACTTTTGAGGTATATTTAGGGCATGTACAGTTGAACTTTATAAGTGGAATATGAAGCATTGCCATTCTGTTAGTGGATGATCAGAAAGAAGGGCTATTCTTGAGTGAGTTAAGCTTTGAACTGATTTTTTCTTTTAAACTGAAATTTAAAAATTATGAACTTTTTGTAATTTACAATAAATATTCAATAATTTATTTGCTACCATATCGAATAGAATCATTCTCTCATTCTTTATAATCTGCTGATAAAATGAAAATCATCTTTTGACAATTAGCTAGTTGTCTTATTAAACAGAGAGAAAAATTAACAATTCATGGATAACCTTATAGCCATTTCTATTAACTGTGACACAAAAAATTTAGACATGTTGACACGTCTGAATATTCTAGTCAAAATAAAACTTTTAGTAAGAAATGATTAGAATATATGAATATTAGTATTTCTTTTTTCAAAGTCTATTATAGTAGCTTAAAATAGGTACTACTTATAAATTGTTGCTAAGAACTTTATCATTTATAATTTTTTATTCATATATAAATATATAGTATACAAAATAAATTTTACATAAAATACAAAAAAGTATTTTAATATCTCTAGCATACTATAAATAGTAGGTCTATAATGTTTATAAAAAATTGAATTGTAATTGCATAGTATCAATAAAAAATGGTTATTCTTTCTGTATAAATTGGTTTCTTGACTATGGTGTTTTCATTTTATGTGCCCTCTTTAGAGAAAGCAAATTCAAGGGTAATATAGATAATAATTTATTTTAAATATTTGGTAGTCTGTGGCCAGTGTGCCCTGTTGATTTATAGCTATTGCCCAGAATTTTGTCATTTTTTATGAATAAATCTTATGTCTTGATTCATTCTGAGTACTTACATAGCACTGAAAGTGGAGATTGGATTAGGGAGAAGGACAAGGACTCTTTTTTTTTCTTTTAGAGTAGAATTTTACTTGAAAGGTAGTCTTTTAAAATTATAACTATGTCTATAGCTTTGAAAAAGAAAACCTAAAACAACAAAACTTGCTTCAGAAATTCCTCTAATATTATCAAATTATGAATATATCAAAATATGAAGAATAGCTGTTGAAATGCAAATGAAGTCAGCTTTTGTTAAATCAGTCAACCCTACTCATATGATACATTTAAATTAAGATCAAAGTGTGGAGACAGAAAATAGGTCATGTGTATCCGTCATTGTTTTATACTAGTAATACTGTTTTCTCTTTTGTATTCAAATTTTAATCATGTGAATACTTAATTAAAAAATGTAAAATGTATGTTTAATTTAAAAGATTTAAAAGGAATTTCATGGTAATTTTAAATCTACTTCAGTAAAACTTTTTTGCTTCACAAAATATAAATCTTAGTAACATTTAGTTTCCATCTGTAAGTAGTAGGTACATTTTTTTGGTGTTAGTATTGCCAAAGGTCATCTCTTTGATATTAGGTTAATTTACCATATGAAGGTCATTCACATAGCTTCAGTCTAGATCCCTCTTGGTGGTTTATTGCCTACCAAAAATACATACTTCTTTACATTCCATAGCATTGTATGTTCATATGGGTACATAAAGAAGTATGTACTCTGAGTAGGTATTACTAAGTTGTTAGCTGTAAAAACATGAAATGTTTTATTTTCCCATTTGTTAGTAAAACATTCAGCTTACTGATGGAGAGCAATGGTAGATCATTTGCAGAGAGTATCAAAGACTAAACTTTATAACAGATTTACCTGAAGCATGGCATTAGTGCCATTCATGGTTCCTTGTTCTTGATGGACATATACTTCTAAATATTGACCAGTTATATGTTGAACTTTGTCCTGGTTGGGTTCTTTTTGCAAGAGATCCTTAGAATCAGTGGGGATTTACAGAGTATATTATTTCAGAAATTGGTACGATCAGCCTAGTGTTTCTTCATAGTCTTCAGAGCAAATTTCTTCTTATTTTGTAGTTTGCTTCTAGATCCTGCAAGTAGACAATAATTAATTTGGTGCAGATTATTTTTACAAGCTAAATTATTGTACTAAAAACTTAACAATTAGCCAATTAGTACTACTTGTGATATTGACTCTAAAGTTAAAAAGACAAGGAGAAAAACTACATCTTTTTAGAGTGTGAATGAACTGAATTTTTAAAGATGATGATTTTTTTGTTAGTTTTTTTTAAGGTCACAGATAAGAACTCATGGACATTTGAAAACTTCTTTGTTGTTCCTTTCTTTTTATTAGTTACCTGAATTTTGTACTTTGTTGCTCCCATTTAACTTAAATATGAATTTAGATAGGTGAATTAATATCTAATTTTGGTGAGTTGAGTTGTTTTGAGTCTTTGATTTTTTTTTTTAATATAAAGAATAAGTACCAGAACAGTCAACTTTTCCAAAGTCCCACGTAAAAGAACTGAAAGTTATTAGCCTCTGAGCAGCTGAGTTTTAACTTGATCATTTAGCATGAAAAGAAATTATAGTCAGTGAGTTGCCTTTTATTATTGTGGTATTAAAAGGTTAGTTTAAAAGAAAACTGTAAGAAATTTTCAGATTTGAGAAAGGAGGGGGAAAAAAGACATGGAAAGTAGAATTTCTGCAGCCTGTGATAAAAAGCTAGTGCAGCTCATAGAGAGCAAATCAGAATGTAGCAGTAGATAGCCCAGTACTACAGCAATTTCAGCAATGCAGCATTAGAGTTGTACCGTACATTCTGATTTATTTTTGTGTCCAAGTGTTAGAGTGGGCATTAAAAAGTATTTTGTGATCTACCAAGTTTCTTGGTTGACTAAACCTGAAATAGTTAATAGTTTTTAAAACATAGTATAGTTTGGAAGCAGGATGCGATTTACTAAGGATGCAAAGTCACCATTTAATCTGAAACAGTAAAGACTAACTCTTTAATAATGTAAACAAGAGGAATAGATTTGTACAAGTTTGAGATCAAGAGTTACCTTTCATGATATTTGAACAACGTTCCTTTTTACACTACATAAGCTCTCTGCTTGAACTGTGAAACTAGACTGTTCCCAGATAGAATTTAATCTAACAACAAAAACATGTATCGAGTCAATAATAGGTAAACATGCAGAAAGTCATAAGCATCCTTAAAAGTACAGGCCTGTGGTGCTGTGTTACCTGTAAGCTTAGTGTCATGCAGCATTAGCAGCAGGAAGAGAGATAATGACCTAGAGAGTCACATCAGCAGCAGCCATCTCATCTTGATTGTTTCTTCATTCTGTTTGCTGAATCAGCGCTTCTTTTCCTGAGCCGGGTGAAGGGGGAAGTATCAGTGAACACAAAACCTCACCTTTTAAGATCAATTTGAAAAACAAATGAACAAACAAAAATAAATCCGCCATCTTTTCCCTCTCCCTTCTCTTATGTTTAAGGGGGAAAAAAAACCACCAAACTATAATAAAATTGACTCAGCGTTGGCCATTTGATTTGGAATGTCATATTACTAGTATTGCACAGATATGAGCACCTTGTATCTGCTGTACAGAAAGTTAAGCAACCGAGGAAGGTTGCTACAACAGCCAAAAAAATGAACCTCACTTGTTTCTCAGATGGAATGCTTCAGAACTGGGGAAAAAGTTGCAGAGGAGGTTAATTTTATAATCTAAAAAAGACATAAAAACCCAACAAAAACCAAAACATACCTCACTCCCCCCAAATAACTGTAAACATTCACCCTGTTTCCTTTGCCCACCAGAATACATTGGGGTCTTCTGACTTCTCAGGAAATATTCTGCATCTTTCTTGCTGTGAGAATTTTTTGGTTTGTTTTTAGTTTCCAGGATTAAATGGTAGATCTGTATTGAAGCTACCTTGTCATATCCAGAGGTCAAGTCTGCAAGCAAGGTCGGGACTTCCACATGGTCACTACAGAGGTTAACTTATATTCTTCCCTCAGTAGCCACAGGCTGAACTGTTACAGCTTTATAGGCAGCTAAGCATTTGAAACATGCACTCCCAGGCAAACAGGCTCTCTTGTGCCTCTCTCTTCCCTGACCATATTTAGTCAACCATAGCAAAAAATAGTCTCTCAGCTGTCGATTGTCGATCCAGAAGCTGAGGAAGCCTCTATCTTGTTTTCTGCCTATTGATTGTTCATCCTGCGGTCCAAACACTGCCTTGCCATTTGTCCTGCCCTTTTTTTTTTTTTTTTTAAAAAGCACTGCCAAATAAAGCGGTCTCTCATGTTTCCACTTACACATCCCAGATTTTCACTGAGCTTGCGCTGAGACTAGGAAAGCCTGATGTGGCTGTCACTAAACTTAGAAGCACTGCAGAGAAAAAAAGAAAGAGGAAAAATATTACCCTGCCTAGTAGCAAGACAGTCTTTAGACAGATATGGAACAAGTAAAATCCCTCTGCTACCAAAATATATTTTGTAACATGATTTTTTTATTGGTAAAAAAATCAGGATAATGTTATTTCACATAGCTAAAAGCCTGAAGAGATTTTTGTAGTGTTATCTTTAGAGCTAGTTGTTGCTAATACATTTTTTAAAAATTTAATAAATAATATTCAAATGGCAAATTTGTAAAAATGGTAAGTAGAACCTATATATTGAAGGTGGAGAGAGATCACTAAGGAAGAAAGGAGTAATGTGTAAAGGAAATCTTAGACATGCTACTTAAAACTTTTAATTGTGTCAATTTTAGTAAATTTTTTTGTAGTGCTTAGGTGAGAAACAGATCTAGAATGCTTCTGAGTAATTGTGTATTTTTATATTGAAACTATATATACTTATATAACTATTAAAGTGCGTTAAGTTCTATTTTATTTTTAAATGTGAAGTAGCTTTTTTCTCCCTTCTACATTGCCATTCTGCTTTACTTTTCTGAAATAGCATTTAGGTGTGATCATTTCACACTTTACTACAGACTTAAATAGTCATTAACCAGTCTGTAACTTTGCTACATAGTGTATGTCGCAGAGGAAGAATACTTTTGCTCTAAAATTTAATAGCATATTTACCATAAATTTTAATACTGAAGTTTATTTTTTAACCAAGGAGAAAAAAATATAATATCGAATTCCACAAACCTATGGAGACACAATTTAAGATCTTAGAAACCTAAGAAGGCCCAAGAGAAGCCAACTGTACCTTGTTCTTAATTCAAATATAGTCTCTTAAGTATTGATTTAGTTAAGAATCAAGAAAAACCATTATCACTTTAATGAGTTCATTCTCCTACAAGGGAAATTTGTCCTTGATTGTCCTTTTTGTCTTTGGCATTTAATAACAGCAGTTTAATTTTTTTGGATGACTATTTTAAAACAGTGACATAAAGAATACTCCTGTAGATATTTGGCAGTTTTAAAGAGCCAGCTTTTCTAGATATTGAAATAATTTTAGACACATTGTGATACGATGACACATCTCAGAGTGTAAGATAGGTTAATTTTCGGGTTTCTAAATTACCCCATATTTGCTGACCATTTTGTAGCAGTAAAAGTGCCCCCCCACCACGGCCCCAAACCAAGCAAACAATTATATAGTGTATGAGGGCCAGGCACTCTTCTAAGCCCTTTAAAATTTTCATAACAATCCTCTGAAATAGGATCTCACATTTTATAGATGAAGAAACTGAGGCATAGAAGGTAAGTAACCTGCTCCAGTCTCTAGCCGTTTAGTTTGCTGGTGCCAGAATGTGAGCCCAGGTAGTTTGGCTTCAGACTGAGATCTTCACCACTGTGCCTGCTGTTCTCTGGTTTATAAGAGTACAAGCAGTTAGGGAATGGACTCTTGGGGACTGGAACATGTACCAAAAATGTAGCATGTTGAGCATTCTTGCTCCAGTATGCTCAGAAAGATGATTGTTCATTTGATCGTTTCTTCTTTTGTTCCACTCAGCTAAACTTTGAGCACCTAATACTGGGTGCACAAAGCGGATATAAAGATAAGTAAAATGGGCTTCCCTGGCTTACATCATAGAAGAGATCATTTTGTTTGTCTTATTTTAGGAATGATCAAGTACTCACCTATTCAACTCTCCTGCAGCCTGTATTGTCACTGCATATCTCTCTCATTTTGAGCTAAATTCTGCTGTATTACCAAATTTCTAGTTAATGAATTTAAACTAAATTAATGAACCTTTTAATTATGGTATCAAGAAAAGAGTTTGTGGGAAGAAAATTAAAGCACTCCAAAAAAAGAATTAAAAAACATTTGAGTCATGTCTGTCACTATAAATAGATGAAAGAAAATAACAACTATCCATACTCATTTACTAAAGTGATTATCACAGATAGCATTTTGGTATATACGGTCTTAGACTTCTTTTCTCCATCCATTTAGATAGGGGTGTGTATTGAATAAAAATGTAAAAAATGTGTTCAGACTGTTACATACTAATCTGCTTTTAGCATGCCCCACAGAACTTCTACTTCCTTTATGGGTTCTGGACTCACATGTTTAAACTATATTTGAGGGAGTGTTCATTAACTCAACAAGCCTTTATTGAACACCTAGTATATGCTGTAGTGCCATTCTGATGTCTATTTACATTAAGTAATACTAATATGTAGGGCCAGTTTAGCTACTATGGTTTATTTGGGAAAATGTTGCCCCATCTCTGAAGAAAGATTGCAAAGCATGGCAGGTCCTAAAAATGGACCTAGTGCCATTTGACTGTTACATGCCATGCAGACAGCTGCTTGTCCCCTCTGCTTCTTAGAACTTATTTGTTCAGCAAACGTTTGAGTATTACCATGTGCCAGGGATTATGGTAGGCACCACTATTAGTTGTTCCGGAACTTAATGCTTCTTTGGCAGTATTCACAAATGCCTGCCTAACTGGTAGTAAGATCTTATCCTTAAACCATCCATGTCCTTAACCTTTTGGAAAACAACCAAATTGAGAAATAAAGAAGAGTGTTGGAACGTTAGGGGAAGTATCTTCACATCTCATACTGTGCTCCACAAGTGCGAGTCTGTTGGCTTAGTAAAATTATTGATTTATTGAGCTGGTAACATCCTTATCCTGGCAACTCTATGGGCCTCAGTTCTTGCAACATAACAACAGAATCCACTTAATTAACTAAGGTGCTGTGGGGAACAGCTGACCTTTGTGGCTGTATTGTGGGTTCCTCAGATTGTCTACCCCATGGGAAGAAAGGAGACAGACCACTCAGAGCTGCTCTGGACGTGAGGGCCCAAAGATTGGCTCTTTTCTTGAGGCGTTGTATTATTTGTTTTTGTTTATTTGCTTTTTCTGGGGGGAAGATCAGGGATGAACATTAATTAACAGCTTTCTAATTAAGATGAGAGGGTTATAAGTCTCTGTTAAAATTAATCTACCCCAGATCTCCAGTGTAGAAGAATTCTGAATAATTTGTGTAGATATTCCACCTTCAAGAAAGTGGAGCATAACTGTCCACTCGTTAAGTGTAGGCTGTGCATAGTGACTTCTTTCCAAAGAGTATGTGATATAGTTTAGTATTCTGTAGTATAGAAAAGGGGAAAAAGAGTAACTTTATGGCAGAGAAACATGACAAACGCTGCCTCAGCCAGATGATCAAGGTTAAAATTGACAGTAATAAGTCATGTTGATAGTGTGCATCCTTGATGTGATGTGACGAAGGTCTCAAGTACCTTTGAGACCTTCTTCAAAACTCATCACCCCAGTGTAATCATGGGAAAACATCAGAGGGACATTCCAACTGAGGGACATTCTACAGAATAACTGATTAGTATTCCTCAACACTGTCCACATCATCAAAAACAAGGACAGTCTAAGAAACTGTCATAGCCAAGGGGAGCATAAGGAGCCATGACAAGTAAATGTAATGTGGTTTTCCGGAACAGAAAAAGGACATGAAATAGAATCAAGGAAATTGGAATGAAGGACAGACTTTAGTTAGTAACAGTCAGTGCTGGTTCATAAATTGTAACAAATGTACCATACTAATGTAGGGTGAGGAACTCTCTGCAGTATCTTCACAATTCTCTGTAACTCTGCAATGGTTCTAAAATAAAAAGTTTATTTAAAAACAGCAAAAACAAAAATTAATTTGCTCACTCCAGGCTAGTCAACCATTGCCTTTTGCATTAATTTTTAAAATAAATTTATTTATTCATTTTTTATTTGTTTATTGGCTGCATTGGGTCTTCGTTGCTGCACATGGGCTTTCTCTACTTGTGTCGAGCGGGGCCTACTCTTCATTGTGGTGCACAGGCTCCTCATTGCGGTGGCATCTCTTGTTGTGGAGCACAGGCTCTAGGTGCGTGGGCTTCAGTAGTTGTGGCATATGGCCTCAATAGTTGTGGCTCACGGGCTCTGGAGTGCAGGCTCAGTAGTTGTGGCGCACAGGCTTAGTTGCTCCGCAGCATGTGGGATCTTCCCAGAGCAGGGCTCGAACCCGTGTCCCCTGCATTGGCAGGCGGATTCATAACCACTGCGCCACCAGGGAAGTCCTACCTTTTGCATTAATTTTGATTTGGGGGTATCTGCAATATTTCTTCACAACTTAAGCCATTTAGTCAGGAGTTGATTTTGTTATAATTAAGTTACCAACAAAATAATAAGTTTAGTCTAATATTCTTTTAAAAGTATATTAAAAATATATTTCAGAATAAATTTTATCAAGACTAATCATATATTAAAAAGATTTTGTTATTTTAAAGGGAGCCTATTTAATTTGAATGCTGATAATTTTGAATTTGTGAAAATTGTGAAATGATTAGATTTGTGTGGGAGGGGTACAGAGGATAGATTTAGAAGGGGGCTGTTACACATGTTCAGAGAAAAGGTAATGAAAGCCTGTATAAAGAATATCGGGGCCCCTGGGAAAGAATAGTTTAGTTTTAAAAGGGAAAATCAACAGAACAAATTGAGTGCAGGAGTAAGAAGGGAGAAAAGGGTCTAGAATGACTCCCAGGTTCAGTCTTAGGTGGCTGGTTAAGTGGTAGTAAGAATAACCAAAATCAAAAATACAGGAGGAATTCTTGGGAAGGAGAAAGGGAAATTTGTAATGTGTGTTTTATAGGTCTGTAATCTTAGAACTATAATAGCACTAATATAGTGGAGAGTTTTAGACTCTGTGCTAAAATGTTTTACCTACATTATCTCATTTAATTCTTACAGCAATCTTATGATATTTTACAGAGATTTCTGTGGAAGTTTTGGTATTTGTTCAGTTTGAGATATGAGATAGAGCTGTTACAGGTGAGTGTTTAGTTGGGGCTTCACAGGGCCCAAGTATGGACCTTGGCTTTATAGGTCCATAGAGATGACTAACACTAATTAACATTAATAAAGACTGCCAAATTACTATTTACAGAAAGAAATATTGCTAAGTGAATTGTAGTACTTATACCAGCTGATCAGTAGATTATTTTTCCCCTGCAGTGGGAAGAAAGAAATCTACTAGAAAAGCTAAGTTAAAATTGGAAATTGGTGAGCGAGACAACTGGTTAGATGATCGTAACTGACCGTGTCATCAACCTGTGATGACTTTGCATATGACGATGTACTGGAAACTGATAGCATTCTCCTGATTTCTGCGGGAGGGTAAATTAGAATACTGGGGTTGCTTGTCAGGGGGCTTTTTCCATGTGTGATGCTGGTGATACACTGACGCATTTTTTTTCCATTCTTTCTCCAGGCTTTGTACAAACCATTTCTTCACTTTTTACCCAATCATTATTTTCCAGAAAAAGTTATAATTTTCATCTTTTTAATTATAATTCCATCCTGGTGATTTCTCTATTATCTACCTACCTACCTACCTACCTATCTGTCTGTCTGCCTATCTATCTATCTATCTATCTATCTATCTATCTATCTATCTATTTATCTATCTATCTGTCTATCTATCTATCATCCTAATTTGACTTCTGGATCTTCTCTTATAAAAATCTCTTTTGCTCTAGTTATCCGTTTGTTTTACTTTATTACCTAATGTCTAGTTGTTTGCCAATATAACGCTGTTTCTATGGGAAATCAAAAATTACCATTTCACCAAGTGGAGAAAGCAGGGAGTGTTAGGGTGGGATGAACTGGGAGATTGGGATTGCCATACGTACATTACGAATAAGAAAAAAATTATCAAATTGTATGCTTTAAATATATGCAGTTTATTGTATGTCAGTTGTATCTCAATAAAAGTTCTTAAAGAAAAAAATTACCATTTCTCTTTAAAATATGTTGCTAGTATTATAATAATTTAATCAGTTCAAAATAAGGCATTTGGATTAATTCAGTTTCTTCCAATTTTTGTTTGTAATGATATATTTTTTAATGTTTCAGGAGCGTGAGAAAAAAAGATATTTTGATATGGTTATTCTATAGTGTAATTTACAATATTTATGTCAGTGAGACTAACAGAATAGATTTATTTTGAAATAAAAACTTGCTCCTTGAAAATCTTGAATTTTGCATTTGAGTATTAGGATTTGATATACTTCATAGAGTGTGATCTAGAAGGGACTAGGGTTTTTTTTGTCACTGCCAACAGCAGCCTCGTACTGCCTTTCCCTTGTTCTGACAGTTCAGTTATATATACTGTACTAAGAGGGGAAAAAGCAGAAAGACACAAAGTATTGAGAGTGCAGGGAAACAGTAGGCTTTCAAGAATACATACATATCTGTTTATTTTAATTTTAATTTAACTTATTTTTTTTGGCTGTGCTGCGCAGCTTGTTGGATCTTAGTTCCCCAACCAGGTGTCAAACCTGGGCCCCAGCAGTGAAAGTGCTGAGTCCTAACCACTGGACTGCCAGGGAATTCCCTCTATTTCTTTTTAAACGCTTTAATAACTTTCTGAGCCATTGACTCTTCTTTCTGAGGGACCTCAGCTTTCCCTACCTTGTTCACTTACAAATGTAAGAAGGAAGAATAAGTAAGTGAAAACTATTAATATCCTCTTTTACCACCATTTTTCTAAACACAGTTATAGCACCATTTTTCTTTGTATCAATAATGTGTTTATCTTATTATTTTTAATGATTACCTTTTGTCTTTAATAAAACTTTTTTCACATGATTTAATACTTGCATCTTCAAAACTCTGCCAGAGAATCATAAAACTATAAATTCTGTTTCTCACATGGTCAAGTGTGTAAGGTAGTATATGGTGTTAGCATCATGATTATGCCAAATCCAAACACTCAGTAGTATATTGTTGTACCAGTACTTTTCCCCACTAAGAATTTGAGTCAAAATCTACATAATTTCTAATATTTTAATCCACTGAATGAGGAGGTATAGAATCCTTATAATTACTGAAAATGAACTAAAACAGGAGTCTTTAGCTTTGTATGAGGTCCATGAATGGAACTTAGGGGTTTTGGACTCCCTCAAAATTGTATGTAAAGATTTTTATGTGGGAGATTTTCTTTCTGGGAGAAAATGGCTCGCAGCTTTCCATAGATTTCCAAGGAAGTCTGTCATCTATGAACAGTGTAATTAACTTCAATGGCAACCACTGAAGGTGGTCATTAAGTTTTGATTCTCAGTACACGTTGGGTCATAAACCTGTTTAAAAATCTGATAAAGCTATAAACTTCCAGATTTGAGTACAATTTTGGAGATTCTTGGATCCTCAAAAACCTGTTCTCAGACATCTTAGACTTCTTACGTTGGATTCATAGACCATTGCCATTAAGGAAACGTGTTCTGGGTCATGTTAGGCCTTAGTCTAACATTATTTTAGAGACTTATAGTTTCATTTACACACATTCTTATTCTGCATCTTCAGACTGTTTCTCCATACGTTTATAACATTTCTTTATTTCAAACTTTTCTCTCGTGTGTATCCCCTTAGGAAAGACTATCCCAGTATGTATGTTACTATTATTTCTTGCCCTTTTATACTCTATTGACACATTTTTAAAAGCTTTTCTTTTTTGTATTTACTGCCTTTTTTAGGTGTGGGGGAAGATTCTATATCTAATGCATGTATCAATGTTATCTGAGCTACGCACAGTACTCTTTATAGGAACAGTTATCTTGGGTCTCAGTCTTTAAAAAAAACAATTAGTGGATAGATATATTAAGAGATTTTTTCCAAATTATGAGTTTTCCACACAAAACCTTTATGTTAAGAAAAGTTGCTTGTGATTTTATTTTCCTTTTTGGGGTGTAAGCTAGCTTTTTCTTTACGAAGCATGATTTCTTGATAATTAATTCCCCTGATCTTTTATGGTTTAATCTTTGGTGCTCTTTAGGATAACTTTGTCTTTTTTGGCTTTGGAGGTACTTTGTTACCATATATTAAATTTTAAATATTAGATTATAGTGACCATTTTGTGTGTATTTGACATCAACTGGATTTAGTGCTGCTAAATGACATATCTGCAAAGTTCATGGTAGTCTGCCCACTACCTAAAATTTGTCTTAATTATCACTATTTTTCCTACTTAGCTGTCGTTACCTAGTTGTTCTTTATTAACTCTTTCATTAATATATACTATTCCAGTTGAACCTAAGAGATTCCACAAGGCTGACATATATCCTTATTAGGGTATATTTCTTTTACCTTTGGCTTTTTTCCCTCTCATAATGTTTCCCTTTTGTAGCACTCCCATTCTATTTTGATTCTATTCTCCAAACAGCAATAATTTGTTTACTTCTTACAATATCAAAAGACTGTGTATTTGAGATTTAGAAATTTTGAATTTCTGTTTGTTTCTAAGGGCATAATTTTCTTTAAAGGGAATAATTTCATTTGATTTTAAAAGTTTCTTTTGAATATTTTTTTCTAAAGAAAATAATAAAATATTTAATTAAATATTAAATTAATGTAAATTTGACTTTCAGTGCAATGCGTGTTTTACTGTCTAAATTACCAAGACCGTGGATTGTGGATGAGAAGAAAGATGATGGCTATACTGCCTTGCATCTGGCCGCCCTTAATAATCATGTAGAAGTGGCTGAATTGTTGGTACATCAGGTAGGAAAAGCAGTTCAGTAATTTTTAACAATTTTGGGTCGTTGCTATTCATTTATTTATTACTTTATCAACTACTTATTAGTAGGTTACAGTAAAATCCCGTGATGATGCAAATTCAGATATAGTATGAATTTAGTCTTCTGCCTAACATTGGTTCTTGGTTCTTTTTTTTTTTTTTTTTCCTCCTGGGTGCACCACATGGCATACAAGGTCTTAGTTTCCCAACCAGGGATCCAACTCTTACAGTGGAAGCATGGGGCCCTAACCATTGGATTCCCAGGGAATTCCTCTAACACTGGTTCTTAAATGGAGGGAGGTAGTTTGTGGGGGGCGGGGTAGATTCTTCAGTCTCCAGTATTCTCTTTGCACAGTTTAACTGGATTGGTCCAACAAAATAGGTATCAACTAAAAGGGATTTTCCAGAATCACTGCTACTGTTGTGAAAGTTATCAGTCAGCTGTAGCACCAAGAACCATCATGTTGATATCTAAGCTGGTGTGGCCAGTTGCCACCAGGTAACCCCAGGCTGCAGCCAGGATCTGGGGATTCAGTTCATGACTACCGCTGGACCCCTTGGATAGCAGCATAGGCTCACATTAGTCATTTCATTCATCTTAGGAATAAGATGGCTCTGTATTTTTATGAGATTGGATTTTGGGGGGAACCTATTTATGGCAATTTTATGATGTTGTGGTATATTCAGCAAAAGTTTTAAATGCTTCAATCAAGCATATGCCATAGGGAAGCACTAAAGTTACCAAAGAATTATCTATGATCCCTGAATTCAAGGAACTTGCAGTCTAGTTAAGAAGATGAAACAGCAGAAAAATTTAGCAGATAGTACATTATGTGTAATTAAGTCTTAGATCATAAGATAGACACTCCATAAACTACAGGAATTTAGGTAAAAAAATAGTTCAAAAGTTAAACTACCTTTCCTCTACCATTGTAAGCCTTTATTATTAAAATTAATTCTCTTAGAATTGTTGTTAATTATGATAAATTCCTTTTCATCCAAAATCCAGATGGCTGACCACACTGTCTTGGTTATTGTCACTTTATAATAAGTCTTGAAATCAGAGTAAGTCCTCTGGCTTTGTTCCTCTTGCTCAGAACTACTTTAATATTCTAGATCTTTTGAATTTCCCAGTACATTTTAGAATCAGATTATTAATTTCTATTAAAAGTCTTTCGGGGAGTTTGATTGCTCTTGGACATATTAGATTTATCTTTAAGTAAATTTTTTGATCCTATTGGTAAATAATATTGTTTTAGAATTTCAGTTCCTAGTTCTGTATTGCTAATATATAGAATTGCAGGTTTTTTGGTATATTTACCATGTATCCTGTGACCTTGTTTAAATTACCATTGGTCATTAGGGAAACAGAAATTACAATGACAGTGAGATACTACAAATCACTGGCTACAATGACTATAATTAAAAATGCCAGTGAAACCAAGTGTTGATTAGGATGTGGAGCAATTAGAATTCACAGACATTGCTGTGGTTTTTCAGGGTAGCCATGTTGAAAAACTATTTGGCAGTTTCTTATAAAGTTAAACATATATTCAACCCAGCAGTCCCACTTCTAGATATGTATCCAAGGGAACTGAAGGCACATTTCAACAAAATTCTTCTACTAAATATTTGTAGCAGCATTATTTATAATAGCCCTAAACTGAAAGTAAACCAAATGTTCATCAACTAGTGTCTGAATAGACAAATTATGGCATATCCGTACAATGAATACTACTTTGGAAAATTTAAATGATGGAAAAAAGTTCAGGAAACTTGACAAGGAGATCCCTCACTTTCTGCATTTATATGAGAACAGACATGATAAGAAAATAAGCTGAGGGAATTCCCTGGTGGTCCAGTGGTTCGGACTCCGATATTTCACTGCCATGGACCTGGGTTTAATCCCTGGTCAGGGAACTAAGATCCCATAAGCCATGCGGCATGGCCAAAAAAAAAAAAAAGGAAAGAAGAGGAAACAAGCTGAGATCAGGAACCTAATGATCACACTCAAGGAAACATAAATAATAAAAACAAACTAGAAACTCCCACCTTCCAGAACATGTCATAGCATTACGGGAGTTTCAGCTCTACCTGATGCACTAAGCAGGTGCACAGATTGGGGTGTCAGAGTTGTGATCATAGGGCAGGAATGGTTCTAAGACATAAATGGAATGATAAAGTTTATTTTTTGACTCTGTAACCCTTTACATAATTTTAGTCTTTTGGGTTTTGTCTGTTTGGTTTTTGTTTTTATTATGCCAGACATGGTGCTCAGCATTTGACATGTTGTTTTTCTTAATCCTCATATTGACCCTGTGGAATAGGTTGTGCTCTTACCATTTTGGAGCTGAGGAAATGACACAGTGCTTGCTTAAGCTCATAAAGCTCATAGCTGACAACACTCTAACCTAAGTCCACTGACACTAAGTTCATTGCTTTTGCTTCTCCGTCCCTTTCCTCTGTTCTTGGCATCAGCTGTTCTCATGGTCCTTTGTCTATCCCAGGGCCTTGGTGGGACTTTCTGCTCTTCCTTCAATAAGTATTTGTATGTACTAGTTAAGCATTGTCTTCTTCTCACTCTCTAGCAAAGTTCCTTTTCACTGAATGAGGAGGAGCTCAATTATGCATCAAGAGGAACTGACCTGAGGTCATTAAATAAATCTAGATCCAATTTGAAGACTCATTAACATATCTTCAGGAAATACTTACAGTTAAATTGAGCTGATTATCTCCATTGCTGTATAATGGAGATTAAAAGGGAGCTGTGTTTGTACTGTATTCTGTCCTTTAACTGTTCTTAGATGGAATCACCATAATAAAAATAAATTATTTTAAACATGCTGTTCTGCTTCAGAAAGTGTGTTGTCCCATCCACTTCTTCCTATGTTACCAGAGGAAGGCCCCAGCCTCTAGGAGGGGGTGTGGTCAGCATTGTCCAGTGTTCCTGATTCCTCACAAAGAGTGAGTTTAGTGTGCTTGCCTCTTGTCACATTTAACTGTGTGAGCCTTGTTCTTCCTCAGGGTAACGCGAACCTGGATATCCAGAATGTGAACCAGCAGACTGCCCTACACCTTGCTGTTGAGCGGCAGCACACCCAGATTGTGAGGGTAACGTGTCTACTAAAGCGAATCTTAGCTTATTAAATGATACATTGGTAGGTTTCTCAAAGGGCATAGGTAGATGTAAACATTATGATTTTAGGCTGATATTTTACTTCAGTTGCGTAAAGAGTTTTAATTTGTGATAGGGGAAATCTTAAGACTCTGCTATTCAGACTCCTTATAATTTTGTTGCCAGATTTGAATATTAAGTCAGAGAATTTCATAGTAACATATACATTTGTTTTTTTGTAAAAGTATACTCCCTTTTAATTTTTATGATTGAGAGTGAACCTGTAACTAAAGGCTTTGGCTAGACATTTGCTGAACAGATTCCAAAAAAGCTGACATATATATTTTTATTTTACTCATCTGGTGATTCCAGACAAAATACTTGAAACATTATCTGTTTAAAACTTTCTTGTAGAGCAGTGATACTTAAAAGTTTGGAGGCTGAAGCAGCAGCAGCAGCATCACCTGGAACTTTGGTAGAAAAGTAAATTCCCGGGCACCACCTCAGACCAACCAAATCAGAACCTCCAAGGGTGGGAACTAGTGATCTGTGGTTTAACAGGCCTCCAGGTAGTTATGATGCATGTTCAAATTCGAGAAATGTCCTACTGAGACATTATATAATCTTTTTGAAACAAAGTAAACAAAGCAAAACAAAGTATAATTTGCCAAGACAGGTAGGACCATATGCTTGAGATTGGTTTCTTTGGTGTTTTTCTAAAACTCTGACAGCATTTGCAGACAAGATTAGGGAACTTGTTAAAGCACTGTAAGCAAAGTTTTATATTTACTACTTAAAACACCTATTGACATATATCAATTATGCATCATATGTAAGAGATTGTAGTTTAGCAAACACTTCACATTTATTGTTTAAAATACCTCTTGTCAAAAATTCTTCATTTCTCTGATATTTGGACTTATAACCCTTATAACCATACATCTGGAAAAAATTGACCAAAGAGAGTGGAAATAAATAACTTGCTTATTTAAATAATAGAAGAATTTTTAACATTGTGATTTGGTTGTATTGGAAATACTTACAATATCCCAACTCACATATCTGAAATTGAAAGGAGAAAAAAGTCCTAAATTTCCCCTACTTATCTTGATCTTAGAGTAGATTAATTAAGCAACATATTGGTTCTTATTTCTTTCTCCTTTCTCTAATTCAGTATATTTGAATAACCAGGCTCATCATGATTTATAAGGAGTTACAGGGGTATAGAGTAGTAGCAAGCAAATGCATAAAAATAACTAACTTTTGTGGCACCCGCATCAGTTAGGTCCAGGGCTTTCACACTGTTACTTTAGATGTGTTGTAATTTCTTGTGGGTGGAATACTTCAGCAAAATGAGATGTTTTTCTCTTTTAGCTTTTGGTCCGTGCAGGTGCCAAATTAGATATTCAGGATAAGGATGGGGATACTCCTTTGCATGAAGCTCTGAGGCATCACACTTTGT
Source organism: Hippopotamus amphibius kiboko (assembly GCF_030028045.1). NCBI lineage: Eukaryota > Metazoa > Chordata > Mammalia > Artiodactyla > Hippopotamidae > Hippopotamus > Hippopotamus amphibius. Next base: position 75,495,368 of record NC_080196.1, on the reverse strand, counting down.
CTCAGCTGCGTCAGCTTCAAGATATGCAAGATGTGGGGAAGGTCGATGCTGCCTGGGAGCCTTCCAAAAACACGGTGGGTAAAGATAATCTGTAGTTTGGTGCCAGTTGGGAGCATCTTTTAATGCAAGGTCTTATACTTATGGCTAGTTTAACTTCCATCTGATAAAATATTTCATCAGAGCTATAAATGTAGAAATTTAGTTTATGAGTTAAATACTAGTCAATATTAACCAGTATTCTTTCACATTCTTACTAAAAGTTCTCCTTTTGTAACTTTAGCCATTCAGACAGGAGTGTTGTGGTGTCTCGTTGTGGTTTCAATTTGCATTTCCTTATGACCATTTGCTTGTTCACTACCCATATATATTTGATGAAGTGTCTCTTCAAATCTTTTGTTCATTATTTTGTTGAGCTGTTTTCTTACTACTAAGTGTTGAGGGGTTTTTATAATCTGAATACAGGTTTTTTATCAGATATGTGATATGCACATACTTTCTCCCAGTCAGTGGCTTGTCTTTTCATTCTCTTAACAGTATTTTTTGAAGAGCAGAGGTTCATAATTTTAACCAGCTCTTGATTTACCAATTTTTTCTTTTATTGTTTGTGTCCTGAGAAATCTTTGCTAAATCCAAGGTCACTAAGGTTTTCTCCTATTTTGTACTAGAAGTTTATAAGGTTTTAGCTGTTACATTTAGGTCCATGATTCATTTTTTTAAATTAATTAATTAATTTATTTATTGGCTGCATTGGGTCTTCATTGCTGCACATGGGCTTTCTCTAGTTGCGGCGAGCGGGGGCTGCTCTTCATTGTGGTGCGGAGGCTCCTCATTGCAGTGGCTCTCCTGTTGTGGAGCACAGGCTCTAGGTGCGAGGGCTTCAGTAGTTGCAGCACAGAGGTTCAATAGTTGTGGCTCACGGACTTAGTTGCTCTGCGGCATGTGGTCTCTTCCTGGAGCAGGGATCGAACCCATGTCCTCTGAATAGGCAGGCAGATTCTTAACCACTGCGCCACATCAAAGTTCTTTTTTTTGCGGGGGGCGGGGGGGGTGGGGGAGGGCGGGGGCGGACTTGTGGATATCCAGTCATTCCAGCCCTATTTGTTGAGAAGACTGTCTTTTTCTACTGAATTGCCTGTTAGGCCTTTATGTAAAATCAGTTCTCTTCTGTCGATCTGTCTCTTTAGCTATTGATGCCAGCCTGCTGTCTTGATTACTGTAGCTTTGTCATAAATGTTGAAGTCAGTAGTATAAGTGCTCTGACTTTCTTCCTCTTTTTCAAAGTTTTTGACTGTTCTAAGTCCTTCATGTTTCCATATGAATTTTAGAATCATTTTTAAGAATGTAAAGGGTTTCTGAGACCAAAGTGTTTGAGAATTGCTGCCTTTCTGTAAGACCGCGGGTCATCTTAACTCCTATGTGCCTCGTTTTTCTCATTTTAAAACAAGGGGAAGGGAGTAACTGCTTCCATGAGGTTGTAAAGATTAAATGAATTAATTCATGGAAAGTGCTTAAAATAGTTCTTAGTCCATTGTAGATGCTCCATAAATATTAACAATTATGACTATTTTCAGACAAGATATGTGAGTCAGTAAGTAGCTCAGATGACAGTAGAACCTGATTTGTCTCTTTCTCTACTTCATGGCTTAATTCCTAGTTCTTGGTTCTTTTCTCAGTTGTCTCTTCTCTTTTTGTTTCAAGTTGGTTGAGAGCAGGTACAGAGACAAACTGAGTAGAAAAGGGAGTACTGTCTCCTTAATACCTCAATCAGAAGTCTTGTTCTTGAGTTTTATTGGCCTTAATTGACCTGATTTAGGTTATGTGTCACCCCTGAACTAATCACATAGATGAGGTGGGTATCTGAATGAATTGAGCCATCTTTGGTTTACCTCTAAAACTGGAGAGTGGGTCAGTCCTCATACTATACACCTGAGGAAAGTGGCGGGTAGGTGAGATCAGGGAAGGAAACTAGGACTGAAACTCATAAATGTCCACCACATCTGTATAGTCTGTACATTCTTCCCAGACATGTGTTTTACACGCACATACATATTCATACACACACACACACATTTGGTGACAAGAATTGATAACAGATTCCTAAAGGGAAGATAATGACCTTTTTCATTTGATTTCAGTTAATAATGGGACTTGGTACCCAGGGGGCCGAAAAGAAGAGCGCAGCATCTATTGCCTGTTTCTTGGCGGCTAATGGTGCTGACCTTAGCATTCGCAATAAGAAGGGTCAGTCGCCACTCGATCTCTGTCCTGATCCAAGTCTCTGCAAAGCACTGGCAAAGTGTCATAAAGAAAAAGTCAGGTTTGTATGATTTATTATCATAAAACCTAATATTCTGTACATAAAGTATCATGTGGTTCCACAGTGGAGGACTTGATTACTTGGAAGAGTCTTTGTCTTTGCTCTTCCTCTGTCTTTATGTTGACCCTTTCTTCCTTAAAAATTTTCCTGTAGATAGCATGTCTGTTTATTTCATGTTGTACTCTCTTCATTATTAAATATGATGCTTTAAGCATAATAAGGTTGAACAAACTTTTCTAAACCAGTCTGATCTTCCAATACTCCTCTCTGTTAGAGGAATCTATCTATAAGAAAAAGTCTCACTAGTGAAATTACTGGGATTAATGTTATATGTATTTAAATTTTTAATAGACTCTCCCAAATAGAGGTAGTAACCAACAGGGTAAATCTCACACACACTCTGTAATAATTCTAGCACCCTGCACAGTGCCTGACAGGCACTCAGTATCAGTGAAGGATTGAAAGAATAAACAAATGAATGAACCAATTTCTGATGGAGTTTTCTCTAAAAATGATCATTTCACAATTTGTCTTTTCTAAGTAAAATATGTCAGTGATTTTAATTATTGTTTATCATATTTATGAATTTCTTATTACAAAATATTACAGACATACCAAAAGGTACATCTCATTCCTTTTCTGTTCACATGGTGCTGTAACTATTATTACCCTTTATCCCTGGCTCTTGTCATTAGACATTTCAGTAGTTGTCCCTTGACCTTGTACTTTCTTCTCTTATAATTTATGTGTAGTGATGAAATGACATCTCTTTGGAATCTATGCATAGAGCTGTGTTATAGGGAAATTAATATAATGAGGTATATACATTTCTTTTTTATTCTATTCTGTTATTTTTTATTGAAGTACAGTTGATTTACAATGTATTAATTTCTGGTGCACAGCAAAGTAATTCAGTTATACATATATATACATATTCTTTTCCATTATGGTTTATTACAGGATATTGAATATAATTCCCTGTGCTATACAGTAGGATGTTGTTTATTTTATATATAGTAATTTGTATTTGCTAATCCCATACTCCTAATTTACCCCCCCACCCCACCCCCTTTCCCCTTTGGTAACCATAAGTTTGTTTTCTATGTCTGAGTCTGTTTCTGTTTTGTAAAAAAGATTTGTATCATGTTTTAGATTCTACTTATAAGTGATACATGATATTTGTCTTTCTCCGGTATGTTAATCTCTGGGTCCATTCATATTGCTGCAAATGGCATTATTTCATTCTTTTTCATGGCTGCCTAGTATTCCGTTTTATATAGAGATATATACATTTCTTGAAGTGTATCCTTAAGGGGCATTCTATTAGAGAAAGGCAGAATGCATCTAAAAATATATAGATAGAGGCACTGTAATTACTGTAGTAATAACTTAAACACTGGGGTGTAAGGGGAAGCCACTTTGTATGTGTACACATGAACACACATGTTCATGAGTTTCTGAAGGTTGTAGTGGAAACAGTGTCTCTTTTCTATAGCTGTAGTTGGCCATGCATGTATGTGTTTCTGTGTCTTGTGTGTGTATATATATATATTTATAGATGTGTTCTGTCTTTCTGTAATAGAATTTTATTATCCTTAAGGATACAGTGAAAGAAATGTCAGAACAGCAGCTGCAGTGACATATTTTCCAAAGTGCCCTGTCAGTTGTGGACTCTGATGATGCTTCATTCTGTCTGTAGTTAAGATAACTAACATGGGCTCTAATTGGGAGTTTTGTTTTATTTCTGTGTCCTGTGTCTTCCTCAGCTGCTTCTGTATAGATAAAACAGGTTCTGAGTGAAACCGTTTATGTTAATTTTTTTAAACTAGTGTTTTTGATTTCTTTGTTAGAAGAAGATTCACCTTTTTCCCGTTGGGTGAGGATTTGGTGAATTGAAATTTGAATTGTACTAGAAGTACATAAAAATGCAGCAGTAGAAAAATATAGTATATAGTGTTTCATATGTAGATGTTAAAGTTTAATTTTTTAACATAACTAAAGTTTTTTTTTTTATCCATACTAATGATGCTCTGGATCTTTTAAAAACTTTTAAATTAATAAATGTGTAATATGAATATTCTGACAGGCTTGATTAGAAATATTTTCTTTTATTAGTGGTCAGGTTGGTTCTCGAAGTCCTTCTATGATTAGCAATGATTCTGAAACCTTAGAAGAGTGTATGGTGTGCTCAGATATGAAGAGAGATACTCTTTTTGGCCCATGTGGACATATTGCTACCTGTTCTTTGTGTTCTCCACGAGTTAAGAAATGCCTCATCTGTAAAGAACAAGTTCAATCCAGGACAAAGGTAATAAGTTTTTAATATAGCATTTTATTATTTTTTGAAGTTCTTTGAGACTACAATTAATGATAAATAAGATTATATGATGCCATGTGTCTGTTTAATTTTATTCTTCCTAAGAATGATCTAAATATGGGAATGTATAATTTATACATTTATCAAGACACCAATTAAAATATGTAAACAACAGTACTAGTTAAAAAGAAAATCTACTCTTTTACTTTCAAAGTCCCTTATAACTTAAAGATGTATTTAATTCCACTTTGTATTGTAGTTACTTGTATATTGCATCTTTTTTGAGTGCGTGGATTGTTTTGTATTCATCTTTGTAAAAGACTAGTTGATTTTTTCAGTAGAATGTCACACATTCTGGATTTATTTGATTGTTTTATCATGGTGTTCTTTAATTTGTTTCTATATGCTTTGTTTCTCTGTAAACTGGAAGTTAGATCTAATGGCTTGATTAGGGTCAGCCTAGACATTTTTGGCAAGAAAACTTCACAGACAATGCTACTCATTTCATGTGGTATCCCACCACTAGGCAGATAATGTCTGATCATCCTGCAATTCTTGATGGTGAAATTCTATATCTCCTCTGAACTTTTTATCTCATCTGACTCCACTTGCTTTTTGAGAAGCAGTATTCTTTTCTGGGTTTCTGGCTTCATTTTTTTTTATTTTCCATGTAACTTACTGCTTTTACCATCCTACTCATTTTGGTTTACTGGAATAATTGAAAAAAACGAAGCTCAAAGAAGTACACTGACAGTTGGGTCTTCAGTGCAGTTTTCTTGATTCTTAAGTCACTGTTCTTTCCTCTGTGTTATGATACACAGAAAAAATTAAAAATGATGTCTATAAAGGACGGTTGACAGAACAGGAACGTAGAGAGGAAGGAATATTTTGTCACTCCTTTTTAGACCAGTTCTGAATTCCAAGAATTATTAAGCTTTTCTGTTTGTATTTTAAGTTATGGAATTTTCAGACCTGTACAGAAGTACAAAAACTTACATACCCACCAAAGAGATTTGCCAGCTTGGTTGCAGAGCGTTCAAATATAAAGAAATAGCGACCCCAAGTGGATAGAGGATCATGAACATCTTCACTGAAGATAAAACAAGTTGTGGAGGGAGGGAAAATAAGCTTGGTCTCTTTAGCAATTAAAGAAATGTAAATTAAAAATTATGAGCTACTATTAGCCATTCTTGTCAAATTAGCAAAAATAAACTTTGAAAAATGCTAGCCAGCAAAGTGGGAAATGAGTATTCTTTTAGCACTGCAGTTGGCTGAATAAATAGGTTTATGTTTTTTGGAGAGACCATCCTGACAATATATATACAAACAGTTATAATAAACATGCTTTGGTATAGTAATTCCGCTCCTGGGAATGTAACCTGAGGAAGAAATCCAGAAGGGGAAAAAGTTATGCTTAGAAAGATTTTTTTATGTATATAATAATAGCTGAATGGGTAAGTAAATGATTATTAGATTGGTTTGCTAGATTAAACTCTTTATAAACAATTCAGATATGTAGACAATTGCATCAGGAATCATTTTAAAAATGAACACATCTTTTATATAGAGAGGAAAAGAGAATCATCACGTATTAGGCACTGATTTTATGTTAGGCATTGAACTAGACACTTTACACATAATATCTAGTTTGCTCTTTTCTTTTTATTGTCACATTTTCATGTTTGACCAGTATTTAGCACATACAGTTCTTAAAATATCTATATGAGAATGCTGCTTACATGCAAATGGCTAGGTCAGTCATAGTTTTACCTCCATGCCATCATTGTTCTTGAGACTTTTGTCCATCGGTCTAGTTGCTAACATTTGGGATTTTCATTTCTTCTTTCATCCAGATTGTGCCTACTTTTCTTTCTAGCTTACTAGCCAGCCAGGTAGCTGACTCACACACCTTTGAAATGTAGCCATGGTTCTCAGCCCTTCCTTTAGAGAGTGGAAGAACTTTGTTGGGAGCTATGAAAAGTTAGTGTACCTACCTCCAGGCTATGGGTCCCTCAGTCCCCCATTTCCAGGGTCTTCCTATTTCTGCTCCTCACTGTGTTTCTGGTGGTGTACTGCTTAGTGTTTGCAGTTTGTGGGCTGGGTTTGTGTACTGGTGGTAACCATTCCTTTCATTGTAGTCTGACCTTGAATAGGTCCAAAGCCTGGATGTATAGTCCTAGAGTTGGAAAGAACACCCTGGTCTTGCATCTTATAAGCCGTAGGAGACTGAAATTTGTCTTTCAGCTGTTTAAAATCAAGTTGGAAACTTAGCAGATATCTTAGATTTTTTTCTTCGCCATTGTGTACATTTTATTAATTACCTAGTCTTAAATATTTCTCAGAACTTTCTACTCCTCTATATTGCTATGTCTTACTTCAAATATGCCCTCCTGTCTCATAGAGGGGAATTCCAAGATCCAGGAAAGGATGAGTTAGGTGGAATTCCTCGGATGTGGGTAAACAGAAAAATCCCCCTTAAGCTTTAGCAGTCTGGCTACTGGCTAGGTTTTTATGAATATTAGAAATCTATCTTATCTCACTCATTTGTTCTTTTGATTTTCCTCACCAAAGTAGTTTTTTTAAAAACAAAGAAAATTGAAGTCTAGTCTGTTCTCCCTGAGCTCAGAGGAAATGGAGTTTTTCTGTATCATTCTTTAGGACAGGTCTTTAGCTGGGGTCATTAAAGATGTGAAAACCAGTAAGCAAGAGAGTAGAGGACAGAGGAGAGGTGTGTGTTAAATTCCTCTGTTCTGGGAGTGTTTCCTTATAAAGGAGAGATACATTTGGATACAAAAGGACTGTTAAGAGTCACTAGATTTATCTGTAGATGTTCACGCTTGTGCTGTAACCTCTTTTTCGCAGATTGAAGAATGTGTGGTATGCTCTGACAAGAAAGCAGCTGTTCTTTTTCAGCCCTGCGGACACATGTGTGCTTGTGAGAGTAAGTAGCCCATACAAAACTTCTTCAGAGTTATCATAAAAATAGAAAGTGAAACAAACTTTGTCTTTAAATTTCTTTTTTAATAACTCATGGACAGAGGAGTTGGTGGCCTATAGAACCCTCTATTTGTTCTCTGTACAAGAGTGTCACCTCTTTCCCTCCTTAGTCCTGAGTGTTAGGGAAGACTGGATGTGCTGTGGTCTCCCAGCTCAGCTTTTCTTTTTTTGAGTTTTTATTGAAGTATAGTTGATTTACAGTATTGTGTTAGTTTCTGCTGTACAGCAAAGTGAGTCAGTTATACATATACATATATCCATTCTTTTTGAGATTCTCTTCCCATATAGGTCATTACAGAGTATGAACTACTCTGTGCTCTGCAGTAGGTCCTTATTAGTTATCTATTTTATAGATAGTAGTGTGTATATGTCAATCCCAATCTCCCATTTATCAGTCTCCCCTTTCCCCCGGTGGCCATAAGATTGTTTTCTACATCTGTAACTCTATTTCTGTTTTGTAAATAAGTTCATTTGTACCTTTTTTTTTTTTAGATTCCACATATAAGCAATATCATACGATATTTGTCCTCTGTCTGACTTACTTCACTTAGTACGACAATCTTTAGGTCCATCCATGTTGCTGCAAATGGCATTATTTCGTTCATTTTATGGCTGAGTAATATTCCATTGTATATATGTACCACATCTTCTTTATCCATTCCTCTGTTAGTGGACATTTAGGTTGCTTCCATGTCCTGGATGTTGTAAATAGTGCTGCAGTGAACATTGGGGTGCATGTATCTTAGGCATGGGATTGTTGGATCATATGGTGACTCTGTTTTTAGTTTCTTAAGGAACCTTCATACTGTTCTCCATAGTGGCTGCTTCAGTTTACATTCCCACCAATAGTATAGAAGGGTCCAGTTCAGCTTTTTATTTTATTTGTTGTATGAGCACAAAATGACCACTTCTCACACACAGGAGAAATTTATTTCCAAAAATGAATGTTGAGGACTTCCTAGGTGGCGCAGTGGTAAAGAATCCGCCTGCCAATGCAGGGGACGCAGGTTCAAGCCCTGTTCTGGGAAGATTCCACATGCCACGGAGCAACTAAGCCCGTGCACCACAACTATTGAGCCTGCGCTCTAAAGCCCATGAGCCAAACTACTGAGCCCATGGGCCGCAACTATTGAAGCCCATGCACCTAGGGCCCATGCTCCACAGCAAGAGAAATCACTACAATGAGGAGCCTGCGCACCACAATGAAGAGTAGCCCCCGCTCGCAGCAACTAGAGAAAGCCCGTGTGCAGCAACGAAGACCTCAACGCAGCCAATAAATAAATAAAATAAATAAATAAAATTTAAAAAAAAGAATGTTGAAACATTTAGTCTAGCCTTTTTTCACATATGAAATTAACACATCTTCATTTGTCTTCAGCTTTATGGTGCCTCTCCTGTATGCTTTGCCCCCTAGTGAACCACCCACAGCAACCATTTGGGGCAATAATTTCTGGCCTTCATAACCTTCTGTAATTTGTGAGGATAATATTAAAGTTTGAGAAGTTTTAAACTTTGCTTTTATATATCTTCCTTGTTCTTTTCAAGTTAATGTACTTAGTATTAATATCTTCTGCTTCTTTTTGCTTTTTACGTGTCAGTGAAGAATTTTAAGTAAGTTTAACAATTTATACTTCACTTAATGGACCCAAGGTAAAACGTGGTGTTTCTTATTATGAAATAGTTCAGTCAATTAGGTATTGGTTTTTAATATAATATTTGACTAAAATAACAAACTATATAATAGATTAATCTCATTGGCACAGATTTGCTTTAAGCGTTGGTGTTTTTTTCATTTTGATAGGCAGCTGGTCAACTAAGAAAGGATCAACGTTTTCTACTGTAACATTCTGCTCCAAGTAATTGTTTCTGTTTACAAAAGACAGGTATAATGGCTATTATCAAGCTGTCAGAGGGCCCAAAGAAAGAGAATTCTGTCCTAAGTAAAAAGAACTCAGGTTATGTAAGTTTTCATAGCCCAGGAGTTAGCAAACATTTTCTGTAAAGGGTCAAATAAAAAGTATTTTTGGCTTTTTGGGCCACATGATTTCTGTAGTAACACCTCAGCCCTTTCCAACTGCTCACCTCTGCCATTGTAGTGCAGAAACATAGACAATATGTAAACAAATGAGTGGAACTGTTTTCCATTAAAACTTTATTTATACAGACAGCAGTATCAAGCAGTATCAGCAGTATTTTGTCTTGTGGAACTGAAAACCACAGCCACAGAAACACAGAGAAAATGAAAAAGCAGAGGACTTTGTACCAGATGAAGGGACAGGATAAAACCCCAGAAAAACAACTAAATGAAGAGGAAATAGGCACTCTTACAGAAAAAGAATTCGGAATAATGATGGTGAAGATGATCCAGGACTTTGAAAAAAGACTGGATGCAAAGATCGAGAAGTGTACCAAAGACCTAGAAGAATTAAAGAACAAACAAACAGAGATATGCAACACAATAACTGAAATGAAAAATACACTAGAAGGAACCAGTAGCAGATTAACTGAGGCAGAAGGGCAAATAAGTGACCTGGAAGACAGAATGGTGATAATCACGGATGCAGAAAAGAATGAAGAAAAAAGAAAGAAAATAACTGAAGACAGCCTAAGAGACTTCTGGGACAATGTCAAACGCACCAACATTCGCATTATAGGGGTCCCAGAAGGAGAAGAGAGAGAGAAAGGACCCGAGAAAATATTGGAAGTGATTCTAGTTGAAAACTTCCCTAACATGGGAAAGGAAATAGCTACCCAAGTCCAGGAAGTGCAGAGAGTCCCAGGCAGGATAAACTCAAGGAGAAACACGCCAAGACATATAGTAGTCAAAGTGACAAAAATTAAAGACAGAGAAAACTTATTAAAAGCAACAAGGGAAACACGACAAATACCATACAAGGGAATGCCCATCAGGTTAACAGCTGATTTCTCAGCAGAAACTCTGCAAGCCAGAAGGGAGTGGCATGATATATTTCAAGTGATGAAAGGGAAGAACCTACAGCCAAGAATACTCTACCCAGCAAGGATCTCATTCAGATACGAGGGAGAAATCAAAAGCTTTACGGACAAGCAACAACTAAGAGAATTCAGCACCACCAAACCAGCCCTACAAGAAATGCTAAAGGAACTTCTCTAAGTGGGAAACATAAGAGAAGAAAAGGACCTACAGAAACAAAAACAAAACAATTAAGAAAATGGTAATAGGAACATACATATCGATAATGACCTTGAATGTAAATGGACTAAATGCACCAACCAAAAGACACAGACTGGCTGAATGGATACAAAAACAAGACCCATATATATGTTGTCTACAAAAGACCCACTTCAGACCTAGTAACACATACAGACAGAAAGTGAGGGGATGGAAAAAGATATTCCATGCAAATGGAAATCAAAAGAAAGCTGGAGTAGCAATACTCATATCAGATCAAATAGACTTTAAAATAAAAAATGTTACAAGAGACAAGAAAGGACATTAAATGAAGATCAAGGGATCCATCCAAGAAGAGGAGATAACAATTATAAATATATATGCACCCAATATAGGAGCACCTCAATAGATAAGGCAGATGCTAACAACTATGAAAGAAGAAATGCAAGGCAGAAATAGAGACACAGGTGTAGAGAACAAACACATGGACACCAAGTGGGGAAAGCGGGGAGGGTTGGTGGGGAATGAATTGGGAGACTGGGATACCAAATTGTACACTCTAAATATATGCTGTTTATGGTCTGTTAACTGTACCTCAATAAAATTCTTAAATAAATAAAGGCAAAAAAAAAAACTTTATTTATAGAAACAAGTGACTGGTTGGGTTTGGCTTGCAGGCTGTGGTTTGCTGACCCTGTCATAGACCAAAGTGACTTGAAAGCTGGTTATAGTTAATAGTTGGTATTACAGATTCTAGAGCCTTAATTTCCCCCAGGAGTTCTCTGAAGTTTTTACATTATTTTTGCTTTAGAACATAACAAGAGCAACAGTTCACTTTTATTGAGCTCTTAATTTGTACCAGGCACTTTAATCTCTTTTTGAGTATTTCCTCATTTATCTTCACAGGAAACCTAAGAAGTAGATTGTTTTCTCCACTTTACAGACACATTGGTAAACATTTATTTGCTAGGGAAGATGAAATTGAGGTGGAAAAATGTCCCTTTCTCGAGGAGTATACAGTAGGTGATCCAGTCCCCACACCACACTAATCAGAGGAAGGAGAAATTACATCCCTTTTGGAGGGACTGAAGAAAGATTTTATATAATCAATATAACAACCTAACTTGATAGTTACAAGAATTTGAAATAATTGTGGTTACATATTATATACTCAGGCAATTAAATAAATCCTTTAAATTCAAGGGAAAAAAACCTGCCTTCATATTGAAGATAAATCCAAACCAGGTATCTACTAACATTAGCTCCTACCTAGTGCATCTTACCTGGGCCAGCATGAGACCCATCTCTGTTTAGACCTCGGCACAAGATCGGCCTTGACAGAGAATCGTTATTCTCTGTCCACCAGCATAAGCAGTGTTGGGAGTGTGTGACCCCCTTGTCCATCCAGGTGGTTTCATGCTTTGTTAAGGTTTACTGTCTTGTCATAACATATCCTGCCACAGTTTTTGTTATTTTTCCTGTGTTTGAAATGATGAAGATTCCTGGTGCATAGGCTACAATATGGAGTATAGTTTTCACAATAAATGCTAACGGGAAAGAATGTGTTGAAGCGCTGTGTGTCATTTTATAATTAATTAGTAACTTTAGGTATAGTATTAATAATCCATAACATACAGTTGTGTCCGGGTATTCTTTCTTAGAATGGGGAAGCAGTCTACCGACATAGGAATTAGAAAGGCAGTTCATGGTGACAACTTTTTGATATTTTTCCTGACTGCTGCATTAAAAAAAGTAGTCACTAAGCAATTCCCTTGTTAGATTACATCAGTTTGATAGAAGGAAGAGAATTGTTCAACATATTTTAGGAATTTAACAGATAAGCTGTTTATAAAGAAAGTGTTTTTTAAAAAAGCATCATGTGAGCAGCCTTATAGTTCTTGTTGTCATGGTTAAATTTATGAAGGATATCTCCCTCCTTATTCTCAAGCCTTAAGATCTTGAAATATTTGTTACATATTTTTTAAAAACTTAGAACCTCCCCCTCACAATTTATTCCAGTGTATTACAAAACGTCATTATTTTCATAATGATGGGCTCTCTATTCTAGAGGCTACCAATGAAAAGTATGCATTCTTAGGTTGATAACATTTTAGGAAGGTAGAATTGTGTATTGATATAACTTAATGTTTATCTCAGTGTTAAATTTAAGTTACAAAAAATGAGCAGAGGAAGGCAGCCCTGTTCATGTTCTCTCTTGTGAGAAGTGTCCTGTTGCCATTTCTAGACTGTGCCAACCTGATGAAAAAATGTGTGCAGTGTCGGTCAGTCGTTGAACGAAGAGTGCCCTTCATCATGTGTTGTGGAGGGAAAAGTTCAGAGGATGCCACTGATGATATCTGTAAGTGGATTTTCTTACTTTGCTTTCTTGTTGGGACTTTCATAGACACATCTTCTTATAGTGCACTGTCTCCTTGTAAAACAGAAGGTATGTGACTTGAATCTTTGAGGACCAGGTACATTATAAGAAACCATAAATTACACTTTTCTAACTTGTAATATAATTATGGACCTTTAAACATTAGTCTTAGAAGAGCATTGTTGTATTCTTGCTTAAAGAAAATTTTCTGGCTATTTTTAATATGAAATTTGTGTCTTAGGGTCGGAGAACATCATATTATAAATTATTTTTCAATTTACGCAAGTATTAACCTGATTCCTTTATGTAATAGATTTACCTCGTGTTTAAGTATTTTGTGGAATAGTAATTATTTGTGGCAGTAACTGTAGAAAACTGAAGTGTAATCCAGTGAACAAGTGGAAGGATGGAAAGTAAATTATTTACCTTCAACCTTTTCAGTACAGTTGACCCTTGAACATCACAGGTTTGAACTGCCAGGGTCCACTTCAACTTGGATTTTATTTTTTTGGCCGCACCGTGCAGTTTGTGGGATCTCAGTTCCCTGACCAGGAATTGAACCCCGGCCATGTCAGTAAAAGCCCGGAATCCTGACCACTAGACCACCAAGGAACTCTCAAAGCTTGGATGTTTTCTAGTAGTAAATACTATGGAACTATACAGTCCATGTGTGGTTGGTTGAATCCGGGAATGCAGAGAAACCATGGATGTGGAGGGCCGACTGTAAGTTATTTCTTGATTAACCCCTGTGTTGTTCAAGGGTCACCTGTAGTACAGCTGTATAAAAATACTTTTCATCTCTGCACTAGACATAAGCTGGATGGTCTTTTTGATTTCTTTGTTCTATGTACAAATGAGGAAGAACATTAGCGTATCCACTTCTGCCCAGAGCCTTTTGTCTTTACCACCAGTAGAGCAGGATGAAGATACTAGGGACAGATTAACTAGAGTGAAAAAGACCAAGCATCTAGAGAGTAGGAAAAGGGAAATAAAAAATTTCCATCCATTTAGTAGAGCATGACCTTTCTTTCATGGAGTTCCTCATCTCAGATCAATAACAAGAAGGAGAGCCTTGAAAAACCCAGAAGTCTGTGTATAGATCATTGTCCAGCTGAGTTAAATATAATTAGAAATTAATGTGGAAAGCTATTTCTTTTCGAAGATTATGAATGACGGAATATAAAATGAATGTCACTGCTGTTTCTCTTGTCCACATGGGAAAAAAAATTTTTTTTAAGAGGATTCTAATAATAGTCTTGTGTTTTTAGTAAAGAAAACTAATAATTTTAGAAATAAAAAATCATTCTTGCCTCAAAACAGTCATTAAGATTCTTTATCTGTACTATAGCAAGTGGGAATATTCCAGTGTTACAGAAGGATAAGGATAACACCAATGTCAACGCAGACGTGCAGAAGCTGCAGCAGCAGTTACAGGACATTAAGGAGCAGGTAATGGTGATTTCTTCATGGTGAACAGTGATGCGAAGAACGGCATTTCATCTTTTTCTATAAAAGTACTAGTGTTTTCTGTAGTAAGTGTGGTTCATATTAGTGTATCACTTGTATCTGAATGTTTGCAATTGGCAAAATCTGATTAGAGGATTTCATCAAGTACTTTACAAAAGAGGAAACGCACCAGTGACCAATGTGAAAAAATGCTACACCACACCGAGGTGTCTTTTCCTGCCTATCAGATTGAGGGGAAAAAAAGTTAGAAACTGTCAGTATCAAGTGTTTAGACAGAATACATAGCAGCCATAGCTTATACAATGGTGGTGGGGGTATAAATTAGTAAAACCAACTTGGGAGAGTTTGTCATTATCTCGTAAAACTCAATAAGATGTTGTTTGCGAATGCAAAATTGGAAAAAATAATCCCACAAATGGTGTTTAAAAATCAAGGGTAGTGGTTTTTTTGGCTGGGATGGCTGGGAAGAGGGCATGAAGGAAGTTTCTAGAGTACTGATAGTTCCATTTCATGATCTAAGTTGGTTACTTGTGTTTGATAGGTTTGTGAGGTTTTGTTAAACTGTACATTTATGATTTGTGCACATTTCTGTGTAGATGTGATACTTCAATAAAAAGGAGAAAAGGATACACACACACACACACACACACACACACACACACACACCCATAAAGAAAAGCAAGGGAAAGGTAAATAACTGCAAAACTCAGAATGGTGATTATTAGTGAGGCTGGGGAAGATATATGCGTTTAAACTGGGTGGTGGTTGTATGGTTCTTTATCTTATATGTACCAACAGAACTACTCTTTCATATCTGCTTGATATTTAATAAAAGCAACAATAAAATAAAGAAGTTACCTAAAACTTGTAGGTATCTGGTAAAAAGTCTTTTTTCCCCCTTATCTTACCATTTGACCCAGCAATTAAATCTGATTTGATTCAAAGGACTGAGCAGCAAAGATTGGCAGTCGCATCAGTGTTGCCATGCAGTTGTTAAGAGTCTCACTCTTGTCTTTTCTGTCTGAAGTTTTTTCTTTCTTAAATAATCTTCATGACCATATTTCATCATGAAAGTATTTAAACAGTTAAAATTCATTTTCTGTGGAATGTTGAAATTTCTTTCAGGGACCCCCTTCAAGGTTACCAAAAGAAAGCATTCTGAATAAGTTTCTTTTTAAATTTTAAATCTCCTTTAAATCTCCTCTATTACCCCAATGTCTCTTTAAAAGACAAAGATTAATTTTATGTGCTATTAAAGATATATTAATCCAAAGTAACTTAACCTGTACTGCATAGATGTGTTTACTTTTGGAAATAAGTTATTAATTAACTACATAGACCTCTGGAAAGTTTAATGAAAAAGAAACTTTTAATTTAATTTTAAAAAGTTGCTTTGGCTTTTTAAAGTGAAAAATTACGATTTTTCTACAGCTTTGCTTCTCAAAACTTCAAAGATAAATGTGAAACTTTACTTTGAAAGAATGGAGCTAGCAAATTAGACTACAGCTCTTTTTTTCTGTTGTTTTCACAGTGATTTCTGGTATTGTCAGAGTTGGTAACTAACTTTTCATATAGGCTTTAAGCCTGGTTTATTAATCTAGATATTTTTATTTAATTATTTCATTTCTATGTTATTTGGGAAAGGTATAATTCAGAATGAAGTATTATGATATATTAAGGTAAAATATGTTTTTGTAAATATAAAATGTAAAATGTGCTTTGTGAGTAAATATGTGATTTTCTAGAAAATTTCACTGAACTAGACCCCTAAATCTTCCAAGTTGATGAAGTTTTACATTCATCAATATGTAACGAAGGTTAATTGTTTTTAACTAAGGGGGTCTACCTTGAAAATAATGTAGTGCAGCATCATGTTTAAAAGCCAGAGCTCTGGGGCCATGTGGTCCTGAGTTCGCATCTTGGTTTGCCTTGGGAAGTCTTTAACCCCACTGAGCCTCAGGTTCCTCTTTTTTGAAGTGGGAGTGATACAGGCCTTGAGACTGGGTCATGTGGTGTGTGTGTGTTCTTAGCAACATCTCTTCACTGCTCCCCCCCCCCCCCCCCGATATATTGTGTTATTTTCATACAAGAACAGCATAGTACCCAGAGTTGGAGAACCTGAGTCAGACTGAATGGGGCTATTTTCATTCTTTTCCTATTAGATTTTGGCACTTGCATTTTTAATTTTATATACTATTTTTAACGTAGCATTTATTTTATAATAGTACCTTTTATACTGACCTGACAGTACAACCTATATTTCTGTTTTATAAGGATGATATTTTAACTGTTTAAAATTTTAAAGCAACAAAAAATTGACTGAATCAATAAAAGAAAATTGATGATGTTACAGAGTTGTCACATTACACTTTCAAAATAGAAAATGTCTCAGCATTTGTTACTTTCTTTGTTATCTCACATTCCAGACAATGTGCCCTGTGTGTTTGGATCGTCTGAAGAACATGATTTTCCTTTGTGGCCATGGAACGTGCCAGCTCTGTGGAGACCGAATGAGTGAATGTCCCATTTGTCGAAAGGCTATTGAACGAAGGATTCTTTTGTATTAACTAAGAAACTCAGTGTGTTTTATTAGCTAAAGTATTTGGTCATGAGATCTTAGTGAGCTTTTTAAGTGAGTTGGAGGTTCTAATGAATTAATTTTTAATATCATAGTTTCTTTACTGGAGCATAATTAGACTGTAAATATACCAGAACAACAACAACTCTACAAAACAGTGTTTGAAGCTGCGTTTTTTTGATTTTTTTTTTCCTTTCAATTTGAAACATCAAATCCATGTAATTCATAGGTAATTTACCTTTGAATTCTAAGGGGGAAAATCCTTTAAGGATGTCCTGTTATTTTTGTTTTTATTGCATTTTCTCTTATAGTTTATAAATTCGTTAGAACTCAAAGGATATACTTCCTTATGATCAGCTATCTTTCAGTTTATCATGATTTTACACAGTGAGTTGACACAGGTACTCAGAAAAGTCATGCATCAAATGAAAGTGGCAAGTCAAACCATTATGTCACGTAGGTTATACGATAAAATTGTAGTACAAGTTCTGCATGGTGGAGGGAATACTGAAGAGAGGATTCTCTTTTTAAGATAACAAAATTATCCAACTGATTGTTTTTAAGTTCTTAAAGTAAATGGAAATGTAGAATGAGAGAATAGTGACTTTGCATTTAACTTATTTTCTGGATTCAAAGGAAAATTGTTCAACTTGAATCAAATTGTCAGTTTCAAAATGGCTGATAGACTTGAAAAGGAAAACTAAGCAATCATAGTGGGGACCTAGAGGGGGTGGGGGAGTCATCCAGTAAAGGAGTACCTATTAACTGACTGCTAACAGTTGCCTTTCTTATGTTAATTTGTACACTGTTTTGTTCAGCCAGCTTTTTAAAAAAAATCTGTGAGAAGTGTGCCTCAGTTTCTCCTGTGGTTACTTATCCAGCTTGATCTGACCAGTGAAATGGTATTGCCCTGTTTGGACCTCTGAGGTTCAGTTTAGCTTTTCTAATGTGCTGAGTGGCAGTGATCCGAGAAGGGTGATGCGTTGTTCAAAGGCAGTGGTCCTTCTCCTCTGCGTCTGTTAATTCTGCCAGCTTTGCTGAGTCTACCTTCATCATAGGCCTGGCTTCCATTCTCTCTCAGAGAGTAGAGCTTACTGTAAAGAACACAGTCTCTCTTCATACCTAATGGTGGGGATGTTATTTTAACTGCCAGCAATATCCAAGACCTGGTGAATAACCAGTGATAAATACTTTAGAAAAAATGACTGGGACATTTACAGAAATAGTCTGATTACCTGTGTTTTTGTTTTGATTACTCTAGAGTGTCTAGTTGTTTTTTCTCTTTTGAGTGAGTAATCTTTCAGTGTCTAGAATGAATATACACATAAATGAGTGTTTTGGGGTTCATTGCTGCTAGATTATAAAATATCAGCTGTTTACAGTAGTATCTGCTATATACTGTGTATAAGTTTACTCCTAAGGATAGTTATATTTTTTGTAGGTTTTTTCCCCTTTGAATCTGGTTCTTATTTCAGTTTTTCTGCTGCAGCAACTAAATTTGAAAGTACAAGGTCTCTAGCCGTCATAGCATCGTATTTCTGGCTAATTAGTGACTGCTGCCTCTGCAAGTCCTGGTGGAAACAGTGGTGCATTTTGCTGGCTGACTTTATAGTCTTGGTAATTCGTATCTGTGTTTAGCCGAGTGACTTATTTAGAACTGTAAAATTTTTATAAATTTTAAATTTGAAAATTTATCTTGCATCTACGCAGTTATCTAATAATGGGCCACTGAGGCTGTTGTTTAAGCCGTATTTTGAAGTTATAAAAAGAACATCTGTCTGATGATGTTCACATAAAGAGACAGACTATTTTCTTTCAGATTTGAAAACAGTGTAAGTCAGGGTTTTCCTTCTCTTCCATGCCAGAGGCTGCCCATCTCTCTTCCACAAGATCAGCTTGTAAGGAGGGAGCCCCTGACTGATTCAGCCATAGCTTGGCCAATCAGAGAATAGTATGGTCAGGAGCTTTACTTCATTTAAATCCTTGTTATTTGTCTTCTGAGCTGCACGGCTTAAACTTATATCCCTAAAAGGCAGTTTCATCTTCCAGACTAGTTTATTTTCTCTGTATTAAAAATACAATAACTTATAAACTATTACAAAAGTCATAAAGTCACTGTAATTATAGTGCTATGTACTTGTGGGTTTTCTGTGTTTGTACCACTTTGAAATTTGTCTAGTGAAAAGAAAATGTTTCTCTATTCGTGTTTTTAAGCATCTGAAAAATTATTTTTATTTTCAGTTTGTGAGAGAGAATAAGATTAAGAACTTAATTGTTTAGTGGCTTTCCTCTAACTCTGTGAAACTGCTACCTCTTATTATGTTTCTACTCTACTTTCCCAATCAGGGTATTTCCTTGTCATTATCATTTCTTTATCTTGTGCCTCAAGAGAGCTTTTGCTTTTCCTAGAATCATTAAGAAAAACTAAAACCAACATGAATTCATTCAAAAATGTTTATTGGGCTTCAGGGGCAAGATACACAATGGTGAAAAAAATTGTCAGCTTCTTAGTACATACAGAATTTATCATGCAGCCATTGTATATTTGAAGTATTCCCTTAAAAAAAGAAGGGATATAAAGATACTGATAACATTTCTTCCTAATGTTTAGAAAGTCGTCATTAAGTAGTATTTGGATTTCTTCTCTGAACCCCCTTACTCTTACCACATTTTTTTTTTATTCTAACATTGTCAGCTTTGTTACCCAAAACTTACACACAACTTACCAGATGGTGCTATTCTAATAGTTTTTCTTCACATAATTTAACATTCTTACTGTTTATACGTATTTAATTTTGTTGGGAGCAAGAAAGTTTTTCAAGAGATCATTTTGTATTAGTATAGGAATATTATATTACACAAGTGTTTTAGTTTAGCTGGCCAAATTATGCTTGATTATTTGTAATTTTAAACATTGCAGATTGACCATCTAGCTACTGAGGCATAAAATTAATTGATAATGTTGAAAATAACTTTCTTAAATTTATATCTTTGATGGCTTTAGCCTATAAGAGCATTCTAGCATATTGCAATGCATGCTGCTTAAGATTTGTCCAATTCAAATGTCAAAGCTTGCTAGGTCATTTTTACATGGTAGAAATAGACTGTGTAGAAGTACTCTTGTGTTGTAGAGTTATGTGTTGCCCCATTGCTGTTCTTTGTTTATTGTGAGTTTTGGACCCTTTTGGACTAAGAATTATTTAAACTTATGAACTAGGACAGTTGGTGATGGAGTTGGATAGGGAGGACGGTAGGGGTTGTAGCAAGCAAGAAAGAAAAGTCAGTTTTTGAGTTTAGAGAAAAATGGGAATCATGTAGATTTTGTCAAAACAGTAAGTGTAAAGAATATATTCAATTGAATAAAGGGTCTTTCAGCTAGTTTTTAATGTAGTTTAATTGACAATTGCTTTGGAAATTATAGACTTTAATACAGTTTGTTTAAAAAAAAATCCGAAAGGAAAAGCACTTATCCTCTTAGTGTCTAAAATATTTATAGGAATAATTTGTGTAAAAATTGAATTTCGGAATAGAATTTTTTCCGTTTTTAAAATTATGGTTAAAAGCACCCATGAAATTTACCATCCTAACAAGTTTTAAGCACACAGTTCAGTAGTGTTAAGTATATTCACATTGTTGTGAAACAGATCTCCAGAACTTTTTCATTTTGCAGAATTGAAACTCTGTACCCATTAAGCAACAATCCCCCTCTCCCTCCTCTAGTGGAATAGAATTTTGATTAAATATAAATCAAGAAACACCTGAATTATCTTAAGAGTTTCTTAGTGTTTGCAAGATCTAAAGTGATGGTAAATATTGAATTTGGGGAAGATAGAATTTTTCCCCTCCCTCCCAATTATCATCCGTTGTAATTGAGTAGGTTTTAAATATCTGTTAATTGGAAGGATTTGTTATTTCATTTTGAGCTAGAGGGGAAAAACACATTTTAAACATTAGAATTAGGTTAGCTTTGAATTTGTACTAAATTGGGAAGGTAATAGATTTTCACAAATTTTGTGTGCCTTGTTGTTGAAAATGTCAGTTTTCTTTGTCTACTTGTAACTGTTTCAAAATATATTTTTCTCTCAGAAAGGCAACCTAATTTTTGCTTGAATATTATGATAGGAATGCTTACTGATATTACTTGATAATCATGTATAGCCTTGGAACTTTAACATATATAAAACTATAACAGTATTAATAATTACAGTTGTACTTCTTTAAAACATTAAATTTGAGGAAAAACTATTTAATGCTGTCTCATGTATACATTGCTTTGCTATAGTGAGGAGGGAAATTTCTTAGATTGAGCCTCAATTTGCTGATAAATGTTTTGTGTGGGTGAAACTAGAGTATAAAAATATGAACTAGATAGTAGAACTGGTGAATTAAAATTGTAAGTTGCTACATTGGCATTTTCTACCTCCTTTTCTGTCAGAGTATTAGTTTTTCAGCATTTATTCATATTTGTGACTAAGGAGGAGATGGAAACCTGAGGTTAAAATTGAGATGTTTATTTTGTTGAGGAAGCAATAGGTACAAGAAAGGTGACTTGCCACATCAATTTGGTGCCTAAATCCATAACTACAAGTTACAGATGACACAAAATGTGTAAGAAAGATAATATTGCTGAATATTTTACTTTTCTTGTGCAGCCTATTTGATTTTGTTTCATAAACATGACTTCTTTCCTCCAAAAAGCAAAATGGTTTTGTAATTTTCTGTAGAATAAAGAAATGTGCCATTTTGTCTGAAATTTTAGGACACTATCAAAAGTTCTGACTCAGGGCTTTTTAACAGTTTAAGCAATTGTCAGTTATAGTTTGGAAAATCCATCTGCATAATTCTTCAGTGCCTTGAAAGAATTATTAACTTGGCAACACTACTACAGCTTTATAGAAGGTGGTCTTTTACTGTGCGTATATCATCATATACACATTCACAAGTTGTACTTCTTAGCTCATGTGATAGCGATACTGCTTGTGTGCTGGGTTTGGGTAATTCTTTAAAGGAAGCTTTCTCAGATTTGCACTTAATAATTTGTTTTCTTTTAAATTGTTTATGGCCATGACACTGTTACCAGAAAAGTACTTCTGTGTTAAGTCATTATGCAAAGTCATGTATAAGTAGCACCTAGGAAGAGGAGCCAGAGTTCATACAGTTTGCTGTTTTAGTATAAAAGGAGAATCTGTTTGGAAAACAGGTTGTCTTCTCCTCAAATGAAAAGAAGACCTTTTGTTCAAGTGATTCGGTTAAAAAAAATTTTTTTTTAAAGAAATTTATGAATTGCATGACACAACGCTGGTCTTACTTAGACTGAATCCACAAAATTGATTTTCTTTTCAGTATGCTTGTATCATTCTAAATACATTATATTTAGTGATAGAAGACGGTTTAATCGACTCATAGCAGTGTTTTGCTTTGTATTTTTTCCAGTGTTTTTTAGCTTTCACTTGATTAAAGTCTTGTTTGTGAATATAGTTTTTGTATGGCAAATGACTCTTGTTTATTAGCTTTTGCTTTAAAGATGCTTAGCAAGAGCTAAGCTTTTAAAAATGAATGCAAACATTTACCATTAATAAAGCCTATGATATAATATCATTATATAATGCTTTTCTCTGATCTTTTGAAACTGTTCTTTATAGATGTATACATGAATTTTAATTCTTGTGGCATTTGAAAACAAATCTCAGTACATCAAATCTTTTATTATTGGGAAGGATATTATCATGTCTTTGAGAAACAAGGAAATACATCTCCAACTCTATACAAGACACCAGTGCCCACATCTAGAAGGCTCTCATTGGAATTGTTTACATTCAAGGTACCTCTCTACCTATAGGGCCAAAGAAGGTTTTCTGTTTTAACACCTCACATTCTTTCAGGATTAAGAGATATTGTGAAAGTAGTCTGCATAGGATAAACCTGATAGAAAATAAATTGACTAGTTATGAAGTTATGAAACTTCTATAAAAAGTTTATTACACTTCACAACTCAGATGTAGATTTCATTTTCAAGAGGTACACATATTAAAACAGTGATTTACTTGGCTTGTTAGCATTTTGTGACTAAATCAGTAATTGAAGGGTTTGGGGGTTATTTTATTTTTTCACACTAATAGAAGCACTTATTTGTGAAGTTATTGAGAGATTGTCTAGTTTTAGTTCAAAGATTATGTGTAGCTCTGATGTTTAAGAGGAAAACCATCTGAAACAAAACCTTTTAAAATTGTTTATTTGAAAAAAACGTATTCCAACTTTAAAATTGTGAATCTATTTTTGGATAACCTCTAATTAACTGTATTTGGGGGTTTATTTATGTTGCTGTATAATTAGATATTTCATGGCAATATTTTTTATTAAATTGAAACTCTGTATAGGTTTTTAAAATAAAGCCATTTTAGAAAATCTGATTTCTATTTTTTGTCATTGATATTCATTCTTCAGAGAAGTTAAAATTGTTAGTTTTATAGTGTAGCATTTCCCAGACTTACTAATAATGAAAACTTTTAAATGGTGCATTACAGAGCTGTGATAGGCATTTATAAGAGAGAATGAGTGCATGGATTAAAGTAGAACATCAAAAATGATCTCTCAGATAAATTAATCGCTAAAGAATGGTCATTTGGCTAATAGTTTTTCTCTCTATAACAAAACTAGTTGATAAATTATTTTTATTTTAAGGACAAAACATTATATGAAAAGATTAGACAAGGCCTGGAACAGTGACCATCCATCAGTCCCTGAGTTGATGTATCACTGTGACCGCTGGGCAGTGCTGCCTTTGCACTAATGCTCTAATCAGATGTCATGCGTTCATGCTTAAAATGCCTCTTCACACCAGGTCCTTGCATTCTTAAATATGGCAACTCTGAAAGGCAGATTTTCAATCAGTATAAATACAATTTCTCATATATTTAAGACTATTGACCTCACTTTCTTTCTCTCTTCTTTATTTCCACAGAGCACCAACTAATATCTTGAATGGAACACTGACATACAGTTTGGGAAAAGCTTTTATAGGTGAATTTAACCCTGATTTAATACAAAAATAGAGAAACAGCCTTTGGCTGCTGACCATGACCACACCATACTGCAGAAAGACTGAAGTTCACAAAGATTATATGCCCTTAGTATGTATTTAATAGCACAGGAGTATTGTGTTAACATCCTATTGCTGCTGTGTCAAATTAATTGTGAACGTAGTGGCTTAACACAGTAGGAATTTTGGACGTCAAAAGTCTGATGTGAGTTTCCCTGGGCTAAAATCAAGTTGTTGTCAGGGCTTTCTGGATGCTCTTGGGGGAAATCCATTTCCTTGCTCTTCCTAGTTTCCGGAGGTAGCCCACCTTCCTTGGTCCACTTTCGTCTTCAGTGCCAGCAATGGCCGGTTGAGCCTCACATTGCATCACCCAGACAGTGCTTCTTCTGCCTCTTGAAATTTTCCACTTTTTAGGATCCTTGTTACAGCATTGGGTCCATCTGGATAATCCAGTATAATCTCTAATTTTAGTTGATAAGCAACCTTAACCCACCAGTAACCTTGATTCCATTTTGCCATGTAACGTAACGTATTAATAGGTTCTAAGGTCATCTTTGTGGGGTTGGCGTATTCTGCCCACCAAGGTATAGATGGGAATTTGGGCCTGTATTTACTACATGTTCTACATGTTGAGAAAATGTTCTCAACAGTAGATTTAAAGAACTGATAAGATCTCATTGAGAGGTTACCTTAAGTCCACCAAGATTAACAGAAGTGGTTTACAGGCAGTTCCCATATGAATGTGAGATGAATCTCAGCGGAAATAATTTGCTCAAAATTCTGAATGTTTCTGGTGGAGATAACCCTAGTTTATGAAGTGCTAACATGCTGTTCCTTATTCCTCTTTATGTTCTGTATCAGTGATCTCATCATTACTATGGCTCAATTACCATCCATATGTTTGGAAGATTCCTGATTCTATATCCTATATCTATATCCTATTTCCAACTTACTTTGGTCGTATTTTAATAGATGTCCAGGCACATCAAACCTAGTATGTCCCAACCTTAAATTGACTATTTCTAGTATTCTTGTGTTAAGTAATAGTATTATCTTTATTATCCAGTTTCTTAAACAAAACTTCAGTCATATTTGACTACTTTTATCACATCTAATTATTTGCTGGATCCTGTTTTGCTTCTTTGGAAATATCTCTTGAATCTAGTCCTCATCTTCACTCCCACTGCTTTTGTCAAGGACTCATGAGCTCTTCATGGATAATTTCAGAAGTGTTCTACCTGATCTCACTATGACAGCCCCTTCTCACTTCAGTCTTGCCTACATGTTACCTCAATAGTTATTGTCCTTTAGAAAACAAGTTTGCACTTCTGTTTCCAGTCTGCCATGTAAGGAGCTCGCAAGTTGACACCTCTGTCTTCACAACAAGAAAAAGAAAAAAAACAGAACGAACAGAAAATTAACAGCTCTTTGATCCACCAGGAAATTGAAGTCACAGGACAAGCCACTGCTTCAAAAATGGTAGACAGATAGGCAGATAAAAAGAATCACAGCTTCCTGAAGCAGGCCAGGTGCCAAAATCACTGCTGGACCTGGTGTCAGGATAGGAAACCCTAAACTCTAATTGTTGAATTGCTGGAGGCTCAGTGTGGACAAAGGTAAGAATTAAAATTCCAGGATGGTCCCCACACTTTTGTGAATTTTACCACCAGGGAGCCTATCAGACTTTCACAATAAGGATCAGAAAAAAGCCCCTTGTGCTTCTGGTAGGGGGAGGGAGGAAGTAACCATACATCCACAACATTCTGTTAACCTTAACAAGGCCTGCCCTTAAGTGAAACTATGTTGCCAGAGCCTAACTGACAAAATACCCAACTCGAGTCCACTCTAGGCTTCTACTTGGGGGAAGGCAGATATTCAACTCCAGCCCACTGTAACCTTTCTGGCTCACCTAAAGGGAAAAAAAAAATACTGAGAAGCACTTGTGGAGTTGACATCTCAGGGGCCAGAGGCTCACTAAAAGATTGAAACCTAATCATAGAACTATCAAATTCTTTCTTCTCCCCACACATCAGGAGGGCTGCTGTATAGTGACAGGACTACAACGGAAAGAACAGCACGTTTCAGACCATTTAATAAGTCTCTAGGGAAACCCAAAGACAGTAATGGAGACAATAAAAACGGATACCAGAAATTTTAGCCTCTGGTATAGCCACAGCAAACAGGAAATACAGCCTAACTCCTAGACAAGAGCTCTAATGGAAAAAGTAAACAGCATCCAAAATGATAAGTAATGTAAGCAGAGAGATGCAAACTCTAAAAAAGGATCAAAAGTAAATGTTAGAGGTATAAACAGAAACAAAAACAAAAAGCAAAAACCACTGTAACAGAAATGAAGAATTTCTTTAATGGGCTCATCAGTAGCTTGGACATGGCTGAGGAAAGAATGCTGAGCTTAAAGAGAGGTCAGTAGAAACTTCCAAAACTGAAAAGCAGAGAGCAAGAAAGAATAAAAAAATGGAACAAGCTATCCAAGAATTGTGGGAAAATTTCAGAAGGTATAACATGTTTAATGAGAATTCCAGAAGGAGAAGAGAGAGAGGAACAGGAGAAATATTTGAAGCAATGATGACTGAGAATTCCCCCAAATTAATGATGGTCACCAAACCACAGATGCAGGAAACTCAGGGAACACCAAGCAGGATGAATACCAAATATTGACATACATCCATATAATATCCAAACTGCAGAAAATCAAAGATGAAGAGAAAATCTCAAAAGCAGCCTAGAGCAGGAGGGAGAAACTTTACCTATAAAGGAGCAAATATATTAGACTTCTTAGACATCACTCAAAGCAAGAAGAGAGTGGAACAGAATATTTAAGGTGTTGAAAGAAAAAACCCATCAACCCAGAATTCTGTATCCAGTGAAATTATCCTTCAACAGTGAAGAAGAAACAAAGACTCAGAGAAATAAAAATTGACATTTGTTGCCAGCAGAGTGGCCTTGTGAGAATTGTTAAAGATTTTCAGAGAGAAGGAAAATAATACTGGTCAGAAACTCAGCTCTAACCAAGTAAGGGAGAGCATTAGAGAAGGAATAAATGAAACATATATAAGGAGAGAAATCATACACAGTATTCTCACAGACCACCATAGAATTAAGAAATCAATAATAGCTGGAAAATCCCACAGTTTTTGGAGATTAAACAACATACTTCCAAATAACATAGCTTAAAGAAGTCTCAAGAAATTAAAAGATATTTTGAACTAAATGAAAATAAAAACAAAACTTACCAAAGTTTGAGGGGTGCAGTGAAAGTAGCTCTTAAAGGAAAATTTGTTATGTCTTACTGAAAGATCTAAAATGAAGCTTCCATCTTAGGAAACTAGAAAAAGAAGAAAAAATTAAATTCAAATTAACCAGGAGAAAATTCACAAAATTAGAGCAGAAATTAGTGATACTGAAAACAGGAAATCAATACAGAAAATCAAGGAAACCAAAAGCTACTTCTTTGAAAAGATCAATAAAATTGATAAAACTAGCCAGGTTTTCTAAGAAAAAGAGAAAACACAAATGACTAATGTCAGAAATGAAAAGGCTGCCATGATTACAGATTCCACAGACATTAGGAAGATAATTAACCCTATGCCCACAAACTTGATAACTTAGATGAAATGGACTGATTCCTTGAAAAGCACAGTCTACCAAAACTCACAATCTACCAAAACTACGAAACAAGGAGAAATAGATAATCTGAGTAGTTTCATGTAAAGAAATTGAATCAATAACTAATAACCTTTTGGGATTTCCCAGGTGGTGCAGTGCAACCACCTGCCAATGCAGGGGACACAGGTTGGATCCCTGCTCCAAGGAAGATCCTTAAAGTCCTAGCTAATGCAATAACACAAGAAAAGGAAGTAAATGCTATACAGATTGGAAAGGAGGAAATAAAACCAACTGTATCTGCAGATGACATGATTGTCTGTAGAAATTCCAGAAGAACTGACAAGAAAACTCTTGGAACTAATAACCATTTATAGCAAGGTTGCAAGAACAAAGTTACTGAACAAAAGTAACTTTGCTTTTCTGTATACTAGTAATAAACAATTGGGATTCGAAACTTAAAACAATACCATTTATATTAGCACCCAAAAAACTGAAATACTGGAGTATAAATATAACAAAATATGTACAAGATCTATATGAGGAAAACTATAAACTCTAATGAAAGAAATTTTTAAAAATCTAAATAAATGGAGAGATATTCTGTTTTTAGATAGAATCAGTATTGTTAAGATGTCACTTCTTCCCAACCTCATTTATAGATTCAATGCAGTCCCAAACAAAATTCCAGCAAGTTATTTTATGGACATCAACAAACCAATACTAAAGTTTACATGAAAAGGCAAAAGATTCAGAATAGCCAAACAATTCTGAAGAAGAACCAAGTCGTAGGAAAACACTATCTGCTTAAAGACTTACTATAAAGTAATCAAGACATTGTACATCAACTGTATCTCTATTTTTAAAAAAGTCATCAAGACTGTGATACTGGCAAAAAGAATGAGCAAATGGATTGATCAGACAGAATAGAGAGCCCAGCAATAGACTCACACAAATAAGAGTCAACAGATCTTTGACAGTGGAACAAAGGCAATGAAATGGAGAAAGGATAGTCTTTTTAAGAAATGGTTACAGAAACAACTGGGAATATATTGAGTTGGCCAAAAAGTTCTTTTGGGTTTTTCTGTAACATCTTATGGAAAAACCTGAACAAACTTTTTGGCCAACCCAATACATGCAGGGGAAAAAAAAAATCTAGATTCAGACCTTATACCTTTCACAAAATTAACTCAAAATGGATCATAGAGCTAAATACAAAATGCCAAATATAAAACTTCTGAAAGATAACACAGGAGAAAATCCAAGTGACCTTGGGTTTAGTGTGTATGTATGTATGTTTTCATTTTATTTCTTGCCATGCACCTTGTAGGAGATCCCCAACGAGGGACTGAACCCAGGCCACAGCAGTGAAAGCTCTGAGTCCTAACAACTAGACCACCAGGGAACTCCCTAGTTATAAGTTTTTAGATACAACACTAAAAGCATGACACATGAAAGAAAAGATTGATAATTTGGACTCCTTTAAAATTAAAAACTTATGCTTTGCAAAAGACTGTATTAAAAAAATGTAAGCCACAGACTGGCCACATATTATATGATTCCATTTATATGAAATGTCTGGGAAACAGACATGATTCTATACAGAGAGTAGATTTCAGTGATTGCCAGTGACTTCGGGGAGGAGCGAATGGGGAATGACTGCTATTACAGGGTTTCTTTTGGGGGTAATGAAAATGTTCTGAAATGAGATAGTGATGATGGTTGCACAACTACCTAAAAATCACCGAATGGTACACTTTAAAGTGGTCAATTTTATGGTATGTGAATTGTATTTCTATTCTTTTTTAAAAAGAATATTGGTGACCCCCACAAATATTATGCAGTGACCCTGCTTGCCATGGCTTTTCTTCAGGAAATGGAAAGTTTGGTTTGAGTGTCTAAGCATCATCTTAGACCTGTCCAACCTGTTAACCAGGATGTATTCAGTTCCCGCCATTCCCAATCAGTGGATGGCCCCTCTCCCTCACAGTTATCATAGTGAAGCTGGGCTTTGCTTCGTCACAGTATATATACCCGTGAGACCTTTTAAAAGAAAAGCAGGGTTAATGAGTTGATCCTTAGCATCCTCCAAAGATGACCAGTATTTTTTTTTTTAATTTATGTATTTTATTGGCTGTGTTGGGTCTTCATTGCTGCACACGGGCTTTCTCTAGTTGCTGCGAGTGGGGGGCTATTCTTTGTTGTGGTGTGCGGGCTCCTCATTGTGGTGGCCTCTCTTGTTGCAGAGCACAGGCTCTAGGCACGTAGGCTTCAGTAGTTGCAGCACATGGGCTCTAGAATGCAGACCGTAGTTGTGGCACATGGGCTTAGTTGCTCCATGCATGTGGGATCTTCCTGGGGCAGGGATCGAACCCTTGTCCTCTGCATTGGCAGGCGGATTCTCAACCACTGCGCCACCTAGGAAGTCCCAACCCTTCTTTTTTTAATAATATTTTTAATTAACGGATTTAAATATTTTATACGTTTCCGTATATTGCAGTTAAACTGTCGCATCTCTGGTCGGTGGAAAGTTATTCAAACTGGCTCCTGAGTTCTACTGACACAAACCTGTTCATCTTTGGGAGCCTCCTTACTTTCTGAAATGATAAGATTTCCCGTCACATCTTGTACATTTCTGCGCAGACCTGGAATAGAACATTTCTCCAAGGAGTCCACCTCTGTTTAGTGATAAAGGACATCTAGAGGCCACAATTTGGGCATTAGGGGTGTCAGTGCTTTTGGGTTGGTCATTGTTTTGTGGCCTTTTCAGTGGAAGGAGCTAGGAACATCTTTAAGAAAAAAATGTGCCATGGGTTCAAACTGAACCATACGGGAATTCCTTGGTGGTCCAGTGGTTAGGACTCTGTGCTATCACTGCCAAGGGCCCGGGTTCAGTCCCTGGTTGGGGAACTAAGATCCCACAAGCCACGAGGTGGAGCCAAAACAAAAACAAAAGCAAAACTAAACCTTCTAATTCAAATTCAGGACCACTGGCTGTTTATTTAGCCTTATCGATTTTATTTCTCCATCTCTTTTCAGCCATTTAATAAATGTATTTGCTTTATTGCACAATCACAATATTATTACCAACAATATGATTTGTGAAAACAGTTAAAACTTTTTTTGCATTTTTTTTAAATGTTAGAGTATATCTCACTGGGGATGTTTTAGTCAAATTACTGTTTTGAAGACCTTTGGATAGCTCTCTCTGTGTAGTTATCCTGCCAACTGGGTACACAGGTTTACTTTCACTTTTGGATATTAGGAATTGCCTTATTCATTAATTTATTTAATTTCATTTTAAATTATGTAAAATATGTACATTTTTCCAAAGTCGGTTCCATAAAGCAAGATATGTTCATAGAAGTCTAGCTTCTATTCCTGCCCCTTCCATTCTCCATTCCCCTATAAATAATATTATGGTTTATTTACCCTCCATTGTTTTTATTTTAATACTAGAAAATACACCCACATATATATTGGTACCCCCTTCTTCTTAAAACGCAAATATGCATACTATGCGTATGGTCTCCACCTAACCTCTCACATTTTAGTAACAATGACTTTTAATACCTTACATATAGAATAATTTTTTAAAAAATTGCTCTGTAGAGGGAGACAAAGAAAGGAAAAATAGGAGAGGTTATCATTCCAGAGCTGAGAGACCTTGGGAGAGTGGCCTAGAAAGTCTTTTTCTGAGCTGCCCCGGCTTGGTGAGTGGGAGGTCAGGGTGGCTGTTGGTTTCCTCTAACCCTGTCTCTGCAGTTTCATCCAGTGTCTGTTTTCCTCCAGCCCCATCTCCCCTGTTCTGGGAAGAAAGGGAAAGAGTTAGGAGACATGGCCCAGCCCCTCATCCTTTCTAGGGAGAAAGCACACCCAATTTTGTGTTCTGCACCCCCTCTTCCCCATCTCATTACTTCCTGGGAATGCTTCTGACTCCAAAATATAAGGAACCTCACACTGCAGGTTGGGAAAATAGGAATTGCCTCCTTCCGGTCTCAGCAAAGAGAAATTTACTTCCTTAGGCATTTCCTATGGAAAGATAAATGAAGACATACACCAGAGCCCAGGGTGGTCCTGCTGGCCTCACTGGGGAGGGGAGGTGGTTTCTCTGTGCCCCCTCCTCTGGAATTCTGCTCACATAAGAGAAACCAAGCTTCCTGGACAAGAAGTGTTTTCTGTCTGTGTGCATTGTCAGAGGCTCTGTCAGACCTGGTCCCAACTGAGGAAATTGTTCATTGAGGAGAAACTTCCAGATTTTTTCTCTTTTTAAAAGAGTGTGAAGTAACTGTCCAATGAGCATCAAGAGTATGAGTAAATATGACATCCTTCTGTTTAATGACAGCAACGTAAACACTAAGCACCTACCATGCACATCATCTGATGCAGTCACTAACTGAGGTTCATTTTACCTGTGAAGATGGAGAGGCTCAGAGGTTAAACAAATCGTTCAGTTTTTCATTTAGTCAGTAGCTATGCTAGGATCCAAAATTGGTTTTCTTTTTTTTTTTTTATCTTGCCTCCCTCCCTTCTTCCTTTTTTTTTTTTTTTTTTTAAGCAACCAAGTGTGTCACAACCTGACATCACACACCTCCTGCCTTTGATGAGAGCTCTGGAGTGTCAGGAGAAAAGTTGATGTGAGAAATAACAGTTTCAAGTTGAATGGGAAGAACCTGAGCACTTAGTAACATACCTCACCTTTCTGCTCCTTGAATTTTTTCCTGAAGTATGGTAGAAAAATAAGCACCCCAAACCAGGATCTTCATTGGTGCACCAACTTCTGTCTCCCACAAGGGGTCAGTAAAATCCTCTTAGTGAATTGAGGACCTGTTACTGCCATTAACCACTTGGTGGCTTAGCACCGGGCCAGGAGGATCATTCTGTTACTGAAGGGACCTCTGACCTTACCCGCACAATATCTTGATAGGAGAGCAGGCCATTTTGACTAGGTGTTAATGAGAACCAAATCTTTGGTTTACCATTTACATGTCTGATGATTGGAAGAAATTTTCACAGGCCAGCTTCTGGCTGCATTCATTTCAAACCTCTTCTCTCCTCCACAACCCATGTACCTCAGGTACCAGGTGCCATAGGGCACAAGCATATTGAGATACCCCTTTTGGCCCTGCCTTTTCCCATCACACCACCAGGTGGGGAGAGTGATGGGAGTGGTCCTAGAAGCCATGTCCATACCAGGATGGCTTGGCAATAACTTAAATATACAGGGAAGTAACTGGCAAGCCACCAGGATGTATCCAGCTAAACTCCATGCATCCTAAATGCGTCCTCATCTGCCTCATCTCAAAAATGCGGGGCTACCCCGTCGCCACCTGACACAGAGAAGCGAAAGAAAAGTGGGAGTGGAAATACTAAGTGGTCTTAACTGATTGCACTTAAAATATATTACTTTTGCCTATTTTACAAACAACATGACAGTATGAACACACTCCCGGACCCCTCCCAGGGCTTGGAAGGGCCTGTCTGGTGGGGTTTGCAGCTCAAGCTTCTTTAGGATTAGGGGAAATGCCCCCGTAGACGTCCTTGTGGAGCTAACTCACGCCCAGCCTTACCACAGCTGGAAGGCAAGCTGATGGCAAGGAGCGACCACAGCCTGCTGCTGGCCAGGACAGCTTCTGCATCAGCGACAGGACCCTCCAGCGGTAGCCAGGCAGGTCACAGGGTTTTCTGATAACCCCAATGTTGCAGTCTCTGCTTTGAATAAAATGTAATTTGGGGGAGGCTGTGGGTCATTATACCAGTAAGAAAGATCAGAAGACACCCACAGCATGACAGAAGTGAGTGTGCAACGGAGACCTAAGATATGCAGGCATCTTGTATGGTCCACTTTCCTGGGACCCGTGGTGTAAAAGTTTTGCTCACACTTCTCCCTTGGCCGGAGACCCCGTCCAGCACACATCCCATATCCTGACCCCTAGCTCCGAAGCTTCCAGGAACTCCAAGGCCCTCAGGTCTCTCCTCTATCTGAACTCCTACAAGTTTTAACAAGCAATTCCCGCAGCAACTATTTGTTAAGGACCCATCCTGGGCTAGCCTTCAGGTAAACCTTAGTGCATTCCTTACAAAGCATTTCATATGAGTCCATATCTGTTGAGCCAGATTATAAACAAGTGGGTGGCAGGGACCAGGATTTCCAGCTGGCGTACAGCAGTTCTGGGCATGTCAGCACTGAATACATACTCACTTGATTGATGCAGTTCTGTCTCCTCTCTGAGGACCAGCCTCCTTCCAGTTTCCCCCAAGGAGACGGGAGACTCGCTCACTGGGCGGAGAAGGTGGAGTTATCTCCTGCAGAGATTCTAATGGGATTCCCCCATCCTTACCAATGGGCCCTTACATACTCCGCAGCTTAGATCTGAAGCAACTATTCCTCTCCCGTAAGCTGGTTAGAAGCTTTGACTTGGGGCAGGATGGCAGTCCAAGTCTAGTTACTGATGCCCCCACCCCAGATTTCTTACTTTGTGAGGTGGCGAGGTTGGGCGGGGGGCACTTGAAGTTCGATCGAACTCACTGTCCCCCCATGCAGCGGTCGTGTTGTGTCCGGGCATCTCCCACCTTCCTTTGTCCCGTGTCTGTCCTGAGAGATGGCGTGGAAGCGTGGGGAGGGCAGACTCGAGTCTCACCGCGACGCGGGTTCTGCGCAGGCTCTGCCCTCACAGGCGGGCGGGGGATCCGCGGAGAGTGCCCTCCCCTCTCCCGGTCCTGCTTTCCTCCCATGGAGACGGTGTGGGGGTGGGGGGCTCCAACAGAACCCACAGCACCGGGGCTGTGAGGATGCCGTATGACTGTGGAAGCTGAGCGGATGAGTTTGTTCTCTGGGCAGCTTCTCTATGTGTCTCCCAAATCCCGGGCCTGGGGATTTCCTCCTGTGGACAGACCCCTGCATCCCCTGCATCCGCCCCACCTGAGCCCCAGAGCTGCTGAGCTTTCTTCTCTATCCCAGTGCTGGGGCTTCGGCAGCCTGGCTGGTACCGGGTCTGATGTTTGTAGGTAGAAGCTCCAACGATTCGTTTTCCACGATGGAAGCACGGCCCTGCCACGAGACCAGGAAGTGCCAACTTTCGGGAAGTTACCTTCCCTCCTGCAAGGCAGTGGGCAACTAACAGCAATGAATAACCTTCAGAAGTTAAATAGCATTGCTTGCTTTTTAAGAAACTTAATTTTTAAAATCTTCTATTTGGCTAATTTAAGGTCTGAGCTTCTGAGGCCCTGCCATTTGCTGAGTCCTTATCTATGTCTTAAGGCAGTGAGGATCCCTTTATCCTGGGCTAGTCAGGTTTAAACTTTGTGTCTCAGCTTCCTCATCTGTGAAAGGGGCACATTCATGATACTGGCCTGACGGGGGAGTTTTGAGTAAATGTCTTCCCATCTCGGTAAATGGCAATTCTACCTTCCCACTGCCAGACCCCAAAGCTTGGCCTCAGTCATCCTTGGTTTCTCTCTTTTTCTCTTTCCTTAACTGCAACTCATAAGCAAATCCTCTTGACTTTGCCTTGAAGGTTGATCTAGAATCTGACCTCTTCTCCCTGCTTCCACTGCTAACCCTGGCCAAGACACCAGACCAAGCCACTTTTTCTGGTCTGGATTCTAACAATGGCCTCCTTCATTGTTTGGCTCTGCTTCTGCCCTATTTCAGTCCATTTTTCTCATTACAGCCAGAGTGACCTTTTTTAACATGTAAATCAGATCAGGTGTCTCCTCTGTTAGGACACTCCAAAGGCTTTGCATCTCACTCAGGGGAAAGACCAGAATCCTTCCATGGTCCAGCCCCACAGCTGCCTCCCTCCTCAGCCTCTCACGACCCTCCCCTCCCCCTCCCCCCCACTCTGCCTGGCTGCAGCACATGGGCCTCCTTTCTCTTTCTTGAACATGCCAAGCACCTTTCTACCCCAGGGCATTTGCACTTGCTGTTCCCTCCACCTGGGATGCCCTTCCCATGCAGGTCCACAGG
Organism: Hippopotamus amphibius kiboko; assembly: GCF_030028045.1. NCBI lineage: Eukaryota > Metazoa > Chordata > Mammalia > Artiodactyla > Hippopotamidae > Hippopotamus > Hippopotamus amphibius. The sequence continues at coordinate 75,459,532 of NC_080196.1, read as the reverse complement.
GCTCACCTCTCACTTCCTTCAGGCATCTGCTCAAATGTCTCCTTACTAGAGAGGCCTCCCCCGACAACTCCATGTATAATAACGAATTGCCATCCTTACCAACCCTGATCCCCCTCCATACCGTATTTTCTTGTTTACTGTTTCCCCCTCACCCAATCAGAACATATATTCTGGGAGGAACTGGCTTCTGCCAATCTTGGTCAGAATTATACTCTCAGAGCAGAGTCTGGCACATCATAGTGGGCGTTCATTAAATATGTGCTGAAAGATTGGATTAAGTGCAATAATGTGAAATTGCTTCATAAATTAAAGGGGATTATCAAAAGTGAGATGTCACCAATGCAACAATAGCTAACTAACAATTATCGGTTGTTTACTACTGCCGATCACCATGTTGAGGGTTTAGCATCTATTTTTATCTCATTTAATCTGCACAGCAGTGTGAGAGATACCTATTATTATTTATGATTTTTAGTCAAATAAATTGTTTCCTTAGTAACCTAGGTATTGATAAGGAAGAAGGCAGATAGAGTTACCAGTTGGTTAAAATGCTACAAACCCACACCTGGAGTGACTTGTCATTTTTTTTTTTTAACATGACATTATGATGTCAAACTTGTGTCTGTTTCTTCAAAGCAACTCCTCTGAACTCGGCTGGGCTCTGCATGAGGACAAGACATCAGGTAAAGTAAACGAACCCCTCAAAAATATGCTGACCTGTCGTTTTACTCACCCCTCCTAATCTTCTAATAACTTTATTGCTGGGAAAAAGGCCAAGCAGGGAAAACCCTGCTGGCAGGCTGAGAATTCTTGCTCTGAAGGGGCCTTCAAGGTCATCAGCCAGCCACCTTCTTTTGACACAGGAGGAAATTCAGCCCTCAGGAAGGTGGTCTCCCGATGGGATGGCATTGCTTCTCTTAACCAAACTCCTTGTAGAAAATCAGATGAACCACACACCTCATCAATACATCTTGAACTTTGCCAGCTACTCAATGATTTTAAGGGACAAGGGACCAACCACACGTGCTCTGTGTTTGCTTTTTCCTGCAAAACTGACCCCAGGTGTTAAAACACCTTGGATCCTTTAAAAAAATATTTAGGAGACTTCCTTGGTGGTCCAGTGGGTAAGACTCCATGCTCCCAATGCAGGGGCCTGGGTTCGATCCCTGGTCAGGGAACTAGATCCCACATGCATGCTGCAACTAAGAGTTTGCATGTTGCAACTAAGAAGCTCGTATGCTGCATCTAAAGATCCCGCATGTCGCACCTAAGACCAGGCACAGCAGAAATAAATAAGTGAAAATAAATAAATAATAAATGAATATATATAAAGAAATATTTGGGACCCCGTTATTCTCTTGAGTGACACATGGGCATCTATTCTGATGACAGCAAAATAACAGCATACTCGGCTACAACACTGTGCTGGCGTTTCACTCTACGGTATAGAGATACGTCTTCCAAAAACCTCCTGCCAGAATCTATCATCACAAATCCGAAATCTCAGCCTGGGGTGGAAAATATGCCTGGAAAGACTCGTAAGCGACGGGCAAGAGAGCTTTGTTCAGAAGAGGGGTTAAAAAAAATTTCTTCTTCCTTATTTGCGACTTGTATAAGAAAGAGAGAAAAGCAGAGCAAAGACAAAGTTATAATATTAATTTCTTGTTTTCTTCATTTTTATTAACTCAAGAAATATTGTTTTATTTCAAAATATGTGCTAGCCATTGCTTTCACTGAATAAATGAAAACAATTATAAAACATAGCCTGTGTCTTTCCAGAATTCTTGCTGATCCTCAGAAACAGAAAAATATCCTAATTTCCCATGAAATGTCAGCACGAGCATAAGGGGTTAGTACCATGCTGTGCCACGCCATTGTGCGTCTCCCGGGCCTCTCACTAAAATGTTATTTTTAAAAGACATTCTGAATGCCTCTAGTGCCAAGTGGATGCTGCCTGGGTATTCTGTGATGATGATGAACAGCCTTCTAAGTGCATGTACTGAATTTAAGAAACGCAACACCACAGCACGTAAAATCACATGCCAGATCTCACATAGCTGCCAAATCACATCCGCCCCATCTCTCTGGATGATCCTTCCCCAAAATATAGGCCTGGCACCTTGCCCTGAACGTCAGCCAACTGGACATGAGCAGACCAGGGTAGAGAGGGAAATCCAGCTATGTTCCCCTATAAATCTCAAGCAAAGCCAAACCTTGATTGTCCGTGGTTACGGGCAGCGGAAGAAGTGTGCCGTGGGGTGTTAGTGAGTAGAATTTGCAGATAAACTCAAACCTTATATTAGGCAATCAGAGAAAAAGTAATTTCTGAATTCTCTGTTTTTGAATGCACTGATGAAAAGGGCAACGAGTAGCAACTATTATACTTTGAGTCTTTTCAATCTAACCAGTTTACTTTCTGGATGAGGCGCTGATGAGAGGTAAAATAGCCCAAACAGGGTACCCAAGGAGAGCTGGAAAAGCAGAGAGGGCTCAGGAGTTCCCAGACTGGAAAACGAGTCCCCAGATAATTGAGAGTTAACTACAGTACTGATTTCTTTTGTAATTACTGTGGAGTTAGCTTCTGCTGTGTAAAGGGCACGAATTACCTGCAGAGATTAAATTTTAATCTGGAGACTCACATTAATATTTAAGTGCCTCAGGTCAAAGACCTTAATCCTTGAGTAAGAAACTGTATATTTAAAAGTCTGATACTATATACACACATGCAAACAAATGCCCCGAACACTGCCCATCAGGACACACAGCAAATAGCTGAGTTACATTTGGGAAGACAAGGAGGGACTGGTAGAAAAATAGGTATGGGAACGAGGTGTTTTAAAAAAACTTCTTTGTTTAAATTTTTTAAATGAGAATACATTCGTGTAAAATATAAAATAGCATTCTGGAAGTGAGTTTCTTTTTTTCCCCACATGGCTTGTGGGACCTTAGCTCCCTGACCAGGGCTCAAACCTGTGCCCTCTGCAGTAGAAGTGTGGAGTGCTAACCACTGGACAGCCAGGGAATTCCCCAAAAGTGAGGTATCTTGAGTTGAAGCTTCTAGAGGGCAGAGGTGTGGCCTGCAGCCCCATATCCCTGGCAGATAAATATATTTTTGCTGACCTAGCCTGAAAGCCCTCTTTACAAGTTTCTTTTTGAAGCTGTATTTGTCTAAACAGGGTAATTTTATTTGCTGAGAAATAAATCATTTGCAGTATCTTTTCTGATTTGACATTTATGCAATCCTTATATTACAACAATACTCTAAAATTACTTCCTATTTCAGTCCTCTTGAGTGGAAGCTGCAGCCTTTGCTCTTTTTTACAGGTATTGCAACAAAAAGATAAAAAGTATCTTTGCAAGGTCTTATAACAGCAAAGAGTTAGCAAAGGGTAGAAATTGTTTATGATTTCAGGTTCTTCATGATGTATTGCTTTTCCAAAAGTCTTTACTGTTGTAAACCCTGACCGGATCTGGGTAAGTCTTTAATTTCCTAAGTGTTCCATAATCTAAAGTAAAACCTCTTCACTAGTCAGGACTGGGGACAGAGACGTGGAGAAGCGGGTTCTTCCTTTCTTCCTAGGCCTCTGCAGAAAGATTCTCTGTGATTTGCTCTGGGTTCCTCACTAACTCAGGGGCCCCAAGGTCACAACCACGAGGGTGGTGTTAGGGACGTGGGTGAGCGTTTGCAGTTACCTCTCGTGGGGACAGAGTGACAAAGGCAGGAACGACTTCCACTGTGGGCAATATTAGAGAGAACCTGTTGAACTTTTGGAGGGGCGAATTGATATGTCTCATTTCTTGACAATGTGGACTTTGCTTCCTCTCTCTCCTACCTATCTGGAATTTATGTTCCAGGAGGGGCCAACAACTTTTATAAAGTTGAAAGAAATTGAATTGATATGTTTTCCCCTCAACTAAGTGGTCTATATTTTCTTTTATGAATTATGGTTTAGAATAATAGAACAGCAATGATAATATGCAGAGGAGATTATGCCAGTCAAAAGAAGAGGATACATTTTCTTCCTCTTCTTCTTCTTTTTTTTTTTTTGGTTGCTCCATTGGAGATGGAGAGGGAATCTCGGTGGAGAGAGGCTTTGACAGGTACAGTATAGCTTATCAGGCTTTCAAGTAACTAGCTGAGGTTAGCCTTAGTTCAGATATGTCAGAGCTGTCAGAGGCCAGCCCTGAAATCTGTAAGACATTACAGACTGAAAACCCAGCGAGGACGGCTGAAGCTCTCAGTGGGAATTCCAACACACAGAAAGAGTCTGGAGTGTCTCCATGCTTGGGCCTGACCCTTGATAATACTTGGAGTTTGCTTTTCTAGTTGTTGCTGCAGGATTACTAAGTTCCCTGGGTTTTTGTTCTCTTGCCTCCTGAAATTGGTCCATCGCACCGCTGGGACAATTCGTCATTGTGCAGGGAGCGGTGAGGGATCACCTCTGCAGGGTGCACCCCCGGGGGCAGCTTGAGCATCAGAGATTAGCCAGTGGAGCCTCCACATTAGCAAGGGAGAGAATGGATGCGTGAAAGCAGAGATAAAGTTTTCAGATGCCTTAAGTTGTTAGTACTGGTTTTAGAGATGTTGGTGGAAGCCAACAAATGGTAACAAAATGCACTTTCTGAAACGTGGCTTCTTTCTCTACCCCACCCATCCAGTGTAAGTGAGAATGAAATGCTCCCCTAAAGAGGCAGAAAAAAATACTTTAGTGGAAAGGAGTGGGTTTTAGAATTGGACCTTTGTGCCAAATTTACCAATGGTCTTCAGCCATGCACATAACCTCTTTGACACTTGGTCTTCTGCAGGTAAAATGGTGATGATGCTGCTTTATTCATAAGGTTGCTGGAGGATCATGGAGAGACCTTGTCGTTTATGAGTGAAATTCCAGTGTTGGTTATTAACAGAGGCTTCAGGGTGACCTACAAATTAGCACAAACTTTGGGAAATAAATGAGGAATTGCACCGCCAGTGGGTTACTTCAATCAAAGTGAGATGATAGAAAAAAAATGCAGACAGCAGGAAAAGATGTTTGAAGGAACGCAAATCCCCAACTGAGAGAGTGTCTCATGGGAACACAGGTTGGTCTCCTCTCCACCCCTTGCCTTGTAGAGGGTCTTACACATGGAAGGAGCCTGGAAAATCATTGTCCAGCAAAACAAGAAATGCCTACCTGTCTAATTCAGCCTTGTGTGGGGGGTGAGGAGGGAGATTTGGGTTTCCCTGGCATAAGGCTCAATGAAGAATGTTTATCTTAAAAATCCTCTGGTGTGACATGATGGGTCTATTTCCTGCCTGTATAATCTTGGCTTTTTTTGCAGTTGTTCCATTTCTAACTAACACCCCAGTTCGGTTCTCTCTCTGAGAGAGAGAGAGAGAGAGAGAGAGAGAGAGAGAGAGAGAGAGAGCGCGCGCGCGAGCGAGTCTGCAGTGCACGGGGCCATGTTTTGATTTTGTTGCTTAAAATCTAATTATCTCTCTGTCTCTGTCTCTCGCTCTCTGATTGTTGTTCTTTTATTCTTGTTTATCCAAAAGTGAAATTGAAGATTCCAAAGTGCTGCTTCCAGGCTAATCCCTGAGAACTCACTGCTGGTTTTGTAGGGAACACAGCAGAGGTCAGGAGATAGGAAAGGCAAAATGGAAGAAATTTACTCAAATCCACTCTTGTTTCATTTTTCATGGAGTTTCACTGCAGCTTGTGTTATGAATACAGTCAGTTACACAAAAGTCCCATGAAGTGAAAATGTATACTTCGGCCTGCTTGTTTATGCCTAGGCAGACACACATTTTTCAGTTTAAGATAAAAATGTTCCCTTTTTTGGGTGAATGTCCCTTTCAGTAATACCTACAAGCTATAGAGGGCAGACTTGTAAACTACACATAAAATAAAAACAATTTGCTTTACTTTTAAATTTGTTCATTCTTTTATGTGCCCCCAATCCAGATGTGCACACTGCACCTCCAGCACTGAGATGCTCTCCTTCGCGTCATAGAAAGCCCTGCTTCTTCCTCTTTCTGAATCCGAGCATCCTTCAAGGTTCTAGTGCAAGTTCTTCCCCAGTGAGGCCATCATGGGCCAAACTAACTCATGGAGCTCTTGGTACAACACTCAGGACATAAACTCAGGTACAACACTCAAAAAATCTTCACTGCTACTCTGTTACTGGGTATTGCAAAGACTTCACAACTATTCATGTACTGTTCGCTGAGAGGTGAAAGCTTCTTTTAACAATGTTCTGTGTTATTTGCCTTATCCTAGAAAGTCTCATTTAGTTGGTAAGTGGTAGGGTTCCTGCTTTTTTCCCCAAAGCTTTTCGTATGGTTCTGATATGTAGTCAGAGTTACTAGGCACTGATTTTTTAATACTGACGTGGTTCTTTCATTTCCAACCGTGAATGTCTTCCATCCTCCACTGACTGTAAAATTCCCAAGAGGCTGAGGTTTATGTGGTTGATGCCTTCTCGTGTCTTCCCCAGTGTCCTGCATCTGGTGGCCACTTAGTGAGTTGAATGAATGAGGTGAGTGTTTTCTGGACTGAGCTGCATCTATAGCGAGAAAAATCACTATAAATGAAATGGTTACATCAGAAATATGTGGCTTGGTCTTCCATGGTGGCCAAGTGGTTAAGAATCTGCCTGCCAATGCAAATGACACGGGTTCAATTCCTGATCCGGGAAGATCCCACATGCCGAGGAGCAACTAAGCCCATGTGCTGCAGCTTCTGCAACCTGCTCGCCTAGAGCCCTTACTCTGCAACAAGAGAAGCCACCACAATGAGAAGCCCGTGCACCGCAACAAAGAGTAGCCCCCACACACCACAACTAGAGAAAGTCCGTGTGCAGCAATGCAGCTCCCCCCACCAAAAAAGAAAAAAGAATAAAACATTATTAAAAAAAAGAAAGGAACACCAGGCTTCTGTGGATTCTAGTAACACGTACGTAGCATTTCCTCTGTGCCAGGCACATCACATATACGGACTCATTTAATCCTCACTGCAATCCTTTACAGTAGTTACTTTATTATCCCCATTTGATAGATTAGGAAGCATGAGGCTCAGAGAAGCTGGTGCTGTACTCAAGGTGAAGGCAGGATTATAAGCCCAGTCTCTGCATCACTGTATTTTAAGTGCCTTGAGGGGAGCAGCAGATACCACAGTGGCTGCCACAGAGCAGGGGATCAATAAATACAGGCTAATGGAAGAAATGAATAAAAATTCTAACAGTCCAGACCTGGACATACTGAATTTTCATAGAGAAGAGAAAAATCTGGAAAAGTAATCGAGGTTGAGCTGCGTGAGGCATAGCTTCTAAGGGCTAGGAGTGAGAGTCCCAGGGTCCTTCAGGTGTGCAGTAGGGTGACCAGATGTCCTGTTTGCCTGGGCCAGTCCTAGTTGATACCTGTTGTAATTACTAATAGGGTCCTCGTTTCAATTGCTCTGTTTGGATGATAAATTATATCAGCACCCTAAGTCTAGAAATGCTGTGGAAAGAGGCAAACTCTCTGAATGCAAGGAGAAGCATAAAGAGATAGTATTTAACTGGTACTTCCATGAGGTTGACTTCTTTCCCTTTTTGATGCACAGACATTGCGATGGTTCAGTACATGAGTGTGCTGACTGCCCCTGTGTCTCTGCTCTTTGGATCCCAGGATCTAGCCTCCCGAAAATTGCCCCAGGCAGTTGGGGTTTTAGCTATTCTGCCACATCGCCCTCAAAAGCACGTTAATGATCATCACATCTCATGGCTAGTTTGGAGTTTGGAAAATATACCCAGTGTGCTGATGTGTATAAGATTACCACCCATAAGACCAGAATCCTTGCTTTGGTATTTGTTAGTTTTGTCACTTCACTTGCTTTTCTCTGTGTGTATGTAAAATCCTTTCTTTCCTTTGTAAAATAATAATAATAATAATAATTCAAAAGTAGTATTAACCACAGTGTTGTTGTGGGAATGTAGACTTATGGCAAAGTGAAGAAAAACCACTTTACAAGTGTAAAGTTCCATGTAAATGCTCAAGGGAAATTGCTGGCATGGAGTGTGTGCCGAGTATAGCTCCAAAGGCAGGTTGTTATCCTAAAACCCAGTTTCCCTAGAGATGACCTTGCTTCCTATTTACCTCCTGGGTCAAAAGAGCTTGAGTTCTTTTGCAAACTCATCTGAAGATACAAGTCCCCGAATATCACAGAGGCCAGGTGTTTTCCATAGAGCAGTGGAATTTCCCAGCTGAAAAACTTCCTTCCACTCTTGTTCTGCCAAAACTCTAGGTTACTGACCTGCAGGAAGGCATCTTAGGGGTCTGACTTTGCCCTCATTGGAGGCTTGTCCAACGTGAGGGGTAAAGAGGGGAAATTTTATTGTCATCCATGTGTTGGAGGCTATTGTGAAAACCGATATCTTAGTGATGTAGGAAATAACCTACTGTATACTTTGCCCTGACCTATTAGATAACCCATTGTGGTAATGAAATGTTATTTAAAAAAATGGGCGAGAGGGAGCTTGGGGGAGAATACGGAAAAATGCTTTTTAATGGAATATTTTCATTTTAGACCTGAAAGACATCTGAAAGGGCTTTCAGTCCAACTGTCTCTGCTTTCAATTGAAGAAAGCCAGACAGAAAATTTACAAGCTGTCCTCAAGGACAGCCAGCTAGTCGGAGAAGGCTGGGACTAGAACCCGGGCCACGAATCCCAGCTCAGATTGTTTGCCACTACTGCACTCGAAGTGCATCTTCAGGTGCCTCACGGGTGAACATCCTCCTGCTCTGCTGAGACCAGCTCTCCACTGTTTTGCAGGATTACGGCCTCTCCCACCAAGGCGCTGGCTGCCGCAGCCTGTAGGGGTCGCTGCGGGCTCTGGACTGGGGAGGCTGGAGGGGAGGGGGATGGGATTGAAGAAGCCGGAAGTGATTGGGTGTGTCAGAGCATTGAAGGAAAGGGCATAGGAATCAGACGCGAAGCTTATTAGCAAAACCCCATGGCTCCCTGTTCTTTTTAGATGTCTGTACCTTTCCTGCATTTATGATGCTGATGGAAAGAAAACCAGAGCTGGCCATTCCCAAATCCTTTAAAACCGGCCCTTTGGAGTTCTCTGTGTTTGCACATGTAAATGCTAAAGGTCACTAGGGCTTAAATCTCCCTTTTCCCTCCAGCGTCTTCCTCACCCCCAAGTGCCAAAGCTCGTTCAGGAGAAAGTCTCCTTCCAAGAAAACCAAGGGGACGGTCCTGTACCCACCTACCCATCCCCCAACCCTCACCCCCAAATAAACCAGCTGCCTGGAGCTATGGCTTTTTGCCCCTCACTGAGCCTAGCGGGCTGAGCTCTGGGTTTTGGGGAGGCCTCTTTCCAGGCTGGTTGCTAAGGCCGGCGCGGGCTCCAGGCCTGTTATCAGGAGGAGCACAGTTTAAACAGGCCTTATCGCTGTGTGTTCAATCAGGGTTTATGAGGGCTGATAAAGATGTCACCTAGCTGCTTCGTGGGTTCATTAAAACTCTATTCCCTGATGGGATGGAAGTGCAAGGGCGTTTGTTTAATTTAATTTTTTTTTAAACACAATTTTGGGAATAAATACATGTTCTTGTGTTAAATATGGCACTCGTGGACAAGCGCATCTGTGTAGTCAAATCCCTTTGTGCTGGCAAAGAGGGGTGAAGGCGACCCCCTCCGGCTGCCCACACCCCAGCAATGCACCATGCTTTACCGACACAACAGTCTTTAATATCATAGCTTATCATAATTGCTCACTTAATAATTCAGTAAACATCGCTACTCCTGGCTTAGAGGCACCAATAAGCCATTGTGTGCTTTTAATTTTGTGTCCTTTTATGTTGCTGGATCATTATAACAAAAAAGATGTTTGCTTTACTCTTTCATTTTAATAAGAGATTTCTAACCAAACGTGTTTGACATCGTTCCTTTTTCTACAAGTTTTCCTCTTCTGTTAAGAAGGAAAAAAAAGCAAAGCAGCCTGTGCTACCTTTATTCACCTCTAGTTGTATATAAGTAATATATACAACTGCAGGAGCATAAAACAAGCATAAGAAATAGTCCCAGCTCAGAAGAGCTTTGTGCTCTGCGAGTTTTATCACTGCTTCCACTGAGACCTTAAACATTGGCCCAGAACTTGCACAGAGAGCATCTCATGGCACATTTAATATATTTTCTGTCTATTAATACTGGGGCAGAATTGCAGAATAGAGGGTAAGAAATATTTAAAATTTTCACATCTCCCCTGCCCCTCCTTCCAGTTCAAAAAGTGCCACTGCTTTTTTATTTTTATTTTAATTGCAGTGAAATACACACAACATAAAATTTATCATCTTTATTAAGTGTACTGCTCACTAATGTTGTTCATATCACTGTGCAGCCAATCTCCAGAAATCTTTTCATCTTGTAAAACTGAAACCCCACCATAACTCCCCATTTCCCTCACCCCTCCTGCCCGTGGTAACCACCATTCTACTCCCTGTTTCTGTGAGTTTGACTATTTTAGACACCTTGTAGAAGTCGAATCATGCAATATTTGTCCCTCTGTGACTGGCTTGTTTCACTTAGCATAATGTCCTCAAGGTTTAGGCACATTGTAGCATGAGACAAGATTTCCATTCTTTGTGAGGCTGAATAATGTATTCCGTTTACACTTTCATTCACTGATGAACATTTGTGTTGCTTCTGTGTTTTGGTTGTTGTGAATAATACTGCTATGAACATGGATGTACAAAGTATTTGTTCTAGTCCCTACTTTCAATCCTTTTCGGAATCCAGAAGTAGGACTGCTGGATCATATTGTAGTTCTATTTGTATTTTGTTGAGGAACCTTCATACTGTTTTCTATAGCAACTTCACCGTTTTACATCCTTACCAACAATGCCTAAGTGTTCCAGTTTCTCTACATCCTTGCCAACACTCATTTTCTTTTTTTTTTTTTTTGACAGTGGCCACCCTAATGGGTGTGAGTTAATAGCTGCTATGGACTGAGCCTCTGTCCTCTTCCCCATCCCCAAATTCATATGCTGAAACCTTAATCCCAATGTGATGGTATTTGAAGATGGGACTTTTAAAGAGGTAATCAGGTCATGAGGATGGAGCCCTCATGAATGGAAGTAGTGCCCTCATAAAAAGAGGCCGGAGAGCTAGCCTGGGCTCTTTCTGCCACATGAGGATCAGATGAGAAGGCAAATGTCTGCAACCTAGAAAAGGACCCTCACTATAACCTGGCTGTGCTGGCATCCTAATCTTGGACTTCCAGCATCCAGAATTGTGTGAAATAAATATCTGTTGTTAATAAGTCACTCAGTCTGTGGTATTTTGTTATGCTAGTCTGAGATGACTAAGGCAATACCTCGCTGTGGGTTGATTTGCATTTCCTTAATGATTAATGCGTTGAGCATCTTTTCATATGCTTGTTGCCCATTCTTCATATCTCCATGCCTTTTGATAACTTCATTTGACCATTGAAGGAGATTTGTTTGCTAGCAGGCTACACGCATCCTCAGACATTCTAAACATCTCTGCTGCATGTTGACCACTTAACCTGAGTGTCTTAAGGATAAACGTCACTTGTTCATTTACTGTTAATTAAATTTAACACTTTTAAAGAACTTGTGGACATGCCTCTTCTCCGCCACAGAGTCAGACTCCATATAGAGAATTTTCTGCTCATCCTGGCCCACAATGCAGTTCTTGGAGGCACTGGAGAGAAAAGAAGCAAAGTCAAGTTTATGAAGAGGGATGAGAAGATGGCAGTGGTGTAATGGGAAAAAGAGGGGAGAAGTTGAGAGGTCAGAGGGAAGACTGGGCAAGGAACGCAGGGAGAAAATAGGAGGAGGTGACTTTTGGGTTCAAATCCCAAGAAGGAGAGGTCTACTCTTGGTGAGGATTCGGGAGGGAGGCTCATGAATGTTTTTGTGTCTGGTGATGGCCACATGATAGAGTCAAGTTTGTTGGATAAGATTTGTTCACTCTCTTAGGTTGCATGTCCCCAGAAGCAGGCACTGAAGTGAGGATTTGAGTCCAGGTAGTTTATTTGGGAGGAGATCTCAGAAAGCATCAGTCAGAGGGTGGAGATGGGATGCAGAGAAGAGAAGGAAGCCACTCTCAGGGGTGTCTGGGCAGGCTGCTGCTGGGGACAACTGGACTTCAAACCCCGTGGGGAGCTCTGGGAGAAGAAGAAGAACCAGTCTCAGAGCTGCTCCCTTGAAGGGTGAGGAACCTGAGCTTCTTGTCCTCTAACTCCTTCCATTTTTGGCTGACAGCTGTTCGCAGGGGTGTGAGCTCCACCACTTTTGGCCTGCCCTGTGAGCAGGCACAGACTGAACACAGAATACATCAGGAAGCATGTTCTGGAAAACAGAGGGCAAGAAGCAATGGGTGCGACACTGACAGCTTCTACCATGATTAGAACTTCTAATGGGACTTCCCTGGTGGTCCAGCGGTTAAGACCCTGCACTTCCACTGTAGGGGGTGTGGGTTCCATTGCTGATCAAAGAACTAAGATCCGTGCATGCCATGTGGTGTGGCCAAAACAAACAAACAAAACAAAAAAACCCACCCCCCCAAACTTCTGATTGTTTCAAAATTTTTTACATTATTATTATTTAATCAAATTATTTCTTTATTATTAATATTTTACTGTACCCATCAATTCTAAGATAGACACCGCCTCCCACCCCACCGGCCATTTAAACACTTCTAAAATTAGGACTCCACTCATCATCCACAGGCCATCTTTTTTTTTTTTAATTTTTAAAAAAATTTAAAAAAATAAATTTATTTATTTATTGGCTGTGTTGGGTCTTTGTTGCTGCACACGGGCTTTCTCTAGTTGCAGTGAGTGGGGGCTACTCTTCGTTGTGGTGCACGGGCTCCTCATTGTGGTAGCTTCTCTTGTAGTGGAGCATGGTCTCTAGGTGCAAGGGATTCAGTAGTTGCAGCACACAGGCTCAATAGTTGTGGCTCATGGGCTCTAGAGTGCAGGCTCAACAGTTGTGGCACATGGGCTTAGTTGCTCTGTGGCATGTAGGATCTTCCTGCAGCAGGGCTCGAACCCGTGTCCCCTGCATTGGCAGGTGGATTCTTAACCACTGCGCTACCTAGGAAGTCCCTGGGCCATCTTTCAGTTGCTCTTGGCCAGCTGGTGGTTGTGACAGAGTTATCCTTGCCTGTGCATGAATGACCTTGAATATTATTCTTGGTAGCATGACTGGGCATGTGATCCCTTGATGTTTCCTGTCAAAAAAGTATTAAGATCCATTTGAAAAAGTAACGTCTTGATTATTGTCTGAAAAAAACCCTTCCATTGATATCTTCTGGGGAGAACAAGAGAGCACCAGTTGCAAAACTTAAGAATGGATATCAACAGCTTGCAAGAAAATTTTGGCGGTAAAGGAGCTCTCATGTATTAGGCTGTGTTGTATGAAGTTGCCCTTTTTTTGATCACCATCAAATGTCAGCAATTTCATTTGGTTCCTTTTCTAAGAAAAGTTGTATCACTAACATTCTTTTTATTTTTGTTTGTTATTTAATTTTCATTTCTGGTTGCGTTGGGTCTTCGTTGCTGCCCGTGGGCTTTCTCTAGTTGTGGTGAGCAGGGGCTACTCTGTTGCGGTGCGCAGGCTTCTCATTGCTATGGCTTCTCTTCTTGTGGAGCACAGGCTCTAGGCCCATGGACTTCAGTAGTTGTGGCATGTGGGCTCAATAGTTGTGGCTTACAGGCTCTAGAGCTCAGGCTCAGTAGTTGTGGTGCATGGGCTTAATTGCTCCCCAGCATGTGGGATCTTCCCAGACCAGGGCTTGAACTCGTGTCCCCTGAACTGGCAGGCAGATTCCCAACCACTGTGCCACTAGGGAAGTCCCTCATCACTAACATTCTTGATGAGGATGAAACTGTGTGCAAAAGTATGGGCAGTGAAGAGTATGAATTGAAAATCAGGAAGAGTAATTTATTTCATTTATATTTTCTTTCTCTTTATATTTGACAAGGATAATCTTTAAAAAATTGTCCCAAGTAAGTGTAAAAGCACTTGCAAAAGTATAAAATAAAATTTTACATGATAAGAAAACATTGTGTCATAGTGTAAATTGGCAGTTTTCCTTTCTTAAGTTTTCACTTCCTTTCATAAAATGATGGGACATCTTACAATCTAAAAGTGACTCAGATTTGGTAAATATGATTTTTTTCCCATGGACCTCAGATACAGAGAGTGAGGCTAATCATAATTCTCAGTTCATGTCACATTTTCACCAATGGTTTGTAGTAGGCCCATCTCTTATTTTACTATCTAATTCTTCCTTTCATCAACTCATGCTTACAGATATTTATCCTTTGTTTGTTTGAGACATTGCGGATATCTTCCCCCATTTTATCACTCTTTTAACTTTGTCTATAGTATCTTTGGTTGAGCAGAAATCCCTAATATTGCGGTAATTAAGTTGATTTTTTGGTCATTGCCTGATAGTTCATGTTTTTCAAATTTTGTTTAAGGAGCGCTTTGCCTCTAGGTTACAAAGATTTTCTCCTGTATTTTCTTTTCTTGACTTTATAGTTTTACCTTTCATACCTAGGCTTGTAATCCAGCTTTTTTGTTATTATTATTAATTTTTAAAAAAATATTTATTTATTTAATTATTTCTTTTGGTTGCATTGGGTCTTTGTTGCTGCACACAGGCTTTCTCTAGTTGTGGTGAGTAGGGGCTACTCTTCGTTGCGGTGCACAGGCTTCTCTTGTTTTGGAGCACGGGCTCTAGGCTTTAGTAGTTGCAACGTGTGGGCTCAGTAGTTGTAGCTCGAAGACTCTAGAGTGCAGGCTCAGTAGTTGAGGTGCACTGGCTTAGTTGCTCCGTGGCATGTGGGATCTTCCTGGTGTCCCCTGCATTGACAGGGGGATTCTTAACCACTGTGCCACAGGGAAGTCCCTTGTAATCCATTTTGAATCCACCTTTGTTTGCAGTATTAGGTGGAGATTGAGTTTTGTTTTTCTCCCATAGTGAGCAAGTTTTCCCCAGGCATCTGCCTAACAATCAGATGTTTCACCAATGATTTGTGGTGCTGCCTTCATCATGTAAGCCCCCACATATGCATCGGTCTAATTCTGTTCTACTGGTCAGGTTGTTCATGTATACATTACACTACATTTATTACATTGGCATTTAAATACATCTTAATCTATCCTAGAGTAAATCCCCCTCTTTAATTCTATATAAAGTCAATTAGCCATTTTTTTGTGGATACTTCTTCCATATAAATTTTTGAATAAGCTTATTGAATTATTTAAACAGTCCAGTTGGAATTGCATTAATTTGTAGGTTAATTTGGGGGAAAATTCAGGCAATCCATCCAGGAGAATGGAATACCTTCCTATTAATTCAGATCATTCTGTACATCCTTTATTAGAGTTTAAACTTTTTTCCCACAGAGGATTTATGGATTCTTGATTTAGTTACTTCTTAGATATTTTACAATTTTTGTGGCTATTGTGAATTGTGCTCTATTTTTTAGAGTTACATTTTTCTAGTTGATTACTCTTGGTTTGGACCAGAAATAGGCACACTTTTTCTATAAAGGATCAGATAGTGAATATTTTAGGCTTTATAGCCACATAAGATCTTTGTTGAATATTCTTTGTTTTTCTTTTTACAAGTTTTAAAAATGTAAAAATTATTCTTAGTTGGTGGAGGCTTATAAAAACAGATCTTTGAGAGGATTTGGCCCCCAGGGTCTTAGTTTTCCAATTCTTGACATAGAACAATGCTATTGATTTATGTAAGTTGCTCTTTTATTCTATAACTTTGTTGAGCTCTCTTATTCTAGTGGTTTTGCTGAATATTTTGTTAGTTTTTTGATCATCTGCAAATGATGATAGCATTTTTATATTTTCCCTTTTCCTTTGTATCCTCTTCCTTTTTTTCCCCTTCTTGTAAAGTTGGGCAGGACCTTCACTGTAATAATCAACAGCTTTAGTGATAGTGGGAAGCCTTATAATGTTCTTGTCTTAAAGGGAAGGCATCTCAAGTTTCTCTCTTAAGTATATGTTTCATGAAGACTTTAGTATATAACCTGTACAAAGGTAAGAAATTTTGGACTTCCCTGGTGGTGCAGTGGTTAAGAATCTGCCTGCCAATGCAGGGACATGGGTTTGAGCACTAGTCTGGGAAGATCCCACATGCTGCAGAGCAACTAAGCCCAGGTGCCACAAATACTGAGCCCGTGTGCCACAGCTACTGAAGCCTTCTAGAGGCTAGAGCCCATTCTCTGCAACAAGAGAAGCCACCACAATGAGAAGCTCTGGCACTGCAAAGAAGAGTAGCCCTGGCTCACTGCAACTAGAGAAAGCCTGTTCCCAGCAACGAAGACCCAATGCAGTCAATAAATAAATAAATAAATTAATTAAAAAAAAATATATATATATAAATTTTCCTCTAGTGCTGCTTTAGCTGTGTCCTCCAAAATTTGACATATAGTGCTTCATTATAATTTAATTCTAAATATTTATTAATTTTCTTTAAAATCAAGGGTTATTTAAAACTTTGCAGGAATTCCCTTGTGGTCCAGTGATTAGGACTCTGCTTTTCCACTGCAAGGGTCACAAGTTTGATCCCTGGTTGGGAAATTAAGATCCTGCATGCCTTGAAGCCAAAAAAAATAAAAATATAATAAAAAATAACCCCACCAACTTTGCAAAAGCAGTTGCAAAACATAGTATTATTTTATAATATGCTTTTTATTTCCAATAGTTATACTATTTTAAAGGAAATATGTTGTTTTTAATTTCTAATTTTATTACATTATGGTTGGAGACAGAATTTATTGAGACTACCTTTATGGTCTAATAAACAGTCTTGTTTTGTAAATGGTATGGATATCCTACAGTTTATTTATGCATCCTTCTACTGACAGACATGCTAGTTTTTTCCAGTTTTTGTAAACATAAAAAATGCTGCAACAAATATCCATGGATCTGTTACAATGAATGGAGTCCAGAAGTAGCTCAAAGAATACTTCTTAAATGCAAAAAAATTAAAATATTAGGAGACTAGTTAGTAGAATATTCATATAATCTCAGAGTTTGGAAAAAATTTTTTAAGACATTTCATAAACCTGGAAATAAAGGAAAAAAAGTGAACAGATTTGAATGTTTAAAAAATTTTAATGTTTTATGTCTCCATATGATACAGATAATGGTAAAACTTTTTCTATGTCATCCTAAGGTCAAATAAATGTTTAGGTCCTGGATTTTGTCTGGTGAGGACTGGCGAAATCTTAATATGGAGTCTACATAATTATATCTGTACATAACTATACCTAACTATACAGCTATATCTACATAACTATATCTGATATTGTTGTAATGGGATTTTGTTCTAATAATTATGTCTCTTGGAATCACATCTCTGCAGTCTGGAAATTTAACAGACCCTATAAAATAATTCTTTCTTGGAGATTATTGTGAGGAAAAAGTTTATGTAGTTTATACCATTCCAAGTTCTAAAATGTTTGTGTGTGTGTCGTGTGTGTGTGTGTTGAAGTTTCTTTTAGAGAGGATTTTGGATATTTCATTAAATGAGAGATGGAGGTGGTATGATGGCTGAAAAGAATTTAAGAGTAATTAGAGTTCTTTGGTTTGGCATTTAGGTGGCAAAATACTTAGCTGTGGCTGGCATGCAAATATACTTTGGATATTTCTTTTAAAAAGGTACTTTGTTAATAGACACCAGATTTTTTTTTCTTTGGTCTGATTAGTTGTAAATGAATCAACGAAAGTATTGCTTCGCCCCACTGGCACAATAAAGGAGCATTCACTCTTAAATCTCTGGAAAGACATTTATTGCCCTAATTTACTAAGATCAATGGTTATAAATTAGGATGTTTCCTCCAAAGTTAGGTTTATAACCAGAATCTCATTTAATCAGAAAAAGATGATCTAGCTCTAGTTCAGTCTTACCTGTGAATGAGGACACTGGGGCCAGAGAGATTAAGTAACTTCTCTGAGTTATGAAAAGCACAGCTGGGACTGGAATTTCCTTGTTGCTGTACACTTGATAGTGAACCAGGCTGCCAACGGTAGGTGGCAGAAAAAGACAAAGGCCAAAGACATTTTCTCAAAGGCACTTAACTTGGGAATGTAATAATTGTCTCCTTAAAGATTTCATACTGTCCTAATATATGATATTTTATATGCAATACTCACTTTCTGACACTTTCTTTTGCTTTCTGGGAAAGTCCCACTGAAAGCCGGGGTGTGCAAGGCAACATCTCTGAGTCCTGACACTTCAAATATCAATGTTTCTGTGTGTTTGGGGAATTGATGAGTGAGCAGACAAGGGCAGGGAGAAGTGACTTATAGGATTTGACTGGACAGCATAAAAAGAGGGGAATGCTGCCTTCATATACTCATGTTGAATCTATCCTACGTAAATCATTAAATTACCTACTTCATTTGAATAATATTGTTATCCTAGTAGAATGTACTTGGGCTTCCAACTCAAGGTTAATTGTGATTTCTTCACACATAAAGTTCAAGAGGCACCAAAAGAAGATGAGGAAGCGGAAAAAGCAAATGGACACTTTTTTAGAAAAGTGAGTTGGCTGTGAAGACGAGTCGGGGGATAGTTAGGAGGAGATGTGTGTGAGTTTGCGTGGGGTCTAGGAAGAAGAATTATATGATGCATACTGGGTCTCCCACAAATTGCTCCATTCTTTCTCATAATGATATACATTGATCAGAAGTTTTCCAACTCACATGATGTTGGGGCAAAATGACATCCTGTCGATTCAATCTCTTGTATCTGCCCCTTGCTTTCTGTCCCTCTTGTTATATCTGTATTTTAGTCACTCATCATCTCTCACTTGAAATATTTCAATGGTCAGGCTTCCTAGGTGGCGCAGTGGTTAAGAATCCGCCTGCCAATGCAGGGAACAGGGGTTCGATCCCTGGTCCAGGAAGATCCCACATGGCGCAAAGCAGCTAAGTCCGTGAGCTACAACTATTGAGCCCACGTGCTACAACTACTGAAGCCTGTGTGCCTAGAGCCCATGCTGTGCAACGAGAAGCCACTGCAATGAGAAGCCCGCACACCACAATGAAGAATAGCCCCCGCTTGCCGCAATAGAGAAAGACAGTGCAGCAATGAAGATCCAATGCAGCCAATAAATAAATAAATTTTTTTAAAAAAGAAAAGAAATGAACTTCTGATGTGCACAGTAACACGGAGGAATCTTAAGTGCATTATGCTAAGTGAAAAAATGCTAGGCTTTCAAAGCTATGGACTGTGTGATTCTAGGTGTATGACTTTCTGGGAAAGGTAAAACTATATGTACAAAAAACAGATCAGTGGTTGCCAGGGGCTGGGGGGAGGGAGGAGTGGTTGACTACAAAAGAGCCTGGGGAAGTATTAGGAGTTGATGGAACAGTTCTATATTTTGATTGTGGGAATGGTTACATGACTATATATACTTGTAAAAAGTCACAGAACTGTACACTAAGAAGGGTAAAGTTAAATAGTATCTCAATGAAAAAAATCTTTGTTTAGAAATAAGAGCCAATAAGCTGTATTTGCAGTTTCAGCTTAGAGTCAGTCCCTCTCTCTGCCATTTGTGTTGGGCTGTGGGGTTGCTCCAGCTCTCGGTCCCCTCCTTCCCTGAAGGGAGGGGGCCGCATGTTTAGGCAGCTGAGAGAGCCTTTGCAGATGGAGCCCAAGTACTCCCACCCAACTTTGTACCCACTGTACCCTGACCCCAGGTGCCAGAGCCTGTTGAATAGTCTGAAGGGTAATTTATTAAATTTGAATGATAAGTTAATGTCATCTTTTTTTCTTTAATTCCACTAAATTAGCGATTCAGATGCACTTTAGGGATTACATTTTCTATCTTTTGCATGCTAATGACTGTTTCAAAGGAAATGAGGTAGCTACTTGGAACCCTTAGCTTCCAACATCATTCATTGTTCTATCTGGGTTTCCTTTCTTTTTCCTGGGATTTGTGGTCCCTACTGGAGAGTCCAGGGGAAAATGCAGATGTAACTGATGGGAGAATTCCTTCGTTCTTCTATCCCAGTGGCTGACATTGGTCCCGAGTTTTGCCTCGGAAGCCGTGATCATCTCACCCACAGCTCCTTTGGCTTCAAGGCTGAGTAGATGGTCCTGAGGACATCTTGATTCCAGAACAAGCAGCTGATTTGCCTTTTCCTTGAATATGCTTCTCATTTTCTGGTGTTAGCAACCAGTACGAAATGAACGAAAATGTAATTCTGACCTAGAGAATTACACTGGTTAAACAGGGACATTTCCCATATTTCCTGGGCTCTTTCTCAATTAAGGTGAAAAGAGGAGGGGGCTAGTTCTTGCACTTTACATCATTATTTTTGTTTTAATTTTCTTGCTTTAATCAAGTATAATTTTAATCTATTTTCTCCAGGCTGAATTTTAGCATTTCCCAAGATGCATCTTCTTTCAGTCCTACTAAAACAAAGTATTTCCAATCTTAATTCTTTCTAGTTAAAACAGGACTCAGATTTCTCTGTGAGCGTAAACAAGCACGTTCCCTGGCCAGAGAAGCACAGAAGAGAAAGCCGAGGGGCCTCCTTCCCGCCCCCTCCCAGTTTAATGACATGGAGGAGCGGGGTGGGGCAGAGGCCAAGACACAGCGTTTCCTGGAGCCCCAAGCCCTCATGGAAGCGGCTTTCGAGCACTTTCCCTTCCTGCAATGAAGGCCAGCATTCTTTCACAATTCCACAGCTGACCCTGCTGCACAGATTAATTTATTTTTCCTGAATTCATCTTGTCAAAAAATTCCAGGGCCAGGAACCTAGCTATTTCCAAATCAACCTTTCACCCTAGAGTTTCCCAGTGATGTTCTTAAGGGAGTGAGAAATACGGTTTGTTTCAGACCAGGTGACTCGCCTGACCCAGGACAGGTCGCGGGTGATTTCCTGCAGCTGCTGTCCTGAGTGGACACTCTGTGAACCAAAGCTTTTCTCAACTAAGCCACAAGCAACCTGCCGAGCGCCCACCTGAACATTCCTACTGGTTCACTGTCATCTTAGGCTCAAGGTCAGCTTAATCCCGCCTTTGCCAAGATGTTTTCTCTGAGCACGGACTTTTCATGGGTGGTGATGTGTTTCCCCTCTAAGGTTGAAGCTCCTAGTTATATATCTTTGGACCCCTCACGTGGTGCACAACATAATACCTGACACATACATTTGCTCACAAATTCTTCAGGATGATTGTGCGGTCTTCTGCAGCTTGAGGCTGTTTCATCTTTTTTTGGAGCATGGATCTAATTTGTGGGCAAGTAGGTGTTTCCCAGCCTTAGAGGCCCCGAACTTTCTGAGAGGCGTGGCTGAGTGTGTCCAGATTTTCACCCCCACTACCACGGTCTCCTGGCTCAGTCTGAGGCCCTCCCAGCTGATGAACTTAAAGCTCTTGTTGTCTTTACCCCCATATCTGTCTCTGCCTCCTTCAGTTTCAACACCATTGAATGGTATTGACACTGATCATAATAATGATAAAATGGCAACAGGAGAACTGGGGAGCCGCTTAGCTAGTGTGGGTTCTGCAGGCAGCGTGCCTAGCTTTACGTTCTATCTCTGCTGCTTAGATGTGTGACCTTGGGCAAGTTGCCTGACCTCTTTGTGTCTTAGTTTCCCATTTGTAAACAGGGATAATAGTCTCTATTTAGTAGGGATGTTGTGAATAATGCATTAATGTATGTACAGCTCTTAAAATGTTCTATGTTCTCTATCATTATTGTTGGTTGCATAGCTACCATTCCTTGAATGCTTGCAAAGTACCAGGTATGAATAAGCTCATCTCACATATTTCATTTAAATCCTTACAACAACCTTGTGAGATGAATATCCTCACACCCATTTTATAGGCAAGGAAACGAAGATTCCATAACTCACTTAGATCATTCTGCTAGCAAGTGGTAGAGCCAGCATTCAGACCCAGCACTGGCTGCATCTGAAGCCTTGTTCTTAACCAGGTAGCTAGTACATCTTCTCATGTTAATGTGGTTGGTCATTAATGTGGTAGCTAATTAATTAACATTAATTCTGGTAGCTAATTCTCTTTTTAATCTGGACTTGAAGGGAAATGCAGACTCCTATTTTTTTTTTTTTTTTTTTCCTCCTCTCTGCTTCCATGGTCTCTTGTTTCCCATCAGGCATGGCAAGATACCTTGCCAACACCTTGGAGAAAGGCTGAGACAACCATCTCTATCACAGCTTTCGAGTTCTTCAGGATGGCTGAATGTTTGGGAAGGCTAGATGGCGTGGGCTGGAGGAAGTTTCGTGGTTGTAATTTTTTTTTTTTTATTTCCAAATGGCTCCTATGACTGGTTAATCTAGTTGTCTAGAGTTGAGGCTGCAGACATACCTGACACACTTCTACCATCTAATTAGCTATGGTGTCTGACACAGGTCCAATAGATCTAGGCTTGAATGCTTCTCTCTGCCTTATTGGGTAAGCCTAGAGAGTCACTTAATTTAACCTCTATGAACTTCTCTGAAAAGAAAAAGAGTAACCCTTGAATGATCAGTTTTGGAGGGAATTAAAAATATATGTGATGAAAAAAATATATGTGATGGCTCTTAGTAGGCCCTCTGTTAAGAATTTCTTTCAGTCTAGAGCCAAGCATTGGCAAGACTTTTGCCATGAATAACAGGGCTTTTTAATGTATCCAACTTATCACTAAGTAGAGAGCATCCCAATATTCCACAGTGTGTGTTCCCCAGACCCACATTACATCTAAGCATTAGCTAGGCACTTGCCTGAAGTACATATTCATCCTCTCAACGCCCATGTAAGATAAGGACTGTCTCTCCTTTGCACTCGAGAAGACTGGGGTTCAGAGAAGTAATTTGTCCAAGGTCACAGGGCTGATTCATCAGGAGGGTCAGGATGGACCCCTGTGACTGTAAAGCAGGGTCATCTTCCCATGAAAGGGAGAGCACAAATGTCATTCATTCATTCATCAAACGTTTGTTGACCATTTGATATGTGCTTTGCACAGTTTCGGAGGCTATGTGTATAATACAAAGAAATATATGTGGGACCTTGTACTTTATTTATGTTTTTAAAAAGTTTATTTATTTATTTATTGGCTGCATTGAGTCTTTGTTGCTCTGCGAGGGCTTTCTCTAGCGACAGTGAGCGGCGGCTACTCTTCATTGCGGTGCGCTTATAATTGTGGTGGCTTCTCTTGTTGCAGAGCATGGGATCTAGGCATGCAGGCTTCAGTAGTTGCAGCTCGTGGGCTCTAGAGCACAGGCTTAGTAGTTGT
Source organism: Hippopotamus amphibius kiboko (assembly GCF_030028045.1). Lineage (NCBI taxonomy): Eukaryota > Metazoa > Chordata > Mammalia > Artiodactyla > Hippopotamidae > Hippopotamus > Hippopotamus amphibius. The sequence goes on along the minus strand of NC_080196.1, from coordinate 75,436,260 downwards.
GGTGCACGGGCTTAGTTGCTCCACGGCATGTGGAATCTTCCTGGTCCAGGGATCAAACCCGAGTTCCCTGCATTGGCAGGCGGATTCTTAACCACTGTGCCACCAGGGAAGTCTCCCTGGGAACTTGTACTTTAGTTGAAGAAATAATCACATAAATATTGCAAACTTAAGAGCCTGAACTCTGCCCATCCTCCAACCTTGTCACTGAAAAGCACTTGAAAATTCTGGATAAAATAAACAGAAAAAATTTTTAAGTAGACATTTTTTAATTTAGTAATTAAATGATCAAAAACTTACAGAAAAATTAGAAGTACAGGATAAGTAATTTTTTTCCCCTGGACCATTTGAGATTAAGTTGCTGACCTGATGCCCTAACACCCCTAAGTACATTAGCATTTAGACAAAGAAATTCTCCTATACAAACACACTACAACCACCAACATCAGGAAACTAATGTTAGTACATTGCTACCATGACTACTTTAAATCTGTGTTGATAGGGCTCCTCGCAACTTACTTTGGCTTTTGCTGGGACAGGAACAAAAAGTTTTATCACTGGCCTAGAATTAGAATGACAACAAGGAAATTCCTGGCCACCCTGAGAATCTGACTGTCCCTTCTTTTTTTTAATTGAAATAACACTGATTTATAACATGATGTGAGATCCATGTGTACAACAGTATATACCCTGCAGTGTACGCACCACCAAAAATTTCGTTTCCATCAGTTGCTCCCCTTTACCCATCTCACCCTCTCCCCATCCCTTCCCCTCTGGTAACCACTACTGTGTTCTCTGTATCTCTGTATTTGTTTTTAAACCGAAATGTTTAAATTGTATAAATGAGCTCATAAAAATGTAAAGGAAATCCTCAAAGTCCAAAAAAACAGAAGAGGAACTGAAAACCCCAAGGTCCAAAAAAAGGAGAGGATGAAAAGCAACATCAACATTGGCTTTGATGTTGGGTATCTCCTGGGGATAGGAGGGCTGGTGGTGTCTCGAACCTAGAAGCATGGCTGTTCATGCCCAAGGGGTAGAGGGGACCTGAGACCTGCATAAATCGGGACACTCGAAGGGCTACATTCAATGAAAGTGTAAAATTGAGGAGGGGAAATTAATCTATTAGCAAAGTAAGACAGCAAGGGCACTTGGCCTAGAATCGTGGTGGAATAAGGTCCCTCACACGGGTCTGGGCTTTGAACTGAGACTACCCATGTGGTCCAGGAGCACTATCCACACCCCAGCCAACTAATACAAAAATAGTGCTTCCGTGATGTGACCCCTGGGGGACCTGGTGGAAGCAAATGCAAAATGGATCTAGAGGGAGATACCGTCAACCCAGGCTACACAGGCTTCACACAAACAAAGCCCCCATAGAGTACCCCCAAACCCCCAAACCCCAAACACACACACACACACAAACACACACCATGAGCCAGCATCAGCAGACATGGTCTCTGTGGAAGATGCCACAGAGCAGCAAGAATTGGAAGACTCTATGGGTTGGACCTTAAAGGCTGAAGTGACCTGTGGCTGCAGCAAGTGGATGGGCTGACATCCTCAGTGTAACGATCTGGCTGCACAAACACAAGGAGATAGGTCTTGGCAAGTCCTAAGGCTTAAGGATGGTGAGTGGCTAAGATTAGCAGGGGGTGAAAGTTTTGTTTAGAGGTCAGTGAAAGATAAAACTGAAATATTAAGGCCAAGTTGTGAAAGACTTTGAAAGTCTTACCAAAGCTGGAGAGATGACATGATGAAAATTTTAAAAGAAGTCTCCCCAGAATGTCTGGTGATGCTTAGAAAATGCAAAGAAGGGGTTAGAAAGGAGGGACCAGGACTGGTGGGACGCGTGGCAGGTCAGGAGAAGGAATATGGGAAGAACAGCCTGATTGTCAGAGCTGGAGGAAAACATGTAGAGCCCCCGAATTTAATCCAGAAGTTTCAAATTGTGTCCTGCAGTGCAGAGCTCACCTCTGAGATGCCTTGGGGGTCCAAGGAGGAAGAACAGAGTGCTTATTTTATTTCATGCACTTTGGCCCTACGTAAGCTTTCATTTGGAAAAATAATTGTGCAGCTTTGAAAAAAGAGTAGAGCTTTGATAGTTTTTTATTTTTAAGTAAATTAAAGTCTTAGGCCAAAATATCCTAGGTGAGAAGCTTTTGAGATGGTATAGTTCTCCCTGTAGAGGATCCTGTACGATCAGGTACTTCCTACATAATCTTCTTCAGGGAAGAACGTGACAACAATTGGTCAGCCCCTCCAGATAACTGTCCAGCATGTTGTCAGCTTTACGGAGGTCATCCCCACCCCTCTCAGGTCCTCCAGAACTTTGGCAAAATCAAAAAGAAATGCCCAGGTGTGGTGACATCTGCCCAACCACCCAGGGACTCACTGGCATCAAAACTAGGACTCTATTTAGTCCACGATATTGACGGAGAGCGAAGTTCTGCATTAGAGGTGGCAGGTGTACAGGTGGGGAGAAGGGTCCCTTTGTCTGGATGAACCATCTTTTCAGCCCTCTACCTGGGCCGTCATTTCTGCTCTACAGCGGAGGAGGGTGGAGAGGCGAGTAATGGCCAAGCAGTTTGAACGGGAGCGGGAGGAAATGTAGGGGGCTTGCAAGAGCTTCACGTTGAGGGTGCCCTAAGCCAGCTTTGTTAGGCCCTTGGCAGAGGAGATAAAATGAGCAGGGACACGGGGAGTTTGGGCCTTGAGTTGGGCTGCTAGAAGATGCAAATTGATAAATAAACATTAAAACAATGAGGCTCTACTAATGCTCTGACAAAGGACAGATTGCTCATCTACCCTCCCTGCCCGGCCGGCTGCCTCAGTGGAACAAAGGCGGCTTTTATAGTTTCTGTGTTATTTGTAAATTCGTCAGTTAAATGGATGTACTCTCACCTGCCTCTGGGGGGAGGGGAGGCGGCGGCTAATCCTTTCTTTCTCTCTGCGGCCCAGGGAGACGGTCACCTGATCTGACCAGGAAAGGTCTTGGAGGACGTGCCACATTTTAGCCACTTTGAACAACTGCCAAATTGCGCCTCAACAATGGGTTCAGTGTCTGCGGGGAGGGGGGTGGGGCGGGGCCTTGGGTCCCCGCCTCTCCCCATCCTCCCAGCGCCAGCGTTCCAGGCCTTCTCGGGAAAGGTGTTGTGAGTGCGCTCAACCTGCTGTTCTGAGAGGGTGACTGTCACCCAGGCTCCTTCTTATGGGAGGCAGCCTGCTCCCCCGCTCCCCTCTGAAGGGCCGTCACCCAGGCTCCCGGTGTCGCTCATTTATTATTCCAGCTGACCTGCTGGAGGAGAGAGGCTGGCCCTGAGGCCTGACACCCAAAGCTGGCCCAAAGCTAATCAACCAGGAAATCACACATCAGGCCGGGTCCCCAGTGGCTTCTGGCCTCCTTTCCCGGCTCGTCACTCTGCCCCCTGTCAGCCCACTTCCTCCACCTCAAATGTCAAGGCGTTCTGGCTGGCATGAGGCGCAGCGACCCAAGGGGAAGAGACGGATATTCTTCTGTCGTGACTGCCTCCCTTAAGACACGTCCTGCTGCTGCTTCCCACACGGGAGCACAGGCTGGGTTTCTGTAAGGTGTTAGAGTCCCAGCGGTCTTCACAACCCCAGGACTGAGGACCAGGAGGAAACAGAAACCATGTCCAGAGATTGTTACCAAAGCCCCAAACCAGGTCCACAACAAAGGGGCCATTTCAAATGCAGACTCAGAATTAACCAGAAATGAGTGGGATGTCACCCAGAAGGGGCCTTTGAGATGGGGACAAGGAGGCTTTAGGGCTCTCCGCCACTGTGCCAGCTGCTGCAGCTGCTTTAGGTGCAGGGATGCAATACCTAAGGCTATGTCCTCCTGTGACGAGGCATCAGGGCAAAGACTCTTGGTCCCGACATCTGACTGATGCGTTAAGACTCATGAGAATTTTCTCTGTGGAGACTTAGATACCTAGTTCAAGGCCTTGGTTTGGTGCTTGGTCTCCCGGGGACAGTCTGCAGTAGCAGAGGGCGAGGGCTGGCTGAATGGGGCTGAGCTCATGTCATCTTACTTGATTTGGGAGTGTCTACACCATTTTTAAGTATCCCCCATAATACCTTTTCATGTGTCCATCACCCTGAAACCGTCTCCGGGACATCTGAGTGGCAGAATCCAGGGGCCCCTTCTGGTCCCCATCTGAGTGGCTAATCTCTTGCCCTTGGACCTCTGTCTCCCTGCCTTCCCTGACCCCACACTCTCCTGCCTTTCCCCCTCCTCTCAGGCCCCTCAACTGGCTCCTACGTATCCTTCAGGGCACCCTTCTCAAATGGAGCTTCTTGGAAAGGAATCTCCTGACATCTCTGAATCTGCCTCGGGCCCCAAATATGTTCCCTCTCTCATTCTCTCACTGCATCCTGTTGTTTCCCTCCATATCACCTCAATTTACGATTAGCTTCTCTTTTATGGATTTGCTGTCTGCTTCCCCTTTCCAGACTCGACTCCATGGAGCCATTATGGATTTGCTGTCTGCTTCCCCTTTCCAGACTCGACTCCATGGAGCAGCCACATCTCTGTTGTTCAGATGTTACACCATCGCCCAGCACCGTGCTTGGCACATAACAGATGCTCAATAAACCTTTGTTGGGTGAGTGGATGGATGGATAGATGAATACTTACAAGGTTCTATGTATGATGCTGAGCACCTAGAGGTATTTAGTGAACTGGGCCATTTTTTACCCATTTATGTGTCTGTGTTTGTCCCAACCTGTGTTTTAAAGTTTTCAGGCTATGGCCTTAAGCTTATTACCATTCTCACAGCTCATGGTGAGGGTCTCCTTATGAGGCTGGCATGTGCAGTATCTAGGAGGGAAGGCTCTGAGGTTACAGTCCAGCTTTTCCACTATCTAGCTTTGTAAACTTGTTTTTGTTTAATGTCTTTTGCATTGACTAGAATGTTTAGCACAATATGACATGATAATGCTAGTGTTTGGTGTTTTTGTTTTATTTCTGACCTTAATGGAAATACTTTTTATATAATGTTGGGCTATGTGTTTAAGACGGATGTTCTTTACTGTTCGAGTGTCCCAGTTCTCCAAGTTGGAAATCTATTGAATAGATTTTTAGTATCTCTTGGATGATTTTTTTTATTAAAAAGCAATCTAAGTTTCCATGTTAACAAATTTTCTAATATTAAACCGTCTGGGTAATCCTAGGACATATACTATTTGGACACACTATTGTGTAATTTACTGCTTTAATTCAACATTCTGAGATTGCACTTAAAATCTCTGCATCTCTATCAGAGTGATCTTTCTAACAAGTAAATATGAGCCAGTGGTTCCCAGTTCAGGTTTGCATTGTTTCCTAGGCTTCACCTCTGCTGCCTGTTCTGGAACCTTCTCTTCTCACTGCATTTAACTCTTCCTTTACCAACTGCACTCTAGGCTGAAACTATACCCAGTTGCTCCTGTGTACGTTCTCTGTGTACGTTATCCTCTTCCATATTAATGTGCTTTCAGAAGGCCGTTTTCTTTGTCTGAAAAGCATCCTCTATCGCTCATCTTTCAAGTCTCACCAGGAGTCACTGCCTACACGCAGCCTTTCTCCTTCCCCTCCTCCGCAGAGCTCCCGCTCGCTCTTCTGTGCGCTTGTAATTTCCCACTTACAGGACTTATCACAGTGTGTACAAATTATTTGTTTACAGATTTCTCTTTAAATTTTATTTTATTTTCAAACATTTTTAAATTGGAATATAGTTGATTTACAATGTTGTGTTAGTTTCTGCTGTACAGCGAAGTGCACCAGTTATACATATACATATATCCACTCTTTTTTAGAGTCTTTTCCCATGTAAGTCATTACAGAGTATTGAGAAAATTTCCCTGTGCTACACAATAGGTCTTTATTAGTTATCTAATTAAGTAATTAATCTGGCCACACTGCGCAGCATGAAGGACCTTGGTTCCTCAACCAGGAATAGAACCCATGCCCCCAGCAGTGGAAGCTTGGAGTCCTAAAGGCTGGACTGCCAGGGAATTTCTATTAGTTATCTATTTTATATATAGTAGTGTGTATATGTCAGTCCCAATCTCCCAATGTATCCCTCCCCCACCCCTTCCCCCCCCCCCCCCCCCACCCCGGTAACCATAAGTTTGTTTTCCACATCTGTGACTCTACTCCTGTTTTGTTTACAGGTCTTTCTTATCCACTAGCCCAACAGCTTCCAAACGGGAATTGAGCATCCCAGGGGGGTAAGGAAGAGGATTCATGGTGGGGAAAGAGGAGAAAATGTTATAACTTCTTCTTATATTGTTTATACTTTTCACATTATGTATGTTTTACTTATGGGTATGTATTATTTTATTATTTATTTATTTAAATATAAGTATGTTTTATTACATAGTATGTATATTTACACACATATATATATGCACGTATACAACAGATCACAATTACATATGGTAGGATATGTACATGGTTAATAAATACCTGTAGTTAAATTACATAAACTGGGGGTATCTACTCAATTTTCTTTTTGACTGATGGGGCAAATGAAGAACAATGTTGGAGACCACAGAGCTAGACAGTGAGTGGAGTCCTTGAAGGTGGAGTTCTGTTTCAACCTGAGTTCATATTGTCTGCCGCTATCACTGTAGCTGAGACAAGATACGTGCCTGATGGTATTTGAGAGGCTGAATGAAAGGGTTGGGAAAAAGTAGACACTTGATAAGTTTTTGTTCTGGAGTTTCCTTAATATAAGAGTTATAAATAGTAAATTATATAGTGATCCAGTGTAAGGGGTGGTTATTGTCTGATTTCTTACAAGAACAAAAATCGAAGGGAGAGGAAATAAACCATTGTGAATTAGAGTCATGTCATTAACTCCGCATTTTCAAATGGGAAAATAGTTTCATGTAGCATGATTATATTTAAGGTTAGGTCCATCTTATTAGATGGAAGGTTACTTTGGGGATCTTGGAGTTAAGTTCTGCTGCTTAAAATGAAGATCATTCTTCAGTGCCTCTTTAATGAGGGGTATATTAATTGCTTTTTTTTTTTTTTTACAGTGACTCACCAACACTTGTAAGAAATATCCAGCTACTGAGACAGGATGCCAGATACAAAATATGGCAGCTTGTATAGTGATAGAAACAGTCTCTTCTGGGGCTGATCTGTAGAATTATTGCAGAGGGTGGTGCTAGAGAGCCTCCCCCCTGTGCTGTGCCCACAGGTATCACAGTAGAAGCCAAGAGAATCTGGCAGAAGGTCATGGAAGCAACCTAAATGGTCCATCAACAGATGAATGGAAAAAGAAGATGTGGTACATATATACAATGGAATATTACTCAGCCATAAAAAGGAATGAAATCCATGGACATGTATAGAGACATGGATGGACCTAGAGACTGTCATACAGAGTGAAGTAAGTCAGAAAGAGAAAAACAAATATAGTAGAGTAATGCATATATGTGGAATATAGAAAAATGGTACAGATCAACCAGTTTGCAAGGCAGAAACAGAGACACAGATGTAGAGAACAAACATATGGACAGCAGGTGGGGAAAGCCGGGGTGGGGGGAGGTTAATTGGGAGATTGGGATTGCCATATATACATCACTAATAAGAAAAAAAATCAAATTGTACACTTTAAATACATGCAGTTTTTTGTATGTCAATTATATCTCAATAAAAGTCCTTAAAAAAAAAAAGAGAGAGAGAACATGGCAGACAGCAGAGGTCTGAGGGGTTGATGGACCTGAGACTGCGTCTTGGCTCCACCACTCAGCAGCAGTTTCATAGCACACCTGACATCTATAAAAAGGGGAGGATGAAGCCTCCATCACTGGGCCATGGTGAAGATTAATTGAGTCAGAACGTGTGAAAGCCCCTCACATAGCACCTGACACACAGTGGATGCATAGGTTAAGATGCATCCAACACACACTGGCCTAAATAACAAAGGAGTTGATTGCTTCGTATCATTGAAAACTCAGAGGGCAGGCTTCAGGGTCGTTTTAATCCAGTTGTCCAGTCATATCACCAAGGCCCTTCAAGATGTTGGTCTCATCCCGGACAGTCTCCCTCCTTCTTGCAAGGTGGGTACCCTCGCTGGGCAGGACTGCATGCTTCCCCATCATAGTCAGAAAGAAAGAGAGAATGTCTCCCTCAACCATGGATCCAAAATGCTGGGCTTCCTTCTAATGAAGCTATATTTGGTCATGTGCTGTCATGCCCTGAACCAGTGGCTCTGAAATGCCAAGTGTTGATTGGCTCAGGTCTGCATTGGGTGCTTATCCCTGAACCAATCACTGTGGCAAGTAAGGGAGGAAATAACTGATTGACTCCAACCAATCAGGGTTCACACCTTGAATGGCGGGGGGGGGGGGGGGGGGGGGGCGGGGGAGGAGCGGGTAAATCCTAAGCAAACTTCATGCTTGGAAGAGGAAACTTCATGCTTGGAAGAGAGTGGAATTCATGCTAGCAGGACACCACAGGGTTACAGCAGCAGGTGCCCAATAAGTATTGCTATCATTCTGTTTTGTTTTGTTTTATTTTGTTGTGTTTTGTGGCTGTGCCACTTGCAGGATCTTAGTTCCCCAACCAGGGATCTAACCCAGGGCCCCTGTAGTTGAGGTGCGGAGTCCTAATCACTGCACCACCAGGGAAGTCCTATTATTGTTCTTATCAATAATGAAATTCCGCCTTCTGGAGAATGTTTCCTTAAGGCTGATGCTGAGTAGTTCCCCCTTTAAATAGTAACCATTGTCTTTTGAGTTCTAAGAAATATTACATTGCTTTATTCAGGCCTACCCCCCAGTCAGAGATCCACATTCCTCAAGTGCTTCTTCAATGAATTCTAAGTGGATTTTTATGTCATAGCTGGCTGAGATCCAAAGCTGTCTTTTCTCTGAAGGTGGTGATAGTGATGGTGGTATCCTCATCCATCTGAAGTAGAAAGAGCTGGAAAAAATTTATAGGCCCATCAGCTCTTTGGACCTGCCACCCAACCTGAGATGGGGTCTTTTATCATGTGGAGTTACCCTCTGTGGGCCAACTCCACGAAGTGAACATATTACACACATTATGGGAGGCATATTGGGATCTTTGAAAGAGGATGGACATGAAGCAAAACCACATGCAGACATTTCAGCTGATGAACGACCTGCGAGTGGGCAGGTCCTGACAGTTACTGCTGAGCTCTGGGAAAGGGGTCAGGAGGAGGAAAGAAGCAGGGGGTAGCTTTTAAACTTTACAGCCCTGTAGCTGCCACCTGAAGGTAGTAACACTGCCAGTGGGGATAAGAAAGAAGCCCATTGGCTTTGGTTTCTGCAGATCTTGCTCTGTCTCTGAGAAGGGTAATGATCTCTTATGTTCTTTATAAGACTTTCGAGTTCTTTCTGTCATGTATCTTTATTCAACAGGACTTAGAGCTCAGTATTTCCTCTGGAGGTGTGTGGGAGACAGATATTGGGTTACTTGGCCACTGACATCTCTTATACCTCATAGGACAATGAAACTCTGCCATCTGTGGTTCATTTCCCCCCTCGGGGATTTAGAAGACATGTGAGATGCAGCTGTGCTTCCTGAGAGGGAAGCACTGATGAGGAGGTTATTAGGCAGTACTTTGTACTGGAGGGAACAGAACACTTGTGGCCATATTAGTTTCCCATGGCGGCTGTAGCACAAACTCAGTGGCTTAAAATAATACCAATGTATTATTTTATAATCCTGCAAGTTGGAAGTCTTCAAACCAATGTGTCAGCAGGGCTGTATTCCTTCTGGAGGTTCTAGGGGAGAATCTGTTTCCTTGCCTTTTCCACTTCTAGAAGCTGCCTGCATATGTTGGCTCAGGAGCCCCATCCTCCATCTTCAAGGCCCACACTGTAGCATCTTCAAGTCTCCCTCTCTGACCTTTGCTTCCATCATTGTATCTCCTTTTCTTTTTTTCTCTTTTCTAAAATTGAACTATTGTTGATTTACAATATTGTGTTAGTTTCAGGTGTACAGCAAAGTGATTCAGTTATATAGATATAGGTTCTTTTCTATTAATAGGTTATTATAAGATATTGAATATAGTTCCCTGTGCTATACAGTAAGTCCTTGTTTATTTTTTATATAGTGGTGTGTATCTCTTAATCCCATACTCCTAAGTTATTCCACTCTTCCTCTTCCCCTTTGGTAACCATAGTTTGTTTGTCTATGTCTGAGTCAATTTCCGTTTTGCAAATAAGATCATGTGTATTATTTTTTAGATTCTGCATATAAGTGGTAGCATAAAATATTAGTCTTCGTCAGGCTTACTTCACTCAGTATGATCATCTCTAGGTCCATCTATGTTGCTGCAAATGGCAATATTTCATTCTTTTTTTATGGCTGAGTAATATTCCATATATATATATATATATATATATATATATATATATATGAGGGTGAGTCAAAAATTATCCACACTCTGGCTACAGAATTTATTTTAATTGACTTTTAGATAAGAGAAATACATCATTTTTCAACATAATCTCCTTGCTTTTCAATACACTTTGTCCATCTGTCAACAAGCTTTCATATTGCCTCATTAAACAATGTTTTAGGCTGAGCTTCGAGCCACGAATGCACCGCTGTCTTCACTTCTTCATCAGAAGTGAATCTTTGTCCTCGTAGGACTGCTTTCAGGGGACCATACAGGTGAAAGTCTGATGGAGAAAGATCAGGACTATAGGGAGGATGCTTTAATACCCCAAAACTAAGTTTTTGCAGAGTGTTGACAGTGTGGGCAAAAGTGTTCGGACGTGCATTGTCATGCAAGAGCACAATGCCCTTTGATAGCAGTCCTCTGCGTTTAATCCGAAGTTAGGCTTCAGCTCTTCAATAAGCATCTCACTGTAATGAGCACTGTTGATTGTTGAACATTTTTCCTGATAATGTTTCAATACTGACCATTGAGAATCCCAGAAAACTGCAAGCATCAATTTTCCAGCTGATGGTTGACTTCTGAACTTTTTCTTGGTTGGCAGTTGAGGATGTTTCCATTCTATACTCTGCCACTTACTCTCAGACTCGTAGTGATGAACCCACGTCTTGTCACCAGCAATGATTCTCTTTTAAGAAACTTTCACCTTCCTTAGAGCATCAGTCCAAATTTTGTTTGCAGATATCCAGACGCTTCTGTTTATGCTCTTCCCTGAGTTGTTTCAGTACCCATCTCGCACAAACTTTTTGAAACCTAAGTCTGTCATGGATTACTTTGTTTTGAGGTATTAAACATCCTCCCTATAGTCCTGATCTTTCTCCATCAGACTTTCACCTGTCTGGTCCCCTGAAAACAGCCCTATGAGGACAAAGATTCACTTCTGATGAAGAAGTGAAGACAGTGGTGCACTTGTGGCTCGAAGCTCAGCCTACAACATTTTTTAATGAGGGAATATGAGAGCTTGTTGACAGATGGACAAAGTGTATTGAAAAGCGAGGAGATTATGTTGAAAAATGATGTATTTCTCTTATCTAAAAGTTAATTAAAATAAATTCTACAGCCAGAGTGTGGATAATTTTTGGCTCACCCCCGTACATGTACATATATGTGCATATATACATACATATGGTCATATAATATTACATCTTCTTTATCCATCCATCTGTTGATGGACGCTTGGGTTGCTTCCATGTCTTGGCTAGTGTAAACAGTGCTGCTATGAACATAGGACATATGAACATATCTTTTTTTTTTTAAATTTATTTATTTCATTGGCTGTGTTGGGTCTTGTTGCTGTGTGCGGGCTTTCTTTCTATTGCAATGAGTGGGGGTTACTGTTCCTTGTGGTGCGCGGGCTCCTCATTGCCGTGGCTTCTCTTGTTGCAGAGCACGGGCTCTGGCACATGGGCTTCAGTAGTTGCAGCACATGGGCTCAATAGTTTTGGCTCACGGGCTCTAAAGCGCAGGCTCAATAGTTGCGGCGCACGGGCTTAGTTGCTCCACGGCATGTGGGATTTTCCTGGAGCAGGGATCAGACCCGTGTCCCTTGCATTGGCAGGCGGATTCTCAACTGCTTCGCCATCTAGGGAGCCCTGAATGTACTTTTTGAACTAGATTTTTTGTCTTTTCTGAATACATGCCCAGGAGTGGGGTTGCTGGATCACAGGGCAACTCCATATTTTTAGTTTTTAAAAGAACTTCTATACTGTTCTCCATAGTGGGTGCACCAATTTACATTCCCACCAACAGTGTAGGAGAGTTGCCTTTTCTTCACACCCTCTCTAGCATTTATTATTTGTAGACTTTTTAAATTTATTTATTATTTTTTTGGGGGTACACCAAGTTCAATCATCTGTTTTTATACACATATCCCCATATTTCCTCCCTCCCTCAACTCCCCCCCCACCCTCCCTTGAGTCCCCCCCACCCTCCCCGTCCCAGTCCTCTAAGGCATCTTCCATCCTCGAGTTGCACTCCCTTCGTTATACAACAACTTCCCACTGACTATTTTACACTTGGTAGTATACATATGTCTGTGCTACTCTCTCACTTCATCTCAGCTTCCCCTTCACCCCCAGCCCCCCCCAAACCTCGAGTTCTCCAGTCTATTCTCTGCATCTGCATCCTTGTTCTTGTCACTGAGTTCATCAGTACCATTTCTGGATTCCGTATATGTGTTAGCATACAATATTTGTCTTTCTCTTTCTGACTTACTTCACTCTGTATGACAGACTCTAGGTCTATCCACCTCATGACATATAGCTCCATCTCATCACTTTCTATAGCTGAGTAATATTCCACTGTATGTATATGCCACATCTTCTTTATCCATTCATTTGTTGATGGGCATTTCGGTTGCTTCTAAGTCCTGGCTATTGTAAATAGTGCTGCTATAAACATTATGGTACATGTTTCTTTTGGGATTATGGTTTTCTCTGGGTATATGCTCAGGAGTGGGATTACTGGATCATATGGAAGTTCTATTTGTAGTTTTTTAAGGAACCTCCAAATTGTTTTCCATAGTGGCTGTGCCAACTTATATTCCCACCAACAGTGCAGGAGAGTTCCCTTTTCTCCACACCCTCTCCAACATTTGTTGTTTCCAGATTTTGTGATGATGGCCATTCTGATCGGTGTGAGGTGATACCTCATTGTGGCTTTGACTTGCATTTCTCTGATGATTATGGATGTTGAGCATCTTTTCATGTGTTTGTTGGCCATCTGTATGTCTTCTTTGGAGAAATGTCTATTTAGGTCTTCTGCCCATTTGTGAATTGGGTTATTTGCTTTTTTGGTATTAAGCTTCATGAGCTGTTTGTATATTTTGGAGGTTAATCCTTTGTCCGTTGTTTCATAGGCAACTATTTTTTCCCATTCTGAGGGTTGCCTTCTAGTCTTGTTTATGGTTTCTTTTGCTGTGCAAAAGCTTTTAAGTTTCATGAGGTCCCATTTGTTTATTCTTGATTTTATTTCCATGATTCTAGGAGGTGGGTCAAAAAGGATGTTGCTTTGATGGATGTCATAGAGTGTTCTGCCTATGTTTTCCTCGAGGAGTTTTATAGTGTCTGGCCTTCCATGTAGGTCTTTAATCCATTTGGAGTTTATTTTTGTGTATGCTGTTAGGAAGTGTTCTAATTTCATTCTTTGACATGTAGCTGTCCAATTTCCCCCGCACCACTTATTGAAGAGGCTGTCTTTTTTCCATTGTATATTCGTGCCTCCTTTGTCAAAGATAAGGTGCCCATATGTGTTTGGGCTTACTTCTGAGTTCTCTATTCTATTCCATTGATCTTCCTTTCTATTTTTGTGCCAGTACCATATTGTCTTGATCACTATGGCCTTGTAGTATAGTCTGAAGTGAGGAAGCCTGATTCCACCAACTCCATTTTTCCTTCTCAAGATTGCTTTAGCTATTCGGGGTCTTTTGCGTTTCCATACAAATCGTAAGATTTCTTGCTCTAGTTCTGTGAAAAATGCCATTGGTAATTTGATCGGGATTGCACTGAATCTGTAAATTGCTTTGGGTAGTACAGTCATTTTCACGATGTTGATTCTTCCAATCCAGGAACATGGTATGTCCCTCCATCTGTTTGTGTCGTCTTTGATTTCTTTCATCAATGTCTTAAAGTTTTCTGCATACAGATCTTTTGCCTCCTTAGGCAGGTTTATTCCTAGGTATTTTATTCTTTTTGTTGCAATGGTGAATGGGAGAGTTTCCTTAATTTCTCTTTCTGCTCTTCCGTTGTTAGTGTATAGGAATGCAAGAGATTTCTGCGCATTAATTTTGTATCCTGCTACTTTACTAAATTCATCAATGAGTGCTAGCAGTTTTCTGGTAGAGTCTTTAGGGTTTTCTATATATAATATCATGTCATCTGCAAAGAGTGACAATTTTACTTCTTCTTTTCCAATTTGTATTCCTTTTATTTCTTTTTCTTCTCCGATTGCTGTGGCTAAAACTTCCAAAACTATGTTGAATAATAATGGTGAGAGTGGACACCCTTGTCTTGTTCCTGTTCTTAGAGGGAATTCTTCCAGTTTTTCCCCGTTGAGAATGATGTTGGCTTTTGGTTTTTCATATATGGCTTTTATTATGTTGAGGTAATTTCCTCCTATGCCCATTTTCTGGAGAGCTTTTATCATAAATGGATGTTGAATTCTGTCAAAAGCTTTTTCTGCATCTATTGAGATGATCATATGGTTTTTATCCTTCAATTTGTTGATATGATGTATCACATTGATTGATTTGCGTATATTGAAGAATCCTTGCATCCCAGGGATAAACCCCACTTGATCATGGTGTATGATTTTTTTAATGTGCTGTTGGAGTCTGTTAGCTAGTATTTTGTTGAGGATTTTTGCATCTATATTCATCAGTGATATTGGTCTGTAATTTTCTTTTTTTGTGACATCTTTGCCTGGTTTTGGTATCAGGGTGATGGTGGCCTTGTAGAATGAGTTTGGGAGGGTTCTGCCTTCTGCAATATTTTGGAATAGTTTGAGAAGGATAGGTTTTAGCTCTTCTCGAAATGTTTGCTAGAATTCACCCGTAAATCCGTCTGGTCCTGGGCTTTTGTGTGTTGGGAGGTTTTTAATCACTGCCTCAATTTCTGTACTTGTGATTGGTCTGTTCATAGTTTCTATTTCTTCCTGGTTCAGTCTTGGAAGATTGTATTTTTCTAAGAATTTATCCATTTCTTCCAGGTTATCCAATTGATTGGCATATAGTTGCTTGTAGTAGTCTCTCATGATCTTTTGTATTTCTGAGGTGTCCGTTGTGACTTCTTTTTCATTTCTAATTCTGTTGATTTGCATCTTCTCCCTTTTTTTCTTGATGAGTCTGGCTAATGGTTTATCAATTTTGTTAATCTTCTCAAAGAACCAGCTTTTAGTTTTATTAATTTTTGCTATTGTTTCCTTCCTTTCTTTTTCATTTATTTCTGCTCTGATCTTTATGATTTCTTTCCTTCTGCTCACTTTGGGGTTTCTTTGTTCTTCTTTTTCGAATTGTTTTAGGTGTAAGGTTAGGTTGTTTATTCGATCATTTTCTTGTTTCTTGAGGTAGGACTGTATTGCTCTAAACTTCGCTCTTAGAACTGCTTTTGCTGCATCCCATAGGTTTTGGGTTGTTGTGTTTTCATTGTCGTTTGTTTCTAGATATTTTTTGATTTCCTCTTTGATTTCTTTAGTGATTTCTTGGTTGTTTAATAGTGAATTGTTTAGCCTCCATGTGTTTGTATTTTTTGTAGTTTTTTTCCTGTAATTGATATCTAGTCTCATGGCGTTGTGGTCTGAGAAGATGCTTGACATGAGTTCAATTTTCTTGAATTTGCTGAGGTTTGATTTGTGACCCAAAATGTGATCTATCCTGGAAAATGTTCCGTGTGCACTTGAGAAGAAGGTGTATTCTGTCGTTTTTGGATGGAATGTCCTATAAATATCAATGAAGTCGAGATGGTCTAATGTGTCATTTAAAGCTTGTGTGTCTTTATTTGTTTTCTGTTTGGATGATCTGTCCATTGATGTAAGTGGGGTGTTCAAGTCTCCCACTATTATCGTGTTCCTGTCGATGTCCCCTTTTATAGCTGTTAGCATTTGCCTTATGTATTGAGGTGCTCCTATGTTGGGGGCATAGATATTTACCATTGTGATATGTTCTTCTTGAATGGATCCCTTGATCATTATGTAGTGTCCTTCCTTGTCTCTTGTAATAGTCTTTACTTTCAAGTCTAATGTGTCTGATATGAGTATTGCTACTCCAGCTTTCTTTTGGCTTCCATTTGCATGGAATATCTTTTTCCATCCCTTTACTTTCAGTCTATATGTATCCCTTGGTCTGAAGTGGGTTTCTTGTAGGCAGCATATAGAAGGGTCTTGTGTTTGTATCCATTCAGCCAGTCTGTGTCTTTTGGTTGGAGCATTTAATCCATTTACATTTAAGGTGATTATTGACATGTGTGTTCCAATGACCATTTTCTTAATTGTTTTGGGTTTGTATTTGTAGGTGTTTTCCTTTTCTTGTGTTTCCTACTTAGAGAAGTTCCTTTAGCACTTGTTGTAAGGCTGGTTTGGTGGTGCTGAATTCTCTTAACTTTTGCTTGTCTGGAAAGCTTTTGATTTCTCCCTCAAATCTGAATGAGATTCTTGCTGGGTAGAGTATTCTTGGCTGTAGGTTTCTCTCTTTCAGGACTTTCAGTATATCCTGCCATTCCCTTCTGGCCTGCAGAGTTTCTGTAGAAAGGTCAGCTGTTATCCTAATGGGTTTTCCCTTATATGTTGTTTATTGCTTTTCTCTTGCTGCTTTTAATATTTTTTCTTTGTGTTTAATTGTCGTTAGTTTGATTAATATGTGCCTTGGTGTATTTCTCCTTGGGTTTATTCTATATGGGACTCTCTGTGCTTCTTGGACTTGGTTAATTATTTCCTTTCCCATGTTGGGGAAGTTTTCCACTATAACCTTTTCAAATATTTTCTCAGACCCTTTCTTGTTTTCTTCTTCTTCTGGGATGCCTATAATTCGAATGTTGGTACGCTTAATGTTATCACTGAGGTCTCTGAGACTGTCTTCTATTCTTTTTATTCTTTTTCCTGCTCTGTGGCATTTATTTCCCCCATTCTATCTTCCAACTCACTTATTCGTTCTTCTGCCTCAGTCATTCTGCTGGTTATAGCATCTAGAGTATTTTTAATTTCAGTTATTTTGTTATCCATTGCTGTTTGTTTTTCTGAGTTCTTATGAACTGTTTCTTGTACTTTATTTTGTTATTGAGATTTTGTATCATTTTTACTATCATTACTCTAAATTCTTTTTCAGGCATTTTTCCTATTTCCTCCTCATTTATTTGGTCTTGTGGGTTTTTTTCCTGCTCCTTTGCCTGCATGGTGTTTCTTTGTTTCCTCATGGTTGTCCAAACTTTTGGGGTTGCTTGTCCTGGCGATAGAGGTGTTTATAGAAGACTGTCCAAGCCTCAGACTAATGTCCAAGTATTGGATTAAACAAATACTAAGTCTAGGAAACACATACATGTATAAGACACACAATTACTGAATCTGAAACCCAACAGAAATTGACACCTGAAACAGAACAAATCAGAGACAAAAGCAAAAGCAAACAAACAAACAAATAACACCTTACACATACAAACACTAATCCAGGGAGATTTTGTAGGCTAGGATCAAATATAGAAAAGAGCTAGAGTACCACCAGACAGAATGGAGATTCTCAGAATGAAATTAGACAGTTGTACTAAGAACTAAGATAAAGACAAAAACCTAATATTAAATACCAAGGTGGTGCGTCATCTGGAGAATAGAGCAAGGAGTCTGAGCAGATCGATAGTGTTGCTTATAAGTATGTTAAGATAAAATAAACTTAAAATGGCTGGAAGAAAGGGGAACAGAAGAGTGTAGTGTGATTGGAAATATGCAAATAAAAAGAAAGGAATAGAAATGTATAAAAGATAGGGATGAAAGGAAAGTATGAGAGATATATTGTCCGTACTACCAAAAACTTAGCTAGATATAGAAGTATATAAAAAGGCAAAAAAATAAAAATAGAATAAAAATATCATTTAAAAAATTATGTTATAAAACTTGTAGATCCCTTAGGACTAAGATCATAATTAATAAAGGAAAAAAAAAGAGAGAGAGAGAGAGAGAAAAAAAAAAATCCAGAACTGATTCCAGAATGGACCAGTTCAATAGGATTGATACTAATATTTCTGTTTCCTTAGAGTCTCAGCTGTAAGTGTCTTTCTACTCGCCTTGGGCTTTTTTTCATTATTCTGTGTCCAGCAGAGTTTCCTTTGTTGTTCGTCTGTAAGCATCGGTGTGTGGGGAGGGAGCGGGTACAATAGTGGCTCCTTCCCCTGGGAGTGAGTGAGCAGTGGCGCACTGTTGTTTCAGTCGGGCTTGGAGGTGCTTGTTGCAGAGGGACTCGGCTCAGGTGTAAACAGAAAGTCTTAGAGTTGAGCCTCTCTCGGGTTTTTTTTTTTCTCGGCAGCCTCCCTGTTGCCGGCATTCCAAGGGGTTTTAATCTAGCCCCACCCGAGGGCCTGAGGGTACTTGTTATCCCTGAGTGCCTCAGGTGGCCCACAGGGCGTCCCTCCACTGCCCACTGCAGGTGCTGAAAGAGAGAGAGAGGCTATTCGCACAGCTCCTCCCCCCCCGCCCGTGAGCCTGCAGCTTCCAGCCGCCATCATGGGGCGGGCACTCCTTGCCGCAGATGTCTTCCCTCCTGTCCTCTGGGTCCATCACCTTACTGGCAACAATGTTTCTCACCCTGAACCAGCTCTCCGGTTCCCATGCTCCCGCTCCTGGACCCTCTGTTCAGCTGTGGATTGACATCTCGGTCCAGGAACGCTGAGCTGCGGTGTGGACCCTCCGTATGTTACTCACTCCCTCCCGTCTGCCACAGCTCCGCCCCTTCACCCTCTTTGAGCCATCGTAGATGCCTCCCTACCGGTTATGTCGGGCTCCTTGCGGTCCTTTCTGGTGTCCGAGGCCATCTGCTGGTGTTCAGCTGGTTCTCTGTGGAAATTATTGCATCCTTCGGTGCATTCCCAATGGATCTGTGGAGAGGGATGTATTCCACATCCCTCTACTTCGCTGCCATCTTTTTCTCCTATTTGTAGACTTTTTGATGATGGCTGTTCTGACTGGTGTGGGGTGACACATCATTTTAGTTTTGATTTGCATTTCTCTAATAATTAGCAACATTGAGCATCTTTTCATGTGTCTGTTGGGCATCAGTATGTCTTCTTTGGAGAAATTTCTATTTAGGTCTTCTGCCCACTTATTAATTGGGTTGTTTGTTTTTCTGATATTGAGTTGTATGAGCTGTTTGTATATTTTGGAAATTAAGCCTTTGTTGGTCGCATTGTTTGCAAATATTTTCTCCCAGTCCATAGGTTGTCTTTTTGTTTTGTTTATGTCTGCCTTTGCAATGCAAAAGCTTGTAAGTTTGATTAGACCCCATTTATTTGTTTTTGCTTCCATTTTGTTTGCCTTGGGAGACTGATCTAAGATAATATTGCTATGACTTATCTCAGAGAATGCTTTGCCTATGTTCTTTTCTAGGATTTGTATGGTGTTGTGTCTTATATTTAAGCCATTTTGAATTTATTTTTGTGTATGGTGTGAGGGAGTCATCTCATTTCATTGATTTACATAAAGCTGTCCAGCTTTCCCAACACCATTTGCTGAAGAGACTCTCTTTTCTCCATTGTATATTCTTGCCTCCTTTGTTGAAGATTAATTGGCCATAGGTGTGTGAGTTTATTTCTGGGCTCTCTATTCTGTTCCATTGATTTGTATGTCTGTTTTTGTACCAATACTATGCTGTTTTGATTACAGTGGCTTTGTAGTATTTTCTGAAGTCTGGGAGGATTATGCCTCCAGCTTTATTCTTTTTTTTTTTTAATAACTGAATTTGTTTTTTTGTTTCATTTTAAATTAACTTATTGCTGCATTGGGTTTTTGTTGCTGCACATGGGCTTTCCCTTGTTGTGGTGAGTGGGGGCTACTCTTCATTGTAGTACATGGGCCCCTCATTTTGGTGGCTTCTCTTGTTGTGGAGCACAGGCTCTAGGCATGTGGGCTTCAGTAGTTGTGGCACTTGGGCTCAATAGTTGTGGCCTATGGGCTCAGTTGCACTGTGACATGTGGGATCTTCCTGGACCAGGGATCGAATGCATGTTCCCTTCATTGGCAGGCAGATTCTTAACCACTGCACCACCTAGGAAGTTCCTCCAACTTTGTTCTTTTTTTTTTTAAGCAGATCTCCTTTTCTGACTCTGACCTCCTGCCTCACACTCATAAAGTCCCTTATGATTACATCAGGCCCACCCCAATAACCCAGGATAATCTCCCCATTTTATGGTCATTAACTTAATCATATCTGCAAAGTCCCTTTTGCCAGGTAAGATAAGATACTCACAAGTTTCAGGAATTGGAATGTGGACGTATTTGAGGGCCATTTTTCTGTCTACTGTAGTGGTCTAGTTTCTCCTTCTCATCTGCCTGATCTTTACTTTTTTTTCATTTTAAAATAGATTTGTTTTTTGTTTCAAATAGATAACATATTCACAGGACTTATAAAAAGAAAACAATACCAAAGAAGATATACAGATGGCCAATAAGCATATGGAAAGATGCTCAAGATTATTAGTCATTGGGGAATTTCAAACCAAAAACATGAGATACTACTTTACACCCATTAGAATGGCTGTAATAAAAAATACAGAAAATAACAAGTGTTGACAAGGATGTGGAGAAATTGGAACCCTAGCACATTGCTGTAGGAATGTAAAATGGTGCTGCCACTGTGCAAAACAACAGTTTGATGTTTCCTCAAAAAGTTAAACACAGGACTTCCTAGGTTGCACAGTGGTTAAGAATCTGCCTGCCAATGCAGGGGACACGGGTTCGAGCCCTGCTCTGGGAAGATTCCACGTGCCACAGAGCAACTAAGCCTGTGCGCCACAACTACTGAGCCTGTGCTTTAGAGCCCATGAGCCACAACTATTGATCCCATGTGCCACAACTATTGAAGCCCACACACCTCGAGCCCATGCTCCACAACAAGGGTAGCCACTACAATGAGGAGCCCACGCACCACAATGTAGAGTAGCCCCCACTCGCAGCAACTAGGGAAAGCCCGTGTGCAGCAATGAAGATGTAACACAGCCAACAAATAAATTAAATAAATAAATTTATAAAAAAAAAAAAGTTAAACATAGAATCATCATATGACCCAGCAATGCCACTCCAAAATGTATACTCCAAAGAATTGAGAACAGGGACTCAAACAGGTACTCATATGTGGATGTTCTTAGCAGCATTATTCACAATAGCCATAAGGTCCATCAGCAGAAGAATGGATAAACAAAATGTGGTCTATACATACAATGGATTATTATTCAGTCATAAAAGGAATGAAATATTGAAACATGCTACGATGTGGATGAAACTTGAAAGCATTATGCTAAATGAAAAAAGCTAGACACACACCCACAAATATTGTATGATTACATTTATACAGAATACCCAAAATAGGGAAGTCCATAGAGATAGAAGCAGATTGGTGGTTACCAGAGTCTCGGCACAGGAGGAATGGGGGTGATTGCTTAATTGGTACAAGGTTTTCTTTGGGGTAATGGAATGTTTTGGAACTTGAAAAAGGTGATGGTTGCACAACATTGTGAATGTACTAAATGCTGTTGAGTTGTACACTTTTAAATGGCTAATTTTATATGTGAACTTCACTTTCAATTTTTTCTTAAAGGAAAGCAATAAATAAGGAATACATTGAAAAATCTTAGTACTACATTTGCCCTATCTGCCCCATTTTCCTCTACCCATATAGATAACTACTTTACTTAGTTCCTTGTGTATCCTACCAGTGCTTCTTTATGCAGTAACAAACAGATGTGAGTTATACATATGTTCTATAATTTTGTTATCTCGAGTGCTATATAAACAGAATCATATAGTATATAACCTTTAGAGATTGGCTTTATTCACTCAGCATAATTCCCCTGAGACCCATCTAAGTCATTGTGTATATCAATAGCTCATTCCTTTTACTTGCTTAGTAGTTTTCCAAGGTATAGATATACCATAGTTTGTTTAACCACTCACTGATTGAAGAATGTTTGGGTTGTTTCCAGCTTGGAGCTATTATGAATAATGCTGCTAAAACCATTCACATACAGGTTTTGTGTGAACATACGTGTCACGTCTCTCAGATAATGCTACATCCTTTTACTTTCATCCTTTCCTATACCATTTTGTTTCAAGTGAGTTTCTTATAAAATAGCACATAATTTGGTCATTAAGAAAAATCCATTCTGCCAATTGATTTGTTTAGACTATTGGCATTTAATGTAATTATTTCTATGTTTTATAATAGCTGCTTTAAAGTCTTTGTCAGGTAATTCCAATATCAGTGTTATCTCAGCATTCAAGTTGAGATTTTCCTAGTTTTTCATATGACAAGTAATTTCGTATCATATTCTGGACATTTTGAACATTATGAATCTCTGGGTCTTATTTAAATCCTATGGAAAATGTTGATTATTTTGCTTTAATAAGCAACTGACCCAGTTGACTTCAGGCTGCAACTTCTAACCACCCTTCTGTGGGTTGTGGTTGCAATGTCAGTTCTACTTTCAAAGTCTTTGCAATGCTATGCAGCTCCTTCCTGCTTGTGTGCCACCTGGTGGCCAGTGTGGGATGTGGGTGGTGGTCCATCTCAGCTTATATTCCCATCTCAAAGATTCTGGGGTCAAGTTCACACATGTGCCACTTAAGGGTGAGCGCTCGGATTTATAAACAACTGTAACAGCTCATTTCCCAAACTTCTTTCTCTCTTCCATGTCCCCAGTACTTTCTGGTTCCTGGGGGTCCTCTTTTCAGCCCCCCAGCCGGAAGAAAAACAGAAAAGAAAAAGGAAAAACATCTTCCATTCTCTTTGAAAATTCTCTTTCCTGTTCCTTGAGCCAGAACCAGAGGCTTTCTCCTGGAGCCCGCATCCACTTTCAGGCTACCTTATGTCCAGACTGGCCAATGCCAAAACTGACAATATGGTAAACTTGCCTTTGGTTCAAAGGTACTTTGATCTCTGGTCTTCCTTCCCAATCCATCTGCTACTATTTACAGAGTCCTCACACTGCTGCTGCACGCATTCTGCCCAGGTTACAGCTGCATTCAGTGGGAGAGGCACGGTGGAGTATGATTAGTCCATCTTTCCTGAAACCTGGGGCTGAGTTTTGAGTCACAGAGTTAATTTGATTAATACCCTATTAATGAACACTTGAAGTCCATAATACCTTATTAATGGACTTCTTGACTTTTAAATTGTGGTATTACTGAAAATTCTGTCTTCTTTTATTTCTTCATAACAGTGGTTCTCAACTTGGCTTCTCCTTTTCTTTCTTTTTTTCTTTTTTGGCTGCATTGGGTCTTCGTTGATGTGTATGGGCTTTTTTTTTTCTCTAGTTGTGGTGAGCAGGGGCTACTCTTCCTTGTGATGTGTGGGCTTCTCAGTGCAGTGGCTTCTCTTGTTTCGAAGCATGGGCTCTGGGCACGTGGGCTTCAATAGTTGCAGCACACAGGCTCAGTAGTTGTGGCCCACGGGCTTAGTTGCTCTGTGGCATGTGGGATCTTCCCGGACCAGGAATCAAACCCGTGTCCCCTGCACTGGCAGGTGGATTCTTAACCACTGCACCACCAGGGAAGTCCCTTGGCATCTCCTTAAAATTAACTAGTGAAATTAAAAAAACTCTATGTCTAGACTGTATCCCAGACAAATTAAACAGAATCCCTGGGAGTAGGATCCAGGCATCATTACTTAAATTTTTTCTTTCATATTTTATACTCTTCACCGTATTCACCAATCCTTCAAACCTGCTCTTCCTATAAATGCCTTATATCATTTAATATCATCACCATCCACCAGACTCTCACGTAAGACATTTTAGAGGTGGCCTGACTTCAGCTCTCAAATCCTGCACGTCCAGGCTACTCTCCATCCTAAGGACGCTGACTTAGAAATGTCTTCAAACATGGCTCCATCTTCACTCCCCTAAATCAAGCCCATCTTCCATTTGGATTACTACATAGCCTTGTCAGTTTCCCTCTAACTTCACTCTCTCTTCTTGGCAATAGCTCTCACTGATGCCGGGGAGCTTCCTGGAAGAAGAATCTCATCATGTTACTCCCCTTGCAAAACCTCTGTGGTACCTCCTTGCTCATAGTATAGAGTCTAGACTCTTGAGCAAGGAACATGAGGCCTGCCATACCTGGCCTGGACTTCTCCTAACTCCTCTCCTATCATCTGTGTACCTCTGCTCCCCACATCTCAGGGTCACATAGGTGATTTCTGAAATACTCCAGGCCCTCTCATGTCTTCTTCTTGTTGCTCCTACTGAAGTGCTTGCCCCAACCTTGATACCTCACTAGTGCTTCCACAGGATGTCATTGCTGGATCCTCTGTGTTTCTCCAACTTTGAGCAGAAGCATATAAAAGTGTATAATAGTGGCCACAAGTGTATAAAACTTCACTGAAATTGTCCGTTTGCATGACTGTCATCCCCACTAGACTGGGAGTACCTCGAAAATGAGAACTTATCAATGTTTGTCTTTCCAGGGAAGAACACAGTCCTTGACTCAGAGCAGACCCTCCAATGGACATTCAAACAAATGAGTGAGTTTATAGCAGATGGTGGCCAAGGCAGCAGCTTTGTGAGTTTAGAGAAGTGAAAGAAAGAGGCTGAAATGTAGGTATTAAAAAAAAATGCAGGAATGTTTACAAAATGGAATGAGATCACCAAAGTATCTTAGCTAAAAGAGAGTAGTCATTTCTGATTTAGGTGAAGGTGTTGATACTATTTTGAAAAGCATCTTGGATGTTTGCTTATCTGAAGGAGAAGGAGATTCCAAGGAAATAGAATCAGTTTGTAAAACAGGTAAATGTTAACACTCTAAGGAACTGAGGAAATGCCTTCAATTTGGGAAGCAGCAGCATCTTGCCATATTTGAAATCAATTCCCAGCTCACCATTTGCTGCTCGGTGATCTTGGGCAAGTTAAATAACCTCTCTGAATCTTAGCTAACTTGTGTAAGGAACACAGTATTTCTTATAGGATCATTTTGAGGGCTGAATGAACTAACACATATTTCTGGCATGTAGTTAATAAATTTTTTATTTTCTGATGATTTAGGGAACAAGGTGGCAGAAGTAGATGGGAAGCTCCTTGGAGAGAGAGCCTCTGGATCCCCAAGTCCTGAAGTCCAGGAACGGGCTAACAAGCCAGTAGTCCTCCTTTGGCTTTGGCCATGGCTCTTGGTCCAATTGGACTACTCCTTTACTTAAAGAGCTGCAAAGTTGACTAAGATCCAGTACGATCCTTCATACAGAGAGAAACTTTATTTCTCATCTAAGTATCCTTGACACCTGAAATATTAGAGCAATATTTTAACATACATTATCTAGATAGACCTTTTTGCCAAGGACATTCTAGAACTATACTGTTGGGATTAAAAAAGAATCTCCCACTGATTCTGAAGTTCTCTGCAAGCGTTACCTTCTAAATTTACGTCAATAGAAATAGCCGGGGTTTCCCTGGTAGCACAGTGGTTAAGAACCTGCCTGCCAATGCAGGGGACATGGGTTTGAGCCTTGGTCCAGGAAGATCCCACATGCCACAGAGCAACTAAGCCCGTGCACCACAACTACTGAGCCTGCGCTCTAGAGCCCACAAGCCACAGCTAATGAGCCCGCATGCCACAACTACTGAAGACTGTGCATCTAGAGCCCATACCGCAGAATGAGAGAAGTCACCGCAATGAGAAGCCCGTGCACCACAAAGAAGAGTAGCTTCTGCTTGCCACAACTACAGAAAGCCCACACACAGCAACAAAGACCCAACACAGACAATAAATATAAATAAATAAATAAATAAATAGAAATAGCCAGATTTTGACATGTCTATTCACAGTATATGAAACATTCAGCTACACAGATCACTAGCTTACATTTCCAGCATACAGCTATGATTATATTGTTATTGTTGTTCCTTCTGCTAACTTTATTTTTTGCTAATAGACCATTATTGTTTACCACTTGTGATAATTGTGTTCTCTGATAACCGTGAAAAGTACTGAATAGCTCAATCAATCAATCAAATTAAAGCAATCAATGTCCGTGAAGACAATCTTATCGTATCTGTCTGTCCATAATCTCTCCTCTTACTGGACAGGTGAAAAAAACCTCTTCCTGCCAGTATCTCAGTTTCAGTAGGAAGAAAGGAAGGACGGAAGGAAAGAAGGAACATTGACATTAACGGAGACCCTACCATGTGCATTTTCTGTATCTTCTCATTTAAATTCCAGAAGAAAAGTCTTATTATTCCTGTTCTTACAGGTGAGTAACATGAGATTAAGAGATTAAATGTCTTCTCAGGTTCACTCACCCACTCAACAGGCAAAGCTAAGAGTTGAATGGGAATCAGCCCACCCTGAAACTGACTTTTGGTCCAACCCCAGGCAGCAATAGCAACTTAATTTTCACCTATGTCTCATTTGTCCCTCTTTAACATCTTCTCCGCCTGCTTTTCCCTTCTACAGGCTTCCCCACTGTGACTTTCAACTGCGTGACAATCCTCCAGCTCCCAGGCAGCAATACATCTGTAGAAATGAATGGAGGACAGACTTGGCAATGCATTCAATCCATTTGCAAACTCCACTGTAATGTACATCTGTGTGTGTGTGTGTGTGTGTGTGTGTACAAGGGAGGCACGCATCTATATTTCAAATTAGCAAGTCAGTCATGAGTTACAGCTCCACGCCAGGGACGTCTTTAGATAGCCAGACACGCAGATAATCAAGGCATAGATTAACTCGCTCTGACTGTGCAGTAATTTAAAGCTCTCAGCTTATATGGCCAGTTCGTGGTGGTGAAACATTCCTACGGCATATGGTAACCTTTAGTAGAAAGCTTGCAGTGAGAAGTGCGGGATCCCCATCAGACGTGCAGAGAACATGTGGTTGGTATTAGAGTGGGGAGTTACCCCTCGGGTCCACGGGACTTGGCCCATTTTCTCTCCTTTCCCAAGATCAGCTCAGGACTGGCTTCTCTGCATTTCAACAAACAAACAAACAAACACCCCAGACCCATGAGGCACTTGGAATTGTAACTATTTGTCAGAATTCTCATGCTGATTTAAATTAAACAGTAGCAAAGGGCTTTAGATTGGGAGCAAGGAGGCCAGATTCTCATCCCTGCTGAGTGGCCTTGGGTCAGTCACAGTGGCCCCTCGAGGATGAGAACTCAGTATTTTCTGGGGGATCCCCTCCAACTCTGAAAACAGTGATTCTAATCATTAGGATCAGAAGGAGTAAAGCTCCCTAGGGTGGAGATTTGAATTCTAAGGCTCTTAGATGTTTGCTCTCCTTGAGGAGCAGAGGCCATCAGGCAAAACCTTCTGACTCCTCCAGCACCCCCACACCTCTCCCACATCCCTTCTCCCATCGTTCTTAGAAACCCCTGACAAATGTCCTCCAGAACAGGGCTCCTTAAAGCACCCAGGGATCTTGTGAAAATGCAGATTCTGGTTCCAATGGTCTGGGGTGGAGCCTGAGATTCCTCATTTCTAACAAGCTCCTAGGTCATCCTGATGCTGCTGGTCTGTGGACCACACTTTGAGTGATGTGTTAACCTGCTGGGGCAGCCATGACAGAACATCATGGCCTGGGGGGCTTAAACAACAGAAGTTTATTTTCTCACAGTCCAGAAACTGGAAATCCAACATCAAGATGTCAGCAGGGTTTGGTTTCTGGTAAGAACTTTCTCCTCGGCTTGTAGATAACTGTCTTCTCGCTGTGTTCTCACATGGCCTTTTCTCTGTATACCTGCATCAGTTGTCTCTTCCTTTTCTTATAAGGACACTGGTCCTGTCAAGTCAGGGCCCTACTTAGCTCATTTAACCACAGTTACTTCTTTAAGGCCCTTTCTCCAAATATAGTCACACTAGGGGTTAGGGCTTCAACATATGAGTTTTAGGGGAGAAACAATTCAGGCCATAACAGGTAGCAAGGGTCTAGAGCAGCTTTGGCCCTAGAAATAGCATGTGGGTCACATATATAATTAAAAAATTTCCAAAAGTCACATTAAAAAAGTAAAAGAGAAATAGGCAAAATTAATTTTAATAATTTATTTTATTTAAACATATACCTAAAATACTATCATTTCAGGATATAATCGCTATAAGCATTATTGAGTTTTTTTTTTTAATGCTAAATCTTTGAAATCTGATGTGTATTTTACACTTAGAGCACATCTCAGTTTGGACTAAGCATGGGTCCAGTGCTCAATAGCCACTTGTGATTGGTGGTTATGGTTTTGGACACTGTAGATGCAGAGGTACCTGGTGTGGGGCCTGGGAGGATACATACATGGCTGAGGTAGATTCTAGAAAGGATATTTGACCAAGAGAAGACCCACTTTCACCAACTTCACATATTGGTCACAGGTCTACCCCTGTTCCTCCCTGACCTCTACGTTTTCCAGCTAGAACAGTGTGATGGTTCAAGTTCTCTAACTTCTCCACCTAAAAAGGTGTGATGGCTAACATTTTGTGTCAACTCAGCTAGGCTATGGTGCCCAGTTGTTCAGTCAGATGCCAGTCTAGATGTTGCTGTGAAGATATTCTTTCGATGCGACTAACATTTGAATCTGTAGACTTTGAGTAAAGCAGATTTCCCTCCATAATGTGAATGGGCCTCATCCAATCAGTTGAAAGCTGAGGAAAGAAAGAATCCTGTCTCCAGTCTTCCTTCAACTCAAGACTCCAACATCAGCTCTTGCTGGAATTTCCGGCCTGCCCACCTGTTCTGCAGATTTCAGAGGGACCAGCACTCACAGTGACGTAAGCCAATGTCTTAAGACAAATCTCTCTCCATTTATATACACACACACACACACACACCCTCTTGGTTCCGTTTCTCTGGAGAACCCTAAGTAATGCCAACAGTGATTCTCAAACTTTGCTGTATATATGAATCACCTGGGGATTTTGTTCAATTGGAGATTCTGATTCAGTAGTTCTGGGGTGGGACTTGAGGTTCTGCATTTCTGTGTTTCCAGGTGATGCTGATGCTGTGGGTCTGTGACCAACACTTTGAGTTGCAACAGCACTTTCCCTGAGTTCTCCGAGCATTTGGGAGGAGGCTAGGTCTTCTCAGAACTTTCCAAAATGTAAGGAGTTGTTTCCTTCCTCGCGAGCAAGGGCTGGCAAATATTTCCTGTCAAGGGCTAGCTAGTAAATATTTGAGGCTTATGGTCCTATGGTCTTTCTTACAGCTACACAACCCTGCCATGGCAGCATGAAAGCAATCACAGACAATACTAATGAGCATGGCTGTGTTCTAGTAAACTTTTATTTACAAAAAACAAGATTCGAGCTGGATTTGGCCCATGGGCCAATGTTTGCCAAGAACTAGTTTATAGAATCACTTGACGGTGAGATTCCTTGAGGCAGATTTCTTATTCACCTTGGCACTTCCAGGATCTCATGCATAAAAAGCATTGGACAGATGCTTAATGAAAAAAGTGAATGTATTGAATGAAGTCATTAAGATTGGACTACTCATAATTTACAAAGTGCAGATTCTCTGTTCGCAAGTAACTCTCTTTTCTTGTCTTCTCAGTTTCCGTTAGCAAAATAAGAATGTGTCATAATTTTTGTGTAAGTGAACTTCCTGGCACCTGCTTGCTCCCTTCTGGTACCCTATTCCTTAGGCCAGAGAATTAAGAAGAAAGTAAATAGAATCCATCAGAAAATCCACTAGTTTAGGGTATGACATGGAAATATGTAATGGAAATATTGTGGCCAAAAAAATGGAAAGATAACAGTGCAAGTACAGCTAATGCATACAAATTAATTCCTAAATTTGTGAAATATTTTACACATGCAGAATGTATGATGTAATATGTGTGGCATAGAAATGGATGTGGCCACCCACGCAAGTGGTCTTTGTACGTTAAGAATGATTCAAATAAAATACGTTACATTTGTTTCATTTAAAATATAACATATGTTCACTTGAGAAAATGGAATTTAAAACTCCGTATAATCCTACAAGCCAAGATCTGTAAAAGGCTGTGAAAACTGCAGTCTGGAGTGGGATTTGAAAGTCCCATGTGTTGGAGTATTGAGTGACAGATGGTGTTATGAGGTCACTGCGGCAGGTTGCTCAGCAGTTATATATATCAGCTGGGTTCACCTTCTCGGGGATCAGCTGTTAGGGGCTGTGCTTCTCACCTCACTGTCCTCTTACCACTACAAGCTCTAAGGGTGTGGGGCAGGGCATAGGGAGGAGTCAGTGAAGGCTCATAGCTCTTCATGCCATCCTTTTGGACGCCATGGTCAGGCACAGTGGGCCACATGCCAGCCTCAGGACTATGGCTTTGCAAACAGAACAGCAAATTTAATACTTCCCAAGAGCAAAGCAAGTTTGGTCTCTATGGTTGCACCCAGATTTGCATATAAATAAAATGAAGTTGGCTCCCTCCCTATCCAAATACTCCATTTCCACATATTGGGTGATGGCTGGTGATGATGGAAAAGATCTATTAGTAAATGATTATAAAGTACTTGGCTAATCAAAATGAGGGCTAAATAACCCTTTGATAAGGCCAGGCTGTGGCAAGAACTGATAACCCGGGCCCTGCTGGCCCTTTGTGAGGTCTAGCCCTGGCAGGAACCCACGTGACAAGTGTTACCTGTGTTCCCAGCAGCCTGTATTGATTGGATGTACCCCAGGTGCTGAGCACAGTGGGAACTGAGCAGAACCTAGAAAATGCTCAGTCCTTGGCTCCTATCTTAAAACTGATCTCATTATGATGGGGTATCCTAGCCCATTGGTCAGTTTTTACTAGCTTTTTAGATAGGCACAAGGTAGTTTGTGCATTTGGAGAAAAACATAATTTTAAATGTTTAAAAACGCTACTCATCAAACAGATATTTGTATATCCACATTCGTAGCAGTATTGTTTCCAGTTGCCAAAAGGTGGAAACAACCCAACTGTCCATCAACAGATGAATATATAAGCAAGATATGGTATATATGCACAATTGAATATCATTCAGTCTTAAAAAGGAATGAAATTCTGATATATGTATAACATAGATGAATCTGGGAAACACTTTGCTAAGTAAAATAAGGCAGACACGAAAGGGCAGGTATTATATGGTTCCACTTGTATGATGTGCCTAGAATAGTTAAACTCATAGAGACAGAAAGTGGGATGATGGTTGGCAGGGACTGGAGGGAGAGGAGAACAGGGAGTCAGTGTTTAATGGGGACGGAGTTTCAGTTTGGAATGATGAAAAAGTTCTGGAGGTGGGTGATGGTGATGGTTGCACAACACTGTGAATACTTAATGTCACTGAACAGTACACTTAAAATCATTAGAATGGTTAATTATTATGAATAGTTTACTCCAGTAAAAAAAATATACACACAGACCACTACTCAAAGCATTTTTTTCGATGACTTCCACTTAAAGTTAGGAAAACCAAAGACCTCTTCAATTTGAGCCTCACCTTCCCTTTGCCTCTCGATGGCTCATGTCATCCTGGGCCGTCTTTGACCCAATGCACAGGAACCAAGTCAAAGGCAGGTCACCCTGACCTCACCTCGTCTGTGGCCAGAGAGACAGGCTGATGTCAGGTGTTGGCAAAGCGGGGAGGAATGAGAATAGGAGTCTGTGGGGCTGGGACAGGGAGAGGAGAAAGGCCTCTAAGGTCATAAAGAAGAAATTAATTGATAATTAAAAAAAGATGGCGACTGACAGACACGACTGGGACAGGAGATCTCGGGAAGGACAGGAAGTGATCCTTTTGGATCCGGATGAGGACTGCTCTGGGGGAGGCTTTGTGAGGCTCCTGGAAGGGTGGATAAATTGCAACCACAGAGTGGGCGGAAGGGGGTGATTTGTGATGCTCAAAATGGTTTGGTCTAGAGCACAGCTGGAAGTAGCCGTTTCTGGAAGCAGTGTGCTCTGTGCTTCCCATGTATTTATCTCCTCTTGAGAGACAAATTTTTTTCTATTTTCTTAAAAGAACGGGGCCTGCAGTTTCCAATGTATGAACTGGAAAATTTGTGTCTGTGTAGGTTCTTCCCTCACTCTTCAGAAATCTCTGGAAATTTGTTTCCTAAAGCCTGGAGAGCAGAGCTCCGGTGATCGCAAGGGTTTGCCAAATGACCAGGGTAGTCATCTGAGCCTGCTGGTCCACTCTCACCGGAAGCGACACCAAACCTTAGGTGCTGAGGGCTCCTGGCAGGCGCTGTGGAAAGTATGGGAAGCCCCTGGCCCAGGGCACCGGAGATTTGCTGCTGCTGCAGGTAGCCAGCAGGAAAGGGGAGAATTTGACAGCTGGTTAAGCTTCCAGCCCCACTCACCTCCTGGGGTCTCTGCTGCCTAGGATTTCATGCTCAGACTTTTGCTGAACTCCCTCTCCTGAAAACCAGCCTCCTATGGTTCCTTATGTCTCTCCAGTCCCGTCTCCTGGCAGGTGAAAACGAGTTTCGTTTAAAAATGTTTCCCCTGGAATTTGCATTTCAGACACCAGCAAGGCTTACTTACACCACAAGCAACCCAAGAGAAGCATCTGCAAAAGACACAAGCAGGCATTTCACAGAAAATACATGGCCAAGATCCATTTAAAGAGATATCCAGCATCCTCAGGGGTCAGAGAGATGCAAATCAAGTTCCCTGTGACATCCCTTCAATTGGCAAAAATCAGAAAGCCTGACAGTACTAAAAGTTGGAGAAGATGCACATCTAAACAGAGCTCTCTAATGCATGGCTAGTGGGAGTAGATTTGTACAATCAACTTTGAAAAGTTGATTGGTTCCTAAAGTGGACCATTTACAGACTTTATAATGGAGTTCCACTCAGTGGCATGTACCAAAGAGTGATGCTTGCATAACAACAACGACAACAACAATAACAGTAAAAGGCATGCACAAGAATGATCAAACAGTCCTGCTCACAATAGCAAAAGCCTGGAAACATCGGGAAAGTCGATGAATAAATAGTACATAGCAGTTAAATGTATGAACTAAGCAATATATAACAATGAGAATGAATCTTTGCATATATTAAGTGAAGAAATAAGTTCCAAAAGACTACAAACAGCATAATACCACCACCGTCACCCCTCTTTTTTTCTGGTCATGCCAGGTGGCTTACATGATCAGGTATTGAACCTGGGCCCCAGCAGTGAAAGCGCCGAATCCTAACCACTGGACCACCAGAGAATTCCCATAATACTTTAAAAAATTTATGATTATGATTATTATTTTTTTGTTTTGTTTTGTTTTTATTTTATTTTAATTTTTTTTTATTGGCTGTGTTGGGTCTTCATTGCTGCATGCAGGCTTTCTGTAGTTGTGGAAAGCAGGGGCTATACTTTGTTGCAGTGCACAGACTTATTGCGTTGGCTTCTCTTGTTGCGGAGCGCGAGCTCTAGGTGCACGTGTTTCAGTAGTTGTAGCTCTTGGGCTTTAGAGCGCAGGCTCAGTTGTTGTGGTGCACGGGCTTAGTTGCTTCATGGCATGTGGGATCTTCCAAGATCAGGGCTTAAACCTGTGTCCCCTGCATTGGCAGGCAGGTTCTTAACCACTGCGCCACCAGGGAAGGCTCCCATAATACTTTTTAAAATAATTAAAAATAACTAAAATAAAGCTATATACTTTAAAATATACAATACAGATCATCCTCAACCACCGTTAAGTCGGGGACCATCTGTAGAGTCCATACAACTATTTATAAAGGAGAGTGAGGAAGTGGTGAACAGGGGATCAGGAGCGCAGGAAGGGGTCGAGGATGGGGTCATCTGGTTGAACACGGGTTATTGTCCAGTTGCTTGCTTTAATTTTGGATGATGGGCTTGAGGGTGCTTGTTATATTGGCCTGAGAATATCTGCAGATTTCACTCATTAAGACCCACTTCTTTCTGCTTCACGCACCCTTGCCTTCTATTAACATGCAAGTAGTGTAAACGCAGGAGCGGCAGAGTATGATTTATGAGTCTTGAATGTGTTTTTAGAACCATCTCAACCGTCTTTCCATGCCTCTCTCTCTGTAGATTTATTTCATTCCTTGTAACAGCTGCATAGATTTATCTGCACCATAGCTTATTTACCTTTATTCTTTTATGGGTAGGCATTTAGATTGTTTCTAGCTTTTGCTTTCACAAAAAGATGCTACAGTAAATAAAAATGCTGTAGGGACTATTCTTACACACTTGGGTGAGTACGCTGGTAGGGTGGATTTCTAGAAGAAGAATTGCTGAATCAAAAGAAACACATATTTACATTTTGGTAGCCAAGGCCAGATTGCCTCGAAAATGGTTATACCTGTTTCCAGACTCACCCAAAGTGTGTCGTAGTGGGTATGATTAGCTATGTTAGGAAGCCAGCTTTTTATGGCTTTCTTCCCTTTCCCTGAGCTGGCCCTGTAGGAGGAATGCTTCTGTCACCAGGGGCTAGGGCAGAGTGATGCTCACTCCTGACCTTTATCCTCTCCCCTCTGTGTCCTGGTTGGTGATGGGCAGAGGCTTCCCTTTGGCAACAGTAGGGGCAGCATCTCCCCTCTGCCCCTGGTCACCAGCAGGGCTTTGGCGCTGGGAACCCGTTTGAGCACCTCTCCTCCCTGGCCTCAAAGGATGCTCTTAGGATTTGTGAAAATGCCTTTGGGGTGAAAGGCGCAAACACACATAAGTCCACACTTACAACTCCGTAAATAATGGCACGGGGAGAGAGGCCGGAATAGAATGTCACAATGTCAGTGAAAGCTTCGTCACTCATTCAGAAACTCGACATGTCTGCTTTTGGATTCAGACTTCCCAGGGTTTGGTTTCAAACCATGTTCTGCAGCACTCCCCCCACTCTCACCCGCCCTCCCAAGCGCACATTCATTTGTTTGCAGTTTGATGACAGAAAAGAAAAGACTTTCTCCCCTTGTCCCACCTTTACCAGTTTCATCAAGGTCCATCTATTATACCTACACAGAGCTTTGCCTCTCTGAGGGTAAAGTTTTATTAAGATTTGGGGGTAAACATCCTCAGTGCTGGCCAGTGGCCGCACCTGGACCTTGGCGAGGCCCTAACTCCTTCTGGACCTGGTGTCCCGGCACCAGCCCCGCTTTCAAGCCCACAGAGGCTGCTCGAGCTCCAGGGGCTCTGACCTGGGGCAGTCGAGTCTTGGCTCTTGTTTTGTCTTTTCAAAATAGAGCGAATACAAATTACGGCAATTGGTTTTCCTGCTGGTAAATAAAAATCTAACAAGGCCCAAAGTCAGGATGCAGTTGTATGAGCCACTTTGCACCACATAACCCTTGGCAAGGTTGGCACACAGGCCACCGAGCTGTGTGGTGGCTTCTCAGGCCAGCTTGGACCCGGTGTGTCCCACAGCTCACCTCCTGAATGATGGCAGTTTCTGCCCTGTTGCACCAGAAGCCACAAGCAGGCTGTCTTAGCGGTCAATGACATACCAGGGCCAGGGTTTGAGAACCACTTTTCTAAGCCTAGAGGCCTGTGGTGATGGAGGTGTGGGGTGAGGGCTTGTTGAAGGAGATTTGAATTATGTCCAGAGATGACTCAGACCCTTAGCCTCTCTAGCTTGTTAAACAATGTCTAGAACTGATCTGGCCTTGGGTATGATGAGGGTTTTAATTAAGGAGGTGCTATGCACAGGGACTTTGAGTGGCATGGAAAAGCAATGCATGTTCTTTGGTATTAAATATCATCTTTATGAGCATAAAAGCCCAGTATGATTAGTAATAATTTAGAATAACATTAGAATAATAAAATTTGATAATATGATTTTTATATTTATACAACTATAATATCATGCCATTATAGTTTATAGGTTATAGTTTATGTGATGTAAGCTACAAGGACATAATACGATATTGAGGGAATTCCCTGGCTGTCCAGTGGTTAGGACTCTGCACTTTCACTGCTGAGGGCAGGGGTTCAATCCCTGGTTGGAGAGCTCAGATCCTACAAGGCTTGTGATGAGGCCAAAAAAAAAAAAAAAGGTATCGAATGCTTACATTCCCCTGGTACTAGAAGAGCTTAATATGTATTATTTTATTCAATGCACAAAATAGTGCTATGAGATAGGCAATAAAATTTACCCATTTTACATAGTATGCACATAGTAAAGGTCAATAAATATGTCTAATAATAATAAAGTAAATTACACTTATTTAGTGTCTGTTATATTCAGGAAACTAAACTAAGCACCTTTACACATATTATTTCATTTATTTCTCCTTATCCTCTAAGGTAGATATTATTATCCCTACGTTCTAACTTCTCAACCAAGAAGGAAGTTAAATAATGTACCTAAGGCCACTGAACTATTAAAAGGCTGAAGCTGGGATTTGAAACATTAATACATGGGGCAAAGCAAAAGCCATCATTTATTTAAGCAGCAGGAAGCTTAATTTGTCTTTTTGGGCAAATATAAATAATTTTCTTTTGATTTCCACCGTATTCATAGATATATAAGGCAAAAACACGGTACAAGTGAACATTTTATATTCCAGGAGCTGCTCTCTATCTTAAAGTGACCTGTGGGAAAGTAAATCACGGTTCCCACAGGAGCAATGTTGTAACGAAGGGCCTTGTTCTTGGCCGAGAATTTCACATCAGATAAATCAAACCGATGACCAATAATACGGTGGAAGAGCAGAACCAAACGATAAAATTCTAGCACTCTAAAGTCAAAGGATTTTTGAGCTCAAAGGGGCCTCAGAGGTTCTAGAATAAGTAGCTTTAAGAGTGTTTGTAGGGACTTCCCTGGGGGTGCAGTGGTTAAGATTCCGTGTTCCCAGTGCAGGGGGCCTGGGTTCACTTCCTGGTCAGGGAACTAGAACCCACATGCATGCTGCAACTAAGGAGTTGGTGAGCCCCAACTAAAGGGTCTGCCTGCTGCAACTGAGACCCAGTGCAACTAAATAAATATTTTTAAAAAAGTGTTTGTAAAGCAGAAGAATCCATTTTTCAGCGAAATCTTATTAGTCCCATATATTAAACAACTGAAAAATGAACCAAACCATTGGTACAAAATGGGGGATTTTATATATGCATTTATATAAAATAAATACTTTTATGTGTATAAAACATACATATATCATGTATTGTGTATAATACAAATTTATATTTATATTTACTTGCTGTGTGTATAAAACACACATATATGTATAACATGTATTATATATTATATACATGATATTGTATATCATATATATATATACACACACACATGCTTCTGTACCTGTCGGGGAAACCAAGCAAATGATGGCAGCAAGTGGGTTGGGTTGGGGGACTCCTTACATGCCACTCTATTCCTTCATATTATTTGAATTTTTAAATAACAAATGCATAAATATATCAAATGAATATATTTGCTGTGTTCTTTCTTGCTTCCTTCCCTACCCTTCTAGCTCTACATTGTCTACTCCAGCCCTGGAAATTGCCAACATGCACCGAACCCTTGAAAACTTCCTCTTTCCTGCTACTTAACCAGCTGTGGGCTGTAGGCACAGGAATTCACTTTACTGGGTCTTCACTTTCTCATCTGAAAAATGCAGATACAAAATGTGGTTGCTGGGAAGATTAAAGAGAGTCTGTGTGCAATAGAAATGTAAGGGGAGACACAAATGTGAGCCACAGGGGTAATTTCACATTTTTTTTATATAGTCACTTTAAAAGACAAGAGAACTGCAGTGGTTAAGACAAAACAGTTCCACTGCAGGGGGTATGTGTTCCATCCATGGTCGGGGAACTAAGATTCCGCATGCTAACCGGTGCAGCCAAACAAAACAAAACAAAACAAACAAAAAAACAAGAGGACCATTGTAAATCAACCATACTTCAATTAAAAAAAAAAAAAGAAAACAAGGAAAGTGAAAAAAAGAATTTTTAAAATATTTTCTGTTTATGTAGTAAAAAGCATTTGTGTGCCCTTAAAAAAAAAAGGAACAGGTGAAATTAATTTTAATAATAGATCTTTTTTAACCCACTGTGTCCAGCATAGGATTGTTTCAACATGTAATCACTATAAAAATGATTACTGAGATATCCTACATTCTTTTTTTTTAAACCAAGTTGTTGAAATCCTCTGGAATTTAACAATCTCAATTCAGACCAGCATCCTTACAAGTACTCAATAGTCTGGATTTTAGTACACACTATGTTAGCTATCATGAATGTTGTACCTTCGGGTGTCTTCATCTCCCTCTTCTCTGCTGAACTCTTGCTTATACCTTAAGACCCAGCCAATTGGCCCCATCCCCTGTAAGGTCTTCTTGAGACATCCTGTCCTGATCCCTCCTCCCCTCCCTGCTCCCCCAGCGCCTATCTCCAGTTGCAGATACTTTGTTTATCTTCACAGACTCTAAGCTCCTTAAGAATTATGACCTGCTTTTTGTTCTTTATAGCCCTGGGGCACATGGGAAGGACTGAATAAACGTCATTTGAGTGAATAAATGTCATTTGAATTGAAGGAGTTGCATGCTCACTCCTTGGCTTTGGTGGCAGGATGGTTATGTGCTGCTTGTTTGTTTCTCTTTCTTTTTGTCATTTAATTTTTATATACTAGTTGGCAGAGCCAGTCACCCCCCCCTCCCTTCCTGCTCAAACTTCCTCTCAAGGTCATTTCCCCCAAGCTGGGCCTTGTTGCAGAAAAGTCACGATAAGAAAAGCAAATGTCTTCATTAAACAGTAGGGCCAGAGAGGAATCATGAAAGGTAAGCAGGATCACCCAAATACACAAATACCTTTTGTGCATTCTGTTACTTATATATTATAAACCTTTGTGAAATAGAAAGAGACGCTTTTCAATTTCCATTTCGTTCAGGGATTTGAGGCCATAAATAAGAAGGTTTGTGAAATGGTTCAGAAGATGAGGGTGCCAAGGAGGATAGCGGGGATATTTTACTGAGTGTCTTTTCTGGGAGCAGGGGTGTTGGGGGTGGGGGCACCAGCACAGGAGCGCGAGGCGGTTTCAGAAGCAGTGTTGCTGTGTCCTTTGCGCACATTCTCTTTATCTGTAGCCCAATTCTCACGCTGTGTCTTTTCCACGTGGTTTCTGCCCCTGAGAGTGGAGTTGAGGAGGAGTGGGAGGGGATACTGAGGCGGTCTGACCCAGGGCTCATTTTCACCTTTTGTCAAAGCCGGGTG
This sequence comes from Hippopotamus amphibius kiboko, assembly GCF_030028045.1. Taxonomy (NCBI): domain Eukaryota; kingdom Metazoa; phylum Chordata; class Mammalia; order Artiodactyla; family Hippopotamidae; genus Hippopotamus; species Hippopotamus amphibius. Next base: position 75,397,052 of record NC_080196.1, on the reverse strand, counting down.
TCAAGTTTGGCTGCTATTGGTCCCAGTGCATCCGTGTCTCCTGTAACTTTAAGGAACTGTGGCGTTTCTGCTTTTGATGTGTCTTAACTTTAACACAAAGCACACCAGGGCTGGTTAATGATCATGAACTGTCATGGCAGCCACTCTGCAAAGGTGACAGTGATGGATGGGGCCTGCGGCACGGAGGGAGGTGGCTGGGTGCAGGGGCAGAAGGTTTATTTAAGCCAAGGCTGATAATAGAGGGGCCTTCTCAGTCCCTGAGCTGCAGGACTTTAATGGGATAAAAGGGGTTGATAGCTCTCTTTCTGCACCGTCCTTGGAAGGGACACTTCTCGCTCTCCTCGTCTGGTCCACCAAATAAAAGCATTCCTTGGAGATTCAGATCTATTTGAAACTTTCTACTAGGAGGGAGAATAAAAGCCCATTTCTGTGAGCAACCTTGTCATCTTTCTTGATTCGGCCTCATTTATCTAAAAGTCCTTATTTATCTAAAATGTTAACAGCATTTAACCACTGGAAAAGACACTGTAAGGCTGGGCTTGAATAAGAATGAATTCAGTCCTCTGAATAGGCTTGCTCCCTTTGGGCTTACCACTGAAATGTGAGTAGGAACACAGAATTCTACGTGTCAGGTGGGTACTCCTTAAGTGATTGTATCTGGGAAAATAAAATCTATTAAAAATATAATATAGTACAATTTTTACACCCCTCCTTGTTTTTGGATTTATTGATCATCCCTCCATCTAGTCCCCAAACTAGGGACAACATTTATATTTTCTTTCGGTAAATATCAAGATATCATTAAGTCCCAGCAGACAAGCCACAATGTGATGCACAGCCTCCCTCTTGCCTCAGATGTCTCATTAAAATAAGCTCTAGGGGAATGGCCTGACGACAGACCCCACCTTTGGAGACTCCAAATTTGGATCACCTGGGAACCTTTAATCTCCCAGGCAGAGATGCACTATCAGGGTCCACTGATAATTCTGTAGTGGGAGGGCTAATGCCTGATGGAGACGTTAAGTTGTCTCCCCAAGTACTAAATTCAGCAGCCTGTGGCCCCTCCCCACTGCTGAACAGCATAAACATCAGGTTTTGGTAAATAAACTCAGGCTATCATGTAACTGTCCCACACGCACTTAAGCTGTGAATGACAGCTCGCTTGGGAGGACTTGGAGTCTAGGGACGAAGCTTTTGGGTGCAGAGGCTCCGAGGCTCCAAGATAAACAAACCTGTCGGTGAGAGTGACCAGAGTGTTAGGTCAGTCCAAGGGTCACTTATAGGTCATCCTGCTGGGAGCTTGGTCTCTGCTTTGTGTTTATCCTGGGAGGGGAAAAGCAGGAGGGGCTGGGGGTAGAGGGATGGGTCTCTACTGGGAAAACATCCCTGGCCTGCTCATCAGAGCCTTTGGAAGTGAATCAGTGCCCATCCCTCTCTGAGTAATCCAGTAGAAGGTATGGCCACAGGCTTGTGTTTTTTATTGGAGTTAACGAACAAGTTCTTTTGGAAATACAGGTTACAGGATATTCGGGGCCTCAGTCACTTGAGCCGCAGGACCAATCAAAGGGTTTTAAGAGCCCAGAGAGAGTTAATAGTTTATGAAATTGTGGCAGTCAAAACTAGAAAAGTCAATTGAGGGAATGGGAAACTTTTCCTATTCTTATCTATTCCTCTTCTTGATCTCAACAATTTTCCCGGAAAATATTTCCTCAGTTTTATATTCTTTACCAACTGGTGGCTTTTTAAAAGAATGATCTTAAACTTTCTTATTTCCTGTGCATGGTTCTTTAAGATTGATAGAGAGATGAAAGCTGGGGTATATACTGCGACCTCCTTAGTTGATATTTAGCAAAGACCTTCACCTTCCCATAGATCCCTCTGTTTGGTCACCTTCCAATTCTCTCTGATTCGTCTGGCACAGGAAGAAGATGTGATATCAAATGATGGACATTTAGAGCTGATGGCATTTTTTTGTTTCAAGATTGCAGTTGAAAAAGACTTTTTAATCCAAGATTCAGTTGCATTCTCTGGAAAAAAATCCTTATCTAATAAAAAGCCTAAAGGGACAGTGTTTTCAGATAAACAGAATGCTGGAAATACTCATAAATAAGCTCTTGGGGATACTGGTAGACAGTGTTTAAGTAAGCTCAATTTACAAAATATATAATACATTAAAGATGAATTTGAAGATATGTGTAAAGATGCATTTAAAGACACATGTAGAGATACATATAAAGATAATTAAAATAACTGAAATCCTACGTATTAGTTATGAACACAGTGGAATCAAACTAGGAATCAACACCGGAAAGGTAACAGTAGACTCTCCAAACATTTGGAAACTAAACACAAGAGAAAAGTCCTATTTTGAAAGTCTCAAAAACAAAACAAAACAAAAGACATTGAGCTGAATGAAAATGAAAATACAATGTATCAAGATATGAGATACAGAGCTAAAGCAGTACTCAGAGGGAAATTTATAGCATTAGATGCTTCCATTAGAAAAAAGGAGGGACTTCTCTGGTGGTCCAGTGGTTAGGACTCTGCACTTCCACTGCAGGGACCATGGGTTCAATCTTTGGTCAGGGAACTAAGACTCCACAAGTCATGCAGCAAAGCCCCCCCCCCCCCAAAAAAAAATGAGGAAAAGTCTCCAACTGATAATTTAAGCTCTCACCTCAAGGAACTAGAAAAATAAGAGATAATAAATCAACAACAAAAAGGAGGAATGAAATGAGCGGAAAGTGATGAAATTGAAAACAGAAAAACAATAAAGTCAATGAAACAAAGAACTGACATTAAAAAAATCAATAAAATTGACAAACCTCTAATAAGAGAGACAAAGAAGAGATAAGATACAAATGATCAGTATCAGGAGTAAAACAGGAGCTATCACTACAGCATTCTGGCAGGTTGAAAAGAGAAAGAACCTACCAAAAGGACAATAAGAGAATGCTATAAACAACTCTACACCCATAAATTTAGATCTGTGACAACTTAGATGAAATGACCAATTTCTTGAAAAATACAAACTACCACAACTCATCCACTATAGAATAGATAATTCAAATAGCCCTAAAATTATTAAAGAAATGTAATTCACAATCAATTCTCCAAAAACAACAAAAATCTTTAGGCAAAGATGTTTTCACTAGAGGATTTTGTCAAATTTTTAAGCAACAATTAACACCAATTCTACACATTTTTTTCCCCCCAGAAAATAGAAGAGGGAACACTTCCCAATTCATTTTAATAGGCTGTTACCCTGTTAACAAAATCAGACAAGGACAATACAAAAAAGAAAACTACAGACCGATATTCCTTATAAATACATATTCAAAAATTGTTAACAAAATATTAGCAAATAGATTTCAGCAATATATGAAAATAAGTATACACAATGATCAAGTGATACTTATTCTAGTGATGCAACACTTGTTCAATGTCTGAAAAATCAATGGAATCTACCACATTAATAGACTAGAGAAGAAAAGTCACATGATTGTATCAATCAATTATATCAATGAACATATTTGACCAAGTTCTACATTCATTCTTGATAAAAATCTTTCAGAAAACCAGCGATAGAGGAGAACCTCCTCAACTTGATAAAGAACATCTGTAAATACCTCTCCAGCTGGCATTATATTTGACAGTGAAAGAGTGAAGGTGTTCGTCCTAAGATCAGGAACAAGGTAAGGATGTCTTCTGTGACTACTCTCATTCAACATAGCGCTGGAAGTTCTACCCAATGCAATAAGGCAAGAGAAGGAAATAAAAGGCATGCAGAGTACAAAGACAAAAATAAAACTGTCCTTATCAGCAGATTGCAGCCTTCAAGGACTGACCCAAAGAGCTCCTCCCTGAAGATGCTTTCTCTGATCCGTTTACCTCCACTCAGCCAGAAGTCATCTCTTCTCTAAACTCCCAGTGTCCTTGTTTGCTCCTTTCTTAAGATAATGATCACTGTCTATCACATGTGAGAGTCTAGACTTCACCTTTATTGCCTATCCCTGTACTATTCTGGATTGGGTCTAAGTAGATAATCTAGAAATACTTGTTGCATGAGCAAATGAATTTATAGATGGTACCCACTGAGCTGTCTTTCAGCTGGTCCTTACAAGTTTGGTGGCAGCCCTTGTAGAAATGGCCTGGAGAGACTCGGAGGTTCGAATAATAAGTTCTTTTTCTTTTCAACCTGCCAACAGGAAATGTAAGGCATTGGGCATTGACTGGGATTTCATGAGATGTGTGCTCCCCAGTGGGGAGGTATAGTCAGTCCTTCCACAGGAACCTATGGGTCTCCTAGGTCCAGCCCAGCTGCAGAATTGAAAATCACACCCTTTGCTGTCCCAGTTGTCTTATTTGGGAAATACTTAAAAAATCCCACCAACTCCCTGATTTCACATTCTGCAATCTTTGAAGAGAGTGGAGAGAGGGACTCAGGTGCCTCCCACAGCGTCACCTCTAGCCTCTGTCCTGCATTCTTGGCTTTTGAAGAGGGGAGGCAGCCCCCCACCCCCACCCCCCCCTTAGCTGGGATCATCAGCTGCTTAAACAAGCGCAACGTGGAGGTATTGTCCTTTGGAAACTTGGCCTGGGACACTTGGCCAAGTGTCTGCAAACATTTAGATGTGCAAAACTACCCACTGTAAACGCAAAGCTATTGTCTTGCCTGAAAGTGGCTTGGGGTATGGGGAGGAGGTGGTGAGAGTGGGCCCAAGGGAATCCCTCGGCTGGGGCTCTGGGCTGGGGAATTGTGCTGCTGTCTGTTTAAACAACCTGAGTGTAATTGCGATTGTTTGAGATGCCCAAGATGTTTGGGAAAGTGGGGGAAGGGAGGCAGCTTGCTGGGGCAGAGAGTCACCAGCAGGGACGTTGACGGGTAGCTGGCTGGGTGGTTGTCAGTCTCCTGATTGCAAAGCCAGTGGGAAGGGTGGCCCTTCCGGCTTGACGTGGGCACATCAGGACCTGGGTCAATAGGTCGGACCTCAAAGTCTACAAAATACGAAAGCTACACTAGAGGGCTGGACAGGATACAGGAATATGTAACTTAAAACCAGTTATCTCTTTTTAAATCATAACAATTCAAGGGCAGCACAAACACATACACATGTTTGTTTGTTTGTTTGTTTTCAGATCTTATTTTTTACAATCCCATAAAAATAGTTGTAATGACCAACCCAGATTTCAGCAAGGAAAGGTTAGAATGCTGGCTGAGGAATTCCTTAGGAGGTGCGCTTACGTCATTTCTCAGCACACAGAGGGGCAATTTGGGAGTATTCCACCAGCCGGCCAATCAAAATGTCTGTTTTTTATTGTAAAGTTCATACCCTTTCCTTTTGACCTGGGATAAAGGACAGAAAGCGTAAAACAATGAGAAGAATTTGGGAATAATAGAAAGCATCTCTGCAATGCCGGGCCTGGCCAGCACCACCCTGAGTCACCAGGCCTCACGTGAACCACATTCTCCTGTCAGAGGCACGTGGGTTTTGGGGAGACTCTGAAACTAGGTGTGACTGCTTGTTAGGGATGCTTACCACAGGAAAGGATTAGAAAAATGTCAGGGCTCCTATTGCATGGCAGGCCCCAGCATATACTGTTTTATTTTACTACCTCTATAAACCTATGACATCAATTTCGCGGAAAAATAGACAGTTGCTCAGAGGAGTGAAATTAACTTGTCCCAGACGATGAAGAGTGAGATGCTCAAATGTGAACATGAATTAATATCCTTCTGTTTTCAAAACCCTTTCTCTATCCACTGCATCATCCTCAAAATATCTCCCCTTGCAGAGAGTGAAAATGTAGAATTCATCACTGCAAGTTGGAAAACAAAGGACTCCCTTTTGATATGCTAACGGGAAATCACACACATAGGCTTTCAGCTAAATAAGCAAGCATTAAGGAAGGGACAGAAATGTTAATATCTGTAAGACCTACTGATCTTTCGACTATTTGCGGTTCGAGTGCTTGTCACCTTCTTCTTAGGATGGCTATTGGTTTTGAGATTGCCCCTTATACTTACTTAAAATAGAGTTAGAGCCCAGTATTTTGTAGCAGATTTAGTAGAGCAACATCTTATAGGATGCAGTGCTCTTTCATTGTTAGCGGGAACATCTCTGTAAGGTGGAAATAGCTTTGCAAAGTTTAAAAAATTCCTAGTGGTAATTTGGTGAATACTTTAAAACATGGCTTTCAGAGAAAAAGGCTTTGTATGCTTCCTGAGCAGCTCGGTTTTGTGCACACCTGAAGGTTGGCCACTTTTGTTGCTCTTCTGGGTGGCCGGGATGCTTTCATGGGCACAGCAAACCACAGAGCAAACAGTGGTGTCACAGAGCACAGAACAGCCACTGTTCTGATTCCATTTGGCAGCTCCATTCTCCTAGGCTCTGAGGGCTTCTTACGCTATGAGCCAAAGAGCTTTTCAAAATCAGACCATGACCATGCTCGTTTCAGTGGAAGCTGGGAGCTTCTTCTAGCACTTCGGGTCTTTGACACCGGAAGGCTGCCTGGCTCCAAACACTTAAAAATGAAAGGTCTCTGCTAAGTCAAGGGAATATTTACAATATGGATGAAAGTAAACATGGCGAGGCTGGCAGTAGGGTACTAGAGAGTCAGACAGTGTCTTTTTATCAATCTGTGCAGTTTGTAAAGGAAGGGCACGGTGAGCCTTGGGGACTTAAGAGGGGCTGTGACGCTGAGCACTGCTGTTGTGTGGACACTGCTGGCCTCCCTCAGTACCACAGAGACCACATGGACCCCGGGAACGCACCTCCCTTTGGCCAAGCTGGGGATCCAAGCCGTGATGGGGTGAGCCAGACTTTCCATTTCTTTTCCCCCCTGTGAAAATGTCATACTGATAAATTTTAGAATAATAATGTTTTTGCATTCTACTGTTCTCTCTAAGGCGTACGTGGATCCTTACAGGTTAGGAAAATTTTCTTAGATTAGATGGAAGTTTCTTCCATACTCTGAAAGGATGCTACCTCCTCCTCCAACCCCCATCCCAACTCCCTGAATTCTAAGCTCCAAACGCTCGAAAGGTTTAAACTTTGTTGGTTTTAAGGATGGCCATTTACAATGGCCAAATATGCTGGTAATGGGCGTTCTTTCTGGAGGTTTGTTTAGAAGTGAAAACAATGTGGCTAGTCATAGAAGTTTCTATTTATTTTAGGCTGGGTAGCTCACTTGTTCAGAGGAGGGGTGGCCCTTGTCAGCAGACAATTAGATTTCCCACGATGTGTTTAACGAGTTTCATGGCTGAAGACTGAAGAGAGACTAACCTCTATATACAGCTCAGGAAGAATAATTACCATTGTGGTGGATTCAAATTCTGTTGCACAGAATAATCAGGGGTTAGTTTAAATAAGACTCTGCTTCACAATGATCAGAATATATACTGATAAATGAAAACATACTGAATCAAGAGGACTCAGGTATCTGGCTGGATCAACTGGGTAGGTGGTGATGCCATTTCCCATAGAAAGGCCCTGGGAAAAGTTTATTTGTCATGTGCGTCTACCCTGTTTTGATCGTTTCCAAAATGTCATTCTCCTGTTACTAGTGAGCATTTTCAAGATGATTAAGGACATAGGGAGAACAGGTTGGGGTGCGTATGTGTGTGCGTCAAGTGCTGTGCTTAACACTCTATCTTTGAAGTTCATGGATTCAAATCCCACTTTTACCACTTACTACCCCTGCGATGTTTGGCAAATGGATTTATCTTTCTGTGTTTCAGTATCCTAACATACAAAATAAAGATAATTATCGAAATAAATGAGATCATATAAATATAAACTCACGTGCTGGGCACCAGTAGATGCTCAGTAAATGAAAGCCATGTTTATTAGTAGTTGTGGTAAGGGTAGTAATAGTTCTCCTTGGGAATAGCTCAGGGGACAGTCTTAAAGAGGCAACGGTAGGTGTGTCCTGATGGGCAAACAGCAGGAGGGAACACTTAGTACAAGTTCCCAAGTGTTGCCTGTGGCTATGAAAAAAACCGGAAGCAAGAAAGCTTTGATTGTGGTGTCTTGGGAAAAATGGTGGGCTGGGTTTGGGAGAGACTGGGGAATGAATCCTGGAATTTAGAGCAAATTCCCTGAGCCCTAATGTCATCGTTTGTAAAATGGGTATTAAAAATATCTAAATGACAGGGTTGTTGAGATGGTAAGTAGTGTAATTATGCAAACCACTTGGATGGATATGCAGGAAATGTTTGTTTTCTAAATAGAATCTGACTTGTACTGAATAATGAATCATTGAAGGCTCAAAGTTGGAGGCCAGAGCAGCCTTTGAAATCCACCCAGAAGGAGCAGGTCACTCCCAGTATGGCCACAGACCTTTCATCCAGGTGGCCTTTGGTCCTTGTGCTTTAGGGGCAGGAACCCCAGACTCACGTCTTTTCTGTCCCAGCCCTTTCTTAGGCACATTGTTCTGAGAGACCTTGTGCTATCTGTCCATCTAATCCATTAACAAAAAAAAAACCATGCTGAAGATCCTTCACTTGGACCCCTGACTTGTGTCTCACAAAGAAAAGAAGCGTCCTGCCTGCAGTGGCCGGTCATTCTGCCTGTCCTTGCTCCTCTCTGGCTCCTCTGAAAGGCCCTGGGCAGTGAGTGGTGGCAGGTGCCTGGGGAGAGGTCTGGTGTCTCTGCCTCTTCAGGCCTGTTTTGACTTGGTTCCTTCCTCTCTGATGCCAGGCAGGGCCCAGGAAAGCCCTGGGACAAACGTGTCACTGGAGAGCTTGCCACCTCCTCCCCCCACCCCTACCTTTGGGGATACATTGGGCCTGGGACAGCTGACCGAGGGTCCCCTGGCCCAGCTCTGGGACCAGGCTATGAGTCGCCACATTGAAAATGACCTGTGGGTCAGAGCAGGCAGGGGACCAGCTGCCCATCACCCCACCCTCTTCTGCGCCACTAGCATCCCCTTCACCAAGTTCTTTTTTTTTAAAGAACTTTTATTGAGATATAATTGGCATACAATGAACTGCATGTATTTATTGATTTATTGGCTGCATTGGGTCTTTGTTGCTGCACACGGGCTTTCTCTAGTTGTGGCCAGCAGGGGCTACTCTTTGTTGTGGTGTGCAAGCTTCTCATTGCTATGGCTTCTCTTGTTGCAGAACATGGGCTCTAGGCATGCGGGCTTAGGTAGTTGTGGCTCATGGGCTGTAGAGAGAAGGCTCAGTAGTTGTGGTGGGCAGGCTTAGTTGCTCTGCAACATATGGGATCTTCCCAGACCAGGGCTTGAACCCAAGTCCCCTGCATTGGCAGGCAGATTCTTAACCACTGCACCACCAGGGAAGCCCAAACTGCATATATTTAAAGTGTACAATTTGATATTTTTTTCCTTATTAGTAATGTATATATGGCAATCCTAGTCTCCCAATTCATCTCCCCATCCCCCCACACCACTTTCCCCCCTTGGTGTCCATATGTTTGTTCTCTACATCTGCATCTATTTCTGCCTTGCAAACCAGTTGATCTGTACCATTTTTCTATATTCTGCATATATGAGTTAATATATGTTACTTGTTTTTCTCTTTCTGACTCACTTCACTCTGTATGACAGTCTCTAGGTCCATCCATGTCTCTAAAAATGCCCCAATTTCATTCCTTTTTATGGCTGAGTAATATTCCATTGTATGTATGTACCACATCTTTATCCATTCATCTGTTGATGGACATTTAGGTTGCTTCCATGACCTGACTATTGTAAATAGTGCTGCAGTGAACATTGGGGTGCATGTGTCTTTTTGAATTATGGAGTTCTCTGGGTATATGCCTAGTAGTGGGATTGCTGGGTCATATGGTAATTCTATTTTTAGTTTTCTGAGGAACCTCCATACTGTTTTCCATAGTGGCTGTATCAATTTCCATTCCCACCAGCAGTGCAAGAGGGGTCCCTTTTCTCCACACCCTCTGCAGCATTTATTGTTTGTAGATTTTCTGATGATGCCCATTCTAACCAGTGTGAGGTGATACCTCATTGTCATTTTGATTTGCATTTCTTTAATAATTAGTGATGTTGAGCAGCTTTTCATGTGCCTCTTGGTCATCTGTATGTCTTCCTTGGAGAAATGCCTATTTAGGTCTTCTGCCCATTTTTTGATTGGCTTGTTTGTTTCACCCAGTTCTTTTATTCATCCTTATTTTTAACCCAGCCCAGGGGGAAGAATACTATGAGAAACAATTATTATGCCCAAGTTATAAAAGTATTGAAGGCGTGGGAGTTCCCTGGTGGCCTAGTGGTTAGAATTCTGGGCTTTCACTGCCATGGCCTGGGGCGGGGGGGAGGGGAGATAGTATCTAAGGCTCACACAAGTGTGGTTCTTCCCACTTTTTACATATTGAATGGTGAAGCCAGGGTCCAAAGCCACTTTTCCAGACTGTAGATGCCTCGTTTACTACTCATCGACCTGCCTGCCGCCTTTCCTAACCCCCTCTCTCCTCCCCTGACCCCCCCCCCACCCCCCCACCCCCCACCCCCGGCCCCGGGCGCTGTATGGTGACCACACTCTTGGCCTGGGTTGCAAAGACAGCCAGGTAATCAACCCTCCACCTGGCAGGCAACCCACCCAGGTTTCTCTGCTCTATCTCCTGGGTGCATTGCCTGCCCACCTCCTCTCCTCCCTGAGAACACCCTGCACTCACTGCCCCCTTCTCTGGGCCTTTGTCTGGAATGCCATTCCCTCCAAATCCCATTATTCCTGAAGTCCTGTTGCTTTGGGCTCTTGTGGCCTCTAGCCTGCTGCCCATTGATAATCTTTTGTGTATTTGCTGCTTTATCTTCTGAGTTTTCTGATTAATTGGTATCTTCCTGTTCTTCCCTTCCACTCTATACATGTATTCCAACTAGATTACTGTGCCCCCAAAGGCATGCAGCATCGGACTAGCTTATGGTGGCTACAGGGGTTTCCCCTCCCTGGAGCTGCAAAGGCTGCATCCCTTTCTTGCTGACTTTGTAACATCCTGCTCCTGCTTTGTGACTCACCCATTATTCATACTCTTACTTTCATAATTCAAATTAATTATGAAATGCCTGTATTTCTGAGGTTCTCTATGGGACTGCATTGCTAGAGGAAAAAAGGTGTTAGAGTCAATAAGTCTAATCAGTAACATAAGTAAAGTGTGGAGCTCCAAGGAAAAACTCTAGAAAGGCCTCCCCAGGGTCTGCTCATAATGAAAGGAACAGGCCTCCCATGTAACAGGTCCTCAAACATTCCTACTCACACCTACAGGCTTAATGGTTATTAAGTGCTCACAATGTGCAGGGCTGAAAGTTTTCTCCTGCCATTTACGGCAATTCGTGTTTCGGAAATGAGATGGACAATTAAATATCTTCAATATCAGTCCACATTAAAAAATATCATTCCACATATACATACATACACACACATGCATATATACACACACACATATGTTTATTTGCTTTTTTCTTTCCTTTTTCTTTTTTTTAAATGAAGTCAGAAAGGTCTGGCTAATTTCAGATCCCTCCTCTGCTACTCACTTGCTCTGGGACATTGAGTCCTTCTCTGCAACTCTCTTAGCCCATTTCTCATCTGTAAGATGTGGACAATATGCCTTCCTTGAAGGGACGTTGAGAGGCATAATTGAGATAAGGTGTGTGGTCGGGGACCAGCAGCATCTCTGGGAAGCTTGCAGAATCTCAGGCCCCACCCCAGAGCCACAAATCAGAATCTGCATTTAACAGAATCTGCATTTAACAAGATTCCCAGATAATTTGCATGCATGTTAACTGTTCAAGAATCCCTGTCCTCAAGGAAGGAATAATCAATGTATGGATCTATGTGGAGAGGGTAAGAGCATTCGTAGAGTTCTTTTCAGTTCTTTTGAGGTGACTTTGGACTCAGAGTGGTGTTGGTTGGAATTGGGTCTTGATAAGGTTCAGAGAAATAGCCTTGGTGGCAGACAGATCCCGAGACAGGTCTGGGGGTAGGTATGGCAGAGGCGGAAGGGGAGGGTGTGTGGACTGTTGGTGGAAGGAGAAGTTGGAAAGGTGGGAAGGGTATGAGAAGGCGGAGGTACCTGAGCTAGAGGAAGAGTTGTTTGGAGGCTTTGGGAGCAAAGGGAGGAGAGACACAGACAGACATCAATCTACTTACACAGAATTTGCTAGAGCAAAAACGTTTCTAAAAGTCACAATAGTTTATACATTAAACTCAATCCAATATGATATATTCACATATACAGGAGACAGTAATAAAGTGAAATTATGATCAATTTAGAAGCATAGGTGTTGGAGCTGGAAGGGAATTTTAGGGATCATCATTGTTTAATCCTTTTGCTCCCTGAAGCCCAGGTAGTTTTAGGACTTCTCACACCTGCCACATGCAGTGTGATCTAGATTAAATAGTCTCCTCTCATTAAATCTTTTTTTCTGGGCTGTGAAAATGTGTAAAATTACCTGAGTTCATAGGTTGTTATGAGGATCCAATGTGGCAATGCTTGGATGGTACCTGGCACAGGCCTGCTCCCAATGAAAATAATAACACGTAGTTTTATCTCAGCTAATGACCCACAGGAGGTAGAGAGGGGAAAATCATCATCAATACTACTACTAGTACTAATAAATATTAAGACAGTACGTTTAAGAGTCAAGGCCTTGAGGGACTTCCCTGGTGGCGCAATGGTTAAGAATCTGCCTGCCAATGCAGGGGACATGGGTTCGATCCCTGGGCAGGGAAGATCCCACAAGCTGTGGAGCAATTCACCCCGCGCACCACAACTACTGAAGTTTAGTATTGGCCCAAGGCCCAGACCTTGTAAATGAAGTTGGAATTTGAATTCAGACCAACTGCTCCATAAACTGTTCTCTTTAAGCACTGCCTTAGCTCCACGCTAAAAAAACCCAGTGAATGAAATGTTCTTTTCGTTGGGTGACAACGTATGTAGGTGCTGTTTGTTTCCTGGCCTGATTCTCTAATAGATTTCAAAGAAAATGCATTGGTGCAGGACAAAGAAGAGAGAGCAGCTTGAAGTCAGAAGAGAGAAGGAGACGAACATCTGTTAACCCACTGCGTGCTGGGCCTGGTGCCGTCACACGCATGAACTCCAGTGTTCGTGGCTCTCGGTGGATGTGACCTACATATTCACAGGGGTTCAAGTAAGGCTCGGAGGGGTTCTGCCACTTGTTCAACTTTACAGGTTAATAAGAAGCTGGGATTTCAGCCTGAGACCAACGCCCAAGCATATTCAGAAAAGGCCTGGATTTATGACTTGTATTTGTACCTAAAGGAAAATTATACCCCTTCCAATTTCCCAAAGTCCTTAAGACCTGGTTCTACTCCCAAACTCCTCCATCATAAAATCTACAAATAGTTTGAAGAAACTTCCCCTAGAATTGTCAGAAATGTCATCCTGGAAGGGCACCCACAAAAAGCTCCTTTCTAGAAATATTTTATTTTTGACTGGTGGTTCATCCCTTTCCAATAAGAATTTCAAGTGGCTTACATATAAGCAATGGAACTGTAAGAGAATGGGAAACTGAGGTAGGAAAAAGAAGTTTAGGCTAAGGATAAAGTTAGTTGCTGAAATATATGCCAAAGGGCCCTCAAGCAGGTGAGGTGGTCTGTGAGGCATCTTTAATCGAACTGGAATATTTATTACTCCCAGAGGAACTGTAAGCAGAAAAATCCAAGGAGCTTCCAGGCACATCCCTCACAAATGCATGGGCCATGGGAATTATTATGGGAATTGGAGGTTATGTCAAGGCACATTCTGGCCTTCAAGGTAAAGTCGAGGGTGGGTGTCAGGCCCTTCCTTTGTCTGGGAGTTCTCATGATGAGATGAGGGTTTAGCTGTAGAGCCATAAGCTTCAAGTGGTGCAGCAGCTCTTAAGTTCTTACTTCCTTTCTTCTTTGGTACCAATTGCATGCGATGTTTCACTAAAACACCTTTTCTTGGCAATGTGCTGTCTCCACTGACCCTGCATGTCATTGCACTGGAGGGAAAGGCACAGATCTTCCCATAATGCTCAAAGCCTCATCTCCAAAAAGATGTAATTGTCAAGCTCTGGGCAAAGGGGCCCACCCAGAGTGTTTCTCTCATTTACAGCTATCAGAAAAATAGGGCGGGAATCAGCCTACATCACATGGACTCCGCCTTGTGTCAACAGCCCTCACAAACAGAGGGGCCCAGCAGCAGCCTCTGACACCACCTGGTACTGTACACTGGAACCAGCTCGCACACTCAACAGAAAGGAAAACAGGTGCCGGCCCTGTTCCGATGGCAGGCCGATAACACTGCCGCTCCAGTCAGGGCGCCATTGTTCTTTCCTCTGCTCCTTCCCTCCTTCGTTCCAAGCAGCCCTGATAAGTCTGTGCACGGGGCAGGCTTGTGTTTGAGTTGGGGTTGTCAAACCCATTACTCAAAGGGAGGACGTGGACTTGCTTTGGGAAGGGCAAACTCTGGTCTCAAGGAGTAGGAGAGAATAAAGATGATTTATGATTAACTAAGTGGCCACACCGTTGAGTTTGGTCTCAGTGACCGCTGTTTGAGTCATGGCTCCTTTGTGTGGTTGGTGTGTCTCCATCGGGCTATGAGTCAAGAGTGACCACAGACAAAGTCAGGCAAGACATTAAAATATGATGGACATGGGGTGGGATGAATTGGGAGATTGGGATTGCCATATATACATTACTAATAAGAAAAAGAAATCAAATTGTACACTTTAAATATATGCAGTTTATTGTATGTCAACTGTATCTCAATAAAAGTTCTTAAAGAAAAAAAAATACGATGGACATTAGGGCAGCCTTGCATGTTGTCCCCGAGTGAAAGGAGAGGGTTTTTTTATTTGACAGGGGCCCATTAAACAGGTATTGTACTATCTGAATGGGTCTAACTGGGTTAGATCCTGTGGGTGTCGCTGGAGATGTAGGGAAACTTATCTGTAAAAGTGTTTGACTGAGGATAATATTCTCCTTAATTCTCTCCACTATCAAAACTTTAGGTTCCTTTGTGAACTTTCACTAGGAGTGAAGAAGAAGCAAAAAAGAGGGTTTTTCCTGGTACCAGCTGGTGTTAGAGCAGCAAAGGGTGGGAGCTGGCAGAGGTGTGGGGGTTGGATATGTGAGTTGCCAAGTGCCCTGGGACTCCTCAGCATTTTTTTCTGTTTTGGCCTCTTGGAGGATGTTAAAGTTTAAAGAGTTAGTTTTTCTCCAGAGTTGGCAAGCGGGTAAAATGTGTGAACACATTAAAAAAGCCAAAGTATTACACGAGAAGAAGGCAGTATTATTATTTTATTTTGTGCTGACCACAACTCTGTGAAGATGACATGTCAGATGTTACTGTCCTCATTTTTAATTTGAGTAAATTAAGGCCCAGGGAAGTGAGGTGCCTTCCAAAGCCACACAACTGGCAAAGCGCTGAGCTGGGAGCAGGACCCAGCTCTTTGAGGGGTCAGCCTGGCTGGTAGGGCAATTACATAAAATTTAGGAGGATATGTAGGGAAGGTAGGAATTTGACTTAGAATAAATTAAAGATCCCTGATGTGGAAACATCCTACACAGGAGAACCACTAGCTTTATTCTCCCCCTGGAATCCCCCAGAACAAGAAATATTCCCTGAGTGGATCAGTTTTGCTGCAGCATATGGTGTGTGTGTGTAACTTTCTCCCAAGTTCCAAGTTCTAAGATGGAATTCAGAACATCTTTGGCCTTGAAAACACTTTAACAAGTTAATTTCCCAGGATAGCCTTTGTAATTTTACTTCAACTGTAACCCATGGTTAAAATATCGTGATTTGCCAAGAAGTCATTTCCAATATTACATATTTTTCATTGCAGATTCATATGTGATATTTAGGAACTTTATTAAATAGGCTTTATGAGCTGGGACCTAAAGTCCATTTGTAACAATGTTTCTATTACTAGAGGTGTTATAGTTTCCGAAAGGCCAACTTACACATTTTAAGAGCAACTGCGATTGCTGCTAAAAGTCTGTATAGCTCTCTATACTGAATGTACTGCTGTCTCTGAAGACTAACTTCCCTTATTATAAATTTCTCTGGTACCCAAGGGCATTATCATGCTGAAGTGTGCTAACATTTATGCTAAAAGATAAGCAACCGGAAAACACATCAAATGTAAAAATAGATGTACAAATCAAACTTTATGAAGTCTTGTTCCTAATTATTCTCAATTAGTCTGTCCTCTTCTGTGCTCTTGGCATCCTCTCTTCTAACTTTCCAGCACTTTAGACACCAACCCCAAGCCCTCTCTGTGGCCCTGCATCCTCTAAAAAGGGAAGAGAAGAAGAAAAGACTTCCGAGAAGGCTTGTGTATTAGAAATTGAAGAGTTCCAGGGACTTCCCTGGTGGTCCAGTGGTAAAGAATCCATCCTGCAATGCAGGGGACACGGATTCAATCCCTGGTCTGGGAACTAAGATCCCACATGCCATGGGGCAACTAAGCCCACGTGCCACAACTAGAGAAGAGAAAACCCACACGCCACAACTAGAGAGAAGCCTACGTGCTGCAGCGAAGAGCCCACGTGCTGCAACTAAGACCCCACGCAGCCAAAAATTAAATAAATAAATAAATAAATAAATAAATAAATAAATAAATAAATAAAAATCAAAGAGTTCCATGGGCTCAGAAGCCCTATTGGCAGGTGTGACTGCTCACCTCTCCATCTATCTGGTGACACCCAGCCTATCAGAGAAGAAGAAACACATAGTGGTAGTTGTAAAATAACATTTAGTATTCCTACTGATACTGATGTTTAATTATTTGCTATGTTCTGATTTGTAAACTCTACAAATAAAATAACTGGGTGCTCCAGTATGCCAACAAACAGTTTAGTTGTATGTGGAGAGCTTAATCATTGCTCATTTTTGCTATCCTGAAAAGTTATCTTTAAAGGTGACCTAGTCGCTAAGACGATCCAACATTTCACTCTCGGTGGTCTTCCTTACTTCATTGAAGAATACAGTATTTGCAAATTAACTGATTTTTTGCTGTTAGAAATTACAGATATACTTTCCCTTTGATCTGTTATTTTAGACACTCTACATTTGAATTGACATTTAAGACCAAACATCTCTTTTGTTACCTTTAATATTACTTTGGATACTTACTGCCATGATTCTTCTTAGGATTCCATATAACATGTAGAAGAGTTGTGTCAGATCTTTTTTCAATTGAATTTATTTTCTGTGCTTTATTTATATTTGGCTTTTTGAGACTTTAAAGGTGCTCAGCCTATGTTTATATAACTTTGATGAAGAATCATAGGTATAACTTATGGTCATTGTGAGAATTCTCCCAGTCACTGCACTAATAGTGCAGCAATGAATATTTTGGCACTCACAAAACATTAAAGGATGGAGAGTTGTCTATATTTTGGAATCTTCTCAACATTGTTGTTTTCTCATATTCTGCTGTGTAGACTGAATTTCAAAACCAGGAATCAAATTTATGTAGTTGCTCACATTGGACTTGAACAAATAAATAAAGGTCTGAGTTATTGCTTCGCCAGCTAACTTTAGCCCCGGATCCATCTTCCCATCATAATTTTCCCTTCTGCTCTCTTTGTTCACCCCCTCCCCCACGGTGATCACGGTCTTCCCTTTATTGTTGCAAACATTTTTTCTCGTACTTGTGGGCCAAGAGCCTATTCATTAGGAGCTGGTCTGTGGGCCCCGATGGGAGCTTGTTTGGACTCAGTTCATGAAGCATTCTCACTCGAGTTGATTCATGATGTGGCCAGGGGCCAATGGTTCAGTTTCGCTGCAGCCTTTCCATGAAGGAGCCCGAGCCTGGGGCTGGGGAGCACCGCTGGCTTTTGGCTCTGCTGAGCCTTCCTAATGTGTTTGTAAATCTTTTGAGCTCTGTAAGTAGCCCAGCTTACTAGATGGCTTAAGCACAGACCTGGAAATCAGCCACTCTCAAGTTCTGATTCTAAGATTCCTCACCCAGACTTGAGTGTATCCATTTACATGTTAAACACTTATGAATGTTAGTCCCTTCCCAAGGTCCTTAATCACGTATTTTCCTGTTGAGCCATCCTTTGGGACCTATGCTTGTGTGGAATAACTTCACTTTCTTCCTATGAATCTAGCATTTCAGGGTCTCTCCAATCTGACTGCAACCCAGTTCTTCCTATTTTCATGCTTCTATGTCTTGTTCTGTCCTAAAGGGACTTCACTCTATTTCTTTTCGTGTGTCTTTTTATTTTTTTAATAATTTTTTTTGGAGAATAGTTGATTTACAATGTTGTGTTAATTTTAGGTGTACAGCAAAGTGAGTCAGTTATACATGTACATGTATCCACTCTTTTTTTTTTTTTAAGATTATATTCCCATATAGGCCATTACAGAGTATTGAGTAGAGTTCCCTGTGCTTACAGCAGGTTCTTATTAGTCATCTATTTTATACATAGCAGTGTGTATATGTCAATCCCAATCCCCCAGTTTATCCCTTCCGGCCCTTTATCCCCTGGGAACTATAAGTTTGTTTTCTATATCCATGACTCTACTACCGTTTTGTAAATAAGTTCACTTGTATCCTTTTTTTAAATCACATATAAGTGATATTATATGATATTTGTCTTCCTGTGTCTGACTTACTTCACTCGGTATGACAATCTCTAGGTCCATCCATGTTGCTGCAAATGGCATTATTTTGTTCTTTTTTAAGGCTAATATTCCATTGTATATATGTACCATATCTTCTTTATCTATTCCTCTGTGGATGGACATTTAGGTGGCTTCTATGTCCTGGCTATAGTGACTAGAGCGGCCACTCTATTTCTTGAGACTGCTTTTCTTTCTGGCTCAAAATCTTGACTCTCTGAGATCTAGACACACTCTCCAGTAAATGCCTTCTAGAACCACAGGCTGTTGGAGACAGAAAGAACCTGGAGGACCAGAAGAGTTTCAAGGAGATCGGGTGGAATGTTCTGGGACAGTGAGGTCACACTCCTTAGATCTCTCACTGCTCTTTGAGGGCTTTTCTTAGGACCACACAACAAGCTACTTCGGGATGTGCTGTTGCAAGTGACTCCATGTTTTCCTCTTTTGTGTATGTGTCTTATCCGTTCTCCCGCCCCCATTATGCTTTGAGTCAAGACATTCTATGCTTATATTTCAAAACAAATGACTCCTGAAAGAAAACTATTTCCTCCCTAGAGAAGGCCAGATCTTTAAAGCATGAATGAAGTGAAGGTGATATTTATAAAACCCTTTGGAATGAAGGGTGAAAGGGCCTTTAAGCAAACACTCAATAATGGAAAAATCAATGAAAATGTACTTAGGAAAAGAAACTGGCCAATCTGTCTTTCTTTGTGGGTCTCACATTTCTTTGCTCAAACAGCTTGTCTTCCCTCCGATGTTTGTAAGGTCTGCCATTGGAAATGGTAACATTAAGATGGCAGAACAGTGAATGAATTTTCAGCTTTGTCAACCCCTTGTTTTATGTCAATGGAGTTCCACATTACCTTGTTTTTGAATATTACAACTGTATTAAGAACATTTTTACTGATGATCATTTTAGGAAGTTATCCCATACATATTAAATTACTGGTTAGCTTACTTTACCGAGCCTTCATACACTAGTCTCAGATGCAGCCCATAACCTAGGACAGGGACAGAAAAGGCACAGATGCAAGACAGGTGTAAAATGAATTTGAAATGGTGGATGTTAAAATGGATTGGGTATCTGAAAAGAACTTAACTGCGCTTGCAGCCCATGTGCACTGATTGGCACTATTAGTCTCCAATTCTGGCCTCAGTTTTGGCTAATACTACACTAGACTGAAAATGAGCATTAATTATACAGACATTCATGTATGTGCAAGGCTATTCTTTGTAGGACTTTAAAGAGCAAAACTTCAAAATAATCTAGGGAATTCTCTGCCTGTCCAGTGGTTAGGACATGGTGCTTTCACTGCTGAGGGCCGGGGTTCAATCCCTGGTCAGGGAACTAAGATTCCACAAGTCATATGGCACAGCCAAAAAAAACCCCAAAAAACCAAAAAAAGCAAAAAAAAAAAAAAAAACCCCAAAAAACACCTAAGTGTCCATCAATAAGGGTTAGTTAAACAGATAATGGTATATCTACACAGTAGAAT
The DNA here is from genome assembly GCF_030028045.1 of Hippopotamus amphibius kiboko. Taxonomy (NCBI): domain Eukaryota; kingdom Metazoa; phylum Chordata; class Mammalia; order Artiodactyla; family Hippopotamidae; genus Hippopotamus; species Hippopotamus amphibius. Next base: position 75,376,954 of record NC_080196.1, on the reverse strand, counting down.
AGTATGCAACTGTTAAAGAAAAAACTGCAAATCTTCATATATGAATATGGAAAAATTTCCAAGATACATTGGTTAAAAATAAAAAAGCAAGATGTTGATCAATGGGTATAGTATGTGATCTTTTGTGTAAAATAAACCAAGTGCTAGATATTTGTGTATACTTGAATATGCATAGGATAACATAGGAAAAAAGCACAAGAGACTGATACTGATAACCAGTTGTTTGAAGGAGGGAAATTGAAAGACTAGCGTGTAAAGGAGCCATTTTTCAGTGTGAACCTTTTCGTAGGGTCGGCAACTTTGTAGTGGGTCAGCTTGGCTAGGCGGAACTACACTTCCCAGAATTCCTTTCCTTGTATGTTCCAGTTAAAGTAGGTCCCCAAGGAGATCACTGTGTGAGCTTTGGAGGGTGGAAGTGAAGCAGAAGCTGTTTTGTAGCTCAATGTGTGGTCATTTCTCTGCTGGCTGTCCTTGGCGTGGGGCAGCAGCTGGGCCCGCAGTGAATCACCTTCCCTTGGATCCTTTTTCAGGTTCCCTGACTTCTGAACCAATCTGAATCCTGTGTTTGGCTGTGTGATAAGGGCATCAGCTTCTCCTGCGGGACACCAACATCAGAGGCAGCGAGAAATGACACGTTTCAGTCCATGATCATGGGTTCTAGCACATACTAGTGGGTTCTTGCCTGTCTTTGCTCTCCCCCACTTCACATTCATCTTCCTGTGGACCTCAAACTCTAGCATCAGATATGAAGACAACAGTCCTACAGAGACCACTTAACTAGCTCCGGCAATTGAGCGTAAGACATCCTTGAGTGTGAGTGTGTGTATTTCCTAATGGTTCTGCTTTTCTGATTGAACCCTAATACAGAATTGTTAGATTTTTCAACATGTTCAGGTATTATCAATTCAAAAAGTAAATGAAAATTTAAAATAGAGATTTAGCCATCAGAGACTGACAGTTCAATTCACGTTAGGGGTTGAAGGAAGATAGCCTGGATTTAAGTTGGGAAGGTTTGAAGCTGCTACAGAACTGCTGGGGAAGTCACACATGGCTGGGTTAATACAAAATTTAGAATCTTCTAAGAGAAAAAATGAGGCTCCAAAACACGCTGTTATGTTCGTGTGATAGAAAGTTGATCATGATTTGCCTGGGTGTGAGTTTCTGTTTTTATCCTGGTTGGGGTCTGTAGAAATTCTTGGATATGTAGGCTTCCTTTTTCATCAAATTTAGGAAAATTTTGGCCATTCCATATTCAAAAAAATGTTTTTTCTTCTGATCTCTCTTCTACAGCTGGGGTTCCTATTATCTGTATGTTACATCACCTGATAGTGTTCCATAGCTAACGGAAGCTTTGTTGATGTTGTTAATTCTTGTTTTCTCTCTGTTCTGTATTGATAGTTTCTAACTATCTGTCTTAAAGTTTACTAATACTGAAGATCTAATTATTTATCCTCCTCAGCTCTTCCTTATTCATGCAAGTGCTCTTCTTTCACATTGGTGCAGCATAGTAACAGAGACAAAAAAAGAAAAAAAAAAGATATCTAATGACAGAAATAAACATGATGGAGAAAATGAACATTGTTAGGAAAGAGAGTAATGGGGTAGGGGTGGTGGGGAGGTATTTAGAGAGGGAGGCCAGGGAAGGTGTCTCTGCAGAAATGGACATTAAGACTTGAAAAGAAGTTGGCCTTTGAAGAGGAGGAAGAGGTGTTTGAAGAATGGAAAGGAAGCCAGTGATGCTGGCGTGAGGTGAGCAAGCAGGAGGAGCCTGGCTCCGGATGAGATGGCACAGGTGGGTGAGCCAATCCTGCAGAGTCTTTTTTTTTTTTTTAGGTTTTTTTTTTTTAATGTGGACCATTTCCAAATGGTCTTTTACTGAATCTGTTACAATATTGCCTCTGTTTTATGTTTTGGCCTTTGGGACCCGAGGTATGTGGGATCCTAGCTCCCCGACCAGTGATGGAACATGCACCACCAACCCCCCACCCTGCCCCGCATTGGAAGGTGAAGTCCCAACCACTGGACTGCCAGGGAAGTCCCCTGCAGGGTCTCTTAAGGCAGCTGAGATCTTGAGATTTTATCTGATGTGCATGAAAAACCATTGGGAATGTGGCGTGGGAGGAGTTTAAGGGGGACAGTGGCATAGTGTCTATAGCCCTGCCTTCTAAATATCGATGCCCATGCTTTGTGTAAAATGGATTAGGAGGTGCAGGTAGGAGTTGAAGTAGGGGGGCTATTGCAGCAGTTCAGGTGGGGGTGCAGATGGCTTTGACTGGAGGGGGACAGCAGTGGAGCTGGAGAGAAGTGGATGCAGTTAGCATTTATTTGGGAGGTAGGATTTATGCAGCACTGGGTGTGAGGGGTGAGGGAGAAGGATTCAGGACACACAGGGAGCTGTAATCACCTCCCCTAGCCCCCACAACTTATAGCTGAGATACTGGTTTCCTGTACTGGCCATTCAGGGATATGTCCACACGTGTCTGTGCTGAAGGATTGGGAGGCTCTGTAACCCTTACCCAGGAAATGGGGGTTTTGAAAAGAGGTTTGCACTTACTTCAGGGCACTACTCCAAGGTTGTGGGGGAAAGATGGTAACAACAAAAATAATGATGACAGCAATGATGATGGTGGTGATGGTGATGATGATGATGGTGGTGATGCTGCTGCTGATGGTGATGATGGTGATGATGGTGGTGGTGATGCTGATGATGATGGTGATAATGGTGATGGTGGTGGTGGTGCTGCTGCTGCTGATGGTGATGATGGTGATGATGGTGGTGGTGATGCTGATGATGTGGTGATGCTGATGATGATGGTGATGGTGATGATGATGGTGGTGATGGTGATGATGATGATGGTGGTGACGCTGCTGCTGATGGTGATGATGGTGATGATGGTGGTGGTGATGCTGATGGTGATGGTGATGGTGATGATGGTGATGGTGGTGGTGATGCTGCTGCTGATGGTGATGGTGATGATGGTGATGGTGATGATGATGTGGTGATGCTGATGATGATGGTGCTGATGGTGATGATGATGGTGGTGATGGTGATGATGGTGGTGATGGTGACAATAGCTAGCACTTGTCAGGAACACACCACACCCTACAAGAAGTTAAGGACCTCATCCTAAGTCTCGAGGTAGCATGTGGTTAAGGTAGGATGTGATCCCAGACAGCCTGGTTCTAGAATTTACTGTCTTTCTCATTCTACTATTTAATTAGCTCTGACTGCAGGCAGACGAATCTTCCCTGAAATTGTCATCTGGCACCCTTTTTGGATGTGGAACCAGTAAGATCACGTTCAAATTCAATCCATATTTGAGACAGAGCTTAGAATTTTAGAGCCAAAATTAAAAACAATCACCACCACCAACATCACTGACAACCACTCTACCACAACAAAAGCCTAAAAAATCGGAAAAGGGCCTATCCTGGTCAGCCTCAGAAGTGAGGATCCCTGTCAAAGCCCGGTGTTCCCAGCGGCTCTTGCTGAGCCGGATCACTCCCTGCATCTCAGGTCCCTCGGGTTCCTGCTCTCCCCCTGCCTGGGGATGAGTGTGAGTCAGCTTGGAAACCTTCAGCTGGGAGCTAATCATTAACGGGCTGACTTCTGCACCTCCTGGGCCTTCGCTCCCACCCTGCTCAGACACAGGATAGTCTGAGACCCGCCCCCCCCCCCAAACCTTGGAGATGGCAAGCCTGTATGGTTTTAATTACAGGGAGATACCCTTATCTCTGGCCAATCCTTTTCTCCATTAATTTACACCTTCCCTTATCTTTTCCATCTATTGTCTCTGCAATGACCGGTCTCCTCCGAGGTGCTCCAGGCTGTCACTGCCTCGGCCTGTAGGCAGCCTGTCCCTCCGCTGACCCCTCAGGCAGCCTCATTTGTCTCCCTGCCAGCACTCCCTACCCCGACCCCATCCAGGCCCTCTTTGATCTACCTTTGCTCCCCTCTGGCTTTACCTAGAGCTCTCCTTTCTCTGTTTCAGGCGAGGTCCCTGCCCATTCCAGGAATTCTCCTGACTCCAGGAGACAGCGTTTCTGGGAGCAGAGCCCCTTCATCCCCCCAAAATGACAAAAGGACAGGAAGGGGAGAAGGGGAAGTGGTCATTTGTGCCGCCCAAGGAGCTGGCCTTGAGAGCACAGAGGTGGCTCCTAATCACCAATAAGGGGTCAGGCAGGCAGGCAGGAAGCAGCACCAACTTAAACTCACACCTCCCACAGGCAGGCAGGCGTGACGCACCTACGGTGTGCCTGCGCTGTGTGATGTGCAGACACACAGACAGGGCACCCGAGGCGCTCCGGGCTTCCCTCCTGCCCCGGACACTGAGAGGAAACTTGGCCTTGGCAGGCAAAAAGCTGCCTGGGCACCTAGAAGTTGACCACGGGTGGGGGCTGGCCTGTGAAGAATGCCCAGCTCTCTGTTTCTGATTTGGCTTTGTTTTGGCCTGAGCCAGCCCTCAAGCCCTCTTACTAACCTCCCCTGTTTCCAGTCCCCTTCGAAGCATAGGTTTTGACACCTGTAGGGATTTCCGTGCCTCTCTTTTTCTCTAGGTGTCTCTTCAGTCCAGAATTTCTGCCTGAAATGCCAGTGCTGGGCTGGTCCCGGGCATTCTGCCACCTTCTTCAGCAAGCTGAAAAAGAACGTGTGTCCTTCCTGTCGCCACCAATGTTTGCTGTGGCCTGCACGGGAGGGGCAGGCTCACCGGCTTGATGGAGGGGACCGACCCGTGCCCAGGTTTGGGGGGCGCGGCCAGGCCCCCCTGCTGGGTACCTGAGGAAAGTCAAGTACTTGCCAAGGCCTATGAGGACCTCTGGGCGGCTGTTGGCCGTATCCCACGGTTCACGTTCAGGTCAAAAGCTTGAGATTAAAAATTAAAAAAAACAACAACCCCCGAACCTGAACTCTGGAAGATACATACACAATTGCCATCAGTGGGTGCCCTAGAGGAGGCCTGTGTGGCTGGAGCTGGACGGGGGGAGGGGAGTGAAGGGTAAGGCTCTTGTTCTGCATGAGCTGAGGGGCCGTGGGAAGGTTTTGAGCAGAGGCGCGGCACGGTGTAAAGGTTTAAGAGAACTGTTCTGGCTATTGCTGGAGAATAGGCTGAGGAGGTCTGTGAGAGAGGGGAGCCACCTGGGAGGCCACTGCCATAATGTAGGAGGGTGATGATGGCCTGAACTAAGGGTGACCATGGGCATGGCAAGAAGGGATCAGATTCTGGGTCTATTTTGAGGAGGGGGTTGGCAGGACTTTCTCATGGATTGGATGTGGTGCCGGAGAGAACGAGAGGAGTCAGGAATGACTCTGAGAGCTTGGCCCGAGCATCTGGAAGGATGCAGAAGCCAAGTGCTGAGAAGGCGAAGGTATAAAACCATCTCCTGCTCTACACCTGCATCCCCTTCTGACTCTACAGCAGCTATGGTCATGGAGGGTTGGAGGGAAGAACACGCCTTTGGTGCCTGGCATGGGGCCTCACGTGGTGTCAGCAAGCACTGTTGGAAGCAATGGAAAAAAGGTGAAAGAGAACAGAAAAGGAGGGCCATTATTTGCCTAATGGTATGTGAGCAGATCTTGGCCTTCCAAGGGTTGAGGGCCCTACCGTTTGGGACTTAGAGTAAAGGAAATGTTGAGGTTAGTACAAGCACACAGGATTCTTGTGGATTCTTGTTTTGGTGTTTGGTGTCTCTAACTTCATTTAAAAAGTTGTAAAGCTATCATAATAATGTCCACTAACAAGAGCTTATCGCAGAGATGTTGTAAAGATAAATAAGGTGCTCATTTATAAGCATGTATATTTCTGAACAAATTCTAGGACTGATGCTGTATAAAAGCAATGTTTTTTTATTCCAGGAGAGAAAAACCACCTTAGTTAGCCAGCTTTACTTTTTCAGCAATCTTAGCTATTTCAACTATGTCAAGGACAAAGAAGTTAGCAAAGAAAGGACATCCACGAGTGCTCAGGGACTTTCCATATTGAAGAGTTTTATAGGTCCTCACTTGGAGCCTAGGAACTCTTAGTTTAGAAACATTTGTAACTGACTATGGGTGTCTGGTAGACCAGGCCACAGCAGGAGTCAGTACAGCAGAGTGGTGAACAGCATGAGCTCTGAATTTGGACAGGATGATTTCCCCTCGTGCCTCCAGCTGTGTGAAGAAGGGCACGTTCGTTTCTCTCTAAGGCTCTGTCTCCACATCTGTAAGTGGAGGATGGTGATAGTGCCTGCTTCACAGGGGAACACTGTCTTCATTTAATCCTGAAGTGCTTAGCACAGTGACAGGTACATGGTACCTGCCTAAAAAATAGCTATTAATATTAACATTAATTACTATTATCAGTATCAGCAACAAATTAAGTGCTATAAATTAGAATGCTGAAACCATTTTTTAAAAGTTATAGAGGAAAAGAGCCAAAAAATTATAAAAAAATAAATATGAAATTAAAAGCTAATAAAATCAATTATGTCAATGTAAAGGAAAACAGCTCGATGCATTTCCATTGCACTTGGAGGCATTATGTTGTACAATCACTGTGTAATTAATAATACCCTGAGTACACAAATCAACTATACTCCAATATAAAATTAAAAAAAAACTACCCCGAGTCATCGAGATAAAGTTCAGGCAAGGATGAGGAAACTCACTGTGTTAGAAGGCATATTTTAGCTAAAAAAAGTTTTTGTGCAGGCACTTGTGTGCAACAGACTGGAAGCCAATTATGCCAAATAAATGAAACTCCCTTATTTGAAAATTTCCAGGGATTTACCCCAATGATGACTTGAAAAGTTATTTACACATGGGATATGATTGTTTTTGGAAAAATATGTTTAGAGTATATCACAGTCTCCTTCCATATAAGCCAAGGAGGTCATCTCATGCTTTAAATATGTCAGGTACAGAACTCTTCAAACTTTACACAGAGAGTTTCCCATAAGATGAATAGAATTAACTGAAGTGTGTGGTGAGTAAACTTCGCAGGGTGTAAGTCAGAGACAGAACAATAGGTTTTCAAGTATATTAACAACACATACCATACACACATACACTGTCACATGACACTTATCTCAGGAAAATATTATTATCAAACCACAAGTTAGGAACTATCAGATGAGAAGGATAGATGTCCTGAAGTGGGGGATGGAATAGAATGTTTCCATTACAGGTCTTCCTTGGACCACGTCCTGGCCTGGTGTGGTGCTTTCCCATTATCTGGGCTAAACTTGGGCTTCCAAGGGCCACGAGGTCCCTCCAGTTTGGGCTCTTGGCTCATTTCTTACTTTTTCATCTATTCTAATAATTCCCTTCTGGGAACTATACTCAGTATCTTGTAATAACCTATAATGTATAAAGGAAAAAAATCTGAAAAAGATATATGTATATATATATACATATATATAAAAATCACTTTGCTGTACACCTGAAACTAACACAACGTTGGATATCAACTATATTTCAATTAAAAAAAAGAAGAGGAAAAAAAAATTTCCTTTTGACTTCCAGGCCAGGCCCCCGTTGGGCTCTGTCAATCCAAACAATCGCATGTTGGCTCTTTTGTGGCTGATGGGGACACACCTCACTGCTCTTTCAAGTCCCAGGTCCTAGCAGAGAATTTGGTCCGTGACAGGCTCTCAATAAACCTGTGTTGAGTGGGATTGAATTAGCAGGGCTGAGAATTCGTCACTCCTCCTCACTTCCTGAGCCACCTGGTTAGTACCTCCCTGCAGAGGGCCTTATCCTGTGCCCTTGGGGGAGCCAGGCTGGCTGCCTTCTTCCTCCTGGGGACGCAGGGCCTGGTTGCTTGAAGGCCACAGAACTGGCTGAGCACATGTGGATTGCTCTGAGCTGCGTTTTCCCAAGGCTTGGCTGTGCTAATTATTCCTTCCCCTCCTGGTGCTAAAACCTTGGACTAGAAAATGAAATCAAGGGAGGGGGTGGGAAGGACAGAGGGGAAGGAAAGCAGTTACAAACGGAACAAGGTCACCCATCTGTGGACGCCATCCACACTCCTTATCTGTGACGCCACCAGCCCCAAGGTCCCCTCTCTTCATTAAAACAGTTGAATCACCTACATGATAAAATTAACTAAATTCCAGCCTTCTGCCTTAGACATAACAGAGCTTGCCTTGATATGGAGGCTGCCCTGCCTGATGGGATGAGGCTTCTCTCCTCCCTGCAGCCCTGAAGTTGGAGAGGAAACCCAGCCGAGGGCGGGGAGGCTAGTGGGTTGCCCGCACCGGACCATCTCCCTCCTGCACCGTCGAGGGGCTGGTGACAGTTTTCTCGCCTGGGCAGTCAGATGTGCATGTCTGCAAGGTTCTGCTTCCTGAGCAGGTGAGAGACAGAGCTGCTGGCTCCTGCTTTCTGACAGGGCTGTGACAATACTGCGTCATTCCACACCTCTGCAGGGGACAGAGCATGAGCGGGCCAGGCTCCTCGAAGCCAGGAAACAGAGCGCCTTGAAGGTGCTGATCTATGTACCAAGAGGAGATGCAGAGAAATGCGTGGGCAAACTCTGCCCTTGACAGAGGGGCTGGGACAGAAGGGTAAGGTCCAGGAGAATCCAGGAGTTGTGTGATCCTGAGTAAGTCATCGAGTCTCAATTTCTCCAACTGTGAAGCAGGAATAGTGACCACTATGTCCTAGGACTTAAGGGAATAATGTTCTAGCACCTGCTTGGCATACTGTGGTGTTCAATTAATGTTTAGTTGTTCAATTATTGCTAAATAAAACCATTAGATAAATATTAATGCAACCACCAAAACCAAAGCAAATAGTTGGGACTTCCCTGGCAGTCCAGTGGTTAGGACTTGGCGCTTTCACTGCCAGGGCCTGGGTTCAATCCCTGGTCAGGGAACTAAGATCCTGCAATCCAGGAGGCGAGGCCAAAACCAAACAAACAAGTAAACAAAAACAAAGCAAAAAGTTAAAGCAGGGGCAAGGCTGATGTAGAAATTCCTTTAGGTTTTTAAAAACATGATGTTTTAAAAAACAAGAAAGCATGATAAATGCTACATGCACTTTCCATTCCTGCCCCAACTTTATTGAGATATAATTTACATATAACATTGTGTAAGTTTGAGGTGTACCAGGTGATGATCTGATAGACGTATATATTGTGAAATGATTATCACAATACAGTTATTAACACCTCTATCACCTCACATAATTACCTTTGTGTGCGTGTGTATGTGTGTGTGTGCGCGTGCGCCTATGTGGTGAGAATATTTACCATCTACTCTCTTAGCAACCTTAAGGTATGTAACGCAGTATTGTTCACTACAGTCACACGCCATGCTTAGATCTCCAGAACTTACTCAACTCATAACTGGAAGTTTGTACCCTTTGACCAACGTGTCCCTATTTCCCCCAGCCCCAGCCCCTGGTAACCACCACCCTGCTGTTTCTGAGTTTGCCTTTTTTAGATGCTGCACATAAGTGGGATCATATAGTATTTGTCTTTCTCTGACTTATTTCACTTAGCATGAATACCCTCAAGTTCCATCCATGCTGTCGCAAAAGGCGGGATTTAATCAGCCATAAAAGGAAGAAAATGCATTTTTTTAATCTAATGACACACCTTGGAGGTGATGTGAAATCAGTACCTATAGATGTCTCATTCTTTTTAAAACGACTGCATGAGAGAATATTACAGGAACCAATATCGATTGAGAGATGCAGATAATCTTTTGCTATGTCCGAACCAGTGACCATGAATAGCCTTGTAAGTATTTCTTGGAGCACGTGCATCAGCATAGCTGTAGCCTGCACTTTCCAACACCTTAACTAGCAACTTGGGTGAAATATAGAAGGCAACTTGGGTGAAAATTTAGAAGGTACGCTTTTCAATTTTGCTGAGGGGAGAGATAGTATAATTGGTGGACAGAATTCCATGTCTGTCTCTACTAGACTATCACTTATCATTTATATAGTTATATATATGTGTGTGTGTGTGTAAATTTTATATAGCTATAACATATATGTATACATGTTCTCTCTATCCTTTACACATTGAGTACCTACTATGCACCAAATACTGTTGCAAGTACTTGGACTCCATCAGTAAATAAAACCACCAAGGTCCCTGCCTTCATGGAGGTGACAGCTGGCAGGGGGAAGAGTGTCACCAATAAACAAGATAAATAAGGAAATTACCTCGCATGTTGGGAAGAGATAAGTGCTGTGGAAAACGGCGAAAAGGTAGAACGGGGTAAGGGATAATCTAGACTTCAGGTGTGACCTCGATGCTGGCTGAGTTTCGTGATATATTTTTGTGATTTAAAGCATGGCACATAATGGCCAAAGATATTTCAATTGGATTGAATGGGAATTCAAATGAATGAAAGTTTTCTAACTGGCCAGGTCTGCAGACTCTCACTAGCCTAGCCACCCTCTGCTGAGAAAATGCCAGGAGGCCAGCATTCCACTTAAGATGTGTCACCCATGGGCAGAATGGGGTGATTGTATTCTTGTGATTGGTGACATCATACTGCTGTCCCAGATGAGTTTACAGTTGTCAGAAACCCCTAGGGTAGTTGTGTTTTGGGAATAGCTATTAAGCCAATAATCCTTAATCTGTTCCACTTAAGCTTATATTTTTCAACTTTAATGCAGGACTTCTGTAAGTCTTTTCCCTCATAATTTCCTATTTTGTACTTTCCTATTTTAGTTTTATTCCATTTTCTACTCTGTTGAGATGCTGAATCTCAGTTCTTCTTGATGGGTTCCAGAGGCCTATTTTTTTGCCCCAGACGAAGGAGTCTGGACCTTATTCTGAGACCTATAGGAAGTCATTGATGGGCTTTGAGCAGGGGAGTAATGAGAGCAGATTTCCTTCCAGAAACATCACCCAAAGAGCAAGGGGGATGGTTGGTTAGAGGGATGCACGGTGCCAGGGAGGGAAGCCAGGTTCATTGTGGAGAGGAGAGTGGGGGAGGGTCTCAGCCAAGGGTGGGGAGAAGGGGTGGGTAGAGGACACACAGGGAATGGGAGGACATGGCTGCAGAGCTGCGGAGGCTGCCTCCCCCCAGGGGGTGACTGGATGAAGCCTTGTACCGAAATTAAGAATATGGTAGAAGAGGCTCATGGGCTTGACTTTGGGGGTGAGGATAGTGAGGAGTCGGGACGAGATCCAAATGATGCTGTCTCCTGGGCCAGGGGACGTAGATGTGGGAATTAGCTTACTGCGGGAGCCAGGAAGGTCATATGCATGAAAGCAGCTTTCATGGGTTGCCATGTGGAAGAGAACTTAGACGAGCCCTGTGCAGTTCCTGAGGCCAAAACTGGCGCTGAAGGTGGAAGTCTTAAGAATGTGGCTCTCAGGTCAACAGCAGAAGAACATTCTAATAGGAAGGTTACCATCCTATTGCAGCCCATGGCTGACAACCACAAAATGGACAGAGATGACAAGCTTGGTCCCTACTCACAAGGAGCTCATATTCTTGTAGGGGATCCCAAAAGTGAGGTGACCACTGAATGGACTGTATGTCCACTAGGAGCTCGGAAAAAGCAAAGATTAGCATGAACTAGAAAAAGAAAAAACGATGACTCCCATCTGGATGGGTAATGTTGAATGAATGAATTGAATGAATAAACAAATGGATGACCCAACTCATGGTCCACACGGAGGGGCCATAGCCGATGAGGTTGCACAAAGCACGGTATCCCAGTGCGGAAGCTCTCAGTCCGGCGTGGAACTTTGAATTAATACTGGTCAAAATATGCAGCCTCTTTGTTTTTTCCCTAGAGAGACAACATGAAAATTGTGTTTTAGAAAGAGAAATCCATGAAGAAAAAGAAAGCAAGTCTCCAAGGAGAACTGGATTCTGCTTCCTCAGTCTTGGAGAAGCCAACTCATTGACCAGTTGTATTTCTTCAGTCCCGTTTCTTACAATCAGCAGCCTAGATCCAGTTACAACTCTTTCCAAGAGCCTGTTGTGCTTTAGACCCTACTGCATTTTGTGGGCGGCCCCCAGCATAGAGGAGTGTGTAAACTCTCAGCAGACAGTGGGCAAGGAAGGCAGCGAGGCCCCTCACTGCAGCAGTGAGGCTGCCAGGGAAGTGTGGAACACCTTTGAAGGGTTCCCTGCCCAAAGTCTTTCAACATAAACACGGGTGCTTTGCTGGGAGGACAAGACCTGATGTGGCAGCTCTGAGACTGCCCTTGGGGAGGTGGTGGGCAGAGGGCTCTATCTGAACATGGAAGGACTCTCCCTGAAAGGGGAACAGCACCCCTCCCCAAGCTCCAGACTCGTGATTCTTCACTTCACCAGCAAGATGCTGTGGGGGAAAAGGGAAGCGGTCAAGACGCACCTCTTCACCTTTATTCCTGTAGTCTCTTACCTGTGGGTCCCACCTCCCTTTGAGAACCGAGGGATGCGAGGCCCTCTGCTCAGGGAAGCTCTCCGGGCACACAGGCAAACGTTGCCAGCAATGTCTGCAGGTCACGGGCTGGGGGCCCATCTGGCAGCCTCAGTTAAAAACCCATGCCGCTGTGATAGCTATTTCCTCTGCCTTGTAATGTTCATGTTTGCACAATGATTGCAAATTTCTTGACCATGGGCACCGGGTCTTAAATTATGGTATTCTCCCTGATCTCAACAGAGTTTCTGGCACATTCTAGAAGCTCATTAATTTTTTGTTGAATTGAATTCCCATCTTAGCTGCAGGGACAACTGTTTTCTTGTTAACGTAGAGAAACTGGTGTTTTGTTTTGTTTTTTGTTTTGTTTTGTTTCTTTCCCCCCTCAAATGGAATTAATATACCTCAAAGGGAGAAAAGTACAAGTCTGCAGTAGAAAACAGCGTGGCTTAGGCAGACACGTAGCACAGTGAAGCATCTGCATCTGTGCTTCCAGATGCAGGCGAATGACGAGGAAACACAGCGGAGAGCGGATCTATAACACGGGGATCTTTACATTTTTTTTTTTTCTCTTTCTCCCCAACCCAGAGCTGTGCACTTGAATAATCCTGGTTTCCGGAGAGCAGACTACTGTAATGCTAATCCAGGAAGTAAATTGCCCTTTGAAAAGCAAGGAAGAAACCAATCGACTAAGTATTTATTTATATTTAATGCTCCAGAGCTTCTGTTTCCAGCTTTGAAGAGTTCCTGGCAAATGCTTCTTGAAGTCATTAATCCTGGGGGCAAATCTAAATGTCTCTTGGGCTGCTCCTGGCCCCTGGAGCCTGGCACACTGTGTTTATAACCTGTGGGCTTTCCAGAAAGGCAGGAACATGAGAGGGAGGGGCTGGTGGCAGCTGAAGAGAGAATAAGGAGTACATCTGCTTTGAGTCTGTGCTGGACTCTTTGGTCAGAAATGAATTCTCCAAGGAAGGGAGGGAATATGGGGATATGTGTATAAAAACAGTTGATTGAACCTGGTGTACCCCCCAAAAAAATAAAATAAAAAAAAAAAAAAAAAAAGAAATGAATTCTCCAGAATGGATTGATTTGGTTTTTTCAAATGTGGATGGCCTGTCCATATCCTTTGCCCTGAAGTCAGGCACCGACCCTTTGACTCGCCACTCTTGTCTGTCTCCGGCTCAGTCTGGGGATCCCTGTTGAGTGACATCAGCTCTGATCCCCTTCTGACTGACTTCAAAAGCACTTTCTTTTTCTTTTGTAAAGTGCAAGCAATCTTTGTTCACGACAGAACACTTAGAAACTGCAAATAAGCCAAAACAAAAAAATCTACATGATTCTCTCAAAGATAATTATGCTTCCCACATTTTATTTATTTATACATACACAGACACATATAAACAAAAAACTATTATTCTATGCATATTATTTTATAGCCTGTTTCCCTCACTTTAATAATATTTTATTATAGATCAGTAAATATATACCAAGACCATTGTTTTTAAAGGCTGTGTAGGGACTTGCCTGGTGGCGCAGTAGTTAAGAAGCCACCTGCCAATGCAGGGGACACAGGTTCAATCCCTGGTCCAGGAAGATCCCACATGCCTGCCGGGAGGCACAACTACTGAGCCCGAGCACCTAGAGCCCGTCCTCTGCAACAAGAGAAGCCACCGCAATGAGAAGCCCTTGCACTGTAACAAGGAGTAGCCCCTGCTCACCACAACTAGAGAAAGCCCGCACGCGTAGCCACAAAGATCCAACGCACCCCCTCCCTCCAAAAAAGGCTGTATATCTTGTCATTGAATGGTTGTATCAAAATACATTTAACCAATTCCCCTATTTGGTGATTTAATGGCTATAGTAATTTGCTGTGGCTGCTGCAACAAAGTACCATAGACGGGGTGGCTTACACAATGGGAATTTATTTTCTCACGTTCTAGAGGCTGGAAGTCCCAGATGAAGCTGTTGGCAGGGTTGGTTTCTTCTGAGGCTGCTCTCCTCGACCTGTGGATGGCTGCCTCCTCCCTGTGTCCTTCCATGGTCTTCCTTCTGTACCTGTCTGTGTCCAAACCTCTTCTTATAGGGATGCCAATCATACAGGGTCAGGGCCCACACTAATGACCTCACTTTAACTTAACCACTTCTTTAAAAACCCTCTCTCCAAATACAGTCACATTCTGAGATACTGAAAGTTATGATTTTAATATACAAATTTTGAGGGACCTCCTTCAGCCCATTTTTCTTTTTTCTCTTTAATTTAATTTTTTGATCTTTATTGGAGTATACTAGCTTTACACTGTTGTGCCAGTTTCTACTGTAGAACAAAGCGAATCAGCTATATTTGTACATATATCCCCACATCCCCTCCCTCTTGAGCCTCCCTCCCGAGCATCCCTCCCACCCTCCCTATCTTACCCCTCTAGGTCATCAGCAATCAAGTTGATCTCCCTGTGTTGGGCAGTTGCTTCCCACTAACCATCTATTTTACATTTGGTAGTTTATAAACATCAATACTACTCTTTCACTTTGTTCCAGCTTCTCCTTCCCCACCTCCCCATGTCCTCAAGTCTGTTCTCTACCTCTGTATCTTTATTCTTCCTGTACCACTGAGTGCATCAATACCATTTTTTAAAAATTCCATATATATGTGTTAACATACTGTATTTGTTCTTCTCTTTCTGACTTACTTCACTCTGTATGATAGACTCTAGGTCCATCCACCTCACTACAAATAACTCAATTTCATTCCTTTTTATTGCTGAGTAATATTCCATTGTATATATGTGCTACATCTCCTTTATCCATTCATTTGTTGATGGACATTTAGGTTGCTTCCATGTCCTGGCTATTGTAAAGAATGCTGCAGTGAACATTGTGGTACATGTATCTTTTTGAATTATGGTTTTCTCCAGATATATGCCCAGTAATGGGATTGCTGGGCCATATGGTAGTTCTATTTTTAGTTTTTTAATGAACCTCCATACTGTTTTCCATAGTGATCAGCCTATTTTTAGAAGGCTTAACATGGGCCAGGAACTGTTCCGATGGCTTCACACATGTCATCTCCATTTAATCCCTTAATAACCCTAAGATGTAGGTACTATTATTAATCCCATTTCACAGATAAAGAAATTGTGGCACAGAGAGATTCAGTAACTTACCTCAAGGTCACACAGCTACTAAGTGGTGGAATTGCATTGAACCCAGCCAGTTCATCTCGAGTTTGTGCTTTTAGGCATTTTGATACCCTTATAAGTTATCACCTTGTAAGTTACAGTTTTTACTATTGTTTCCTGTAGACATATTTGATTCCCTAGGATAGCATTTCAGGGTGAATGTGTTTGAACATGTTTAGCACTTTTAACACAAAATTGCCTTCCACAAAACTTGTATTTACATTTCCAACAGCAGTGCTGCAAAGACTACTCTTGGTGGTTGGGTCCAGATCACCTGTGTGTGTGTGTGTGTGTGCGCGCGCGTGCACGCCCGCTTGGGCAGGCACATGTGTACAGGCACATCTCAGGTTTTATAAAACGCTTGATTGAAGAGGCACAGACCTCAGACGAGGGAGCTATGATCAGCCTCTTTGAAGTGCGTCTGTTAGACCTTCGTTCTCACTTTCTTCATCCTGTTGTGCATAGACTATAGAACGCGGACTGTTACAAATGAAGTGGGCAGTTTGATGAACAATGCACATGAACATAGTCTTGGAAGTGCAAATGGAAATCCCGTAAAAGTGCTTTTTGGTGTATGATTCTCCTTAGGTGGGGTTTATTGAGATACACTTCACAGACAGTAAAATTCACCTGTTTTAGATATGGTTCTGTGAATTTTGATACACACATACAGTCATGAAACTATTGACACAATCAATATATGGGACATTCCTGTCAAAAGTTTCTTTGTGCCCTTCTGTCATCAAGCTCCCACCCCCAGCCCCTGGCAACTACCGATCCACGTTTCACCTTTTCCAGGATGTTTCATAAATGGAATCTTTGTGTGTGTGTGTGTGTGTGTGTGTGTGTCTTTCTCTGTGTTTGTTTGTTTATTTATTTATTTATTTAATTGTATGTGTTAGGTCTTTTTTGCTGTGCGCGGGCTTTCTTTTTAGTTGCGGTGAGGGGGGGGCTACTCTTCGTTGTGGTGCGCAGGCTCCTCGTTGCCGTGGCTTCTCTTGTTGCGGAGCTCCGGCTCCAGGCGCGTGGGCTTCAGTAGTTGCAGCACGTGGGCTCAATAGTTGTGGCTCAGGGGCTCTAAAGCGCAGGCTCAATAGTTGTGGCGCACAGGCTTAGTTGCTCTGCTGCATGTGGGATCTTCCTAGAGCAGGGATCAAACCCGTGTCCCCTGCATTGGCAGGTGGATTCTCAACCACTGCGCCACCTAGGAAGCCCCCATAAATGGAATCTTATAGCATGTGTCCTTTGGGGTCCAGTTGCTTTCACTGAGCACAATGCATCTGAGAAGGACCACCTTGCTATGTGCCTCTTTGTCGCTCAGCAGTGTGGATGGAGTAGCGTGGCAGTAAGCATGGATGTACCGCCGGTACATTTTTTTATCCATTCATTGGTTGAGCAGATTGTTTCCAGCTTTTTAATATTGTGAATAAAAGCCACTATAAACATTCCTGCACATGTTTATGTGTGAACACATTTTCATTAATCTTGGATATACATGTACATGTAGAATTACTAGGTCATGTAGTAAGTGTATGCTTAACGTTAAATTTTTTATTTCTTTGGCCGTGCTTTAGTTCCCTGACCAGGGATTTAACCTGTTCCCCCTGCAGTGGAAGCACATAGTCTTAACCACTGGGCAACCAGGGAAGTCCTGTATAATTACATTTAAAAGAAACTGCCAGACTCTTTTCTGAACTGACTGTGTCATTTTGCATTCCCACCTTCAATGTGTGAGAGCTCCAGGTGCTTTGCTTTCTCATCTGCACTTGACATTGGCCCTTCCATTCCCTTCCCTTCCCTTCCCTTCTCTTCCCTTCCCTTTTCTCTTCTTTCTCTCCCTCCCCCGCCCCTTTCTTTTTGGTTCAGCCATTTGAATAGGTGTTTCTGTTTCATAAATAAGTTCATTTGTAACACTTTTTTTAGATTTCACATATAAGCTATATCATATAATATTTGTCTTTCTATGTCTGACTTACTTGACTCAGTATGATAATCTCTATGTCCATTTGTGTTGCTACAAATGGCATTATTTCATTTTTTTTATAGCTGAGTAATATTCCATTGTCTATATGTACCACATTTTTATCCATTTATCTGTCAATAGGCATTTAGGTTGCTTCCATGTCTTGGCTGTTGTGAATATGGACATTAGGGTATGTGCATCTTTTTGAATTATAGTTTTCCCCAAATACATGCCCAGGAGTGGAATTGCTGTGTCATATGGCAATTTTATTTTTAGTTTTTTTAAGGAACCTCCATACTGTTTTCCATAGTAGCTGCACCAATTTACATTTCCACCAACAGTGAACATCTTTTAATGTGGATTTTTTTGCCATCCATATGTCTTCTTTGGTGAAGTGTATGTTCAGATGTTTTGCCCATTTTTAAATTAGGTTATTTATTTTCTTATTACTGAGTTACGAGAGTTTTTTTGTATATTTTGGATACCAATCATTTATCAGCTGTGTCTTTTTCTCCCAGACTGTGACTTGTTTTTTAATTTTCTTCACCACATTTTTGGAAGAGAAGACATTAAAATTTTGATGAAGTCCAATTCATGAACTTTAAAAAAAAATGGCTTTTGCTTTTGTGTCCTAAGAATTTTTTGCCTAACCTAAGGCCACAAAGATTTTCTCCTATGTTTGCTTTTAGAAATGTTGTTTAGACTTCCCTGATGGTGCAGTGGTTAAGATTCAGCCTGCCAATGCAGGGGACACAGGTTTGATCCCTGGTCCGGGAAGATCCCACATTCCATGGAGCAACTAAGCCCGTGAGCCACAACTATTGAGCCTGTGTGCCACAACTACTGAGTCCTCGCGCCAAGAGCCCATGCTCTGCAACAAGAGAAGCCACCTCAATGAGAAGCTCATGCACTGCAACAAAGAGTAGCCCCCTCTCACCATGACTAAGGAAAGCCCACGCGCAGCAACAAAGACCCAACACAGCCAAAAAAAGAGAAATATTGTAGTTTTGGGTTTTATGCTTAGGTTTATGGTCCTTTTAGAGTTAACTTTTGTGTATGATGCAAGGTATGGGTTGAGGTTCTTTTTTTAAATTCTTTTTGCTTATGACTATTCAATTGTTTCAGCTCTATTTGTTGAAACATGAAGGCGTCTTATGACTTCTGATACTTAATAAATCAGTAAGGAATGTGAATTATTTCTGCTGGAGCTGAGAGGGAGTGAGACCTGGAGGCAGCTGCTGAAAGGCTCTAGTTCCACAGAAGTCATGCTGAGCCCAGCATCCTTCCTCCTGCCCAACCCTCAGGTGTGACCTTGAAGGATGCTGAAAGGGAGGACTCCCACCTGGAGCATCTTTCAGGTGCTCAATAAAGAAAGCACCTGAGATGGAGCAGCAGTGGGGGGTCTGGGGCCGCTGTGGGATCCAGCGTTGGTGTCAGGGCTGAATGACAACTATGCTGACATCCTGAGTGACATGGTATGCTCCGGGGGCCTGGAGATGGGCGTCTGGGGCTCTTTCTCATGCAAGATATAGTTGGAAACACTCCTCTGTGTGGCCCTGCATGAGAAAGATTTGGTGCTTCTGGGACCCTGGCTCTGATGTGAGGGAAGCCTGTTTGCAGCTATCCTTGGCCCCCCAGAGAGGCACTTCCTGTGCTCCCAGAGTCACATACGAGTCTGCTCCTTCCTCATTCAGATGGAGACTCTGAAGCTGAGAGGGGCCAAGGCACTTGTTCAAGGTCATGCAGCGAGTCCCACGGGCCCTGACTTTATGTCCTGCTGACTGACTATCCAGCTGCCTCCCAGGCTCTCCATTGACTCGGGCTCTCAGCTCCTCAAATGCCCTGTGTCCAGGTCAGACGTCCTCCTTCTCCCTCCAGCCCTTCAGCTCCCCGCTCCTTCCCACCCCACCCCCCAGGCCCCGCTGCTTCCAACTGCTTTTCGTCTTGAATCTCCTCTATTGGTAATTGTTTACCAACCACCCCGCTGCCCAAACAAGAAACCAGGAAGCCCCTTGACATGCCCTGCTCTTCCTCCTGCACCAGCTCCGCACTAAGCTGAGCCGCCTCCCCCTTCCAGCCTCTCTTACCCACGTGCTTTCCTTTCTGTCCCCTCCCAGTACTCCCTTGGCTCCGAAAGACATCATCCATCATCTGGACTTTGGAAATGTCCCCCATGCTGGCCTACCTTCTCCCCAATCTTAACCTATCGCCTGCACCGCTGCCAAAGTGATCTTTCCAGAGTACAGTCTTGATAACGTCCCTCCTCAGCTTCGAACTCCCATCTCTTGGCTCCCTGTCGCCTCCCTGATAAAGATCAGACTCTCCAGCTTGGCACCCTGGTCCCGGCACAGGCTTGGGCCACACACCACCCTTGCCCCTTGTACTTTAGCAATAAAGGGCTCTAATTATACACGTCTGCTTCTCCCCCTGTATGACTGCAACCTCACTGTAACAGTGTGTTTACACACCTGTCTTCCTACCTAGACTGCGAAGTACTTGAGGGCAGGGCTTGTATTTTGTCTGTTCCAGCACATTGCACGGGGCCTGGCATGAAGTCACTGCGGTCATTCACTTGATAAACATTCATTTAATGTCCACCATCACGTGTCAGCTTTATAGCACATATTAGGATGTCATGTTGTCCCCGTGCCAGAGTCTCTTAACATTTGTAAACTGACGATTAGGAGGGCCATGTTTTAGGACAGTCCCGAATCCTGACCACTTTGGAATCATTTTCCACTGGGAAGAATGGTTGTCAGTGAAAATGCCATCAGTGTGGATAATCCTATTTCGTGCTCAGTGGACCATTTTGCTGTCTGGAAAGTGTGGTAGATCCAGTGACAAGCCTTTGGGGGTCTTTCAGGCTGCTGTGGGTGGAGGGTGAAAAGCTGGGTGGGGAAAGACAAGCCTGTCCCAAACAGCATTCGTTATTTTGCCACCATCTCTCTGCCCCATCTCTGCTCTGCTTCCCCTGGGTCCACGTCGTCAGGTGATGGCTTCACAGGACGGGCGGCCTGCTCCCTGGCTTTCCCCCCCACACCCAACGTTCCAGCCTCTCAGAACTTTACTGAGTTCTATGAAAACATCCCAGACGCTGTCGTACCTTCCAGCTTTTGTGTGAGCCGTGCCTGTGGCTTGTAATGTGCTTTCACTATCCTTGGCTTGGGGGGGTTCTGCGTGCATCTTTGGTATATATGTGTGTTTATGTCCGTGTATGTATGTTATGTGTTTGTGAGACAGGAAGGAGGCAGGGCACAACCTTTAAAAGAATGACGTAGCCCGAGGACACGACATAAACTGATTAGAACCAACTAAGGCCAAGATGGCGGACGAGTGGACGTCCACTAGACCTTGAGCCTCAGTATATGCTCTTTGTAACACACCAGCAAGCTAAGGGACACACCCACAGGCACCATGAGAGTTCCAAGGCCAACCATAAAGGTCAAAAAGTGAGTGGTGGCCCTATTCCTGGAAATCCCCACCCCTTCCCCAAAATAGCTGGAAAACTCCTCCCATTCATGAGCCTATGAAATTACCCATCCCTATAAAAACTGACCACCCCATCCCCTGGAGCCTCTTGCCTTCCAAGATGGCCCATGCTTTGCCTGTGGAATGTGTATCTCCCTGAACAAACCCTCTTTCACTTTATTATGGTTTGCTCTTGAATGCTTTCCTGTGGGAAGCCAAGAACCCACACATGGTAGCCGTCTCAGGGACTTGGACATGACTTGGGACACGACCATCCTCTCGTGCCCTATTCTGTTTCCTGCATCGTTTGTGTGTGTTTGTACCTGTATGTATGTGTGCAAATGTGCACATGTTTTTACCCTCCTGGATCCTGCTCAGATGTTTCTTCATCCGTCGAATTTTCCCATCTCCTCCTGGAAGAATCAATCCCTAGTTCCTCTTTTCCAGGAACTTTCACATTGTTGGGATTATCTGTCTCCATGTTTCTTCACATAAACTTGGACCAAAGCACAGGGTCTGTGTTTTCCTTTTCTTTTTTTTCTTTCTTTTTTTTTTTTTTTTTTGCACACGGGCTTAGTTGCTCCGCGGCATGTGGGATCTTCCTGGAGCAGGGATCGAACTCATGTCCTCCGCATTGGCAGGCAGACTCCCAACCACTGTGCCACCTAGGAAGCCCTCCTTTTCTTGATAGATAGTCCCAGCCTGCACAGTTAGCGGTAAAACCCCTCCCTCCCTGCATTCATTCATTCACTCCATCTATCTCCCAACCAGTACAGGGACTTCACAGACAAAAACCACTCCCCCGGGGCTGGGCCAAGGCTAAAGTCTTAGCTCCTCCCTCGCTTGCCATCAGTGCCCCCGCACTCCTTCCTGAACACCTCCTCCAGTTGTTTTTTTCCCCCTCTTTCCTTCTTTAGAATACACTTGTCTCTCCTTTTATTAGGGTTTCCCCTGTATAAAAACCCAGTGTGCTCTGAGGGCTGTCCTTTCAGAGATGCATCATGGAAACTTTCACAGACGAACTTCCCCATGGTGTCCACAGCTCAGGTTTCCATGCTGAGGACAATCTCATGGGTGCATCTTTTTTCAGCAATATCATCTCTTCCTCAAAAGTGAATAGCCAGGGAATTCCGTGGTGGTCCAGTGGTTAGGACTCTGTGCTTTTCCTTGCCATGGGTCTGGGTTTGATCCTTGGTTGGGGAACTAAGTTTCCACAAGCTGTGCAGTACTCCCCCGTTCCCCCCCCCAAAAAAGAATAACCAGTCATTTGAAGAGTGAGAAAGATTGAGCAGGAGGGAAATTTGGGGTAAAATGAGACGAATTTGAGAGCCAGGAGAAAAGGAGAACATGAGTCCAACTGTAAGGGAGGCAGGAGTGGGGAATATCTCAGAGAACCCCAGGGGCTGAGATTTCAGCACATCCCTCCGGACCTTCCCACCTCTCCTGATCCTGTTCACCCCCAACCCATCTCTCAGGACAGATTCAGCACCACCCCTTCCCCCTCACCACCACCTTCCACATCCTGCCTGTCACCCAACTGGCACCATTCTGTCTTTTGCTTCTTCACAATGTCTCCAAGATCAGCCCTTGTTTTCCACCCCATCACTTTCCATTCCCAAGGCTGATCTATCTCCTCTGCATTGGTTCTGCTTCTGGCCACTGGCCAGTCCTCCGAACACACCCGTCTAATGGCTTCCCTCCCAGTTAAAGAAACGTTAGCACCCTGAAGTCCCTCTGAGGTGAGGTGTATATGTTTCCTCCCCACTCTGCACACTGGGTTCTTTTTTTTTTTTAATTTATTGGCTGCATTTGGTCTTCTTTGCTGCACACAGGCTTTTCTATAGCTGCAGTGAGCGGGGGCTACTCTTCTTTGTGGTGTGAGGGCTTCTCATTGTGGTGGCTTCTCTTGCTGCAGAGCACGGGGTCTAGGCACATGGGCTTCAGTAGTTGTGGCATGTGAGCTCTAGATCACAAGCTCAGTAGTTGTGATGCCCGGGCTTAGTTGCTCCAAGGCATGTCTTCCTGGACCAGGGATTGAACCTATGTCCCTTGCATTGGCAGGCGAATTCTTCACCACTGCGCCAGCAGGGAAGCCCCTGAGCACTGGGTTCTTACTCCAGCCTGAAGGAAGCCCTTCACAGCAGCCGTCCCCTCCACTGCTTCCCCCGCTGCTGCGATCATCCTGTCCTCACACCTGCATCCTACCATCCATGAACCCATCCTCCGATCTTCTTTCCTTGCATATAGAACGTGCCTGCTAGTGCACGTTCTGTATGCACGTCGCCATCCTGCTACTGGCTAGCATTGTATCACTTTCAACCGAAAGCCTTTGCAAACCAAAAGCCTTTGCAAAATTCACAGAGCCCTGTGATCTGTAACATCAATTGCAGAGACCCAAATGGAACGAACTGAAAGCACATTTCTAAGTGCGGGGATGGTAGTTTAGCGTAAAGTTGTTTCAAGTGATCCCACGGTGGTTAGTTTTGTCCCCCCGTCTGTCTGCAGCTGCTGGAGGGGCGTCAAGTCTCCCACAGAGTGTGACTTAGGCTGGGGTCAGGGGGCCGCTCACTAAACACACCTTCATTGATTTATTGATTTCTTCATTCTGCCTTCAACAAACATTTATTTACTGCCTGCAGAGAACTCCCAAGTAGACTCTTACTTCTCTGCCTAAGCTGCACTGATACGCAATGAAAGCCCCCCACTCCCCCGCGCCTGCCCGAACGGGGACTTGGACAAACGGAAGCGGTGGGAGAGCAGGTCTGGCTGCCTCCAGCTCCCCTGGAGCTGCTCTTCGCGCTGGGACCCACGGAGAGCACACTTGCCGCGCGCTGTTTGCTCAGCAATAACCTTCCTGAAGCACATGTCTGTCGGTGAGAACTCAGCCTGAAAAAGTCAACAGACGGCTTCTGGCTGCTTCTCCAGGAGCGCCGGGAGGCTGATGCCCTTAACGCAGAGCCAGAACTTCCTGTCCTTGCTTTAGCAATTGCACAGCACAGGGAGTCCTGGCTGGGCTTCCCTCTCCCATAGGCCAGGGAGGGTCAGGTCTCGTGCTAGCTGGCAGGGCTTCCTTGAGGGAGGGAGCTTGGATACCTTTTTCTAGAAGCGGCTCCTCCAGCTGCTGCCCCTCCCCCCTGGCTGCAGCTCCCAGGGGCTCAAGCCAGCAGCCACATCTGAGTGGATAAGTGGGCAGTTGACGCTGAGGGCCACGGGGTGGCTATGAGGCAGAGGAGGGGACAGTGGGAATATTTATTGGCAACAGAAATGCACACGTATCTTTGGTTCACATTGAAAGGCCTAGTCAATGATTACATATTTTTATTATTTACCTGGTAAAAATTCCCTTAAAAAAAAAAAAAAAAAGTGAGAGAGACAGGAGGCTTGATGTTTCCCCTGAATTTTATGCTCTGTTCAGTGTCTTTGTGGCTGTGTCCACCCCTCTGAGATCTCTGGCTAGGGGGCTGGGCTCAGAGCAGGGAAATCAGTTGGGAGGTCTGAGGCTTGCCGACCTTGGCCTGGAAGAGGGTCTGCTCGGAGCAGAAAGTTTGGAGCCAGAGGGAGGTTGCAGCCCAGCAAGGTAATTCTCCCAGCCTCCAGATGACAAAGGTTGCATTTACACCTGGCCAGGAGGTTTAATCATCTACCATTTCCAAACACAGCAGGCTAACAACCGGCTGGGCTGAAAATCATAAATTAAAAAAAAAAACAAAAAATCACCAAGAGGCAGCATAAGAGGAAGGAGGGAAGAAGTGGGTCAGTGTCTTTGCTCCAGAGGCCCCTGGGTTGGGGGGCTCCAGAGGCCCCTGGGTTGGGGGGCCCCAGATGAGGGGCCCCACCCAGGTGAGGACCCTGGCTAGGGGACGCTTTGGGTAGGAGGGCTGTGGATGGGGCCATGGGTGGGGGGCTGTTGGTGGGGGCCGTGAGTGAAGAGCCATGGGTGGGGGGCCCTTCCGAGGGCCCAGGGCGAGAGGCTAAGCCAGGGTTCTCCAGACAAGCACGAGCGGCCCAGTTGCCATGAGCCCCGTGAGGAAGTGGCCACCTGCCCCATGGGCTGTCTTTGTCACCGTGGCTGTGAGGAAAGACATCTCTGCCATAAGGGTCTTCCCTGGGGGGCTTGCAGAGGGGGCCGTGCCCTGTCCCTGGCTCGCGCATGCTGTCGCCTTTTGGTTAGAGGCGGTCCCATTGTCTTTTGGTCCCCAGATGAGGCAGCGTGGCATAGGGTTGCCCACTCCCCACCTTGTGCCAGGCCGTCTGGGTTCACATCTCAGCTCCAACACTCACTTGTGGCTTTGGGTTTTTTTGGCCACATGGCATGGCACACGGGATCTTAGTTCCCTGACCAGGGATCGAACCTGTGCCCCTGGCAGCAGAAGCGCAGAGATGTCACTGGACCATTGGGGAAGTCCCTCCCTTGTGGCTTTGGGCGAGGAATTTCAGCCCCCTAAGCCTCAGGTTCCCCACCTATAAAATGTGGATGGGAACTGTCCCTGCCTCAAAGGGTGTTGCCAGGGAGACATGAGACCCCCTGGGGTTGTTACTGCTTAGAAAAAGGCAGTTCAGGGGACCAGTGATCAAGTGAGGTGCAGACTGGTAGTGGCCGAGCTCAAGGTGTCTGAACCAAAATGATGGTGAGTTTCCAGGTGGGAGAGACTTGGAGGAACTTGTGCCCATGGGATGGTGCTTATGTGGTAATTTTTCACACATCACTTTGAACACACTGAGAAAGAGCCATAGATCCTCACTGATGAATAGGAGCTTCGTAATAACGTTTTTATTGCAGAGGAAAGATCAATTTTTTCAGTGATTAGTAATAAATATTATTCAATGTCTGCCATATATACGACAGGCTGGGCAGCACAGGGGACGTGGCAGAATCGATGCAGACCCCTCCTCCCTCAATAAATGTACCATCCTGATAGGGGACAAGACATACATGTGGACAGAGAACTAACAGCTCAAGATAACACATGTCAAATGCCAAAAGAGTTGTATTGTGGACAGACGAACTTGTGTCTTATCTTCCACTCACTCCGTGAAGACAGAAACCACATCCGTCTTGTTCACTAGGTCCCCTCTGCCCACACCTGCGTTATTACTAAGACTTACTGAGTCTTTACTGTGGTGCGGGCACCTTTGCCCTTCCTAGGCGTTAACTCCACCAAGCTTATAATATAGACTTGATGGAGATACATCAACAGCCCTATTTATTTTGTCATTTTTTATTTTTTTGGCCGCACCTTGTGGCATGCAAGATCTTAGTTCCCTGACCAAGAATCAAACCCGTGCCCCTTGCCATGGAAGCTTGGAGTCCTAACCACTGGACCACCAAGGAAGTCCCAACAGCCCCATTTTTAAAATGAGGGAAGTGAGGCACAGGGAGATGGAAAACTTGCTTTTGTAACATCAGACACAGACAGCTGCTCTCTCCATATGCCTGGTGCTGTGTCTGGCACGTGGGACAGGGAAACTCACTCGTAGTGGGGCCCCCAACGCTCCAGGCGCTGTGCTAGACGCATTAGGTGCACTACCTCACTTCACAAAACTCCCTGCAGGAGGACCTGCTGATGGTCACGTTAAGGAGGAAGCAGGTCAGGGAGGCCAAGGTCACGCCCAGGTTACAGGCTGGCAAGGGGCACTGCCTGAATCTATTCCTGTACCAAGGGACCGACACGGACTGGGACAAATATTTGGAGTTCAGAGGATGGGGGTGGTGAAGGAAGTCTTCTTCAGGAAGGACTGGATGGATTCTCCAGAAGGAACCAGATTCAGATCAGCAGGGAATGTGAGAGAGAACTGGGAATGGGGAGGGAAGGCTGCACAGAAGCCGCGTGGTGGGCTCGCGCCAGCAGGCCGGCCAGGCGGAATGACATGTGAGGGTCAGCGGGGGCTGGGACAGGGCGAAAGGGAGAACGGGGACAGATTATAAAAGGCCTTGAGTATCAGGCAGAGGAGGGGAGATTCTGAAGGACGAGACTCCACAGAAATAAGCTGGCCACATTTTGAGGCCTTAATGTTTCTGGTTCAAACATATGATAAGCCTGGCAAGGCCTTTAATTTCTTCAAGCTTTAGTTATATCAAATTACATAACACCTTTAATCAAGGCCACTGGAAAATTACACAAACCGTTTGTTTCATATGGCATGGGAAAATTTAAAAGCCTTGCAGAGAAATGCCAGCACCCTCCCTCCCACCCTCCCTCCCTTTCTTCTTTTCGTACTTTTGAGTTAATGGGCTCTCTGCAGTTGTACTGCCGTGTGATTGTGGAAACAGAGCGGGCTGTGAGGTGCAGGGTGTGGACTTGTAGCAGGAGAGCTCAGTGCTGCTAGAAACTGGTCATTTTAGTGCCAGGGGCCCTGGGGTTCTGGCCCCACGGCTCTCTGTACCATTGCTACTAATTTGGGATCCGACTGCGTGTGTGACCTTTGATGACTCCAAGGTTTTGTTTTTCCACCTGTGGAAAAGAGGATCTGGTTCTGCTACCTTTGCTCAAATGAGCGAGGGGATGAATAAGGTGATGTTTGCTGAAGGCCAGTGGGAACCCAGACATCACACAAGCACCAGAGTTATGGCTCTGAGTAGAACCCAGATGGTGGGAGTGCTTTTCTATTTGCTCTGTTATGAAGGCAGAATCTCACTCAACACCCTGACTCCTCCCTCTCTGTTACAGGGAAACCCAGATGGGGAAGGAGGCAGGGGGAGAAGGGGGCAGTGATACAGGAAATAAAGACACCTAGGCTGTTTCTTGCTCTTTTGTTGGCATTTCTTATCTTGTTTGCTGTGTTTTCCGGACCTTTGGAAAATTAAAAAAAAAATGTATGGGGACTTCCCTGGTGGTCCAGTGGTTAAGACTCTGCACACCCAATGCAGAGGGCCCATGTTTGATCCCTGGTTGGAGACCTAAGATCCCATATACCACAACTCTAGAGCTGGTGTGCCCGCAACTAGAGAAGCCTACGTGCCACAAAGCAGACACAGCGCAGCTGGGGGAAAAATGTATGTAACTTTGGTGTCTGATAACCTGTACCTCGATGAAAAATACCTAAACATTGCCAATGTTAAAAGTCAGAAGATGGAGGTCCTGGTATTTAGCTTTTTGATTTAGTATATAACTCTTTGTATTTTTTTCTTCATATTTTTTTATTTTTTATTTTTGGCCATACTGCAAGGCATGCAGGATGCTAGTTTGCCAACCAGTGATTGAACCTGTGCCCCCTGCAGTGGAAGCGTGGAGTCTTAACCACTGGACCACCAGGGAGGTCCCTGCATTTCTTTTTCATTCATTTTTGGAAAACACATCTTTTTTTTTAAGGACAAAGGGCAAATATAGTTCCTTACATTACCAAAATAGTTTGTTAAAATGTCCTTCATAGCTATTGTAGAAACTTCTTTCACTTGTTTGAAGCCTCAGAAAAGTCAAATCTGAGGGAGACACAGTATTGATTGTGGGTCACGTGGAACTCACAGTGGAGGAACAGAATCCGCTGAAAATATGTTTGGGATTTTCCTCAAAACTCTACGTATTTTCCAAAAGGATATTTGAAAACCTTTGATTAAACAAGCTGGCTTTCTTGTTTTCCTGTCCTCTTACAAGATTCAAACTCAAACAGTTGGCCACCCACTGATATGAATCTGTAAATAGACTAAATCCTTCCTTTGAACACACTGGTCCCTTGCTTACTATCTTATGAAGATGTTTGTGGGATGACAGCATCAGAGGCTTAGCAGAGACCAGTGTGTCTGCCCTTTGCTAAGGAGACCTGGAAGGCAATAGGTCTCTTGAAGAGGACAGAGCGCCAGGGAAGGACAGACCACAAAATATTCCTGCAGAGTCTGGCTTCCTGATCCCTTCCTATCACTATGTGTGTGTGTGTGTGTGTGTGTGTGTGTGTGTGTGTGTGTGTGTGTGGTGTGGTGTGTTTGTGGGGTGTGTGTGTGGTGTGGTGTGTTTGTGGGGTGTGTGTGTGGTGTGGTGTGTTTGTGGGGTGTGTGTGTGGTGTTTGTGTGAGGTGTGTGTGTGTGTGGGTGGGGTGTGTGTGTGGTGGTGTGTGTGTGTGGTGTGGTGTGTTTGTGGGGTGTGTGTGTGTGGTGTGGGGTGTGTGTGTGTTGGCATAGAAGATGCTGATTCTGTAGATATCTATGTTTTCATTTAGCCTTGTGCCTTGTGGAATGGGAGAAATGTGGAAAACAGAATTTAAAAACATATTTTTCTTGAGATAAAATTGACATATAACATTATATTAGTTTTAGGTATACAACATAGTGATTTAATATTTGTGTATGTTGTGAAATGATCACGACATCCATCATCACACATAGTTACAAATGTTTTTTCTTGTGATGAGAATTTCTAAGATCTGTTCTCTTAGCAACTGTCAAATATACAACTCAGTACTATTGATTAAAATAACCATGCTCTATGTTACATCCCCATGACTCATTAAAAATTTTTATAAAATTATTACACTACTTAAGCCCAGTTTTTCTCTCTCCTCCCTTTCCTCACCTTCCAGTGCTCCACATTTTCTCTCATTTCTTTAATTCTCTTTTTTCTTTAAATGGGTCCCTTCTGCTCCCATCTTCTTTTCCTCTTATCATCTCCTACTTCTCTATTTTCTAATTTTGATTTTTTTCCTATTTCTCCTCATTCTACTATTAAACTTCCTCCCTCCTATCCGTTTCTCTCTTGCTACTCTCCCTGGGAGCTGTAAGTTGAAGAGCTTGAACTTGACCTAGAGCACAGCCAGAAGCATCAGTTTTACTGCTATCATGTTTCTTTAAAATGAAGCCTGCCAGCACGAGAGACTTGTGGAGTTTGTTGTAGTACATGTGCCCAGGTTCTGCTTTTGTTCTGAATTCTGAATTGACCTTGTGATTTTAAGAGCTGCTAATCAAATGGAGGTGGCTGTCTTTCTAGCTGTTGGTGAGCTGGAGAAGAGCAAAAGAGCCAAACGGGCGATGAAGAGTTGGTGAGAAGATTGTGTTGGAGACAGTTCAGGATGACTTGCATTCTCTTTACCTGTTGGTTACAATAGGGATCTCCAGTTTACGAATGTGAAGGGAAGCTTCAGAAGTAATTTGCAAAAGATGTCACAGCTTCAGAAAACTGGCAAAATAATCAAGTTGGGGGTATGGGAGTCTGGAGAAAAGAGATGATCTAAGCTAAGGACCATCTGAAAGTTGTTTCCATATTCAACCTTCGGCACCTCTGAACCTCCCCCCACCAATCGCTATTTTCTATCTGCCTCTACCTTTGTGTTCTTGTGCCAGCAAAGTCGGGGCTTCAGCACAGTAGTTAAAGCTCAAGGGCGAGACTAGGTTTGAATTCCAGCTAAATAACCTCTCCAAGGCTCACTTACCTCAACCACAAATAGGTACAATAGGGCCTGTTGTTAAAGTAGATGATCCTTGGAAAAGGCTGGGTGCTGGGTCTGACCCTAATAAGTGCTCAGGGTGTAATCATTATTATTACCCACTATTGAGGAAGTCCTGAGTCTCAAAAGTAGTTAATGTTCCTCCCTCCTCCAGGGAGAATCAGAGAAACTCAAGCTCCACCCCAGGCCTGAGCCCAGACTAATTTTACCCACTTCATAGTGAGCCAGGAACTATGAAGGGAGGTGTAAAAAAGTCTTTTACTGTTGAGATAAACTTCCCCTACCCTTTTTTTTTTTTTAAAATTCTTATTTACTTATTGGCTGCATTGGGTCTTCATTGTGCACGTGGGCTTTTCTCTAGTTGTGGCGAGCGGGGGCTACTCTTCATTGCGGTGCACGGGCTTCTCAGAGCGGTGGCTTCTCTTGTTGCAGAGCACAGGCTCTAGGTGCATGAGCTTCTGTAGTTGCAGCACATGGGCTCAGTAGTTGTGACTCGAGGGCTTAGTTGCTCCTCAGCATGTGGGATCTTCCCAGCCCAGGGATTGAATCTGTGCCCTCTGCATTGGGAGGTGGATTCTTAACCACTGCACCACCAGAGAAGCCCAACTTCCCCCCTTTTATCAGTTATCTATCACTGTGTAACAAATCAACCCCAAACGGCCTAAAACAATAACCATTTTTATTTACTCATGACTCTGTGGGTCAGCAACTTGGGTTGGGCTCAGCCAGACGGTTCTGCTGGCCTTGTCTGGGTCTGCTGGTGGGTTAGTGGGGCCAGAGGTCCCTTCATGTGGTCTCTCATCCTCAAGTAGGCAAGCCTGGTGTCCTCCCAAGGGGGCAGCATTCCAAGAAGGCAAGAGCAGAAGCTGCAAGACCTGTTGAAGCTTAGACTGGATCGTCGCCCTTCTGTCACAATCTACTGAATCAGATTCAGATTGTGGGTAAATAGGCTTTAACTCTTCATGGGGAAACACAGCCAAGTCCTCCTGAAAAGGGATGTACGTGCAGGGGTGGGAGAAATTATTGTGCCCATTTTTGCAAATCATATACCAACGTCCACCTCTGGCCATAGTCAGTCACATCCCTTCTCCATGAAAAAATGCTTCTCTTTGGGAGTTCCCTGGTGGTCTAGTGGTTAGGATTTGCTGCTTTTACTGCCGTGGCCCGGATTCAATCAAAAAACAAAACAAAACAGCAACAAATAGGTCTCCCCACAGGATTCATTCCATTAGGGTATTAGGCTTGAAGCTCAGGATCTAGTCGTTAAAAGTAGGCCCACATCTAGATGAACCTCCTCTGGTACATCATATAAAGCGCCATTGTATGTTTCGGGGCAGAATGATGCAGAGAATATGTATTTTTAATTTATAGGACTCTGCACCTAAACATACTAGGAGCGAAGGAGACCAAACAGCCACTGTAGACATTTCCATTCAGAAGAAGGGAAGAGCTGGAGGCACACAGCAGTCGCTGGTGCGGGACAGTTCCGAAACCCAGCTGGATACATGTTTTCAGGTTCCTCTACTCTAAGGCAGAGATTATCCCTGATTAGAACCCAGGTTTTTTTTTAGTGGTGGTGGTTTTTGTTTTTGTTTTTGTTTTTGTCACATAGTATAGCTTTCAGGATCTTAGTTCCCCAACCAGGAACGGAACCCAGGTTCCTGCAGTGAAACAGTGAAAGCACCAAGTCCTAACCACTGGGCCACTGGGGAATTCCCAGAGCCCAGGTTTTCTGCCTGAGAATAGTTCCCTAGTCCCTTGTTTTCCTCGACTCATGGCTCCGCTCTCTGGGCTCTTGGTTCCACCCCTCTGAGATGCTATTTCCTTTTCTCTAAGAATTGCTCAGGTTTTCAGTCAAATAACTTTCCCAGGTTCCTTCCTGCCCATAAGAAGTTGAGGACACAGAAGCCTCTTTTGCTTTTGAGCTAACTCTGTCCCTTTTCATCTAACATAGGACGATGCCTTCAAAAACTACACCTCTCTTCACTTTGGGCATCAAGTCAAGCAACGTTAGGAAAATGACTTTAAGATTTGTAGAGTTCTTTTGTCCAGCTGAGATGGACTATTAGGTTTTCTGAGGTATTGACAGAAGGTTTTTAAGCCACAGTTTTGGTTTTATCTTTTCCTGAAGCCATTTCTTACTTTGAGAAACTTTTGCCAACTAAAAAGATGGGGGTATGAAAAATGATTTTATTCTTCAATCAAGCACATACTGGGCCTTCTATAGTCCCTCTAAATTCTGCTTGCAAACTGAGTGGTTCCTTCTTTAGCTTCTCTTTCTCTCTCTAAGACAGAATCTCCTTACTCAGATCCACAGTTCATTAGGTATATTTTCTGTCTTCCAATTTACTGCAGGCAACATTTGACCAGTTGTTTGGTCACTACCTAACAGAGATTGCCTTTTTTTCCAGTCTCCTTTAGCAGTTTCCTCACTGCCTTTCCAGTGCAGTTAGTTCACTAACAATTTCCTTACCGTTTTTCCAGCCTCTGCCCTCTATCTGGTCTTAAGCAAATGCCGCTTGTTTTAGGTTAATTAACCCTGGCATTCCACTTCTAATACCAACTTACCAACGTCTATATTAGTTGTTTACGGATGCATAACACACCTTCCCAAAATGTGGTGGCTTTAAATGATAACCATTGATTTGCCAACAATTCTGTGGGTCAGCAATTTGGGCTCAGCTGCGTGGTTCTTCTGTGGGTCTCACTTGGGGTCACTCATGACTGCGGTCAGATGGCAGGTAGGCTGGGATTGGCTGCTCTCATGGCCTCACTTACATGCCTGGAACTGGTGTTGGCTCCAGCCGGGCCTTTCTCTCCACGTGGTCTCTCATCCTCAGAGAGGCTAGCCTGGGCTTCTTCAGAAGGGCAGCATGGCAAGAGGGCAAGAGTGGAAGCTGCAAGGCATCTGGGCCCAGAAGTCATAAATGTCACTTCTGTTCCATTCTGTTAGTCAAAGCAAGTCACAAGCCTGGCCCAGATTCAAGGGGTGGGGAAATGCACCTCACCTCTCAGTGGGGGATGCGGCAAAGTTGCATTACAAAGGGGTATAAGACAGGGATGGAGGAATCATCTCAGCCATTTTGCAAAACACCTACCACAACCTTCGTCTTAAACATAACATTCCCCTCTTCCCTCCCCATCCTATATATCACATAAAATGTTATTCCTCCTCGGATTTATTAAGCTGTGCATCATGGCCTGAGCTGCTTCCACCATTCAGTTCCCCATCAGTTGCCTAGGCTGAAATGGTCAGGCACTCCCTTAAAGCCAAAACTCCTCTGTGTCGCTCTCCATTCCACACCTTTTTCATGAAAAGCCAATAAAAAGATGAGGCCTGGCTGTAGTAAATTCTCTCTCAGGTGCTCCTGTGTTTCGTAAGAGTGCGTACACACAAGTCACTGTTTAACTTCGCAGATATTGTGTTTTATTGTCTGATGTCTTAGTCACCCTCAGCGTCCTGGGAATAAAATTGGGGGTAGGTGAGAATTACTATCCCTCACGTTCTGCCCAGTCTCTGGCTTAGTCTACCAATTGTTAGCAAAGCAGCTTACACTGCAAAGCCTTTTTTTAAAAAATATTTATTTATTTGGTTGTACCAGGTCTTAGTTGCGGCAGGTGGGCTCCTTAGTTGTGGCATGTGAACTCTTAGTTGTGGCATGCATGTGGGATCTAGTTCCCTGACCAGGGATCGGAACCCGGGCTCCCTGCATTGGGTGTACAGAGTCTTATCCACTGCGCCACCAGGAAAGTCCCTGAAGCCATTTTCTTTTCTTTCTTTCTTTGTTTTTTGAAGTCATTATCTTAAGGTGTAAAAATAAATTAGTTGTGATGATTAAAAATGCTTATAAAAAATTCCTATTGCATAAAGATGAAATGATTTTAAACCTTTAGAAGTCACCACAGATCAAGTGGGAAATTTGGAGCATTACACGGGAATAACGAGAAAGGCCATTTGATTATATATTAAGCTATTTTGCAATTTTCCTACAAAACAGCCTCAACAATGCTGAATTTTTCTCTGCATCCTGACTGTCCTTGGTCCACATTCCCAGCTGCTTTTTGTGACCCAAATGTCTGTTTACTTCCAGAAGAAACATGTAAAAGGAAACACTCAAGGGCACCTCTTTCAACATTGACCTTCACAACGTTTTGGCTCATTCAGCTCAGCTTCTCTTTATTAAGAACCGACCAGACACCGAAACTCTGTAAGAGGCCTGGAGGAGGCAACACGAGTGAGAATGATTAGGAAGCAGTCCTTGTGCACTTTTACAAGCACCTCTCACAACTCTACACAACTCTGCAAGGCCAAGAACATACTCCCCATCAGTGTGGTTTAACCTCCAACATTTCCCGGGCAGCTGTACTGTGTGGAAGAGGTGACACCATGGCGTGGTCAAAGTCTGGACTTAGGAGCCTGACTGCCTGGCTTAGAATCTGGGGTCACGACTTACTAGCTGTGTAACTCTGGACAAGTTGCCCAATCTCTCTTTGTCTCAGTTTCTTCATCTGTAAAATGGCAACAAGAATAGTACCTCCCTCTTTGGGTGATTGTGAGGATGACATAATTAGAAGCTTGTCTGGTACTCAGAAATGTTATATGTATTTAATAAATTAGTTCAGAATAAGAAGAAATTTTAAAAATCTCTTTGATGAATCTATACATACAAAAGAAATATAAATACAGTAAAATATCCAATCAATGTGAAGGGGTGTTGGGAAGAGAGGCTTTGCTTCCAGGAAGTGTCCTTGCTGAGAAAAACTCCTATTTACTGGGGTGTGAGATGAGACGGTATAATTATTACAATAACTATCAAATAGTGTGTATACTACATATAATATTTCAGGACCCTCCTTGAGGAAAGAGCGCATATTATTCCATTTTATTAGGTATCCCACTCTCCCACACCCGTTCGCCCATGGAGGATCATTAATTTTTTTTTTTTTTTTTTAGGCCGAACCACATGGCATGTGGGATCTTAGTTCCCAGACCAGGGGTTGAACCCGCGCCCCCTGCAGTGGAAGCGCAGAATCTTAACCACTGGACCACCAGGGAAGTCCTGATCATTAATGTTTAAGTGTAAGAGCTTTGGAGTGAACTTTGTGTGTCACTCAAGCTCTGTGACCCTTGACCTGGTCTGTTTCTTCATCTGTAAAATGGGTGTGGAGTTGAACGAAAGTGTTAGAAGAGACAGACAAGTAAAGTGTTTAATAGTTGGCTTAATAAAATCTATGATTATTATTATTATAAATGTTTCCCCTACTCTCAAATCATGTTTTCCAGACTTGAAGCTTTATCTCACCTTTTCAAAAGTTACTTATGATAATCAGCAAGTGATAGTTGTTGATAATATAAGGATGATTGATGCTAGAAATTCTGGAAAATTTTGGAGGACCAAAGGCAGAACAAGAAAAATCCTGGCCTGGAACAGCCCAGAAGATCCATTCTGAGGCCAAAAGGGAAGTGGAGATACAGGGGAAGACTGTGCTTTCCATTTCCAAAAAATTCTTTGGTCAAGAGCCCCATTCTTGATCAGAAGGAGTGGTCCATTACCTGATTCATTTTACGGTTGAAATATCGGCTCTGTGATATTATATTTAAACTTAGTTTTTTCAAGATCCCATTTTCTAGCTTTACGTGAACAATAATTAATGTTAACAAATGAACTCATTTAAAAGAAAAAAGCCCCATTCTTAGTTTTGCTACTGAGTTTCTGGGAAAACCATCTGCCTTCTTTTGGGTCCTGCTTTCCTCATTTAAAAATTGTGAGGTTAACGTGAAGGTCCTCTTTACCTCTGAGATGCTTGGGCAAGGTCCCAAATGAAACTGGTTCCAGCCAGGTCATCCACTACTCAATAGTGGAAAGGAAACCAAACAGCCAAGATGAGGAATTTCCTTTCAACACATATCTTGTAATTATGCTGATTTTTAAGCCACATAATCAGTCTAAAAGCAAATCCCATCTAAATGGAATTTATAAAAGGATTAGGAAATGGAGAAAATGGGGGCACGTTAACAAGCCCCTTTCATTTCATTTCCCTTCCTCCTTTACTATTTTTTAACTGAATAGGGTGGAGAGAGGCACAAACAATTCACTGGCTCCCATGCCTGTATTTAATTTTCTCTATTCCTGGCCGGTTAGTATCTGACCTACTTTTAAGAGGTTCATCCCTGCAGTCATGATTCACACGACTTTTGTCATTGTGAATTGTGGAGATTAAATATATTAACCAGTGCTGCTGTCAATTTATCCAATGTTGGCCACACCCAAATCCCCTCCCTGAGATGTGGCCAAACTCTGAGTCACATTGTCCTGTACAAAAATAAGGCACTTTGAAGGGGACAACGTCCAACCTTTCGTCTCTGACGTTTGGCTTTAACCTTGGAGAAGGTGAGAAAATAGGACATTAATTGATTTAAAACGGTGCATATGTTTGTGTAGCTCTTTGAGTGTTGAAGCACCCTGACAGGCATGACATCAATGTATCCTGGTGACAATTCTCTGAGGTCGGTCCTGGGAACATACTTTTTTAAAATTTATTTTAATTTTTAATTTTTTGGCCCAGGCTCGGGGAAAAAAATGAGGATGGAACCCTCACCCCCTGCAGTGGAAGTGCGGAGTCTTGATGACTGGACTGGCAGGGAAGTCCAATACTTCTTTTTTAGAAAACTTATTTGTGTACACTTTATAATTTTCGAACTGCAATTTAAATTCTCTCGGCAAATTAGTAATTTTGGTTTTGTCATCACAATTTTTTTTTTTTGGTTGCACCAATCAGCTTGCAGGATCTTAGCTCCCTGACCAGGGCCACGGCAGTGGAAGCACCGCGTCCTTTCCACTGGATGGCCAGGGAATTCCCTTCCACCATGATTTTAAAATGAGCAAGTTGCAATGAGACGTTTCAGTGGCTTTCTTAAGTCTGCTGCTGCTCAGCGCCAGTCCCCTGTGGACCCAGCTCTCCATCCCAGCTCGTGGGCCAACCCCAAGGTGTTCTGGTTCCACACGGGACCACGTCAATGGCAGATCAGTTCCTGAGCCTCAGAACCTCAACTCCACTTGTTGCTGTCAATCTGACACCCTCACCAAAGTGCTTCCTTTATAATATCTTCACTGCTGGCCTGCCAGTCTCTACTCTGTTGGGGAATTTAGGGCAGGAAGTGTCTCTGCCTTTGCTTCTCTGATGCCCAGAAGAGTGTCTGATGTATATGCGAACTTGATACACGTCTGTCAAGGGACAGACTGGGAATTCCCTGGCGGTCCAATGGTTAGGACTCTGAGCTCTTACTGCCAAGGGCCTGGGTTCGATCCCTGGTCAGGGAACTAAGATCCCACAAGCTGAGCAGTGTGGCCAAAAAAAAAAAAAACAAAAAAAAACAAATGAACAACTGAATTCACCTCTACTAGGCAGATTCTAAACCTTATAAAATATTTTATAGATACCACAATTTTTGCTTTTAAATATTTTGGTGCATTAGAATTGTGACTACTCTTGATAAAGAGAATTAAAAAGGTTTTGTATATTAAACCACTCAGTTTTCCTTAGACAAATGTTGTCTGTTCACTCCAATCTGAGTCTTGGAATCTTATCAATCAACAAATATTTGAGTATCTACCATGTACCAGACACTGTGCTAGGCGCGTAGGGGATCAAAGAAATACAAGAGACCAAGCCTTCTTGCAAGGAATTTATAACTTTGTGGAAGGATTGGCTTTTCTTTGTCCACTCAAAGGTCTTCCCATGGAGTTTATAGCACAGATAATAGTCGTAGGGGTGGAAGCACCCTAACAGAGTGAACGTGAAGACTCTTTTTTCAGAAAGGCATCTAATTGTCCATTTAGGGTCTTATACATCAAGGCCCTCAGCTATGGCTGCTTAGGGAGATGAGCACATCCTTTAGAAGTTAATTCTCCAGATAAATAAGAGGGACACTGCAGAAGCCTACGTCCCACACAACGCAGGAGATGGGCAAGTGTGGAGAATAGTAACCCTTTCATCTTCAAGGCAGGGGAAAATATTGCATGGGTTCAGGACAAACAAGCCATAAATTTCAGGCTTGAGCCCCACCAGAGCTGCCTCCTAAATACAGCTGAAATCAAGGCTGTCAGGACTGAGTCACTCTGGAGTCACACGACATGAAAGAGAAGCTCTTCTCCACAGCGCTCAAGCTCTCAAGCTCCCGACAGCTGATCCTGTCTCTCCTGAAACCAGCTTAGACGCTCAAGGGCTCCAGCATCAGAAAGAAGTAGAAAATCAATGGTGACAGCCAAGAACATCTTATACACTGTGGAGAACAGGGTCCCCCTGGAACCAGAACTTGTTAGTTGTAAATGCCTCAGAGCCAGACTGAGAGAAAGAAACAGATTTCTTTGGGGGTTCTGTTGTTTATGGCTAAGTGTTTGGTCTTAGAAGCCCAAAATGGGCCTGTAAAGCTCTGGCCCTTAGAGATTACAAAGAGAATTACTTTGGTGTAGCCAGACACATCATCTGTTTCTCTTTATTTTCTTTTTAATGTCCCAGCTTTTCTATGCTGACAGTATTAGAAGTTATGTAAATAGATTTGTAGGCTCAGATCGTATATGTATTTTAAACGAGGGCCAACGTTTATTAAGTGCTTATTCCTGCCAAGCACTGTTCTAAATGCAACAGCTTGGGTCGTGGGTACTATTATTATTACTATGCCCATTTTACAGATGAGAAAAATGAGACAGAGAAGTTGAGTACAGCTGGTAAGCAGTAAAATTGGAATTTGAACCCAGGTCGTTTGTTTCCAGAATCTGCCCACATAACTACTAAGTTATGGTGCTTTTTAATAGTATACAGGCCAGCTTCATAAGCATAAGAAAGGAAAAAACCAAACCATGTAGTAGAAAATTCTTTCTGAAAGTGTCCTTGGAGACTCAGAACCTGGGTGCACAAAGCCAAAAGGGATTGATAGATCACTTCTTATGCTGCCTGTCACAGTCCAAGATGTCAGAAGGTAGAGGGCAGCCTGCTCCCCCGGCCTCACATCCCCTGATGCAGGGTGCTAGACGTGCTCATGGAAAAGTGGAGCCCACCACGGGATTGAAAGTGCCCTGGCGTGCTGTGCGTGGTGGTGGGGAGTGGCGGCAACCGAGGGGTCAAACGCTAGGGGACGAGGTGAGTCCACACTGGCGGATATAAACTACGGAATTCTGTCCAGCATTCGGAAGTAAGGAATTTGATATGCATACCCCAGCATGGATTTAAACAGCACACTGTTGGTTGAAACAGTAAAAAGTAGAACAGTCTCTAACCCTCCCATCATTAAAATAGATTAAAACAATGTACACAAAACACCACAATGTATTTTACAAAGGCATGTATTCTTAGAGGTTTAAGACAGGGATGAGAATCTAAAAAATAATAATAGGGAATTCCTTGTTGGTCCAATTGTTATGGTTCTGCCCTCTCACTGTTGAGGGCCCAGGTTCGATCCCTGGTTGGGGAACTAAGATCCCACAAGCCTCACAGTGTGGCCGAAACGTAAAATAAAAATAAAAATGAATAAAGAAAGAAATTAAATAAAATAAAAAGAGGAGAAAAACACAACTTGGAAGTGACACGGTCCACCCTGGGCATGCGGATGGTAAGCTGTTACACGTCGCATCATTCATTCCTTCGTCCACTTCACTCAGTCACCTAACAAGCACACTATTTCAGGGCCAAGGGGATAAGAGGCAGACGGTGTGGCGGGAAGTGCAAAGGCTCTGGAGTGAGGCGGACTGGCGTTCCAATCCTGCTTCCACACGTATTTGCTGGGTGCCCTTGGTAAACCCCTCTAAGGACTAAGTGTCTTGCTTTGCACATTGGAAGTGACCCTAATTAATTTATAGGGTTGGTGTGAATAACGTGTGCAAAGCTCCTTACACGAGATACTTGACCCAGAGTACATGTAGCAAGCCCTTAGTAAACAGTTACTGCTGTATCGGTGATTGAAACACAGACGGTCCCTGTGGTCCTATGGAAGAGATAACCTTAGACAAATTGGTGTACAAAAAAGCTTAATTATCAGAATTAGTGCAACAAATGTATAGGGTGCTAAGAGATCATTTAAAAAGTTCTGGACTTATCCTCGGGGCTCATTGTTAGGACTTTAGAGATGCTTAAATTTATTTATTTTATTTATTGGCTGCTTTGGGTCTTCGTTGCTGCATCGAGGGCTTTCTGTAGTTGTGGAGAGCTGGGGGGGGCTACTTCCCATTGCGGTGCACGGGCTTCTCATTGCCATGGCTTCTCTTGTTGCAGAGCACAGGCTCTAGGCGCGTGGGCTTCAGTAGCTGCGGGACATGGGCTCAGTAGTTGTGGCGCACGGGCTTAGCTTCTCCAAGGCATGTGGGATCTTCCCCGATCAGGGCTTGAACCCGTGTCCCCTGCGTCAGCAGGCAGAGTCATAACCGCTGCGCCACCAGGAAAGCCCAAGATGTTTAATGTATTGAATAACTGAGAAGTCAAATTGAGGAGAACAACCACAAACACCTACGAAACAGTGTCCAACACCCTCATGGCCCATGGAAGTGACGACATCAGGAGCA
Organism: Hippopotamus amphibius kiboko; assembly: GCF_030028045.1. Taxonomy (NCBI): domain Eukaryota; kingdom Metazoa; phylum Chordata; class Mammalia; order Artiodactyla; family Hippopotamidae; genus Hippopotamus; species Hippopotamus amphibius. The sequence goes on along the minus strand of NC_080196.1, from coordinate 75,336,061 downwards.
AGTGAATGTTGAAGACCAGCTGGGGCAGCCAGCGCAGGGTTCAGAGGAGGGTAGGGGCCTCAGAGAGCAGCCCGTGGGCTGCTAGAAGGGATGGAGCGCTGGGATCGAATAAATGGAATACATGCTGGAGGGACGAGAATGCAGGATCTGACCAGGGACTGGGAGTAGACTCCACGGCCAGAGAAAGTGGTCTTGTTCAACCCTGCCCTCCTTGGATAAACAGAGGAATCTCATACCCTCCCCAACCCCGACACGCAACCCCTGAAGATGCTCATTTACTCTTCCAAACCAGGCTGGTTCCGCATTATCTTCTGTGGATCTCCATTAGCCAAGATTTTATCGAGCTTTTCTTTCTGTAATTATTATTGGGACAGCAAGAGGCATTTGTTTTCATTCCCCCAGACCTCACCCCTACATAAAATTATCATACAAACTATGCTTTTCAAGTTTCACCCACCCCTCCCCACCACTGTCTACCCCTAGACCATTGATTGCAAAATAAGTAATGTGGGTGGGGGAGAGATAAGCTCCCCGGGAAAGTAGGAAAGTAGGTTAGGGCCAGATAAGAGGGCCTTAGATGTTGCTAATGTCTCTGCTACTGTAACCACCCCCACCAGAGGCACAAATTCTTCCTACAAGAGGTGGGCAAAGGAGCGCCATTTAAGGGCGTACAGGAAAGAAGGAGCCCACCTCCGTGGGACCCCTTCCAGCTCTCAGTGCTCATTGGATGAGGAGGAGGGAGCCAGATATAGCAAAGAATTTGGTTTGGTCAACTCGGAGGCTGCGGAGTTGGGAAGCTGTTTTCCACAAGATCTGTCTCAGCCCACTAGCTTTTCTTATCCCAGAACACCAGGAGAAAAGAATTCTTCCCGTTCTGCAAGCTCCAAAAACCTCACTCCTTAAGGAGGACCTCAATGTACTGTCTTCAGTTCTAACTTGAAGTCTCTAAGTAGTCCTGGGTGGGAGGGTATGGGGGGAGACGGCATTCTCAATTATTTTAATATTACCAATGGCAGGATATAAAATCTAAAGTTATCAAAATTTTGCATTACAAAATTTGCATAAAAATTAATGCACTGACCTGGATAAGATGCATGTGATAAAGAAGCTCAGGTCCTTTTTGCTTTGGGCTAGATGTCTATCTACCCAATGTGGTGACATTGGTCATCCATGCTGACTGCAAAGAAGTATTTCTTTCTCTTTTTTTTAGTATAGGGATTGGGCATTTTATTTTATTTAAAAAAAATTTATTTATTTATTTGGCTGCTCCGGATCTTGTGGGAATCTTTGTTGCTGCATGTGGGATCTTTTAGTTGCGGCATGCGGGATCTAGTTCTCTGACCAGAGATTGAAGCCAGGCCCCCTGCATTGGGAGTGCAGGGTCTTCACCACTGGACTACCAGGGAAATCCCAAGAAATATTTCTTAATAAATGCAGTTTGTTTGGTAGACAGGATCTTCAGTATATGGAGTCCATGAAATAATAACAACAACAGTAATAATAATACAATAAAAAGTAGTAGTCGAACAAAGATTGGGATCCCCTGTTTTAAAAAGTTTGCTGAATAATTGAAGGAGAATTAAGTTCTGCTAAACAAGAGGGAACAAGGACACAGGAGAGTGGCATAGGCCCGGCAGAGCACTGTCTATCCAGGAAAGGGCCACGGTCAAGACCATAGCATCTGGGAGAAAAGAAGGCAAGGCAGATGTGTCCAGCCACTCACCTCTGATTGTCTTTGAGTGGAGCTCACCTTTGCAACCAACCTTAGGAAGCGTTCTGAGTCTCCATCAGGCTTTCTATCCAAATCTGATGTCAGCTGATACCTGCCGACCGATGTACATGTTCGCAAGGACAAGCGAAGCAGCCTGGAACCCCCCTCCCGATCCCTGTCACCACCCCACTCTCAGTCCAGAGCAGCCACATTCAGGTTAGCTCTGTCCAAGACTTGATATTTATTCTCATTCAATTTTGATGATGAGAAAGACTTCTCATCCACCCATTTTCTCATCCAGTCATTCAACAAATGTCTTTGTGCAAGGTATTGTGGGGCCTGGGGGCCTCCATCTCTGAGCCCAAGGTCTATGAGGTGGGAGGTGCCCTACACATGGCCCTCTCAGCTCAGTGGTGGTAAATGAGGACGCTGATTCTGACACTAGGGCAACTGCAATTAGCCAGTGTTTGGCCTGGTGGTTGGAAGCCTCCAAGGCTGACTGGCTGGGAGAGGAGGCTGGCCGGGGCGGGCAGGCAGCTATGCTGTGAGGGGTGGTGGGATAACTAGTTTTAAAGAAGCGATCTGGGGAGAGTCAGCCTGAGACAGTGGTCTCTCCCAGAGGTGCACCTGCCTACCGCTTCTGCTTACACACCTAGATTTGGGCTCTCTCCCATCCTATTTCAGGAAGTGGACCAAGCATGGGTTGGCAGTGGGCCCTGAGTGCAAAATTCTTACACATAATGCTTTTCTGAGCTGCGGGGGTCCTAGTGGGTAGTACTCAGGAGACCAGAGATCCAAGGGCCCTTCAGTTGGCCTTTGTCCCCGCAAATCCCCCAAGCCTAGGTAACTGAGCTTCTGACAGGTGTCTCCTGCCAACAGAGCAGTTGTCTGCACTGCTGGGAGGGTCAGAGCTGGCTTCCTGGTGTCAGCTGACCCCAGTGCTTCCCGAAGGGCAGAGCGTGATCATCGGTGCACTTGACCGAGAACAAGTCCCTGTCTGCTCTCAGTCGTAGCCAGCGGGCTGGCCGACCAGAGGCTTTCTTATGGGTGAGGAGGAAAGAAAACAGGGGCCCCATTGAAGACCTACCGAGCTAGTTCCCACTTTGGCACCTAAAATGGTCAGTTTTAGCTGATCAGGTTCATTTCGCAACTCGGTTATGTGATTCCCAAGCATTACCTCTTATCTCTAAAGAGAGGTGTGAAAACAGAACCGACTTGGCACAGACTGGCTGCCTACAGGAGGGTCTTTGTGTGAGGCTCAAGACTGGTAGGGTGGAAGGGGACCCAGGCGGCCGCCCCCTATGCTCCCTGCCTCGACGCTTCCAGCTTTGCTTCCTTTCTTCCAAATCAGATCAGACACAGGTTCACGTGCAGAAAAAAGCAGGGAGGAGAGAGAACACTCGGGCCACAGTGTGGGGCTTTGGCCTCTGCCTGGGGTGAACCTGCAGCCCACTCAAATAGCTGGTGGATGCCTCCCAAACGTGTAGCGAGGCTTAGGCACAGATATGCAGCCGGCGTTGCTTGCCACCTCTCGGGAGTGAGAAGCAGGATGGCGCCAGGCCAGCAGCCTCACAAAGCAGCCTTGTCAAGCCTCCTGTAGATGCTCCTGTGTGGCTGCATCGGGGCAGAGCAGGATCTGTTTACGCCACTGCTCCTATTGATGCTCCTGGGGGATGGGCGCCACAATACTGGCCTCTGTTAGTCTCTGGGGTGTGTTGGGAGCGCTTGGCCGAGGCTTGAGGGTGTCCTGTGATCCTTCTAGGTTGGGGTGATACCGAATTACACCCCTGGAGGGTGAGCTCATTCCTGGGCCTCCAGGAACAAGTTTCTGACGAGGTTTGGGGCAGAGGGGAAACTTCAGGCATCGGGTTCATGGAGAAGTCTGCCATCTCCTTGCGAAGAATTGAGGGCAGTGTTTCTCAGAGTTGGGTCCCTGGAAAACTGGGGGCCCAGGAGTTCCTCCAAAACACCCCTGCCAGCGAGATCTGTGTGGCTGAAACACATCTTTCTCCAGAATCACTTTAATCCTAGCCATGGCTCTTTTGTTGAGAAGCTCCAGCAGCTGTTTTGCTGTAGTTTTAGTTCTCCCCTTCCAGAAACGCTGTGGGCATTTCAGGCCCTTTGTCCTGCTAAAGAGATTACAAACTGAGTGAAGAGAAACTAGATTAGGAGGTAGGGCCGCAGGGCAGAGAGGACCCCAGGCCAGCCCCCTCCAAGGTCTCAGTGGCCAGTCTCGCATCTCCTCCCACATTCTTCCAGGGACTGTGCTCACCCTGGGGCTCTGCCCTAAAACCTGCTCCCTGCTGCATCCTTACAGCACTTGCTTGCAGCAGACAGAGGGGTCTAACACAGCTCCTCCTTGCTCATTCTTCCTCCAGGGCAATTCACAACGTCAGGGAAGTCAGTGTTTTCCCCGGTGACCTAAAACGTACCCTTTCAAGAAATTGCCATCTCGCCCCCTCAGCCCCTACTTCCCAGCCTAGTAAGGACCAGCAGCACGCTTCTGCCTTGCAAGCTGTCCAATTTGGCTGGGGGTCCCTCACTGGGTCCTTCTATGCAGAGATCTGGGACCTCTCAGCCCACCTCCTCATCTCCTGATGGGGCTAGCTGCATCCAGCCTCCATCGCACAATTTCCTGAAATGAAAAGCTGCATCTCATTCCCCAGCTTAAAAGCTTCTAATAGTTTCCGTCCTTAAGGATCTGGCACCCCCTCCCTCTCTCTTTCCTCACCCCGTGCCCCTCACACGCCAAATTCCTCCAGGTTATTTCTGCTCCATGTCTCTGGCTGTCGTATGCAATCCTGCAGCCCCGCATGACTGTTCTACTGAGACCAGATCTGCCTTTCCTTCCAGTTTGAATAAATGAGGACAGGCATGATGTCTTATTTGTCTTGCTCTCTCTCTCTTTTTTTGTCTGGGTTGGGTTTTCGTTGCTGCATGCAGACTTTCTCTAGTTGCGGTGAGTGGGGGCTACTCTTCGTTGCGGTGCTCAGGCTCATTGCAATGGCTTCTCTTGTTGCAGAGCACAGGCTCTAGGTGCGTGGGCTTCAGTAGTTGCAGCATGTGGGCTCAGTAGTTGTGGCCTGAGGGCTTTAGCTACTCCGTGGCATGTGGGATCTTCCCAGACCAGGGATCGAACCCGTGTCCCCTGCATTGGCAGGCAGATTCTTAACCACTGTGCCACCAGGGAAGTCCCTTACTTGTCTTTTATAAAAAATTTATTATTATTATTTTATGTGTCTTTCTATCCCAACACCTTACAGAGGTGGCAAAATACAGGTACTCAGTAATTTTTTTCTCGGTCATTTTAAATAGAAATCTTCCCAATATACATTAGATACACTTTCTTAAACAAGGTGTTCTTGACAAAATGTAACTGTTTTTGGTCTGCCCCATTGTTCTCCTGAAAAGACTGTGCTGGATATGGTGGAGAGGGTGCTGGGCCTGGAGTCTCCGTGCTCCAGACCTGGAAAAGAAAGGGTTTTCAGAGGGTATTCTTGTATTAACTAACAGCTTTAAACCATGAGTTTGAGAATTCTACTTCTAGGATTCTGTCTCAAGTGCAATTCTTGAGAACAACATTTCGGAGCTGGTTAAAGGCCAAAACATCCAGGGAAATTGACAGCACAGAAAACGAGGTAACTATTTGTAAGAAGCATGTAGATTTGTATTGCTGACATGGCGGGATGTCCATGGTATCAGATGAGAAAGTGAGTTGGAGAAAAACTTGCACAGGATCATCCTCAAATATCTGTGTGTAGTTTTGCATGTCTATAGGAAGAGGTCTGGAAGGATACACATCAAATGGAAGCCTAGGTTCATTCCTGGCACTGGGAGACAGAAAGATGACTCGAGGCATTGTCATTTTACATGCTCTTTCTTGGAGTGAATTGAGGGCCGAATTAGCCCAGCCCAGTGCGGGTGGTGAGGGGTTAGAGTACGTGACCTTAAAGCTCTAACACTGCTAGCAATGACACAGTTGATTTTTCTCTGCCTGCTGTCTGCTTTGTCTGTCTGCGGTCACTGTCCTGCCCGCATTGTGTTTAAATAGTGGGTTCTGGAAGATGGGGAAGATTTTCCAAGAAGGAAAGTCACAGCCCACCAATGGGCAAGGTGATGGCGAAGGAGACCCTTGTGGTCAAGGACTTCCCTGACATGACCTTGAGGTGGCCGGTGTGGGTCTGAGGCTCAACAGCTTGTGTTTGAGGTGAGGAGGGCTCTGCAGCAGCACCTTGTTCTTGGCAGTTGTGCTGTCGGGGAGAAAGTCTGGGTTTGGGGTCACATGCAGGTGTGTGCTGGGAGAAGAACCATAGAAACACCAATCACTGCCCTTTACAAGCGCTTACGGAGTCAGCACTGGGCCAAGGGCTTTCTGCACACATGCCCATCTAAGCCTGCAGTTAATTCTCTCCATGAAGCCTATAGATGGAAAAAAAAAAATCTCTCTCTCTTTCTTTCCTCATGACAAGAAAATTGAAGCTCGCAGGTGCCTTCCCTGGTGGTCCAGTGGTTAAGACTCCACGCTCCCAATGCAGGGGGCTCGGGTTCCATCCCTGGTCAGGGAACTAAGATCTCACATGCCGCATGGTGCAGCCAAAAAAAAAAGAAGAAAGAAAGAAAGAAAAGAAAAAAAGAAAGAAAAGAAAAAAGAAAATTAGAGCTCACAGAAGATAATAAGTGACAAAAGCAGTGTGGCTGTATCCAAATTTCACGCACATTACCACTCCACGGCCTAAGCTCACGAGCCTTGTGGGGTGGACAGTGAGGGAAGAGAGCCGGTTACTTGTGACCACAATCACATGGGCCTTCAGGGGTTTAGGGGAGACGTGTGTGAAGATGAAGATGCTGCCAGAACACAAGCAGACAGTGCGGTGTGATGGGAGAGCGAAGGCCTCGCAGGTGGTGGACAGACCTGGGTTGAATCCTGTCTCTAACTTGGTAACATGTGGGCAAGTGCCTCTCTGAGCCTCAGTGTTGTCATCTGTAAAGTGGAACAACAGCTCCTATCTCGCAGGGCTGGCCTACTTACAGCACTCGCCCTACCTGGCTCGCAGGAAGACAGCGATTGGCGATGTGAATTTGGAGCCCGCTTCCCGCTCTGACAGTGACAGGGAGCTCATTTGTAACCGGCAGCAGAGCCACCCGGGCCCTTTCACGTGCAACAGGAGCCATTAAGCTGCCTCCCTTCTCCCTTTAACCGCTCTTACCCTCCAGTGTTTGCGTCCCCGCTTCCGTTTACACCTCAAACCTCTGGAATCTGGTTTGGACCCACCGCTCAGTTGGAACCGCTCTGGTCAAGGTCGCCTGAGACCTGCTTGGGGCAACACGCAGCAATGCTCCTCTGTCCCCGTCTTGCCTGAGTCCACAGGGACGTTCTTCCCTTCGGGGCTGCTCTCCCTCTCGCCCAGTTTTCTTCCTGCCTCTCTGGCCACTACCTCTCCGCCCCCTTTCACGGGTTTCTCTTCCCTACCATCCCTTCCAGGTGGTCATTTCTTGGGGTCTGTCCTAGACCTCACACTGATCACTCCAAGTTCCTTAATATAGGGGTCCCCAACCAGGTACCAGTCCGCAGCCTATGAATAACCAGGCCACGCAGCAGGAGGTGAGCCGCTGGCCAGCGAACAAAGCTCCATCTGTATTTACAGCCGCCCCCTGTCGCTTGCGTTACCGCCTGAGCGCCGTCTCCTGTCAGCATTATGATGAGTTGTCTAATTATTTCATTCTATGTTACAAGGTAATAATAATACTAGAAATAAAGGGCACAGTAAATGTAATGCACTTGGATCGTCCCGAAACGATCCCCGCCCACCCCCACCTCCCCCGTCTGTGGAAACATTTTCTTCCATGAATCCGGTCCCTGGTGCCAAAAAGGTTGGGGACCGCTGCCTTAATAGCTCCAGAACCTGCCTTTCTCTCTTCACTCAGCAGCTGGAGCCACCTCCAGATGTGACCAGGTCATCCTCTCCTCCACAAAACCCACCCTTGGCTCTTAGGATATGGATCACAGTCTTCACTCAGCACGGCCACCAGGTCCTGCCACCAGGCTCTTGACTACCTTGCAGGCCTCATCTTGCTCCAAAGCAGTTTCCAGTCTTCATTAACAATCACGTCCTCAGGAAGCCTTTTCTGATACCCCAGGCTGAGTCCTCCTGGTTGTATGTTTTTCTCTGCACACCGTACCTCTCTTTCCCAGAATTTATCATAATTGTAGTTAATTACTTGTGTCATCGTTTATTTAATATTTCAAAATATTTCTCCCCAAAATGTAGGCTTACTGAAAGTAGTCCCCATGGGTCCTATTCACCTTCTATCCTAGTGAACCGTCATTCAACCCCTGCAGGTCCGATGACTGGCGCTGTGCCTCCTTCTCTTCCCCACCTGGCTGCTCCTCTGGTTCCCATCCATCCTCCAAACCGCAGAGTTATCTTTGCAAACACAAACCTTGATCATATCATTTCCCTACTTAAAAACCTCCTCTGGCCTCCCACTGCCCCAGATAAAGTTTAGAGTCCACTCCGCTTCTCTCTCCAGTCTCATTTAAAAAAAAGAAGCTCATCCTTGGAATTCTAGGTTCTGTTGCCTTTAACTGAACTCCTAGTTCTTGTCATTGGTCATCCCTGCTGTCCTCTGTGGGGTTTCACATGCCTTAGCTCTTGCCGACTCCTCTGCTGAGAATGAAGACGCCCCCCACCCCCACCCCACCATTTGTCTGGCTTCTTGGTCTCCCTGACCCGGCCGGGATTGTGTCTCCCTCCCATGTGGCCCAGTGAAATTCTGTGCTCCCCAATCACAGGAGAAGCTCAGGGTCTGGGACACATCTGTCTCCTCTGCTGGATAGGGGAGGGCAGGGCCAAGACTTGCTCAGTACTATGTTCTCAAGCCCCTAAAACACAGAGCCTGACACACAGAGCAGATGCTCGGTAAATGTTGCTGAATGAAGACGTCCCTGATTTATATAGTCTGTGGCTCACAAGTCAAGCCTGGTATCATTAGAATCCTTAGGGTCCTGTCCCCCCAGTACCTGATAAATGCATGGTTTCTTCTAGAATATGGAGGGACAGCCACTTGAAAGAGAGGACACATGCTCTGCTATGCACGGTTTGGTGGTGTCGGGGTTGGGAGGTGAGTACTGTTCAGGATGCTCCTCTCTCTAGCTCTCCTCGAAACACATGCTACTTCTCCTTTTGCTGAGATCAAATGAAATATCTTTCTGCATTCTCTCTCTACTCTCTTTACTAGCTATGACTACTGGTTGGAAGGATTTGTCTTAGAAAAAATGGTGAGAACTGCCACTCAATTATCAGCTCACGACTCTCTCTAGGTTTGAGATGTGTGAAAGAGTTGCTTTTGTTTTCTGTCCTAGACAGCAGGGAAGAGATATGTCCAAGGAGAAGAATGCTTTCAATACTCGGGAACTGGATCACAGGGTATTGGTGCCAATGTGTCCCTGACTCTGCAGGCTCTGCTCTGCCCCGCCCTGCTCACCTCCTCAGCTCAACTTCAAACAGCGCAGCCCACACTTCCTCCGAAGTCTCTAGCACACCCTTGCTCTATAAAAGTAGTCGTCAAACCAGGCTGTAGCTCCAGATTACCATGCGTTCAAGAAATACGGATGCCCAGGGCATTCCTTATGTCATTTGAATAAGAATTTCTGGACCGGGCCTGGGTGTAATTTTTTAAAAATATATTTATTTATTTAGGCTGTGCTGGGTCTTAGTTGCAGCATGAGGGATCTTTGGTTGAGGCACGTGGGATCTAGTTTCCTGACCAGGGATTGAACCCGGGTTACCTGCACGGGGATCACGGAGTCTTACCCATTGGACCACCAGGGAAGTCCCTGGGTGTGAGTAATTTTAAGAGCTTCTCAGCTGCTTGTAATATACAGCCAGTGCTGAGAACCACCACCAAGGCCTTTGCTGCTGCTCCCGACAGAGGGTCCTCTCTGTCGGACCCAGGCTCCTGCCTAAAAGGTGCTACTTACGTTGTAACCTTTCCCGAGGCACCCACATCCAAGGGGTCCTTTTGTGTGATCGTGGGTGATGCTCTGTTTGGACTACTCTTATGATAGCTCGTTATGGTTGTTTGGGATGCATGTCTCCCCCAGACTATCAGCTTCTGCACTACTCTTGGGGCATAGATCCGAATGCCCAGAGTGTTGCGGGGTTTTACTAACTGTTAATTAGATTGAATGTATTGGAAACCTCAGCTGCGTTTGGATTCTGATGGGTTGCCAGTCAGATAGTTAGATTCCTTTCCTCATCCACACTGGGCCTAGAGGCTGCACCATTTTCTCTCTTGCCCTGATAATTCACTCTTCGTGACGTAGGCCACGCTGACTGCAGGAAGTCCAGATGGGCACAAACAGTAATTATAGGGGTGTCCTGAGGGCCTTAAAATGCACTTGGAATGGTTCAGGCCAACAAATGTATATGAAGATACGAAAGCAGTGAGCTGAATACTAGCCTGCAAATAGATTGACCAACTGATGAACCTCATAGACTTTATCCTAAAAAAAGAAGTCCCCCAGTCCCGACTTCTTTGGCATCTGAAGCTTCCTTTTTCAAACTCAGAGCTGCCTGTCATACTCCTAACCAGTTTCCTCTTTCCTTCAGCCACTCTGCCAGGACCGTGCACATTCTTTAGTGCCTACTCTTTCTCACACTCTTCCCTGACCTGGAGTGGATTTCAAGCTATCACTGAGAAAATCCTACCTACCATTCAAGGTCAAATTCAAATGTCAGCTCCGGTATGTCCCCCGCCAGAAACAATCTCCTTCCCTTCTGTGCTTCTAAAATACTTTCTTACCATCTCATCTAATCACTCACTCATTCTGTAAATATTTATTAAGCACCAAATACATGCCAGATTCATTTATCTGTGGTCTCATTCTATATTATAATTATTTTTGTTTTATCCTCTTGAGGGCAGTGGCTGAATCTTGTCCCATTTCCTTTCTCTCCTCTGCCCTCCGTTTTAAGAACAGGGCTTTTCATAAGGTCACATGCAATAAGAATGCGGTTGACTGCATTGGGTCTTGTTAACAATATTCTCAATAATGTGAACTGGACACGGATGTTCTTCTGGATAAAGGTAGCTATTTTGATCGATCAAGGTTCTGTAAGTCACAACATCTATGGAAGATTGGGAAGAGACGTTAGAATGAAAGAAAGACTCCAGTTAGGGCTCGTCACGTGGTGCCCCCTCCAAATTCTTCCAACTGCTTTTACAATGGGTGAAAAAACACATTCTCCAGAGTTGCATCCTCCCCAGCGAGGACCTGAGGAGTTCAGCAAGTGAGCTATGATGACTTTGCTGCCAACCAGCTTCCACCGTTTCCACTCACTTCATGTGATTTGCACCCAGCTGTTTCCTGCCAGGTGGATGCTCTGTGTGAACACGCATCTGCTCTAAGTGGCCGGGGTGTTCCCTCTTTGAGCTGGTGTACGAGTGTAGTATAAGTGCAGACCTTCACGAATTTATCCCTGCGGCAGCGGCAGTTCACCTGAGCACTCTGGCCACATACCTAACTTGGATTTCCTCTGCTTGTCTTTCACTTCACCTTTTCCTGGGCCATCAAATCTTCTCTGGCAAGGTGTTTGCTTTCCTGGTGACCAGGTGAGATCTGCTATTGGGGTTCTTTTCTTTTCTTTTTTTAAAAAATATTTATTTATTTATTGGCTGTGTTGGGTCTTCATTGCAGTGCATGGGCGTCTCATTGCAGTGGCTTCTCTTGTTGTGGAGCATGAGCTCTAGACGTGTGGGCTTCAGTAGTTGTGGCACGTGGGCTTAGTTGCTCTGCAGCATGAGCAATCTTCCCGGACCAGGGATCAAACACTTGTCCCCTGCATTGGCAGGCGGATTCTTAACCACTGCACCACTAGGGAAGTCCCTGCTTTTGGGTTTCTTGATAACTAGATTGGGATTTTTCTAATTCTTACAAGGGACTACCAAACCTGTTTTCCTAAAAGGGTAGAAATAAATCCAACACTACTAACTGCAGATATAGTATAACAAACCCGAGCCCTGCATCCCTTACAAGGTCTGTCCCAAGTTTACAAGGTCAAGTATTGCCTTTCTCCTTCTTAGCTCGGACAGTGTTTTCAGCTCTCAGGGAATTGTCAAGGACAAGAGAAGGAAAGAGAGAGACACAGAACAAAACTAAGACAAAAGCTAGGAGAAATGAAGGTTGCTGTATGGAAGGGTGGACTTCAGGTGACTGTGCAAAACGTAACTTCTGTGGGAAACAGTTTTTACAAAGTCAAGATGAATTGGTGTGTTAGTACAAAGATTTTTTTCTTCTTCTACAAATGATCAAGGAAAATGGATTTTTAAAATGTAAACACTCTCTTGTAGTATTTACAGCTTTTCTAATGTCGGGGGACAAAGGTCTTCGAGTTTAAAGTGAAAAGCAGGCACAAGGAGATAAGAGTTCTTTTACAGTTTGATTGTAATCTAAATATAACAGGAAAATCACTCTCTACATAAAGCACCTTGATGGATAAATATCTGGGTGAGATTATTGCATCTTTTCCCCTTTTCCCTTCCTTTTTCTTTCCTATAAGTTTTCTTTGTCTTTGAGAAAGGCCTTGCGTGATGAAGACAAACAGTGGTTGAATGAAAAGCCAGTGTTGGGCTTTGCTGATAGAGGGCTTGGGGAAACAATTTGTTCGGGCAGAGAAGCTAATAGATTAATTGTGAGACCTCAGAGATCGCCCAGTTGAATCCTTCATTTTACACACAAGGTACTGAGAGCAAAGCCTCATCTCATGCCATTTCAGGACTCACCTGTGTCAGGAGACATAAGGAATACACTTATTTTTCCAGCAACCTGGTGCTCTACTGAAAATCCTCTTAGGAAAGACATCCTTCAGTTACCTCGTAATGACCTCTATGGTCTGCATTGTCTTTAGTAGCAAAGTCACTTGCTGGTGGAAAGTTCATTGTTGGGGGGAGGCTGTAGTTTAACATCTAGTGAATTTGTGCTGTGCTGAGGCTCACTCCACGGCTGACCCTGCCGAGCTGTACTATCTGCAGGTTTTGTCCCTGCCCCTCATCACCCAAATCTCACCCCATAGGACAGCGTTTGGAGAGCCTGGAGGGGGCGGTGCGGATGCTGCTGGCTCCCTGGAGGGGCTCAGGGCACGGGCCTGTGGACCCACATGCTCAGTGACAGGCAGACTTCTGCTCCACTTGGCTCTGGGGCTGCTGACAGCACTTGGCCCTGTCCGCTGGCGCCAGCTGCCAGCCTCAGCCTCTGTTAATGCTGTCTGTCGGGGGGGCTCCTCTGTGAGAAGGGTGAGCCCCCTTCAGCTCTGGAACGCAGCGGTGAGTTTGGCCATGTTCTCCCTGCAGGGAGAGCGGCCCAGTCATCCTCCCAACTCCTTGCCTGGACTTCCTATAGCAGTTCTTCCATAGCTGCTTCCCAATCTGCCTGCCCCCGTGGAGTTCTTGGATGACAGTCTCCATGTCTCATTTATCTCTGCATCCCCGTGTTTAACCCGGGGTGAGTATTTAATAGATATTTGTTGCAAGAAGAGATGCTAACTGGCCATTTGAGTCTGTGAAAAATAAAACCAGGCCCAACTATAGCTTTCATTTCCATCACTTATTAGTAAGTGGTGTTGAGCCCATCCTACCAAGACACCAAGTAGCACTGGAAACGCAGCTTCCAGTTAACGGATATGGCAAACAGAATGGAGTTCCTGAATGCAAAGGTGCTCACCAGTGGCCTCATGATGGGGACTAGACACTCCTCTATGCCAGCAGGGCATTGAGAGAAAGTCAATGACCTCAAAGTCATCTTGGGTATCGTTGTTGCTGTTGGTAACATCCAGCTGGCTTAGGTAATGTGCAGGTGAAAAGCTATGGTTGGTCTAGTCATTCTTGGTTTAACCACCCATTTGTGTACACTCTCTGTGTGTCTCAAGGAGTTTCTCCCTGCAGGGGAGAGAAAGAATCCAAGTTTCCAATCAAATCACTTGGTGTCTCAGATACTCCTTTCCCAAAGTCTTTTATTGGTTATGAAGACACTGTCTTGTCTCCTTCATCCTTCCTTCTCTATTAACAATCTTCAAGAAATGGTCTGGAAGAGAGTTTACATTCTCTTGGAGAAACTACTCTTTACAAGAGATATTGTGTGATACCAGAAGTCAAACACGCAAAAGGTGTTTGAAGCCACAAATATATACCGTTTTACCTAAGAAAATAAGCAATGGATGTAAAATATATTTTAGAAAATACTTCCCCCCTCCGCCTCCCCCCCCCCCCAAATATTACTGGGTGGAGAGCAAATTCTGCCCTTGCCCTCCAGCTTTCAGGGAGGGAGACTCAGCCCCGGGGTTGGAGGGGCCTTTATTTGCTCAGCATCCAACACCAGACCATGCTCGTGACAGTCCAAAACGCGCCATGAATAGCAAGTATATCACAAGGGTTCTCAAATATGAAAGCGGAGTTGGAACAAAGAGCAGGCACCAGACAGACTTCCTCTGTTAAAGATTATCCAACGTGTCCCCTGGGTGCCAACATTCCCATAAATCCCAGCAGCTGTATCTCACCTAGGCTAACTTAACGGCTTTGAAACCCTGCCCGGGACCTAGTAGCATTCCATCAAACGACCTCATCACAGGGGAATGAACTTTATCTCTGAGACTGTAAGTGTGTTTGCTTGCAAGATGATTTACCACGCTCAACAATTACCAAATTTCCTAAATTGAACCTGATCTCTTGCTATAATTATATATCTCACAGTTTCATCTAGAGGAATAGATCAACTCCAGGAGTGTAAATCTCCCTGGGTTGGCTTTTAAATAAGTCTGCAGGCCAATTCCCAGTTCAGGGGAAGCAAAGAGGGGAAGGTTTTTCATTTGGGGAAGGCAGAAACCAGACCAGTGCCCAGGCAGAAAGTCAGGCTGGAAGAACTTCCCTCCCAACCTGTGTCCCGTCTTCCTCCTTCCAGATCCTAATTCCTTGTCTCTTTTGCTTTTGGAAAGTGAGGGTTTTGAGGTCCATGACTTATGGTAGAGAGCACTAGTTCCTCTTTTTCCTTGGCTAGGCCATCAGGAGAAGCCAGTCACTGGCAGTGATGCCTCTGAACTCTTGGGAGGCAGGACCCCTCACCAGTCTCCCTTGTGATTGTTTTGTCTCTTTAGTGGCAACTCCAATGGTTTCCAACCACAGAGCCTGGTTCTGGGAAGAGAATGGTCCACATGCCTCTCTGAGTTGGGTTCCCTTTGCTGCGCTTGCTTTAAGGCGCTTACAATCCTGTGAAAAGACAGGGGCTAATCCATGAAAACCATTAGAGAATGAATATAAGACAGTAGAATTCGAAATGAGACTGGGCGGTCCATGGGTGTGGAAATGGCCTGAAAGGCTTTGCGGCGAGAGTTGATCCTTGCACTGGGCCTTTGAGAGTGAGTAGGGTTTAGATGGGCGAGGGGTGGACATTCTAGAAGAGGGGAATGGCACGCCAGCGGTAGGTGGCTGGCACTTGCTCATTTTATAGACGTAGCTCCTTCATGATGTTTTGTAGAAACATGACAGAGCTGGCTGTTTTCAATAATAAAACCAAAATGCTGTGCTTCTGGAATTGGGCAGTAGTCTTGGGGGAGAGCTGGATTGGAGAACGGGGCTGCTTTCCAGCTCTAAAACATGGTCCCAGACACATAGATGTGAGTGGGCCCTGAATGTCCAACGGACATTGTGCCAGTCTGAGATCACATACCTTTCTTTAGCTGAGGCCACTTTTTACAGGTGGCAACAAGGACCAGCCGGGGTCAGACAGAGCTGGGAAGGGATTCTGACTCTGCTCCTACAAGCTTGTATTCATGACTTACACTTTTTATAGATGGGGGATAATGATGTCCTCTCTCCAGAGCTAATCTGCAGGAAAAGATGAGGTAATATACAAAGTGCTGGGGGCTCCGTAAATGCGAGTTTCCTTTTCTCCTTCCTGTTTCACTCTTCTGGTGGGCTCTCTCTCCTCCCGTCTTTTATTTTGCCGGGCTGGAACTTCCTTTCTCACCTCCCCCCACCCGCCCCAAATTGTCCCTGGGCTCCGTTTGAAGGACCCAAGTGTGTGTACGGAAAGATTAAGCTGTCCTTCTCATAAAGGAGAAACGTATTCAAAATGGGACACATCAAAAGTGAATGTAGGTGACAAATGTTTATATTTGGAAAGTGCTTCTGCTTTGATCCTGGTTTCTATTTTTTGAGAGCTTGACAAATGTGCCCTCTGGGCCTTGGTTTCAAACATCTTCAGTCAGCAGAGCACTTTGGAGGAGGTGAACTCATTTGATCCTGCGCTCCCTGTTCCTCCCAGGCCAGGAGATCCCCTCCACAGAGGAGGCCTCTTCCTGTCTCCCCGGCGCACTGCCCAGAGCCAGCGTGACCGAGGGGCCGCCAGCTTCCCTCAGGTGCGGCTCTTAGGGCTGCAAAGGCCAGAGGCAGTGGGGGCCAGCTCCCTTCTCCAGAAGCTCTGGAGTGTTCCTGCCGTCGTGAAGGGCTCCGGGTCTCCTCGGCCTTCTTTTCTCCTCCCTGAGGTCACCCCGAACCCTTGCTAAACCCTCTGAGCCATCACTTGGGAAGGTGGTTCCCCAGCGGGGGAGTTCCTCAGGGACGGATGCTCAGGGCGCTGAATTCGGGAAAAAGCCTCCCTAGAATGAGCCATAGGGCCGATTGTGCCAGGGTTTCCTAGACATCTTGGAAGAAAAGTCTTGACAGAATTTAAAGAACATGTTTTGCTGCCACGTCTCGCACAGTTCGTGCAGGAAGGTCATACAACAGCTCCACGTGTGAGGTGACTCAGCACGACAGAGGGGCTCACAGCCTGGGGAAGCTGCGGCCAGGCTCAAGGAGGATTTTCACAGGAAGGCCTCCTCGTCCACAAAGTGGTTTCTTTCAGTTCAGACCAGTTTCTTCCCACTTTTGGATCTCTGAACTGCAAATGGGACCGAAGGCCACTGAGAGAGCATCTGCTATTCCTGCCAGGGTGAGTGTCCAACCAGTGAGGACGGGACCCACCCGGAGTGTTTCCGACACAGGGACTTCAATGCCAGGAATAGGTTATGTAAGTGAAGGAACGGCTGAGATGCCCAACAGGGGACAGTGAAGCAGTCAAGAGGTTAGCTAGAGCAGGGAGCCCTCACCACTTCAGGCTGGAGGGACAAAGAAGGAGGTGGCATTCCTTGAGTGTAGGGCAGGGTCGTCTGGCAGAAGCTAGGACCACAGTGGGTCTATCTTGCAGGAGCTGGAGCTGGAGGGGATGCGTCCTTTACTGGCCGAGAGGGAGGTGGGAGAGATGCTCATCTTCCTCCCCGTCTCTCCCTGGAAGCTCTCATTGGCCATCGCTGAACCCAGACTGAAGCCAATTGGCACAGATCCTGGGAACCACAGGCTGCAGGGCTCAACCACTGTCCCCTCCCTGAAGATTCAGAGCAAAGCAGGGGAGAATGAGAAGACACCCTGGCTCCCATTGTTCAGAAGCCTGCTTTGGGACTTCTTCCTTCTTGGAAAACCAGAAAACCATAGGACAAGGGGAGAAGGCCAGGGACCTGGTAAGAGAGTGGTCTGAGATTCTGCCAAGCCTGTGCTAAGTGCAGACAGAGCTACACTCCCTTGGGGGGTACTCACCAGGCACCAGTGTTCTTGCAGAAACACTCACCCCTAAATAACCTCTCCAACTTCCTCACCAATGACTGTGATCCACGCCTCTGTTCTCAGAATGGTTGGCTTTGGCAGGTGACATTTCCAAGAATGCTCTGGCTGAGATTAGCAGGTTATGAATTCCCCCGGGGGTCACTGAGAAATGTGACTCTTGCGTGCCTTGATAACTAAGAGACACGATTGTTTGGCTTCTTATGGTAAATAGTGGGTTGGGGTGACACTTGGTGTATAAGGACACTGGAGATTCTGGGACTCTGCTGTCTATTCCATGTCTTTTATTTGATCACTCTTATGCAGCTCTACAGAAACTGCCCACTTTCTTATTTAGATGCAGCCTGTGCATGATGTGTGAGAATGTATTTATTGAAAGTTGGGGGTGGGGGTGGGGGTGCGTGGGTTGCTAAGCAACTCTCTGTGGAAGGCAGGGCTGCACAGTTTACACTTCTGGGTCACCTTGGGAAAGATGTTCTGCTGCTCTGGGCCTCAGTTCCCTCTCTTTGGCAAATGGGAGTTACAGATGCTTGCTAATAACGCTGCCACCCTCAAACATGCCCCTCCAATACACACTTGTTGATGGCATTTAACAATGACACATTTTTTTCCCTTACTTGTAAATACATATTCATCATAGAAGATTTGGAAAACAGAAATATTTTAAATAGAAATTGTCTGTGATTCCATAACCTGCAAATAACCATCGCTAATAGTTCTGTAAATTTACTTTGCAGTTTTATTTTATTTTATTTTTGGCCACACTGCACAGCTTATGGGATCTTAGTACCCTGACCAGGTATTGAACCCAGGCTCCGGCAGTGAAAGTGCCGAGTCCTAATCACTGTACCACCAGGGAATTCACTTGAATATATATTTTAAATTGGGGTCATACTATATACAGAGTTATATACTTTTCCATCTAAGATTTGGTGAAAATGTGTATGAGTATTTTACTTTTACTAAGAAACATGATTTTTTAAAAATCAATGAATAACATCCTTGTCAAATGGTTGCACTGCATTTTGTTTAGTTAGTAGTTATTACTGGATGTTCATACTCTTCCCAGTTTTTTCTCTTATAATTATACTGTGATCAACATTCTTCCAATAAATTTAGAATGTAGCACAACCAAAAAGATGAATACAACTAAGAGGTGTTGAACTATGAAAAGAAAATATTTGCAAAAAAAAATGACAAGGGGTCAATGTTCTTCATATATGAAGAACTCTTTTAAATCATTATGAAAATCATCACTGCTTTTATGGTAAAATAGGGAAATGAAGTGGATGGATCATCTAGTACCTATAAACACATGAAAATATTTTCAAAATCACTGGTAACCAAGAGACACAAATTAAGATGAAAACGTGACCTTCTATTTGATGCCTGTAAGGTTGGAAAAGGTAAAAGCAAAACAAAAAGAGAAAACTTAGTGCTGGTGAGAGTAATGATGTAGGTGAGAGAGACAGCAGCTTATGATATTCCTCATGGAAAAGGAAATTGATATGTCCTATTTATTTATTTATTTATTGGCTGTGTTGGGTCTTTGTTGCTATGCATGGGCTTT
This sequence comes from Hippopotamus amphibius kiboko, assembly GCF_030028045.1. Classification (NCBI taxonomy): domain Eukaryota; kingdom Metazoa; phylum Chordata; class Mammalia; order Artiodactyla; family Hippopotamidae; genus Hippopotamus; species Hippopotamus amphibius. The sequence goes on along the minus strand of NC_080196.1, from coordinate 75,317,129 downwards.
CTCTAGTTGTGGTGAGTGGGGGCTGCTCTTCATTGTGGTGCGTGGGCTTCTCATTGCGGTGGCTTCTCTTGTTGCAGAGCATGGGCGTTAGGCCCGTGGGCTTCAGTAGTTGTGGCACGTGGGCTCAATAGTTGTGGCTCACGGGCTCTAGAGCGCAGGCTCAGTAGTTGTGGCACAAGGGCATAGTTGCTCCGCGGCATGTAGGATCTTCCCAGACCAGGGCTTGAACCCTTGTCTCCTGCATTGGCAGGCAGATGCTTAACCACTGCACTACCAGGGAAGCCCTGTCTTTTTTGTTTTTCAAGAGATTTTGTTTATTCATTTATTAGTCAATAATCATCGAGTCCCTACTATATCTAAACATGTTTTTAAGTGTTGGGAGTCATATAAAAATATATGAGGGGGCTTCCCTGGTAGTGCAGTGGTTAAGAATCTGCCTGCCAATGCAGGGGACACAGGTTAAAGCCCTGGGCTGGGAAGATCCCACATGCCTTGGAGCAACTAAGCTCATGTGCCACAACTACTGAAGCCCGAGTGCCTAGAGCCAGTGCTCTGCAACAAGAAAGGCCACCAAACTGAGAAGACTATGCACTGCAACGAAGAGTAACCCCTGCTTGCCACAACTAGAGGAAGCCTGCGGGCAGCAGTGAAGATCTAATGCAGCCTATATATGACTGGGAATTTCCCATCCAGTGGGTAGGACTCTGTGCTTTCACTGCTGCGGCCCAGGTTCAGCTCCTGGTCAGGGAACTAAGATCCATGCAGTGAGGCAAAAGAAAAAAGAAAAAAAAGTGGGATATACCCCTGCTCCTTATGGAGGTTATGATCAAGTAACAGGGACCACAGATGTCCAAATAAAGGTAATAGAAGGTAAGATGGGCAGATAGTAAGAGGATTGGATTTGGAATTAGAAGACTTGGGTTCTAACCTTGGCTTTGGCCTCTTATTAGCTGTGTAATTTTGAAAAAGTCATTTTATCATCCTGGGCTTTAATTTCTTTTTTTTTGGGGGGGGGGGAGGGGGTTAATTTCCTTACCTGCAAAATAGCTTGTAGGAGAAGTAAGTGAAACAAAGGATCTCAAAGTATTTTGTAGACTGCTCATGCTTTCACGTGTAAGGCTGGAATCTCTGTGGTTTCAAAGGAGGAAGTCATCATTTCCTGTTGGGAAGTCTCAGTGGACAAGTGGAGCTGGAGAAATTATCGTTAAGTGTTGGATAAGGGTGGATTTTGACACCATGAGATTGTAGAGAAAGGATGGGCCAAGTGGCAGGAATGGAATAAATAAAGTTGGGGAGATGGGAGAGGGTAGCGGGATTTGAGGATGTTGTGAGCATCTGAGTGAGGTATAAGACACCTGTGGGGAGTTAAGGTAAACCCCGAGGAAGCTGGATTGGGAGCTAATTGTAAGAGAACCTTGATGCAAAGTCAGAGAGGCTGGACTTTGTTCTGCAGAAAATCAGAACTTCAGAGACTCTTAAGCAGAGGAGTTACTGAGAGCTGCTGTGTAGAGTAGGTGAACCCAGCACACAGATCCTGGTTTCTAATACCATCGCCCAGTAAAAGGAAAAAGAGCTCCTTGGGCAAAAGGCTGATTCGAAGGCTGGAGCAGGGAAAAGGCTGCAGCAAGGAAATACAAGATAAGCCAGAAGTATCTTGCAGTGCTGGAAAGTAAGGAAGTGAAACCAAAAGAAACGAAACAAAATGAAATGAAACATAACAAAACAAAACAAAACAACAAAATAAAATGATGGGACATGTCAAAGGGACACAAGACCCAATCTGAGAGAGCTTCCAATGGCCAAAGCTGGAACAATTTGTACAATAAAATAAACAATGTAGTATTGGATTGTAACCCAAAGTGTAAAATAAATATCCATGTGTCCATACTGATATAAATAAATGAGGAGAGAAGAGGCAAATCTTTTTTTTTCTTAATGTTTATTTATTTATTTTGGTTGCACCAGGTCTTAGTTGTGGCATGTGGGATCTAGTTCCCCTACCAGGGATCAAGCCAAGGTCCCCTGCATTGGGAGTGTGGAGTCTTACCCACCAGACCACCAGGGAAGTCCCAAGAGAAGAAGCAAATCTTTGTAGAATTCCAAATAATTTACATAGAAACCTCTACCAGGAGGTGGAGCTAAGTTCCCCTCCCAGCCTCTCCCTACCTGGAGTGTGGGCTGTGCTTAATGACTTACTTCTGACTTGCTCCCAGAAGGTAGAAGGGGGAGGGGGAGTAACTTCACAGTGAAGGAATCTGGCAAACACTACCTTGGTTTGGTGATCAAGGTCAATATCATCAGTGATGAGTCGTGTTGATAGCTTGTACCTTTGATATGATGTGGTGAGAAGGGCACTTCACTTCCATGGTGGTCTTACCCATAACCCCATATAACCAATAAGAAAATCATCAGATAGACAGTACTGCACAAAACTGTCAAGGTCATTGACAAACTAGAAAATTCTGATAACCTGTCACAGATCAGAGTAGACTAAAGAGACATGATGATAAAATGCAATGTGGTGTCCTGCACCAGAGATGGAATACCAGTGGAAAAGCTAGTGAAATCAGAATAAAGCATGAAAGGACTCCCCTGGTGGTTAAGTTCCTGCCTTCCAGTGCAGGGGACTCCGGTTCCATCCCTGGTCAGGGAACTAAGATCCCACATGCCTTGGGGCAACTAAGCCCATGCGCACTGGAGCCCAGTGCAACAACTAGAGAGAAGACTGAGTGCCGCAGTGAAGATTCCACGTGCCGCAAGGAAGACCGGATGCAGCCAAATAAATAAATAAATAAATAAAATAAGAAAAGGAAGCTGAGTGCCAGCTCCTAATTTAAAAAAAAGAAGGAGAAGAAAGCATGAAGTTTAGTTGACAGCAATGTACCAAAGTTGGTTTCTTAGCCACAGGGATCTTGTTAAAAGGCAGCTTTTTCAGGAGGTCTGGGGGTGGGGCTGGAGAGTCTACATCTCTGACAAGCTCCCAGGTGGAGCTGATGCTGTGGGACACGGATGCTGAGTAGCAAAGTGACAGAGTCTGGAACTGGGCCTTCGTCTTCCAAAGCTCCAGCCCCCTCGTGGGAACCACACCTGGAGGACTCAGTACTACTCATCCTTAGCTACTGTTATTTGAATTCCCAGCTGGTCAGTGGTTTTCAGCCAATCCCGGCTGCTCCTTAGAATCATCTGGGAAGCTTTCAAAAAAGCCTCATCAGAGAACTGTGAAATTTAAATTTCTAGGCTGCTGCCTGGACATTTTTTTTAAATTGCAATAAAATTCACATCATATACAATTAACCATGCTAAAACACACAAGCCAGGAGCTTCTAGTGTATTCACAAGATAAGTGCAACCATCACCACTCTCTAGTTTCTGAACCTTTTCATTACCCCCCAAAAAATTCCAAATCCACTAATCAGTCCCTCCCCGTTCCCTCCTGTCCTCAGTCCCCAGCAACCATTAATCTGCTTCCTAAGGACTTGCCTATTCTGGACATTTCATATAGAATCATACAAAATGTGGGGGGAAAACGTTGGTTTCTTAGTCATGACAAAAGTGCCATGGTGACGGAGGAAGTTAACAGTAGGGGAATTGGGTGCAGAGTATACAGGAAATCTCTGTACTACCTCTGCAACTTTTTTCTGAGTCTAAAACCATTTTATTTATTTTTATTTTTTTAAAGTTCATGTTTTTTTTTTTAAAACTCCTTTTATTTTTTTATTTATTTTTGGCTGTACCGAGCGACATGGAGGATCTTAGTTCCCTAACCTGGAATCAAACCTGCACCCCCCGCAGTGGAATCATGGAATCTTAACCACTGGACTACCAGGGAAGTCCCTAAAACCATTTTAAAGTAAAATGTTTATTTTACAAAAAAATTTTAAAAGATGAGTGCATACTGCAAAATTAATTATTGAAGGTGATGAAAAAGTCTATGGTGACTTTGATGGAAGGCACTCCATTGGGACAGATACAAGGAGTGAGCTGACTGGAAAGAATTCCTAGTCTGGACACCCAATAATTTGACTCCCATTTCCCTTTATTTGATATTGAAGGCTGTGTTTTTTTCCTGTAGCTTAGAAATGTAACCTGGAAAAAAGCACATGGACACAACACCTTAACAAAATCTATCTAGAAATTTCAAGTAATTTTTCCCTGTAACACGTCAAGACTCTTTTGATAATGGTTAAAGATATAACTAACCAAGTTTTCCTGGACCCTCATCTCTGTAACCATCTTTTCTTTTTCTTTTTGGATCTGAGAGGATAAAATATGACAGGAAGAGTCTACAGGCTCAGGTTAGTGCCATAGTACATTGTATGGTAACTTCCATTCATGTAAGGTATTCCCTGCCTCCTCGAAGCCTATGAGTCTTCCACTGAAATGTCTGAATACCATTAAATTAAGGGTAAATCTTAAAAAATTAAGGTAAAATGGTTTTTCCCTTGACGTCACTGCCCATCCATAACAGCTTAAACTTCTTCATGCTTCCTCCCAATAAACCTCTGAGTCAAACCCAAAAGTGTCACAGGAAGCAAAGAATGTGTGCTCTGGGCTCACCACCTTTCTTACAAGAAGAAAAGACTCATTTCTCCCAAATTTGCATTTACAAGTACTTCCTGTTTACAAGCTGGCCAATGATGAAAGTTAACTTGGGGCCTTCCCCCCCCCCCCAAAGACATTATATGATAAGCACACTTTGATTTTGCCCTTCCATTTTCTCGTTGTTAATGCCCTGTGCCTGAGAGACAGGACTGCTACCTAATTTGCAGGACCCAGGCCAGATGAAAATGCAGAGCCGCCTGCTCAAGAGTTATTAAGAGTTTCAAAAAAAGTGAGCGCAGAGCATTGGGCCAAGTGTGGGATTTTTCAAAGCCCTGAAGCTGGCCCTGCCCGGGGCACTTAGGTTATGGGGCTTCTCATCGTGCCCGTTAAACCCTGTTTCAGAAGAAAAGAGAGGGGGAGCTTTAGACCGCACTGTCTCTCATGCATTCAGAGAGGCGAGTAGGGGCACAGAACCAGGGGGTGGGCTGCACAGAACCAGGACCCCTTTCTCCAGTAGCTCAGCCTAATTCTTGTGATCAGAGAGGCTGGGGTGGGGGCGGGGGAAGGGTTCAAGGAGGGACACAGGATGGCCTGGAGTTTAGCTTCTGTAAGTAGGTAACAGGCCCTTCCTCACAACATCAGTGAGGGGGTAAAGGGGGGGCGTGGAGGCCTGCTGAGACCACCTGGGCCTCCCAGGAATTGAACCTCAGTTCAGCTCATTGGTTTCTGAGCAGCTACTGAATGCCTGGGACAGAGTTAGAAGTTAGAGGTAAATGTAAATGAAGGAAGGGAGAAAGGAAGAGAGGAAGGAAGGAAAGCAGGAAGGCAGGAAGGCAGGAAGGCAGGAAGGCAGGAAGGCAGGCTCTTCTCTCAAGGAGATAGTCTGGTGGGGGGAGAAATATGTAAGTAGATAATATCAGAATAAATATGTTAGATGTTTTAAAAGCCCTTCTAACCTTGCCTTGGTCTTGGGGACCCGCCTGATCTGACCAAAGAAACTGCCCCTGGCTCTCCACACGCCTGTATTCAACCTGGATGTGGCAGGTCAAAGGTGCTGCACCCCCCTCAACATCAGCAGGCAGAAATCCTGTCGTGGGGCGGACAGCAAGGCTCCCCCAGGGGAAACCCTAGCGTCCATGTGTTACGCAAGGTCTGCCTACACGTGTCTTAAAGGCTGTGGGTGCACATACGACTAAACACTTAACAGAGGCCCAAGTTGGCAATGGATTCGGTTTACTGTTAAATTCACCAGTTGAGATGATTAAAGAGTTTATTGCTTTTCAAAAAAATAGCAAAGAATCCTATAGAATTATGAAAAAAGCATTTTCCATGAGTCTCTACCACAACTTTAAAGGGTCTTTTACAGTGTCTTCTCACAATCAGATTCTTCTCTGGAGCGGGTAGTTTGCCATCTCACATCGTAGGATAGGCTGGGGCTAAAAAAGAAAGTGACAGATGGTTCCACATCAACTGTCGTCAATTCAGTTGTCTTACAAAGGTGGCTGGCCCCACAACAGATCAGAACAGCCACCTCTCAGGCTGTAGGGCCCAAGTTTTCCCAATCTAAAATTTATAATGAGGATTTTTGTTTGGTAACCATTTGACAATGACAAGCACACTCACAGGGACAGAGTCAGAGGGTTTAAAACCAGGACTGTTGCTGACATGCCTTCACAGCTGGACTCACACGAGATGGTCACCTCTCTCCTCCCCTGTTGCCATCCCTCTGCACTTCTGTGACCGGAGGGAGGCCCATTCGATGACACAGCAAGATGTCTAAGGCTCCAGGCCCCACATCTCCTCATCCCTGTGCCAGGCAACGTGTCTCACACACATGGTGGGTCCGCATGAAACGCTGATTGAACAAGTGAATGAATGATTCCCGTTTCTTTCTTGCAAGCAGCTTTGCCAGCACCTTCTATTAATCTTGCAGTGGCCCTGAGTGGTGGGTAGGCAGGAAGCAAGTCCATTTTGCGTGAAGAAATGGAGACCCAGTGAGCTAAATGAATTACCCAGAGTGACACAGCAAATTGAGATGGTGCCGCTGCTGACAGCGGCCTGCTTCTCCTCTGTGGCTCTGGCCCGCAGACTGGAGCCATTGCCTTGTGTGAAATAACCAAATTACAGTTAAAGTAACAAATGTGGGCTATAAACTCTCCTGATACGATTGATTAACTATGGAACTTGCTAACTAAGAGTAGCATCAAAAGTATTTGACAATTGACTGCTAACCTCCCCTGAGAACGCATTTTTGGGAACAAGATGTTAAACCCTCTGTGAGGAGAGCTAACACCCCAACTATGCTTAGGTAGTAAACTTCTCTTACTATCTGCTCCCTCTCTACTTTTCATTTTTGTAAATGACACATAGACACCAGGAATAGTATGCCTAGGATTAGTAACTCAATTTTCTGTGATTGAAGAAGTATTTTTAAAACCCAAGGAGATAGTTTGAGGACATAAAAGTGTTAACCCTCATGATGAAAGAGGTCATTGGTGGTTCCAGGTGTCTACAAAAGGGGAACTAGTACATCCTTGCTACAAAGAAATGCAGAAGGAGAACTGTGCTGTGGCCGTGCCCTGGAGGGCAGCAGAAAGGCCAAGGCTCATAAAATAGAAGAGTAAACAAAATCAACCAGTCACCAGGGAAAAGTGTAAAGTGTACGGAGTGGGAGGCAGAGGGAAGAAAAGAATGAAAATATGATGCTTAAATTTTTTTTCTGGAATGAAGTTTGTAAGCAGTACTACTTTATATATATGAAAGGTCAGTGGCAATAGAAGAATACGTATGAATGACCCAGGATTTTAGGAAAGAGTCTGGGGGCATTCCCATCTCTGATAGATAATGAATAACCCGTTGCCAGCAGCCGTAGCAGACTGTTCTAGGCCACCCTGGGAGCGAAGGGATGGCATGATGCAAAGCGGAAAGCATCGCGGGGGCCGTGGGGACGTCACTGTTCAGGTAACATTATAATCCCCACTCTACGATAGGATTTGGCTGTGCTTTATTTTTGGAAAAATATTTAACAACTTTTTATGGGCAGGACTGCGAAATGAACTTTCAGTCAAGGATGGAAATGTAGAAAGGCCTATACACTGTGTTTTGGAAGGTAAACCTTTCCCTCTGCCCTTCTGTTGGTTCTTTTTCTTCTCACTTAGCAGATCTGCAAAGAACCCAACCCCCTAGTCAGAAAGAAGGGTCACTTCCCGACCCTCTGGACCGAACAGCAGCTTCCTGAGGGGCTCATTGCTGGGCTCCTGCATTGTGCTTTACGGAGAGGAGGCCTGAATGGGAGCCAGCGGGGAAGGTCAAATGTGAAAGGTTTAGAGAAGAAAGTCAGAGCAGTTTAGTGAAATGCTGACTCAGCTCAAGACTCAGAGCCAGGCCCCCTGAGTTTGCTCGACAGGCAATACCATTCTCTTGAGATGAAGTTCTGCTCGAAGCCTGTATTTTTTCAAATTGAGATACAATTGACATATAACATTGTATTCGCTTTGGGTGCACAACAGAATGATTTGATATATGTATACACCATATGGTCACCACAATAAGCCCAGTTAACATCTATCACCACAGTTACAATTTTTTCCCCTTGTGTTGAGAACTTTTAAGATCCACTCTCTTAGCATCTTTCAAGTACACAGTACTGTATGGTTAACTACAGTCACTGTTCTGCACATTACATCCCCGGGACTTACTCATCTTATAATTGAAAGTCCAAGCCCCTATTTTACAACTGAGACCTCTTTCCATTCTAGCCTCATATCCTTTCTTAGAGCAACTAATGACTGTCGTTGTTGCCTCTGTATGTGTGTGTGTGTGTGTGTGTGTGTGTGTGTGTGTGTTGGAATGTGAATGGGTGCTGGCCATCAGTGGTGGAAGGTGGATGCCTTCACTTTCAGGCTTGAGTCATTCTTGGCTCAGGGGTCTTCAGGTAATGAGGGGACCATCACTCTGCTTTCTCAGCTGCTCACACAAGCTGGGGAGGCTTCAAAGGAAAGAATTCCTTTCTAAGCAAAGTCTGAGAGCTTTGGTAGGCATGCACCTCTGCAACCTTTCTTTGACCCACAAGAGTTTTGAAAAAGTCCCTTTAGACAAAAACACCCATCTCACAGTGGGCAGATACACAGCTAGAGGCCACTGAGTTTATATTGGGCAACTTATGATGTAATCTTCTGTTCCAGAATTAAATTTTAATAATGAAGCTTCATCATATTCTTCATCACTTTCTTTTTTGGTCTGGAAGTCTGAAGTGTCTTGTGTGATGAAAGATGTTCTTAATTTAAAAAGTGGAAGATAGGGCTTCCTAGGTGGCGCAGTGGTTGAGAATCCGCCTGCCAATGCAGGGGACATGGGTTCAATCCCTGCTCCAGGAAGATCCCACACGCCACGGAGCAACTAAGCCCGTGTGTCACAACTATTGAGTCCATGTGCTGCAACTACTGAAGCCCACGCGCCTAGAGCCCGTGCTCTGCAACAAGAGAAGCCACGGCAATGAGGAGCCCGCACACCACAATGAAGAGTAGCCCCCACTCACTGCAACTAAAAAGGAGGCCTGCGCACAGTAAAAAAGACCCAACACAGCCAATAAAATAAGTAAATAAATAAATAAATTTATTAAAAAAAAAAGTGGAAGATAATGTTAGAAATCCCCCTGCTTCACCTAAGTCTTTCTGAGCTTTCCTGGCTTCCCAAAAAATCAAACACCACAAGAAGAAAACACCTACAAACCCTTGTTTCTTGGCATTTAAATCTGCTGTCTCTCTGGGGTAATTCATGTCAGGTTTAACAGGCTGATTCAGAGACCAGGTCTTCCTGGAGATTTCACAACTCACCAGAAACAGGGTTCTTGAAATACTCTCGCTAAAGCACATCAGGACAAGTTGGGTTAGAGACAAGTTATCTTGAGCAGAAAGTCCTGTTAAAAAATCCTAGAGATTTCAATCCTCTTTAGTTTGCAGAACAGGGTGGGTGGGAAAGAGGTAAAATGAACAGCAATCTCATGAGTAAGCTTAATTTAAGCTTTAAGAATTTATTAACCTACTGTTGGGTTGAAGTTCTAACCTGAGATCTGCCTCTTTCTCAGTCACATGCATGATGTGGGGGCGGGTGGGGTGGGAGGTCCATTAGTCATGGATTCGGTTATCAAGGGGGCTCAGCACTGGGACAGTGGGGGCTCTGTATGCAAGCATCTCCTGCTATCTGTCTGCTTGATATTCAGACTTTGCATTGTTCTCCTTGGAGATTACACCATCCGACCCACCACCTGATCCCCTTTCGAGTCTCTGTTCTCAAATTCCTCCAGAGGTGACAGGCAGGCAGCTGCCGTGTCTGGACAGCGCGCTTCCACCTTCTCTTAGCCAGAAAGCGGTGGGGACGAGAGCGGTGGCAGCCCAGCCCAGCCCTGCCCTCGTGGGGCCCACCTGGCTTTGTCGGCTGAGGTGTCCAGCCAGAGCAATAGGACAGAGGGGCCACAGAGGTGAATCGGTTGGGTCAGGTAAGCTCTGGCCAGCAGGACGCTTTGCTGATGACTCGACATTTCTGTTTCTCTCACTCCAAGGGGCAAAAAGTTCAGATCGTCACGAGAGAGTTCTCTGGGAGTCCCCACCCCTAGACTCTCCACACGGCAGCTGCAAACTCTCAGTAAAGGATCCAGAAAGGACTTTAGGAATTCAATGACTTTTGTGGGGACTGTCAAGCGGCTCCCTTGGTGGCAAGTTTAACGTCCGTGCTGTGTGGGGGTGAGGGGTGAAGTTAACGGGGGTGTTCCGGACCCACGCGCCCAGCGCCTGCCAGCTCAGCCAAGGAGGCCGTCACTGGGCGAAGGCAAAGTGAGCGCTCTGGGCAGGATGAAAGGTGGCAGGTTGAAAGGGATTTCATCTTCAAGCAGCAAACACTTAGCAGCCGTCTGAACCATCATCGGGAGGAGGGGGAGAGATTATGCCAATTAAATCGAGACAATAGCATCTTGTTTCCCCTGCAGTGAACCTTGATAAAATTGCCTGTCCAGGGGAAGGAAAGTATTTCATTATTGTACCTTTGAAAAAGGATAATCCCCTCTGTATTTCCTCTCTGGGGGAGGGTGTCCTTTGTTCTTATGCCTCTGACCCACAGCTCCTCCCCACCTTTAGTTTCGGGGGAAAGAGCTTGATAGTTTAAAAAAAAAAACCGAGTGTGATTAAATGACCAAGCTGTTTGATGAGACAGGACCCATCTCAGGGACTCTGATTCATAAGCCAGGGCTGACACCATGGTGACCTCGGCCCAGGAGCAGTCTCCTTTCAGTGGGGGTTGCTCCATCCTCCCAGGGGATTCCTGGTGGATCCTGCAGAGCTGACTCCCGCAGGGCAAGCATTCTAAGTGTGGTGGACACTCGATCTGGAGGAGACCTTTTAGATTCAGGGGCCACTGGTTACCACTCTGATGACCTCATTCCAGGACTGAAAGCATCACAGAGGAAGTCAATGCTTGCACAGAATCCCAGAACTTTGAAGGGGGAAGGGATTGCAGAGCTCACGAACCCAACATCTCTGTTTTATAGTGGAGGACACTGAGGCCAAGGCTGAGCGGCTTTCCCAAGCTGGAACTACACGTGCACTGAGTCCAGAGTACTTTGCAGCCCATGGAGCTGTGGCCAGAGTCTGCAGGCTCCAGGAGCGTTAGAGAGCAACAGGGAAGATTAGAGACCGCGCCTAACACAGTTCCCAAGTCCCTGCATCTTCAGCACTGTCAAGAAGTTTCAAGCATCCTTTCAGCAGCCTTGAAAGTTGTTTTATCATAAAGTGTCTCTCACTCAGGACAAGAGCCTTTCCAGGCACGAGTGAGGAATGTCAATTTTTCAGTGTCCTCTGTCTCCAGGGTGACCTTTCTTTCAGGTGAAATGCAAAGACCTTACCTCTTCTTAGACTTAGGGTAAATGGCTAAGACCATCTTTTCTAGCCTCTGGTCATCACCTTAGTATGGTTCTAACTCCAAAGGAGTGGTGACAATCAGGTTTCAGACCAGAAAGCTGGCCCTCATCCCACTGCAGGGGGCACCCTTTCTGGGAACAGACTGCATATCCTTTGGGAGACTTACTCATTGTTACTGTATTGGGGGTGGTGGCTTTCCTGGGGGACATGATCACAGGCGTCTGTGCCACTGTTCACTGTGGGGCGAATATCCGGAAAGGTTGATTTTGGGATGAGCCGTAGGCTGGGCAGGTTTGAGTGAGGCGGGGGAGTGGGTAGGGAAGGGGGCTGCTGGCCTGGTCCTGGACGAAATCTTTTGGGAAGAGAATTTACTGGAAATGGTAGTGGCATGGGGGTGGGGCTTGCAGAGTTAGCATCTAACAGCAGATATTCTTGGAGCAACAAGACACAGAAATCTCCAAGTACCAGGGCTACCCCACTCAGCCCTCAGTACTTTAGTCGTGCCCTGCCTGTTGTTGGGATTTGGAGAATATTTTGAACCCTCATAGGGCATTTATCCTCAAGCCTCTCTCATCAAAAATCCTACCAAATGGTCTTCCTTTAAAAAAAAAAAGTTAAAGAAAGAAAAAAGGAGGTAAAACTGAGAGTAAAGGAGTAAAACTGATTTGGAGTTAAGAGTAATTTTGAGACTTTTGATATTAAGAAGATAGTAAAGGATAAAAGATGGAGAAATCACTGCCTAACAACTCCTTGACCCCCTTTTTAGCTCAGAAGTAGAGCAGAGGGACCCCAAGAAGAGGGAAGCATGAGAGCCTAGTAACACTGCCGGACAGAATCACGGGGCGGGGCAGGACATGCGTGTGATCATGCTTCCACGGTCCTGGCCATGACCTCTGCATCACTGGACGTCTCCAGGAGGGAAGACAGCAGTGCTGAAAGGGAAGGGGAGAGGGTGGGGGGAGGGGGGAGGGGCTGGGGGAGGGTTACATGAGCCACTTCTCGACTGCACAGACAGTGGCGTAGCGCCAAACTGCTCTGAATCACGAACAGTGTGGTCACCACTCATGAGATGCCCACCTAAGCCTCCAACAGCCTTGCCAGCCTTGATGGCTTCTCCCAGCAGATAGAATCATTCCCGTTTTTTGAATCTGGAACAGAATTCCAGGTTGCCTTAAATCACAAATAAAACAAAAAAGGCTGTTTTAAACCCCCAACAGGGGACTTCCTTGGAGGTCTAGTGGTTAGGACTCAGCGCTCACTGCTGAAGGCTGGGGTTTCATCCTTGGTCTGGAAGCTAAGATTCTGCATGCCTTGCGGCCAAGAAACCAAAACATAAAACAGAAGCAATATTGTAATAAATTCAATAAAGACTTTAAAAATGGTCCACATCAAAAAAAAAATCTTAAAAAAAAATCTGTTTTAAAAAATAAATAAATAAAATAAACCCCAACAGGGAATTCCCTGGAGGTCCAGTGGTTAGGACTCCGTGCTCTCACTGCTGAGGGCTCCGGTTCCATCCCCAGTCAGGGAGCTAAAATCCCACAAGCTGCGAGGCATGGCCAAAAAAAATAATTAATTAAAAAATAAAACCCCAACATATCATTGCAATGCATCACTCCCAGAACCGTCTTCAGCCCTCGTGCTCGGGCACGTGACTTGCCTGCACGAGGTGAAAGATCAGCCTTCTATTATTTGTTAAAGCACTCAGCAACCCAGAAATAAACATGGAGGCTGATGTTGATCTGAGAACTAAAGGATATCTTTCAAGTCTAATAAATGTGATAAAAATAAACAACATCCTTTCATAAATTTAATGGAGCATGGCTCTGTGTTTATCTTGTGTCATGTACTTGAGATTACCCCATTGGAAGAAGAAAACACTTGATTAATGCAGGGAGTCTGCAGCGGCTGGAAAATATTTTTCTACTTCCTGCCATGCCCTTTTTTGCTTCTCTAAGGAAGTTATTAGTTGTATGCTTTACAATAATGAAAATGCAGCAATTTCTAGTGAGAAACCCAACACATTTCTGAGTCACAGCTGCTCCCATTTAGTTAGTTAAAAACGGATTCCATGTTCTTTTTCTTCCATCTTGTGGCTGAAGAGTTTTACTTTGGGTGTTTATGACACCTGAGAATAATTATAGCAACAATAATAAATATATTTATCACTTATTTAAGTTCTGGACAAAGCACTTTCTAGAAATTATTTAGCCACACAATCCTATGAGATGGGTACTGTTATTATTTCCACTTTACTGATGAGAACCTAAGGTTTTGAAGTTAGGTGTCTTGCTCAAGATCATTTACAGGTAGTAAATGGTAGACAAGGGGGTTTAAGACCAGTTCTAACTCTTATTCTCACTTGAGTGATTATACCTGCCTCCCATGGGACCAAGACATTGAAGGAAGGGTTTTTGAGCCTGAATATAAGCCTGAATATGATTAGAGCATCTCCTGGGTACCAGACATTGCTCCAGGCACTGGGGATATGGGACCAAAGCAGACAAAACCCCTGCCCTTCTGGAGCTTACATTCTAGTGAGGTCAGTGAGATGAGACATAAAATCAACAAAATAAATGATCAACTACATACTAGTTAAGTGGTGACATGATATGGAGAAAACTAAATCAGGACACGAATATATAGGATATAAGAGCAGAGTTTGCAATTTTAAATACAACTGTCAGGGAAGGCTTAGTTAAGATGGTGAGATTTTAAGAAAGAGCTAAAGGAGGTGGGGAAGTGAGCCCTGTGGCTGTCTGGAGTAGGACCACCTAGGCAGATGGAATGTGCAAAGGCCCTGAGGAATCTGTGCTTGGCATGTTTGAGGAACCCAAAGAAGACTAGTGTGGCTGCAGACGTGGCTGAGCGAGGGGGAGAATGGTAGGTGAGGTGAGAGAGGTACATGCAGGGTGGGTGGTGTAGGGCTGTGTGAGCTGTACAGTCGCCACCACCCCTCAGTCTCAGGGAATACGTTCCAAGACCCCCAGTGGTTGCCTGAAATAGCGGCTAGTACCCAACCCTGTATATGCTATGCTTTTCCTATACATGCATACTTGTGATAAAGTTTAATTTATAAATTAGCCACAGTAAGAGAGTATCCGAATTGCCAGCATCACTACTTTTGTGTGTTGGGATCATTATTTAGTAAAATAAGTCACTTGAACACAAACACTGTGATACCATGACAGTCATCTGATAACTAAGTGACTCATGGGTAGGATGTGCAGGATGATTCAGGTCCTGGGTGGGATAGTACGGATTTCATCACACAACTCAGGGCAATTTAAAACTTACGAGGGAGTTCCCTGGCCGTCCAGTGGTTAGGACGCGGCACTTTCACAGCGGGGACCTGGGTTCAGTCCCTGGTTGGGAGCGAACATTTAAGTTCTCACAAGCTGTGGCAAAAACAAAACACAAAAGAAGCACACAAAAAACCCACTTATGAATTGCTTATTTCTAGAATTTAATATTTAATATTTTCCGACCGGGGGTAACTGAAGCCATGAAAAGTGAAGAGGCAAATGAAGGGGGCCGACAGGGACTTCACCACTTACTCAGAATGCCATGGGGACTCACTGGAGAGTTTTGAGCAGAGAAGTGATGTGCTCCGACTGAAGTTCTCTGGCTGCTGTGCGAGATGGACTCAAGGGGGGAGGGGTGGAGGCGGGAGCCCAGTTAGGAGCCTCCTGCATTAACCTAGGTAAGAGACGACGGTGGCTTATCCCAGGGCAGGAACAAAGGAGGGGGTGACCAGTGGATGGGTTTCGAACATAAATGGAGGTGAATTAGAATTTGCTGATCGACTGTGGGATACGAAATAAAGATAAAAGTTAGGATGCCCCGGAGGTGTTCATTTTGGGTGAGTCCCATGTGAGGACTTATTAGGTGGTGACTTAAAATCAAACTAGAGATGTATTCTACCGTGGCTGAGTTCATAGAGAGGCTCGAGGAGGGAAAAGACAATTTATAAAATGGGCTTCTGGGAATTCCCTGGTGGCCCAGTGGTTAGGACTCTGCCTTTCTACTGCAGTGGGCCCAGGTTCAATCCCTGGTCGGGGAACCAAGATCCTACAAGCTGTGTGGGAAGCCAAATTTAAAAAAAATAAATAAAATGGAATTCTGTGAGTAACTTTTCCTCCACGCAGGCAGCTCATTGCCAAGCAGGAGTCACTGAAAGGGGGCTTCCAAGTGTACATTTGGTGGATGCAAATGGACAGGAGGTTATCCTGTGTGATAGAAAATTCTATAAAGTCTTCTCCTGTCTTTTTTTCTTCTAGAGAATATCTTGTCTAACCCAGCCTGAGGCAAGAGCATTTGTCACAAATCCTCAGCAGGCAGGAACCTGCAGCGGCGCCTGAATGGGGACGGGTCAGTTAGTGGCTCACAGAGGAGAATATTCTGAGGGTGAGGGTGGGCTCGGAGATATGCAAAGCCTGACTGCGAATGGAGATAGGCTTATCAGAGCAGAATCTTGCCAATTCCCAGAGGAAGTTGGGAACAAGGGAAGGGGAAGGTTTAGGGGTAGCTGGATTGGGGCAGAAGGACCTTTATCTACGTTGGGAGGTCTAATCCAGAAACTACAGAATACTCTAAAAGCCAAGGCATGGAGGTCATTTCCATGGATCAAGGTAGTTTAGGGATTGGGAAACTAAATCAGGCTAGAATTTCCAGGAAAGGCTCTTCTTCTATCCCCACCCCCACTCTCACCCTTACCAACCAAAGTGCACTAGACTCTGACATAGGTTTTATTTTATTTTATTTTTAATAAATTTATATATTTATTTATTTATTTATTTAATTTGTTTATGGGCTGTGTTGAGTCTTCATTGCTGTGCATGGGCTTTCTCTAGTTGTGGTGAGCAGCGGCTACTCTTCACTGTGGTGCACGGGCTTCACATTGCAGTGGCTTCTCCTGTTGTGGGGCATGGGCTCTGCGCATGGACCTGAGTAGTTGTGGCACACGGGCTCAGTAGTTGTGGCACATGGGCTTAGTTGCTCTGCGGCATGTGGGATCTTCCCAGACCAGGGCTCAAACTCATGTCCCCTGCATTGGCAGGCAGATTCCCAACCACTGTGCCACCTAGGAAGTCCCCAACATAGATTTTAAAATAAAATCTATTTCTTGGAGTGCCTTGGGAGAATTTCTTGACACTTCATGGGAATAATTGCAAAACTCTGGGGTGTCCCACGATTGGAAAACTTTGAGAAAAACCAGTGGTCTGTGGCACAATGACAATCAAAGCCCACCTTTAGGACTTCCCTGGTGGCACAGTGGTTAAGAATCTGCCTGCCAACGCAGGGGACACAGGTTCGAGCCCTGGTCTGGGAAGATCCCACATGCCGCAGAGCAACTTAGCCCGAGTATCACAACTACTGAAGCCCTTGCGCCTAGAGCCTGAGCTCTGTAACAAGAGAAGCCACCGCAATGAGAAGTCCGTGCACCGCAATGAAGAGTAGCCCCTGCTGTATACAACTAGAGAAAGCCTGCATGCAGCAATGAAGACCAAATGCAGCCAAAAATAAATAAATAAGTAAATTTATTTTAAAAAAAAAAAAAAGCTCACCTTTACAGAATGCTTGCTAAATGCCAGGTGCTGGGGAGGCGAGGAAAGTGCATTTTCTCACATAATGCTCACACAATCTGAGGAGACAAGTGCTATTATCATATACAAGTTTGTAAGCAAAGAAAGGGAGGCTTGGAGAACCAGGTAAAAACCAATTTCATTGAGCCAGTTGGAGGCAGATCTGAGAGCCTAACCTCCATTCATCAGACCCTAAAACCTGTGCTCTGGCTCTGAGGCCGGGCAGGGGACACGCAAAAGGGAGACTGAAGGACTTTTGCGGGAGGAGGAATTTCTTTTCCCTATGTTCTTAGAAGTGGGCCACAAAAGGCTGAAAGCCAGTTGACCTTGATTTCAAATGAAGGAGTCATTAGTTTTCTCAACATTTGACTCAGAAAGAAACACCTCCCTTCTTCCTTCTTGAAGTAATTTAATTTTCACATTATAGTTGAAAGGAAATCCTCTATTTACCTAATGCTTTCCTGTTCGATCCTTTCAGGCTATGAATCTTGTATATTTTATATACACAAAGGTGACTTTTCCTTCCTTGAATGACCAATGCTTATCAGCACAAGCAACTGATACCAAGCTCATAAATATGTCACTCGGAGTCCGCCTCAGCCCTTCTCTCCTCTAAGCCTAATTCTCATGCGACAGTTTTCCTCCTCCTTTCTTTTCCTGACCCCGCGGACACTGCACTCAGGCCTCACCAGCACCCTTGGAGTCTACTTTGATTTCCCTCCCCGTGGGCAAATATAAAAAGGAGTGAGCGCTGCTTCCATGCCGATGCCATTTCAGCAGGAGCCCGCAGACAATATAAAGCAAGGCCCGTGGAGCCAGCGCCTTCCGATTCCAATTAAATATTTCCTGTAAGTCTGTGCCAATTGTACATCTTGGAAGAACATTTGAAAGCAGAAGTTTGAACTCATGGGGACCCCGTTGCCTTAAAAACCTGTTTCCTGTTTGACAAGATTTTACTAGCGGGGAGCAAAGCAGCACATTCAGCAATTGTTAGAGGTTCAGATGTGCAAAGGTGGTGGTTTCCTCTCCTGAGGGCCCACCAGCACAGTCTCATTGAACTGCAGATTTCTCTCTTCCAGATAAATCTCTCTGAACACTAGACCCCTATTCCAAGGGCCCTAATGACATTTCCAGGATTACAGGAAATCTTTGCTTATCTCCCTATCTATACATCCTACCCTGTGCTATCTTATAAAGCTTGAAAAGCTCTTCAAGACAACTTCATAGATGTTATTATCTCCATTTTACAGATGAGAAAATTGAGGCTCAGGGTTTGGATGTTATTAAGCTTTGTATAGAGTATTTCAGATTGCCAGGGACTAGGTGTTCAAGGTGCTTCTTGTGTCATGACTTTGCACAAGTTCCTAAAGCGTTCCTTGTTTCAGTGTCCCAATTCAGAAAATGAGGTAAGTGGCAGCAGGAAGCTGACATCACAGATTAGAAAGACCTTTAAGTTGGTCCTAAGAAAGGCACCACAATAATCACAAAGTATTATTATTACTTTAAAAATTATCATTATCATTAGTAAAAAAATTATCTCAGGCCTGAAACTCAAAGCACTCCATGATCTAGCCCTAGTCTACTAATCTACCCGTCTTTTATCCAGCCACGACTCCCTTTTTCCACTCCCACACCGCAGACACACACACACACACACACACACACTCTCTCTCTCTCTCTCTCTCTCCCTCCCCCCCTGCACAGAGGCTATCCCTTTTGCCAAACTTTATTTGCCCTCTGGATCTTTGTCTGCACGGGCCCTTTGCCTGGGACACTCCATCCTACTGACTGTGGTCCCACTGCCTTCAGGAAGACTTCCCATCCTGCTTAAGGATCGGGCTGGTGCCATACAGAGAGTTAGTATCACAGTTGGAAGCCTCCTGTATCACCAATGTGGTTTTGTCAAGTGACTCAGCCTCTGAGTCTCCATGCTCATGTCTAAGATGGGCTAACACTCTTTCCCTCACCATATTATGAGGACTAAACCACATATCCATGTAACCCCCAGGCCCCAGGATCAGCCTGATATACACCTGAGCCCCTACCCCCCCATCCGCTCGGCCTAAACTCACTCCTTCCCTTGTGCTGTGAATGGACTTTGCTTGTGCCTGTCTGACAACAGTCACCAAATTCTAGCTTGTGTTATTGTGCTTATGTCTGTCTTTGCTGCCTGCGTGAAACTGTAGCCTCTTTGAGAGCCAGGAAAATGTCGATTTATTTTTGTGTCTACCACTATCCTCACCTCACAGTAAGTCCTCAGCGCTGGTGATAGAACTCCAGGAATGTTATCAACAGGCTCTCCTGGACCTGCTTGCCTTGTCGGGTGGGCGTGGCTAATACTCCTGGCAAAGTTGCAGAGCGTGGAGGCTGAGCCATAGAGGGGCCAAGTGAGTGAGCATTCCAGGGCTCATTCCAAGGCTCTGCCTCCAAATGGCCTGCTCTTACCACGGCCACTTTGCACAAATTTAAACATAAACTTTCTTCACGACCATATGAGTAAAATTTGATAAAATGAGATTCAAGCATTTAGTTAACAAACGTATAATACGGATTCATTCTAGGCAGCTAGACCTCTTACTCATATGATATCAATCTCATGAAAATCCTGAGAGGCGGCATTTTTCTCCCCCATTTTTGCAGCACAATGATGCTTAGACAGTACTTGGATGTCCTGTGCTAGGTTCTAGGGGTATCCATTAGTGAACACCAGGTTCTCCTTTGTTAAGATCCCAGAGTACTGGCAGAGACAGGCAAACAGATCATTAAATGCATATACTAAGTTATAAAGTGGGGACACAGAAAGGAGAATAATTTGTCATTTTAGGGAATGAGACATTATCAGGAACCAGGCAATATTTGAACACAGTTCTGAAGGATGAGAGTTCAGAGATCAGGTAAAGGAGAAAAGGCAATTCTAGGAATAGGGAACAGTGTGTTCAAGGTCAAGGAGGAAAGAACAGCACCTGTTTTAGTTGTGGTGGAACGAGGAGGTGAAACTCAGGCTGGGGCGGGACTACGTGTGAAGCCAAAGAGCTTAGCCTTTTTTTCTGTAGGTGATGGGGAGCCATAGAGGTTTGTGCACAGGGGAGGGGAATTACTCTGGTGTTTTCTGATGATCACTTTGGAGGGCTTGGAGCAGGAGGAGATCATGAAGATGCCTTGGGCTATAAAGTTATATCAACATTGAAAGTTATTCTAATACAAATGTAAATTAGTTATTATGATAATTATCCCTGGATATTATCACAATTAAGCTTATTTCTTCTTTGGATAAAATTGAGAGGAAATATGCTATATGCTGTGTATCCACAACACTTCCTTACAGGGGTGAAAGATCTCCAAGAAGTTTCACCTTGTGGCATGTTTTGGCCAACACTGTGGTAATTGTTAATCTTTTGCACATCTGTATTTTGTTCATTAGTGGAAATATGGCTTGTCTGAGGGTGTCAGTTTCCCCGGCATTCCCTCCGGGGAGCTGGCCATTCCCAGAACTGCTGCAGGCAGAGCACTGAGTGGCATCCAACCATCCTGGTCCAGCGCCACTCACCCAAAATGAGGCAAGTCTTCAGACACACACTGCGCATGCGTGCGTATTCCGAGTGTATATATTTGTATATTTTAAAAATACAGATGGAGAAGAATACGTAGGGAATGGGGGGAAAGATAATCCAGAAACTCTCATTGAGCCCAAAGTTTCCAAAGGCCTCCCTTGACCTGACCCGCCGAATTCCTGCACAAGCAGAGTCCTGGCTGCGATGCCCCTGGGTTCCCGCCTGCACAGCCCGAGGGAGGGCCTGGGGCTCCTGCCCCTATCGGTCCCCTGCGGCTGCCTCATGTGACCAAGCCTGCGCAGGAAATGTCCTTGAACAGTTTTTCTTTCTTTCTTTCTTTCTTTCTTTCTTTCTTTCTTTCTTTCTTTCTTTCTTTCTTTCTTTCTTTCTTTCTTTGTTTTTTAAACAACACCTGACTGATCCCACATGAAATGTCCTTAAGGAAGTGAGCTCACTAACAGATGGTGCTGCTGGGGCCGGTCCCTGTGCAAACACCCTCCTCAACCTGGACTGCACTGGCTCCTCTGGCTTTTTGTGCCAGGCTTTTAACGTTCCTTCCATTTTCAAGGATTAAATTCTTGTTCGTTTGCACCTTCTTACAGTGGCCTATGAGGAAGGCCATCATGTGTAGTAGGACAGGCGGGTCCTGGGAATGTGACCTCCCCAAGGTCACGTGGGTGAGCTCACTCTGCCTTTGGGGACCCCACCTCCAAACCCTACCTTCTCTATGTGTGGCCTGAACAGACCATCATAAAGTTCTAGAGGCTTCTTCCAAGGACACCAGGCATTGGCTCTGGATCAGTGGAGCTTCCAGAAACTTGGAATTCTGCCCCAAGGTCTGGTGTCATTTCATGGTGGTTGGCAGGTCTGATGCAGGCTTGATGACATCTTTATGTGGGGAAGAAGGCCTCAGGGTGACTGACCACTGGCTGTACATTGGCCCAGGTGTGGTACCTGTGAGAGTGGTGAGTCCCAGCCCTGTTCGCTGGCCTGCTCCTTTATATGGCTGCCTATGTCTGGAGGGTCTCACTTCCTCCTAAAATGGAGAGAGAAAGGCCCCAGGGTGCTGGAGCACAAGTGTTTTGGCTCTGGCTAGTCACTACACCTCCCTCAACTCATCTTGCCTTTCACCAACCACCGCCGTTGCCACCTGGAATATCCCAGAGAAGGGAGGATGGAAGTGCGGGAGAATGATGAGTGTGTATCCCATCTGGCTCTGAGGCCACTCAGGTCAGTTCTGAGATGGTACAGAGAAGCAGTAAGAGAGCCTGAGCCCGGTTCTGGCATTGGGTGGAGGCAGCTGGTTCGGGAGGAAGAGGCATTGGAATCCTTGCTTTTCTACTAACGAGTCTCAGTTTCCTGTTCTGTAAAGTGAGAGGGACAGTATTTTTCTTGCAGATGGCACAGGTATACTCCTCGTATCACTGGTCCTGGCTCTAAGCTTTCAGGAACGTGGACAAGACTGACAGGAGAGCTCCCGCCACCTGCCTGTACCAGAGCTTTCTGAGGCTGAAAGGACTTACAGGTCATCTGGTCAACTTCCTGTACTTGGTAAGCACTCAGTTTAACCTGTGAAGGGAAGCTAGGGTCGTGTTTGAAAGGGGTACCAAAGATGAGTTTGTGGGGAGCAGCCTGAGCAGGCCTGGGTGATGGAGAGCTGTTTGTGTGATGGTGATGTTCCTGCTGATGGATGCCTACCTGCTAGACACCCTCACTGGGATAACACATCAGGACGATTTCTCTAGTCCTCCTTCGGACTTCTTTCCCATTCCTCAGAGTCCTTTTCTTTATTTGCGGTGCCTTCTTTTGGATGGCATTTCTTAAGCTTTTAAATATCTAAAAGGCTTTTAAATGTCTAGATCTGCTTAAAAGGCAGACATGTATATGTGTGTAAATTAAATATTTTTTAGCTAGAAAAGTGAAGTCTGGCCCCCTGAATAAGGACAATATTCAGTATTGCATTGGGTAATGCATCTGATTTCTTGGAAGCTATGTTCACTCAAGAGCAAAGCTTTAGTGATTGCTTGTTTAATTTGGATTTTTTTTTCAATAAAAGACATTACAATGATAAACTGATGTGCTATAAATGAGTTTTTAAAATTAAAAACCAGGGGCCAGCCTTTGAGCCACAGCGACACAAGATGGCAGCCACCACGGGCTCGGACAATTTAAGAAAACTGAATATACCGCCTTAAAATAGAATGTGGACCTAAATACACAGAAGCACTCCCCTTGTAAGATTTGTAACAAAAATTAATATGAGTGGAATTAATAGTTCTAACGGAGTGGTGGACCCAGGAGCCATCTCAGTGCAAAATGGCAGAATTCATATAGCATCACAATTGTCCTGCAAGAGCTTCAGCACCTAATGATGTCTAAAGAAAACGTGAAACTCCCTCAGCCTCCTGAAGGACAGTGTTACAGCAATTAATCAAAAAGAAAAACCACAGGCCTTCCCCTACCCCCCATTCGATTTAAGCAGTCTTCGATTTCCATGGTAGTAAATTTTCTAGATATGTCTTGTAGACCTCAAAGTACTGGAAAGGAAGCTCCCATTCAAAGGCAAATTATCTTAAGATACTGTAAATGATGCTAATTTTTTGTCCATTTGAAATAAGTTGTGCTATAACAACAAAAAAATTGAAAATGACAACAACCAAAATCCATTACAATACACTAATTCTATATAAAGAAGGTGGTTTAATAAACACATTCAAAATATGGCATAAGAAGGCTATGAAAATAAGACATGGAACCAGAGTGGCAAAATGAAAAACATTTTTTTCCAGACAATTTAGATTTTGGGGAGATGTATATATGTATATTTTAAATTTTATTATTATTATTTAAATAAATTTATTTATTTTATTGGTTGTGTTGGGTCTTCTTTGCTGTGTGCGGGCTCTCTTTTTAGTTGCGGGTGAATGGGGGCTACTCTTTGTTGTGGTGCGCGGCCTCCTCATTGCCGTGGCTTCTCTTCTTGTGGAGCGTGGGCTCTAGGCGCGTGGGCTTCAGTAGTTGCAGCACATGGGCTCAATAGTTGTGGCTCATGGGCTCTAAAGCGCAAGCTCAATAGTTGTGGCGCACGGGCTTAGTTGCTCCGCAGCATGTAGAATCTTCCTGGAGCAGGGATCGAACCCATGTCCCCTGCATTGGCAGGTGGATTCTCAACCACTGCGCCACCTAGGAAGCCCCAGATTTTATTATTTATTTATTTAATCTTTGGCTGCTTTGGGTCTTCATTGCTGCACCGAGGGCTTTCTCACGTTGTGGTGAGCCGGGACTACTCTTCGTTGTGGCACGTGGGCTTCTCATTGCAGTGGCTTCTCTTGTTGCGGAGCATGGGCTTTAGGCTCGCAGGCTTCAGTAGTTGCAGCATGTGGGCTCTAGAGCTCAGGCTCAGTAGTTGTGGTGCACAAGCTTAGTTGCTTCTCAGCATGTGGGATCTCCCCAGCCCAGGGATCGAACCTGTGTCCCCTGCATTGGCAGGTGGATTCTTAACCACAGCGTCACCAGGGAGGCCCTGGGGGAGATATATTTGTGTTCAACATTTCAAGGAGTCTGGAGCAAGGGTACTTTCTGAAGATATTATAAAATTTTGTCTAAGTATTATAGATCAATTCATCTCATTTTTACCATCTAGCCTCTCTGATCATTATTTGGCACTGCTTAGAGTTGACTCATGATTCTGTGAAATTTCAAGCAGAAACCTGGTTTTTATTTTTGTTTTTCTTAACTTTTAATTTTATATTGAAGTATAGTTGATTAACAATGTTGTGTTAGTTTCAAGTGTACAACAAAGTGATTCAGTTATACATATACATGTATCTATTCTTTTAAATTATTTTTCCATTTAGGTTGTCACATAGTATTGAGCAGGGTTCCCTGTGCTATACAGTAGGTCCTTGTATGTTATCCATTTTAAATATAGCAGTGTGTACGTGTCAATCCCAAACTCCCTAACTGTCCCTCTCCCTCACGCTTCTCCCTGGTAACCATAAGTTCCTTCTCTAAGTCTGTGAGTCTGTTTCCGTTTTGTAAATAAGTTCAAGAAATCTGGTTCTTGTGATCACCACTCACCTGTCCCAGCTCGAGGCGACTTTCAGGGTCCTTGCGTAACCTTCCGTTGGCAGTGCCCCCTTCCGTGAGCCTGGCTTGACAGTCCTTCCCTCAATGGCCCTTGTTCTGTTGGGATCTTCGCTCTCACCCCAGGTACTCACCTGTGTCAGGGGAAGAGGTAACGCAGTGGCTCAGGCCCAGCATGAAGAGTATGTCTTTCATGAAGATACACAT
Organism: Hippopotamus amphibius kiboko; assembly: GCF_030028045.1. NCBI lineage: Eukaryota > Metazoa > Chordata > Mammalia > Artiodactyla > Hippopotamidae > Hippopotamus > Hippopotamus amphibius. Next base: position 75,292,247 of record NC_080196.1, on the reverse strand, counting down.
CCCAAATTGAAACCAGGCACTCCTTCTGGTGTCACCCTAAGAACACTCACAGAATGAGCATCAGCGGGGCCTTTGTCCAGGGAGGTGGAAGGGGCGAGCTTCTCGTGGTTTTGGGGGAGTGGCCGTAGGGAGCAATGATGGAGGGGCAGTTACTCTCACCCAGCACCTTCGTGGCCAACACCTGCCATCAGCACTTGACGAGTGCCCACCTGGATGACCATGGGTTTGAACACTGAGTGTCCTACCCCTCCATGGACAAGGGTCCTCATTGTTGTGTGGGTGACATACGATGCAAACTCCCAGTTCCAAGTAATTTTTCTAAATCCACATTTCATAATAAGGCAAAGCTTGGTTTCCTTATTTCATTATTTTTTAAAAAATTTAATTTTGCTTATTTATTTTTTGCCTGGACAGGGACTTGAACCCTGGGCCTTCAGATTAAAAGTCTGATGCTCTACCAACTGAGCTACCCAGGCATTTGTTACTTTTATTAAGACATCTTCACATATCAAAAAGGTATTTATGAGGTATTTAAAAACCAATGAGTCAAAAACCCAAAGAATGAAAGAATAAACTAGAGGAAGAAAGTAAGGATCTATCTTGTATTTCTTGAGTACTTACTATCAGCACTGATTATGTGCCATGCACTTTACGTGCTCTACACTGTACTTTACTTAAGCCTCATTACAACCCCGAAATGCAGGCTTTCCCTGTAGTCTCCATCTTTCAGATGAGGGGGTCCAAGACTCCAAGGGGTCACAGGTCTTTTGCATGACAATGGTGAGCAGGGATTTGAACTCAGGCCTGCCCAGCTCTGTTCCTCCTTCCTGTCACCCCCTAACCAGGCAGAGTGCAGCAAAACCCACGGGCAGGTGAGGCGTCTGAGGCGTGTATGGAGACATAGTGACACAGGCATTTCTCTGGCCCTCAGTATCCTCAAATGGGGTTAAATTAGATTCTCCTTAAGCCATTTTCAAGATATAAAAGTATTGCTTATGTAGGTCCTCAGTTAATGTGGACTAAACCACATTGTATATATCCGAAATTATGTAATAGAATTAGCTGAGATGGGCATGGCTAGGAAAGGAAATAATATGATGTCGTGACTACACTAACTTGCTTTAAAGTGTTCATTCATGTGGACCTGAGCCGCAGATTAGCTGTCCATTTTATTATATATTTGGTCATATTAAAAAGACATTTTTCTACTGTATAGCACAGGGAACTATAATCAATATCCTATGATAAAACATAATGGAAAAGAATATGAGAAAGAATGTACATATGTATAAAAGAGTCACTTTGCTGCACAGCAGAAATTAAACACAACATTGTAAATCAACTATACGTCAATAAAATTTTAAAGAAGACATTTTTACAAAAGTAAAGTTTGAGCATTTTTTAAATAAATGAATATGGTTGGCTCCTTTGTTATACTTCTAAATACACATCTGGGGTTGACGTTATAGATCAAGTTGATTTTCCCTCAGATGTATATTTTCAATGGTTTCTGTTTACGCTAAGGATTTAAAGGTCCCCAAGCTGGTATTCCCCAATGTTTAGCAGTATATATGCACCTGCTTTCTACATGTATCGGGCATATCCCCAGATGACTGAGATGCACAGTGTTCTGTGGGAGCATTTCCTACACGATGCTGCAGCTTACTTTGTATGAATTGCTGCCACACTTGTTTTATCTAGAGTTATCTAGAACATTCAGGGCCCCTTGATTTATATGAGTGAGTGAAAGAAAACTGTTACTATATCTAAACAATAAAAATATAGCAGGCGAGACAGCCAAGCCCAGTAGCGAGGAGACCAGATTCCTGCAGAGTTTCCTGCCTGCCGTGGACACACTGGAGATGACCGGCATCACCCCTGGGGTCACCAGTCCAGAGCACTCTGGGTGTCCAGGCTGAGGTTGGGGGACCTGCTAACCAGAGGAGCACAGAGAGGGTGTGTGGCTTCCTGCAATGGGTGGCTCATCCTCCCTGCAAGACAAGTGGTACCTGGTTTCCCTGGGGTCTAAAGAAGATCTCAGAGTTAGCTGAACTTTTGTCATTAAGCTCAGGGGAAATACAGATACAGATATAGATATAGATATAGATATAGATATAGATATAGATAGATGGACATATATCTACATCTATATATCTATATATACACACATAGTATCAATCCCTTGGAGTGCCAAAGAAAATGGGAGTGAAATTCTGAGGTTTGTCTCCCTGCATTTGAATTCCTATCCACAAGACAGCCTGGAAAGGGAAAATGATATGGCTCTGATATATTATTTAATAAATGATGGGGCATCCAATTATTATGGGGTGGTTCTGTGTATATAGGTCATAGGTCAGAACCATCCCATAATAATCAGCAGCCTGGTCCAGAAGGCAAATGCCCTGTGCTCCTCCAGACCCCTCTGGCTTAGTGTTGTTCTTCTCAGGCATCTTTCCTCCCTTTCATCTCTGAGTTCACTTGCAGCAGAATTTATCTGCAGGAACATGTTTGTGGGAAGGAGGGAGGTGGTGAGTGCTCCGTGCCCCATCAGGGATGGCTGCTTCTCTAACATACTGCTTCTAGGATTGGGAGTGAGTTTCCAGAAAGTACCTATTTGGATACACTCAAAGAGTGTGGACTGCCTTGCTGCTCTTTCATCAAATATCTTTAAAAGCCTTGTTAATAAATAGAATGATAAATAAATAGGATGGTAGGTGTAGAACAGTGCTTCTCAACTCTGGCTGCCTGTTAGAATCTTCTGGAGAGCACGAAATCTTGAGGATTTTATAGTTCCTTTGATGAATTGAAAACAGAGAAAACGGTGATCCTAGCAGGATATTTCTTTCTCAAACCACCCTCCAGTGCCTCACTTGCCCTTAATTAATTTTATTGGAGTTGACCCAAATAAAAACCTATCTCATCTCATTCACCTTCTCTACCTGCCACCCACTGACAGAGTTAGGAAGCAGATCTTGGCACTGTGCCTTCCGGATGACACACAAACCAATGTGGGATGCTCTGAGGAATCAGGATCAGCCCTTCCCTCAGCTGGAGATTCCTCCTGCAGGGTCTGAAGTGCTAGCATTTCTAACCCAGCCCTTCTCCAGATCTGCACTCACTTCGACGGGAAGGAAGGTCAAGAGCAGGAAAAGAGCCCCTTTCTCTTGTACAGCCGTCTCAGTGACGGAAGTGGGGTTGCCTAAATGTCATTCTATGCTTTGCCACAAAAGACAAAAGACCCCTGCAGTGTTCCCGAGAAGAGGGGTAACTTTCTCTCGGAGATGACGACCACTGCATCCTGCGTGGGAAGGAATCTCCAGGGACCGATGACTGGAGTATCAGAAGTAGGGAGAGCTGGGGACTTACTTGTTCTTCTCGATGGCTGATTTTTAAGTGTGTTTGGCTTGTGTTTCTGCAGAATAAGACATAAGTGAAAAGAGGTGGGGGGGAGGAATTAGGTCTTGAGTGAACTAGAGGCTCAAGGAATTACTTTTGTTGTTGATGATGCTACAGTTAGTCCATAAAAGAAGACAATTGTAAGGGGAATATAAACCCTCATGCCACTGGCTTTCTGAGCAGCCTAGACGAAGTCGAGATTTAGCTGCCTGGGAAGGCAGAGCAGATGGATTATATGGGGAAATGCTCTTTCAGATGGGTTTAGGATTCCAATGTGGTTTTTTTCACTCCAAAACATATTTACTGTCTTCCGTCTAGATAACTGTAGTTTGACAAATGTCTTGGTGATAATGTTGTAAAGGAAAACCTGAGACAGACTGCTTAGCTTAATTGCTGACAGCATTCACATCGCTTTGAAAGTACAGGACACTTAGGAAAATGCAGTTTAAGTCACAAGGAAGACAGTTTCACACCCTGGCTGAGCCAGATCATTGACAAGATTTGATATTGTCACAGAGATAATGCAAAAAACAAAACTAATTCAAACCAGACAAAAACAAAATATACTTCAGCGTGGACTTCAGTAAGGAATATAGAAGGGTGGCAAAGGCACTGTGGACATGTGACTTCCCAGCTTCTGAAGCCTGTGCTGGTGCTTTGTGAATATTTAGGTAGGAAAGGAGGGTTTGATCAGGCTGGAAGGGAGAACAGAGGAAAGGGGTGCGGGAGCTGCTCATTGCCCTGGGAATGTGAGAGGGCAAAGTGGCACTTCCTAGGCTGGGGTGGGGGACAGGGGCAGGCTGTGTATCCCTGAGATGCCTGTACGGTGCTCCAGGGAGGGGATTCGTCCTCTTAACTGAGCCAGACAGGATGCTTGGGTATGTGTGTGAGCCCTTTGAGCTGCCCAGGACCCTGCATCTTTCTCAAACACTTTCCAGATTCAAAAAATGAACACTTTCAAAGAGGGGTTAACACATTTGGGGGACAAAATTCAAACATTGCTTTAACCTTTGGAACATGGAAATTTAAAGAAAGGTATCACTGTGATCATAGATGCACAAGGAAGGTAGACGTAAGAATCTTTTTGCATCATCCCATGTCGTCTCTTGCTCCCTGTTTCACAGTTGGAAATTGCAGATTTAGATGGTTGGGAAATATTAAGTAAGGAAATCCATGAGCCTCTTTGAGTGTTTAAGGCGGGGTGGGGGTGGGGTGAGGAATAGAACAAAATAGATTACTATGTTTCTTAACAGGCAGTAGCAGTTTCCAAACATTCCACATTCCAAATGTTTCAGTTTCCATGTCATATTAAAAAAAAAAAAAAGGCTTTGTATGTCAAGTGTATTTCCCAGAGTTATGAAGTAATGTAGGAAAGTAATTGCATCCCCATAAAACAACTCCTTTCGAAAGAAGAAATAAAAATACCCTTTAGGAATGGCAAAGGAAGGAAGCTGTACCTTGTGTCCGAGCACAAATGGGTGAGATTAGCATGATTAAAAACCACTTCTAATGGAACAGTGTCTCACCACACACCCAAATAGTTCTCATTTCCACTGGTTTCCTCCTCAAAAATTGGATCTTCCAAGGAAAGAAAATTTAAAGTAGACGTTGCATTTAAATTCTTTTAAGCTCATGGTCTCATGTTCAGCTGAAAGCTCTAATACGTCAAGGTAAGTAATAGGTTCATCCAATGTCCTAACTGGCTGTTTCAAGTTTGACCAGGACTCTCACCCACCAGCCTGCCCGTCTATCTGCCACTTGCTTTAGTCCCTTTGGTCCCACGAAGGAAACAGTGACTCCTGGACCTGCTGGCTGTCATGGCAGATGAGTGATGCCCCAAGGAAAATGGAGGAAGTCAAGGAGTTTAGACAAGTATTGCTTTGCCCTGGACACTCTCTTTTCCATTCACAGTGTTATCTCTTGAGAGCGTTCCAGTGGAACTTTAGGAATCCTCTATTTAAATTTTTGTTTTCTAATAATAAGAATAGAAACACCTTCATTTCAAATGATAAAATCAAATTTGTTTCCTGGATTATTTTCTTTCTACTTTATTGTTATCATTAGCATTTCATGATTTCATCATTAGAGTCTAATATAATTACTTTTAAAATGGAAAATTTGGGACTTCCTTGGTGGCGTGGTGGTTAAGAATCAGCCTGCCAATGCAAGGGACATGGGTTCAATCCCTGGTCCAGGGAGATCCCACATGCCACAGAGCAACTAAGCCCATGTACCACAACTACTGAGCCCACGCACCACAACGACTGAAGCCCGTGTTCCTAGAGCCTGTGCTCCACAACAAGAGAAGCCACTGCAATGAGAAGCCTGAGTACCGCAATAAAGAGTAGCCCCCACTTGCCACAACTAGAGAAAGCCCACATGTAGCAACAATAAAAAAAATCAACTCAGCCAAATAAATAAATAGATAATAAGCAAACAAATAAAATAGAATTTTTATTATTTGTAATGAGAAATAAAGTTTAGGAAAATATTAAGAAGTGAAAATAAGAAGAAAAGTGTCATGTGTATTTCCACCAATCAAAAGATTTAAAATGGTGTTTTGAGGTTATTTGTGCTGTCTTTTTTCCACATAATGATTCTCTAAAAATTCGACATAGATATAATATAAAGAGAGTAAGAAGCCAGGACACTGACATTCTTGGAAAAATGTATTTGCAATAAAATCTGACAAAGGACTCATATCCAGAATATTAAAATGTTCCTACAAATTAATAAGAAAAAGACAACCCAATAAAAAGTGGGCAAAAGACTTGAATGGGTACATGTCTAAAAAAAAGATATCCAAACAGCCAATGAACATATAAAAAAGTATTCGACCTCATTAATCATAAGGGATGTACAAATTAAAACCACAGCAACATACTGCTAAACACCTACCAGAATGACAAAAATTAAAGTGAGGTGACTGATAATATCAAGCGTTGGTATACTTCTTATGAGAGTGTAAATTGGCACAGTTCTTTGTAAATGATAGGATTTCCTACTATGTATCCAACTTCTTTACCCATTCATCCATTGATGGGCATTTAGGTTGTTTCCATGTCTGGCTATTAATTAATAATGCTGCAATGAACATGGGGGTACAGATATATTTTCAAGTTGGTATTTTTGTTTCCTGTGGGTATATTCCCAGAAGTGGAATTGCTAGATTATATGGTTGTTCTATTTTTTTAATTAATAAATTTATTTGGTTGCACCTGGTCTTAGTTGTGGCATGTGGGATCTTTTAGTTTCAGCATGCAGGATCTTTAGTTGTGGCATATGAACTCTTAGTTGCGGCATGCATGTGGGATCTAGTTCCCTGACCAGGGATTGAAACTGGGCCTCCTGCATTGGGAGCACATAGCCTTAGTCTCTGGACCACGAGGGAAGTCCTGGTTGTTCTATTTTTAATTTCTAGTGGCTCCTCCACACTGTTTTCCATAGTGACCACACCAACTTACAATCCCACCAACAGTGCATAAAGGTTCCCTTTCCTCCACATCCACACTAGCATTTATTATCTTTAGTCTTTTTGATGATGGCCTTTCTAACAGATGTGAGGTGATATCTTATTGTGGTTTTAATTTGCGTTTTCCTAATGACTAGTGATGTTGAGCATCTTATTATATACCTATTGGCCTTTTGTATATCTTTTTTGGAGAAATGTCTATTCAGGTCCTTTGCCCATTTTCTAAATTGGGTCATTTGTCATTTGTTTGTTTGTCTGTTTGTTTTGCTGCTGAGTTGTATGAGATTTTGTATATTAGCCTCTTATCAGATAGATGGTTTCCATATTTTTCCCATTCCACAGGTTTTCTTTTCACTTTGTTGATGGTTTCTTTTGCTGTGCAGAATCTTTTTATTTTGATGTAGTATACTTGTTTATTGTTTGTTTTGTTGATTGTGTTTTAGGTGTCATATCAAAAAATGATCACCAACACCCACGTAAAGAAGCTTTATTCCTGTTTTCTTCCAGGAATTTCATGATTTAAAGTCTTACACTTAAGTCTTTAATCTATTTTGAGTTAATTTTTGTGAGTGGTGTATGATATGGGTCAGTTTTTTTCTTTTACATGTGAATACCCAATTATCTCAGCACCATTTATTGAAAAAATTGTCTTTTCTCTGTTGAGTATTCTTGACTCCTTTGTCAAATATTAGTTGATTGTGTATGCTTGGGTTTTTTTCTGGGCTCTTGATTCTGTTCCATTTGTCTATTTGTTTTAGGGGAGCATCATACTGTTTTGATGATTATAGCTTTATAGCATAGTTTGAAATCAGGAAATGTGGTGCCTCCTGCTTTGTTCTTCTTTGTCAGGATTTTTTTGGCTATTCAGAGTCTTTCAAGGTTCCACATAAATTTTAAGTGTTTTTCTACCCCTGTGAAAAATGCTGTTGGAATATTGTTAGGTATTGCATTGAATCTATAGAGGGCTTTTGGTAGTATTGACATTTTAACAATATTAAGTCTTCCAATTCATGAATGTGGGATACCTTTTCATTTATTTGTCTCTTCTTTAATTTCTTTCATCAATGTCTTGTAGTTTTTAAGAGTAGAGATCTTTCACTTCCTTAGTTTAATTTATTCCAAAGTATTTTATTATTTTTGTATGTTAATTCTAAAGTCATAATTGACATCCCCCACCCCTGGGCATTCTTATGCCCAGAGCCTTAGGCGAAAACTTTTTGTTTGTTTTGTTATTATTTGTTTGTTTGTTTGTTGGCTGTGGCTGGAGGCATGCAGAATCTTAGTTTCCCCGACCAGGGATTGAACCCATGCTCCCTGCAGTGGAAGTTTGAAGTCTTAACCACTGGACTGTCAGGGAAGTCCCAGGGAAAACTGTTGAGATTATCCTTAACTTTTGCTTGATAGTCCTGGGGTTTTTAGGAACAACATTCCTGGCCTCATCTCTTTAGGACAGTATTACAGTTTCAAGGAAAGGGATAAAATGTGGGGTTTTTCAAGGGAACAAAAATACCCTTCTTTTAGGGAACTAAATTTTGCCCACTTTTCAACATGATTTTATTTTTATTTTATTTTATTTTATTTTTGGCCATGCTGTGCTGCTTGTGGGACCTTAGTTTCCTGACCAGGGGTTGAACTAAATCCAGAGCAATGAAAGTGAGAGAGTGCTGTGTCCTAACCACTGTACCACCAGGGAATTCCCTCAACACTTTTGGAACTAAAGTTACTCATTCCACTTCAAAATAAGTTACTTAGGAAAAGACACTTTAGCATAATATATGAAGGGCACAGATTTTGGAAACAATGACCAGCTTCAAATTCTGCTTCTACCACTTTTTGGCTTCCCTATGTCTCAGTTTTCTTATGTGTAGGATAGAAATAACATTCACCTAACATATTAGGATTCAATAAGAAAAGTAAGGTAGCACTAACCACAGTCCCTGGCACACAGTAAGTGCTCAATACATATCTAATACTATTATTATTAGTGTTTAGCAGATGTGAGGCTATTAGAATTCAATAGATGATAGCTAATCATTTCAGTAGGTAGCAGTTCTCAAGGAAAGTGTTTTGATTTCTCAAGTGTTCTTCTGTGGCTACTACTCAGATCAACCAACAACAGCTTGTGATTTGGAGGAAGGACCTATATTAGGAAGGGCTTGGGGACGTGGTGAAGACCTGGTCACTGGGACAACATCACCATTTGGCCTTAAGTAAAAGAGAAGAGGAGGTTGAGTCCTAGAGCTGGAGATTTCTAAAACGTGAGCAAAGATATACTGTGAATTCTTAATTTCTCAAGAGATAAACAATACAAGTGCTCCCAGTCTCCAAAGTGGAGGTTCAGGGGTGTGGTGGTGGGATGTCTAGATCAAGGCTGTAGGTGACCTTGACTTACTCAGATTAGTAGGTGCAGCCTGGTAGCAGAGCACTCTGAACTTGAGAAAGTGATCCCTTAGGTGGAGACCTGTGGAGCCACGCAAGGTGGCCACTTCCCAGGGGCGGCTCTTGCTGCACCTGTAGCAGTATACAGAGAGGTTGCTCCTTGGGGCGGAGTGGGTGGAGTTCTGCATCTCAGATTTTCGCTGCACTTACAATGTCCTTATTCAAACCTACCTTGGACAGACCCCTCCCCTGACGGAAGCTGGGATATTTTACTCCATAATCATGCCCCTGCTCAGTGGCTCCTGCCCATCCCTCTCCTGCCCCCTCCAACGCACACTCATGCCAGACAGAACCGCCTTTAAACATTTCAAAGGCTTTTAGATCCTGGAAGCACTGCTGCTCTTTAGGAAGAACTAAGTTAATCAAAGTTAACATCCTAGGCATGGTACATAACTTGGAAATTTTGTGAACCCCTTTCAATTCTTTTTTCCTCAAACTTTTTTTTCTTGAAAAATTTAAAGCCTACATTAAAGTTGAAAGAACAGTACAAGGGACATTGTGATATCCTTCATCTAGACTCACTGATTCATTCTGCTGACATTTATTGAGCATTCACTGTATGCTCAGCACTCTGGTAGCCTTTGGATAAAAAAATATGAGTGAGTTCTGCTGCTTGAGCTCAAGCTGCTCATGGCATATGGGACAAGGGAGAGTATAAAAAAAACTATAATATGGTCCGATCATGGTGATATTCCAGGGAAGTGTATTTTAGGCAAAGAGAGCAGCATGGCTGAAATCACGGGGATTTGACAAGGCCTGGAAGATTTGGGGAACTGTGACTCAGTGATGGAGTAAGTGATTCTGAGCAGAGAGAAGCCCAGGCACCAGTGCAAGATCCATCCACAGAGTGGAACCAGCTCTGGAAGATACTAAAGCTGACCACTCAAAGTTTTAGGCCCAAACATTTGTAGAGACATGGTTGGACCTAGAGACTGTCATACAGAGTGAAGTGAGTCAGAAAGAGAAAAACAAATGTTGTATATTAACACATATATGCAGAATATAGAAAAATGGTACAAATCAACTGGTTTGCAAGGCAGAAATAGAGACACAGATGTAGAGAACAAACATATAGACACCAAGGGGAGAAAGCGGGGGTGGGGGTGGGGTGGGCATTGGGAGGGAATGAATTGGGAGGTTGGGATTGCCATATATACATTACTAATTAGAAAAAAATATCAAATTGTACACTTTAAGTATATGCAGTTTATTGTATGTCAACTGTATCTCAATAAAAGTTCTTAAAGAAAAAAAAAAGTTTTAAGCCCCAAATGCTTTCTGAAATTAGTAAAGAGCCTGTGCTTTTATGGGAAAGAAAAAGAAAATGGTTCCCAGGGCTGGTGTTTGCCAGGGATCCTGGCTGAAGTTTCTTGGACTTGCTTTGCTGGTGAGTCAGTCCTGATGTTGGTAATGCACATATTTGGGGACCCCTGGCCGTAGTGAGATCTTGGGGCCCCGTCCTCTAGCAATAACTTGCTTCCCATTTCCTGGAACCCATCAGAAGTGAGCCTTGTAGTATAAGTATCCTAAATTGTTACAACTAAGTTTTGAATGCGAGGGAATGAACCCCCCTTACTTATTTGAAGAGACGTGAAGGATGACATTTGAAGCGTAAGAAGACTTTAAAAAGGATCCAGGACTCATTTTTCCTTCAAAGGAGAACAGCATCTCCTAGTTTTTCCAAATGGCTCTGAAGTGATTTATGGTACAGGGTAGTCATAGCTGTGATCTCTCATCTCTGGGGAGGATTTAACTGCTTTTCTCACATTGCCGTCAACAGGACTAAGGCCTCCCGTGGGTATCCCTATTTGCTTTAACTTTTTCATTTAACACTTAAGAAACACTTAAGGAAACAACGCAGAGGGACTAAAATCTGTGACCTCTATCACCTCACCTCAGATATCTAAATTTTATATTGTACTGTTGCAGAGGTTGCTGGAAGAAACCCCATTCTTTCTGCTTCCAGAGTTATAGGAAATTCAGTAGCACTGGCCTTGTTACATACAACTTCTCTGTACCTGAAATTTGGGTCTTCAACCCAAGTGGGGTCCCACTTTGGCCCTCAAGCTGTATCACAGTGCTTTGCTGGGCACAGCAGAGTAGATTTACTGGGCAGATGGCAGTCCCACACCCACAGGGAAAGGCTACTTAGCATGAGAATCTCTGCTGAAGTTTCCTTCTTATACTGTGAGACTCCAGGCTGGCAGGGTGACATGGGAAGAGATGGAAAGCTTACCTAAAAGCTTACCTAAAGACATGGTAACCAATGAAAACACAGCACTGTTCCCTTGTCTTTTACTCGCTAACTGAAGCACTGCAGTGCAGGAAACGGAAGTTGCCCTTTATATAAAAAAATAAAGAAAAAAACCCCAAAGTGCCTATCGTTTGCATACTTTCACATCTAATGCCATATTCAGACAGCACTGGATGATTCCTAGCAGATTTTGGATCAAAGAATTAAACAATTGACATTCTGGAGGGTCTGTTCTTTGTTATTCCATTTTAATTTTTTTCCAGCTTTACTGAGATGTAATTTGACGTATAACAGTATAAGTTGTAGGTGATGATTTGATATGCATTGCGAAATGATTACTGCAATAAGGTTAGTTAACACCATCATCTCATATAACTGCCTTTTTTTTTTTTTTTGTGGCAAGAACACTTAAGGTCTTCCCCCTTAGCAGCTTTCAAGTATACAATACAGTATTGTTAACTATAGTCGCCAGGCTGTACATTAGATCCCTAGAACTTACTCGTTTTAATGAGGGTTGTCCTTTCAGTAGAAAATACAGGCGTTTAATGTTCACCAAACAACTTAAAATCTTGTGAACACAAGGCACACAGAAATTAGAAAAGATGTAGTGGGTGCTGAAGGAGATGAGAGAAATGTCCCAAGAGTCATGGCAGGAGCACTCTGAGAAAGCTTCAGGGCTGAGTGGCAATGCTGCAGCAGGCTTGAACTCAGCAATTGCTGTAATACATAAAACATGTGAAAAAGGGTCTGGAAGATACACACCGAACTGTTTAGTTCTGGGGAGGATATGAGGATTAAGCATGGGAGGTATTAAAGGGGACAGTTGATTTTGATTGCATTTAATCAAAAATTACTTGTATTACTTGTATAATCAGTGGTGTGCTGGTAAATATTTAAGAAACGACTCTCTCCAAAAAAAAGAAAAAAAAATTCTATTGTAGTGTTGTCCTAGCGCAGTGTTTTCCATGGTGTAAATACTTCCACTATGGCTAATTTCAAGCAACCAAAATAAAGTCAACTAGCTCACAAATTCTTGGAAACCTAATAATTCAAGCAATTGTTATGTGCCAGGCTCTGAGTTAAGTGCTGGGGCAAATGGAGAAAAGATTATGATGCAATCCTTGTCTGCCAGACAACAGAAATACAGTGGGGGAGCTAAAAGAGGACCTAGAGGAAAAAGAGATTAACTCTGGCAAGGTGTGGGGAAGAAGGAGGACCAGAGAAGTTTCCCTGAGTGAGCTTTGAAAGATGGAATAATAGCTAGGTAACTAGAGGATGGGAAAAGGCCCCAAAGCGTGGAAGCACATGATACATTCAGGGAATCGCAAATTGCTCACTTTGCACAAGATTATTGGCACAAAATGTAGGATGAGGCCAGAAAAGAGGGCTGGGGCTACATTGTCAAAGATGATGAATTTCACTGTGTAGTAACGTGAGCTGCTGACTTTTTGAGAAGCATCAGGCAATAACTGAAGGCAGAGTGGAGACTACACTGCAAAAGAGATCAGAGCAATGTTTCAAACAGGACATAACGAAGGCCTCAATTAAGACAACACAGTAGAGACAGAAATGCGGCAGATCCGAGAAGCACTTACGAGGAAGAATGAACGGGACAATGGATTGGCTGAAGCGAGTGGAAGAGATAGGTTGCTTGAAGGTAATACCTAGGACTTTGAAAAATGATCACGCTGCCTCCTGTGGGAATGAATGACTTCAGCAAAGGAAGGAAGCATTTTTTTAAAAATTATTTTTATTTATTTATTATTTTTTTTAGGGGGGTACACCAAGTTCAATCATCTGTTTTTATACACATATCCCCGTATTCCCTCCCTCTCTCGACTCCCTTCCCCACCCTTCCTCGAGTCCCCCCCATCCTCCCCCTCCCAGTCCTCTAAGGCATCTTCCATCCTCGAGTTGGACTCCCTTTGTTATACAACAACTTCCCACTGGCTATTTTACAGTTGGTACTATAGATATGTCTGTGCTACTCTCCCCCTTCACCCCCCCACCCCCCCCAAACCTCGAGTTCTCCAGTCCATTCTCTGCATCTGCATCCTTTTTCTTGTCACTGAGTTCATCAGTACCATTTTTAGATTCCGTATATGTGAGTTAGCATACAATATTTGTCCTTCTCTTTCTGACTTACTTCACTCTGTATGACAGACTCTAGGTCTATCCACCTCATAACATATAGCTCCATCTCATCCCTTTTTATAGCTGAGTCATATTCCATTGTATATATATGCCACATCTTCTGTATCCATTCGTTTGTTGATGGGCATTTAGGTTGCTTCCATGTCCTGGCTATTGTAAATAGTGCTGCAATAAACATTATGGTACATGTTTCTTTTGGGATTATGGTTTTCTTTGGGTATATGCCCAGTAGTAGGATTACTGGATCATATGGTAGTTCTACTTGTAGTTTTTTAAGGAACCTCCAAATTGTTTTCCATAGTGGCTGTACCAACTTACAATCCCACCAACAGTGCAGGAGAGTTCCCTTTAAGGAAGGAAGCATTTTTAAGAGACTATAAAGGTTAGGACTTGGGAGCCCAATTGGTTATTTATTTTGTATCTTCCTAGAGTGGCAGGCCATGTAGATGGCTTTGTTTTACAGTATTTGGGTTTGTGGATCTTGATTCTGGGTAGTTATGTTATGAAAATGATGATGTGCTTTTGATTTGGGTTGGAGGACATCTCACAAAATTGGGAAATAATAATTAACCCAGGAGTTTACTGGCTAAATAATAATTTATCCATGGAGATTGAAAAGAGAATAAGTAGAGGAAGTGAGGAAAGCACCCAGGTAAACCTGTGAATCCAGTTACTCTGAAGAGTAACAGGCATGATACAGAAAGAATAAGGGAGTGGGAGCTGCCTGATGATTCACATGAGAAACCAGTTGGGAAGGAGGCCAGAAAAAATACTTAGGGCCTTAGATGCCTATGTACAAACACACAGGGCATAGGTAATAAGCAAAGTAAACTTGAGATTATAATACCAGGGGTAAACAAGATGATCTCATTGAAACCTTTCAGACAGGACCCAAGACTGACATACACACTTTTGCTGTACAGCAGAAATTAACACAACATTGTAAATCAACTGTACTTCCATAAAAAAAATTTTTAAAAAGATACAAAAAGAGAAATGAGGCAACTCCTTGTACATCGACATAAAAAAACATTAAAACATATTAAGTAAACAAAGTAAGTTACATTTAAAGATGTATATAATATCCAATTTTGGTAAAATAAAGAAACTATTACTATTTTCAAAAAAAAAAAAGACAGACATACAATAATGAAATCAAATCTATGCCCATTTAAAAGAAGCATATTGGGCTTCCCTGGTGGCACAGTGGTCAAGAATCCACCTGCGAATGCAGGTGACACGGGTTTGATCCCTGGTCTGAGAAGATCCCACATGCCTCGGAGCAGCTAAGCCTGTGTGCCACAACTACTGAGCCTGTGCTCTAGAGCCTGTGAACTGCAACTACTGAGCCCACAAGCCACAACTCCTGAAGCCCGTGTGCCTAGAGCCTGTGCTCCGCAACAAGACAAGCCACCGCCGTGAAAAGCCTGTGCACCACAATGGAGAGTAGCCCCCGCTCGCTGAAACTAGAGAAAACCCGCGTGCAGCAACAAAGACTCAATACAGCCAATAAATACATTAATTAATTAATTTAAAAAAATAAATAAAAGAAGCATATTGTGAGATGAGGAAGGAGATGTGTGTATTGCACTGGAGCGCTACACTACTGCTCTTCTAAGTGGAAGAGCATAAAGATGAATATTTAAGAGGACAGGATCAGAGCATTAAAGCAATTACTACACACCACATGGCCAGAAGGTAACAGAGAAAATATTCAGTATCAAATTTGTATAAAACATTCAGATAAAATCCTTTCAAAATTTTTAATGGAAAATCTGACCCTGATTTCATGAACATAACTTTTTAAAAAATGTTAATGAATTTATTTATTTATTTATTTTTGGCTGCATTGAGTCTTCATTGTTTCTCTCAGGCTTTCTCTAGTTGCAGTGAGCAGGGGCTACTCTTTGTTGCCATGCTCGGGCTTCTCATTGTGGTGGCTTCTCTTGTTGTGGCATGTAGGATCTTCCCAGACCAGATTTGAACCCATGTCCCCTGCATTGGCAGGCAGATTCTTAACCACTGCGCCACCAGGGAAGTCCAACATAACTTTTTTAGGTACATTTTTATGTTTGAAATAGCTACGTATATTTCCTAACAAAGACTGTAAACAAATGTCCTCTTGAAATTCTCAATAATCTCCACCAAGAAAAAAGTCTTTGTATAAGTGGGTGAAAAAAATTAAAATATTTTTATAAAAGATTTAAAAATTTAAAAGATTTTAAAGTCTCAACAATTAAGACTATAGAAAATCAAACAGTATTTCCCTTTTTTCATTGACAAATGTAATGTTGAAATTCATGTGACAAGACAAACAGATTCTTTATAACGGAGAGAGGAAACAGGAGGGAAGGGGGCAGGGCACAGCCTTGAAAAGAATGACAGAGCCCGAGGACAGGACAAAAACCAATTAGAACCAAATAGGTCCAAGATGGTGGACGAGTGGACTTCCACTAGACTTGAGCCTCAGTAGAAGCTCATTGTAACACATCAGCAAGCTAAATGACACATCCACAGGCACCATGACAGTTTCAAGGCCGACCATAAAGGTCAAAAAATGGGTGGTGGCTCAATTTCTGGAAATCCGCACCCCTTCTCCAAAATAGTTGGAATACTCCTCCCACTCATTAGCCTATGAAATTACCCACTCCTATAAAAACTGACAACCCCCACACCCTGGGGCCATTCTCGCCTTCTGAGATGGCCCACGCTCTGTCTGTGGAGTGTGCTTCTCTCTAAATAAATCCAATTCTTACCTATCACTTTGTCTCTCACTGAATTCTTTCTGCAATGAGACATCAAGAACCTGAGCTTCACTAAGACCTGAGACCAGGTATGTGATCTCAATTGAAAGACTGTGGGTTCAAGTCCCAATCTGGCTTACACGGTTTCACAGATACACTTGTCGCCCCATTGGGAAAAGCCCCTAGCCAGGTTAATAACCCCCTGTAGCCAACCATCATGAGTCTGTTAAAAAGGGGTCTGGGGGACTTCCTAGGTGGTGCAGTGGTTGAGAATCTGCCTGCCAATGCAGGGGACAGGGGTTCAAGCCCTGCTCCAGGAAGGTCCCACATGCTGCGCAGCAACTAAGCCCGTGTGTAAAACTATAGAGCCCATGTGCCACAACTACTGAAGCCCACATGCCTAGAGCCCACGCTCCACAAACAAAAGAAGCCACCACAATGAGGAACTTGCATACCACAATGAAGAGTAGCCTCCTCTCACTGCAACTAGAGAAAGCCCATGTGCAGCATCGAAGATCCAACACAGCCAATAAATTAATTAAGTAGTTTTTAAAAAAAAAAAGCGTCTGGTAAAAAAACTCCTTATCAGTGGGGAGTTCCCTGGTGGCCCAGTAGTTAGGACTCTGGCTTTCACTGCCAAGGGTGTGGGTTCGGTCTCTGGTTGGGGAAGTTAGATCCCACAAGCCTGCAAGCGCAGCCAAAAAAAGAAAAAGAAAAGAAATCACTATCAGAGAGTCTCTAGAAAGTGTCAGGCCAGAGGCATGTTGATCCTCTCAGGTGGTCTGAGCTCATTTAGAGCCATAGCCTGTCAGTGCCTGGGGATGTTATGGGTTGAGCTGTGTCCTCCTCTCCACCCTGCCTTAAGTTCATATGTAGATTTCCAGCCCTCAGTGCCGTAGGATGTGACCTTATTTGGAAATAAGGTCTTTGCTGATGTAATCAAGTTAAAATGAGGGCATATTGGTTTAGAGTGGGCCCTAATCCAATGACTAGTGTCTTTTTAAGAAGAGGGAAATTTGGACACAGAGAAACCCTTAGAGGAAAGACAACGTGAAGGACAGAAAGAAAAGGTGGACATTTGGTGCCAGGGAGAGAGGCCTGGACCAGAGAGCTCCCTCACAGCCCTCAGGAGGAACCAACTCTCCTGACACCTTGATCTTGGACTTCTGGCCTCCAGAGCTGGGCAACAATGTATTTCTGTTGTTTAAGCCACTCAGCCTTTATGCTTTGCTAAAGCAGCGACAGCAAACCAATATGCCAGAATAGAGCTCAGCTCCCATAGGAGCAGGAGAGATTGGCAAGGACCAGGCAGGATGTTAGAGAAACAGCAGAGCAGGGGAGCGAAACCAACCCCACAGAGGAATGAAAGTGAAAAGGGGAACTGAGACAAAGCCTAGTGAATTGGGGGCAAACTCAGGGAAGTAAAGCTGCACTCATGGGCTTTCCCAGGACTCATCTCCCAAACATAAAAGATCTGACATCAAATTCAGGGCAGTAAGAACCTAGGAATGCTGGTTGCCTCAGTGGGGAGTGGCCCAGTGTCTGGGTCAGGTTGGCATGTTTGTGAAAATCCCCAGTACCTATGGCTGAGGGGGTGTAGGCAAGGCAGTTGTGTGAAAGAAAGTTTAGAATTTATCAGAGAGGAGGATACATTTTGGCTCAAAGTTAGGAGAATTTTCATTTGTTCTTTCTAAAAACATTTGTCATTTCAGGTATAGGAAATTTGGAAAATAGGAAAAGAAAAAATCTCTGCACAATCCCACCAAAGTAACTAAATTCACCATGTATTTCCTTTGCCTTTCTTCATGTATGTATATTTTAGGTACTTGAATTTAGAAAGTTTGCATATAATTTGTACCCTGATTTTTAAAGGAATGAAATTACAGTACAAACATATTCCAACTTTGCTACATGCTTTCTCATAAGGACAACCTTCAATGGCTGCAGAAGTCCATGGAGTGTGTGAAGCATTTAGAACGATTCCTCTATTGTTGAATGTTGAGGTTGTGACTAGTTTCTTCCGTATCAATATTCTCCTTAAGTTTCCTTCCAGTACTGAGACTCTACGATTCTATGTGTGGCAAAGGGAAATGAAAACCAGTTCTCAGATAATCTTCTCTGTCTCTAATTCCTAAGAGGGGCCTTTTGAGACACCCTGACATGGCACATTAAGTTGTATTTCTGTTTATTTCCTCTGAGTGTCACTTTCACAAAAATGATCTTAAGAAGATGTACCAAAAAAAAAAAAAAAGCAAAATTAGAACAAAGAATTCCTGGGGGACTTCCCTGGTGGTTCAGTGGTTAAGATGCTGCATTCCCAATGGAGGGGACCCAGATATGAACCCTGGTCAGGGAACTAGATCCTACATGCATACCACAACTAAGGAGCCTGCCTGCCACAACTAAGACCTGGTGCAACCAAATAAATAAATAAATACATATATACATAAATAATTGTTTAAAAAAAAGGGGGCAGGGGGGACTTCCCTGGTGGCACAGTAGTTAAGAATCTGCCTGCCAATGCTGCGGACATGGGTTCGATCGCTGGGTCGGGAAGATCCCACATATCATGGATTAGCTAAAGCCCTCGAGCAACAACTACTGAACCCATGTGCTGCAACTTCGGAAGCCTGTGTACCTAGAGCCTGTGCTCTGCAGCAAGAGAAGCCACTGCACTGAGAAGCCCACGCACATCAACGAAGAGTAATCCCCACTCTCTACAACTAGAGAAAGCCCGCGGGCAGCAATGAAGACCCAATGCAGCCAAAATTAAAAAAATTAATTAATTAAAAAAAAAAGAGAATTCCTATATACCTCTCACCCAGATTCCCCCAAGTTAACATTGTACACAGTACAATGATCAAATTGGAAAATTATCTTTGATGCATCACTCATCAAATCTACAGACCTGATTCAAGTTTCACCATTTGTTTCTGG
This sequence comes from Hippopotamus amphibius kiboko, assembly GCF_030028045.1. Taxonomy (NCBI): domain Eukaryota; kingdom Metazoa; phylum Chordata; class Mammalia; order Artiodactyla; family Hippopotamidae; genus Hippopotamus; species Hippopotamus amphibius. Next base: position 75,272,851 of record NC_080196.1, on the reverse strand, counting down.
TCCCAGATCCAATGAGGGAATGCAGGTTGCAGTAGCCTTTAATCTAGACTACTTTCCTCAATCCTTTTTTGTTTTTCACAACTTTGACACTTTAGAAAAGTACTGGCCAATTATTTAATAGAATGACACTCAATTTGGGTGGTCTTGTATCTCCTCAGGAATTTCTTTGTACCACCAGAATGATGTTGGGTCCTTCTCAGACCATCTATGTTGGGAGGCATGTGATGTAGATCTGTCTCATTACAAGAAATAATAACTTTAATCACCTAGTTAAGGTGGTCTTTGACAAGTTTCTCCACTGTAAAGTTACTGCTTTTTCCTTAGTAAGTATTATAGGGATCTACTTTGAGACTATCTAAAAATCTTGTTTCTTATCATACTTTCACTAGCTAATTTTAGCTTTCAATGATGATTCATCCTTGAACCAATTACTGTGGTGTTTTCCAGATGGTGATTTTTCTATTTTCATTATTCCTTCTATGAGTCTTAGTTGTGATTTACCTTGGACAGGCTTTATAGATTTTCTTTACCTATACAGCCCTAGATTATCCTTTTATTAAGGCAGAAGAAGAGAATATTTATCTCCTGTTTATTCTGTTGTTCCTGTTATCCAAATTCACAGGGACTGCCAACGACAGGGGTGCCCAGACAAAGGCTTGATGAGACATCTTCGTGTATCTGCACTAACTCCTGATTTTCTGAGTCTCAGCCAATTATAGTTCGTTCTGCCAAGGTATTGCAGGCACTTTTAAATACATGATTTACCCTTAAATCAAAACCGTAAAATAATAAGAAAGTAGCCATTGCCGCTTCCATTCCACAGATGAGAAAAATGAAACCCAGGGGTGTTGATACTCTACCCCAGATCACATAGTCGCACAACCGGGACCAGTTTCCAGGGCTTGGAGTTTTTTGGTTCCTCTCTGCGACTGTCTAAAAATTATATTATTTCTATTTGTATTTGATAACATGATATATCTTCAAAAAAAGATGTCGCTTTTAAACAAAATTATTATTAACATCGTTCTTTTGTCTAATTATTATGTACATTTTCACCCATTATAGTCCAATCTATTATTTGCAAGCAACAACAATAATAGTTATTTAAACGGAAGCTTCTTGCAGACGTAAATTACAAAGATTATTTTTAATCTCAAACTGAATTATTCACGATGACCTGACATTCTAAATACAGAATCTTCCATTTATCCAGAATGGCTAAGAGGTTCTAGTTAACTAAACATTTCTGTATGTGTCAGGATCCCCACTCTTCAAAGATTCCAAACACAAAGATGAGGGAAAAGTATTCTTTAAAATCGAATACACATTTTAGGCCACTCCTTAGATGTGCAGGATTGGTCAAGTTACTATAAATAAAAAGAGAACGAGACTTGGCCGGAAAAAAATCAGACACTATCTTACATTAGTATGAAAGGCAACTGTCATTACACAGTCCCATTAAAAAGGAAGTAGGAGATGAGCTGATTTTTTAAAAAATTTACTTTCTATGTTACCTTTTCTTATTTTTTTTTTCTCCTAAGAATAGCCTATAGGAGAAAGAAATTTTAGATTAGGTGGACTTTCTGGTAATTGGTATCTTGGATTTTTTTTTTTTGCTGTACCACACAGCTCCTCGGGCCCTTTGCCATGAGAGCTTGGCGTCCTAACCACTGGACTGCCAGGGAAGTCCTGCTATCTTGCATTTAAAAAAGTTACTAATACAGCTGTTGTTACACCAGCTTTTTATCCTTAGGGTACCAGTAATTGGAGTGGATCAATGGGACACCAAGCATCCACATCTGTTCACACAATCAAGCCTCGTGAACTGAGTGCCTCGGCCCAGCCACTCCTGCTGATTGGCGTCATTTTATTTTTGTCATTTTTGTGCCGCCAGTATTCGTCTCTGTGCCTGGCACAAAGGAGGCTCTGGATAAATATTGCTTCCTGATCCACTGACCCACTGACAGCCAGATGTCACACCCAGGTTGAGGGCCCAGCCTCAGCCTTCCTGAATTCCTGGAATTTTTTTTCTTATTTCAAAAACAAGGCATGCTCATTATAGATACGTGTAAAACAGAGAAACTCACGCATACACGAAAGAGAAAATAAAGCCTTCCCTATCTCACCAGCCACAGAGATCATGATGCCATAAAGATGAACATTTTCTCATTTACTAAATATTCTTCAAAAATATGTTTTTAATGGCACTAGAATGGTCCATTGTGTGGATGTGCCACGTTTAACCATTTCCTTGTTGTGGGTCATATCAATTCTTTGCAGTTTGCCACCATTGGAGAGAGCATTGCAATGTTGCACAATAAACTCCTTGGCTATTAAAGCTGATTATCACATTACTTTCCAAAAGATTATATCCATTTAAGTCCATTTGCGACTGCTCCATATATTTTAAAAGCTGACAGTTGAGAAATGAGGGTTTCGAAACAGCTCCTTTCCATTTAAACAGCCTCCAGTGTGATGAGAGTGAACTAACCTTTTCCTCCAGACTTAACTCTGGGCCCCTGCGAAGGGTAGGGTAAATCACAGGGGAGTGGGTAATTTGGAAAACATTCCTGGAAACCGCAACCTAAATTGAGGAGAGAGAGTTCGCCCTTTTAAAAAAAAAGCTTGTGCAATAAAGCGAAGGGACAGTGACACCCGAAATTAAGCGATAATAACGCAAAACAACTAATATTGTTGTGCTGATCCTTGTCCCATTATTCATGCCCCAAATTAGAAACGACTTTCTCTTTGCAGAAGATAAAATCATGCTAGTGAAAAGGAGAAACTACTTGAAAAGAAGAAATCAGTCAAAAGGAGAAAGAATACTTTTTAAAAATTCACTTCTGCTCTGCGGAATAATTTGTTTCATTCAGCAACAAAAACCTCATTTCAAAAATGATATATAAGAAAAGCCACCACTTTCAAAGGTTATTTGCCATTATCAGAAAGAAATGTGTGTCTTTTTCTGCGGCTGCACATTTCACCTCTGAGACTGTAGAGCAGGTGTCAGCCTTGCTCAGGACCTACGGCAGCTATCGTCAGTTTCTAAATATAGCATGTGCCCATCTCTTTATTAAGTCAGCATTTCAAATGACCATGAGCCATTACAAACAGCTAAATTATTATTATTGCAATACAATAGCTTTACTCTTTTCCATTTAACACTTAATGGGACAATTTATTTCCAGCCTTCCACTTCTAGTTAAGCAAAGGCTGCATTACTTGGAACTCTGTGGAAAGCTCTAGAGATACAAACCTGGGCTCTGAGCCAGTCCTGCAGTGGGAAACCACCATTTTAGAAAGTGGGAATTTTGGAGTACAGTGGGAGTGAGATCGAAATCAATTTTTATGTGAAACAGTTTTGCTGAGAAGCCTGAGTAACTGACCCTTTCTTTGCTTCACTTCTGTGTTTTCATTGATTTTCGTGAATCCAATTCCAGCTTATTTACCAATTACAAGCCTATTTATTATATTTTACAGCTTCAGGGCTCATGGATAAACACTGTGCTCACTATTAGTCAAAAAGAGGATACCCTGCAAAGAGCTGGGTATATGTAGCTTTATTTATTTATTTTATAAATTTATTTATTTATTTATTGGCTGTGTTGGGTCTTCGTTGCTGCACACTGGCTTTCTCTAGTTGTGGCGAGTGGGGTCTACTCTACATTGCAGTGCAAGGGCTCCTTATTTTGGTGGCTTCTTTTGTTTCAGAGCACGGGCTCTAGGCATGTAGTCATCAGTAGCTGTGGCACACGGGCTCAATAGTTGTGGCTCACTGGCTCTAGAGCACAGGCTCAATAGCTGTGGCACATGGGCTTAGTTGCTCCGCAGCATGTGGGATCTTCCTGGAGCAGGGATCGAATCTGTGTCCCCTGCACTGGCAGGCAGATTCTTAACCACTGTGCCACCTAGGAAGTCCTATAGCTTTATTAATATGAGGTAGTTGGGGGATTCCCTGGTGGTCCAATGCTTAAGAATCCACTTTCCAATGCAGGGGACACGGGTTCAAGGAATGAAGATCCCACATGTTGCGGGACAACTAAGCCTGCATGATCTAGAGCCCACACGCCACTACTAGAGAGAAGCCCATGCACCACAACTAAGACCCGATGCATCCAAAATAAATAAATTTTTAAAAAAAATATGAGGTAATTGGGAAAGCAGGATTAATTCCACTTTCTTTATACATTTCTTTAGGCAGCCTCATGGTTGACGTTGCAGTTTTTAGTGAGTGACTGACTACAGACAGACCATTAAAAAATGGATTCAAAGCCACCACAGTTTCCTCCCAAAGCACGCTGAGTAGTCAGTGGGCACCTAAGGCGCTTTGTCAGGGGACAAAGCATGAGTTATATTCCTAGGGCTCCTGAGTTTCCCTCTGACAAGGAAGTGGAATGAAAAGGAAGATGGAAGACATGTAGCCAGTTCTAAACAACACAGAAAAAGATGTATTTTTCTATCGCTATTTTCCATTTTAGTGGTGGTGATAGGTCCTAAAGTTCTAAGGTGGAGTGAAGGTCTAGTAGCTGGGATCTGAGACAGAGTGGGGACCTACAGACTGGGGCTGCCAGAGGATAGGGGTAGAGGGTACCCTAGGATGGAGTGAACAGAGCAGAACAATTCTGTTTCCTTTCTCTGATCCCCACACTTGTGTGCCCACCCTTGCTAATCTAGCTTCCTTAGCTCCACCATGTCATATAACACCTTCCTTCAGTGGCAGGGGCTGGGTCTGGGTTAATGGGGAAAGATGTTCTAATGGATATTGTTGGTTATCTATCCATTTCTCCCCTTCACCCATGGGCCCACATTTTCGTTTTAGTTTACATCATCACCCATGTACTTTGAGGGGGTGATCTCAGCCTTAACTCTTGGTTGGCTTAACCCAATCTGCCCATTCCATTCCCAAGCTAAGATCACTAGTTCGGGGAGGGCATATCACTTACAGAGTTCCAATCAAAGTGAATTTCAGGACCCCTGCTTGGAATCCTGTGCATGGGGGTTTTCTCTCTCTTCTTCTGGGTGCCAGAAGAAGTCCTTTTGCCGCCTGAGAGAAGTGACCTGAAGACGAAGTCAACAAATGGGAGAGACACCTACAAGGGAGTGGCAGAGAAGTGGGGCAGGAACTCCTGGATTAAACTGACTCTGAACTTCATTCACATCAGCACACGAATGCTATCACTGCTCAATTCAGTTAGAGAAGAGTTTCTGCATCTTGGGACCTTTACAAAGGGTTGGAGGTGGCTCGTATCTAGGCATGATACGGCCCATCTCTAGGGGTTGTGTCTTCCTTCTGACATGTTATGAATGGTAGGAAATTACTCATATTAACCAGGAATGTGGATTAAATGGTATTCCCTTGCAGTGAACAGTACTAGAAAACAATTAATGTTCACATATACAATACCGTATAATGATGAGAGAAGGGCTAGTATTTTGGGCTCTAACCATCATTTATCACATTATTTCTACAAGAAAACCTGCTCCAACTTCTTGGAAGCACCTTACAAATGAACTTTTGGGGACCTCTGGGTCTCAGGTTTCTCATGGGGGTGTAATATTAGATGAGGTTTAAGGTATCTTCTAGCTTTCTTGATTCTTTGTTACAGGTTCATTTTAAGTAAGTAAAAGTGAGTCCTTGTAATAGGGCAGCATTCTTGAACAATATGCCATCTGACAGTTGTTCATTTGCTGTTCAGCAAGCTGTATCTTGTTTGTTTTCACAGCACTGGAGGATTTGCTGTCATTATTTTAACCATTTTTGAAATTCTAGCATAGTTCTCACATCTTGACTCTAAATATGTATATACAGGATACCTTATTTCCTACAGCAAACTACTTTTTTGATTTGTCAGTTTTATGGAAACCTGAGAGATCCAAACAGGCTCACGTTTCTAAGCAAAAGCAAATAGTAATTTTCTCCTTTACCCATGGGTTATTCGAAGCAGGGACTATTTCTAAGGGTAGGGAGATTTGTTATCTTTAGCTGGTTTCAACACAAAAATGCAATGGTTCATAATACTTTGGGCTCAACATATGTTATAGATTGAAAAACAAGTGGTCATGTAAGCACAGAGAGGGCCTTGAATCGAAAAGATCCGTACTTAGAGTCGTGGTTAGGTAAAACCTAATTCACATACGGTGTGGCAGGTGATGACCTACCTGAATTAACTGCTACTAAGAGACTCCTCCCCCCAAATCTCTCCCACAGACTTCCAGGGAGTCTGAAATTCCACCAATCATGCCTTTTAGAAACCGTACTATACAAAGTCTCCACTGAAACAAGAGTATGTCACCTCTGATGGGCTTGTTACTAGCCCATGAACTCCCAGTAGCCTAACTTGGGTCAGCCTGGTCACCACCTGTTTGGTGTGGGCTGTTGGGAAAGAGAAGAAGGGAAGGACTGAATGTGAGGTAACTGACAAGAGTCCTTGTTGGCTACACAGCACTGGGTAAGGGAACAAGACACTGAAGACAATCTGACCTATTTCATAGCGTTGCCTTGGGCTTTCCCTATACATCCTTTTTTTTTTTTAAGATTTTATTTATTTATTTATTTATTTTTGGTTGCATTGGGTCTTCATTGCTGCACTTTCTCTTGTTGTGGTGAACAGAGGCTACTCTTCGTTGTGGTGCAAGGGTTTCTCATTGTGGCGGCTTCTCTTGTTGCAGAGCACAGGCTCTAGGCATGGTGGCTTCAGTAGTTGTGGCTCGCAGGCTCTAGAGTGCAGGCTCAGTACTTGTGGAACACGGGTTTAGTCGCTCCATGGCATGTGGGATCTTCCTCACCCAGGGGTCGAACCCGTGTCCCCTGCATTGGCAGGCAGATTCTTAACCACCGCGCCACCAGGGAAGCCCTCCCTATACATCTTGATTCAAAAGAAGTCAACAGATCTCATTTGCCTTCTTGAGGTTCAGAAGGTGAGGACTGGAATAGCTCTTCCCTCCACATCAATCCCATTCTCTGCCCTGTTGTTGCTCATTGTATGGTCATCTATGAAGAAGCCTCACCAGGACCCTGGCAGTTGCTCTGAAGACAGAAGGACAGCTGTTTGGATGCTGCTTTTCTCCGTTGAGTGAGTTCCTTAGGTTTATGTCCAGAACTAATATGGATTCGGTGAGCCCCTGGTTTGGCACACGGAGGGAGGAAGTGAGAGACAATACTCTTTTTCACCTCTTGCTCACGGCCAGCCCATAGTCCTGGCATCAGTGTGAGAGATGAAGTAAATAAGAGGAACTGTGATACTGATGCTTGCTCTTGACGGTGTGATACAGAAGTATAGTTGATCTGATGTGAGTTTGGGACTGTGCTATCAATCTATTTGGTGTGCTTCTAATTAGGTAGGGTATTTTATGGTGACAATTCTTTTAAAAAAGGATTCTGTAGGTCAGGAACTTTATCGACAGTATTCTTATAAGGTAGCTCCACCTTTTGTGATGTTGTGTGAGAATGTTTGAGCTTCATTTCTTTAGCCTGCTTTGCCATGTCGCCTGTGTATTTGGGGGTTTCTAGGGAGGAAGGATCGTGGTGCAGATGACAGCTGGTTTTCTCTCACACCAGGCACATCCCCACCATTGAAGAGAAATCTGCACTGCCTAGAACCACACAATGGAAAACATAAGCGAAAAGAACTTGACACTGTATTTGAATGAATCCTTCAGAGGGGACCTTCTTTCTCTTGTACTGTTTAACCTTTTTTTTGGTGTGACCTTATTTTATTTTTGGTAGGTGCCATGGATAAATCTGTTCCTTTGTCCTACCTATTGGCAAAGGGCATTTATTCTCAAGACTGACATCTGTTCCTTAACATTAGAATGATGGAAACAAAAGAGGAGCGTGTGGCCAGTACTCAAAACGGAATTTACACCTCTGCTTCATGTTCATGGTGCTGGAGATGCTGTTGATGTTTAATAAATTCTTGCTGACTGTTCACCATTGATTTTTCTTTTAAAGTGCTCTTTCTAATTGGCTTAATAAATTATCGGCCAATATAGAATTCTGAACACAGACAATATAATATTCTTAAGTGGCTGAATTGAGAGAAAAAAACATGGAAAGCATTTTGAAGTTGGAAGTGGTAGAACTTAGTGAAATAAAAAGTCCATAAAAACTGAGACAGACTCTGGGAAGTAAAGGAACAGGTCTGCTGCAATAATAGCCTCACAATAGCTCCTTTAAGGACCAACCATACAGAACTTGGGATTAGAGAATTTCCACAGGCTACAGTCAGGATTTATTTGTATTAAGATTACTGGATCAGAGAGTGGCTTATAAATACATCCTTTGATAATCAACACTATTCAATATAGAATCCCCCCAAAGTCGACATTCAAACCTTCTGGTAGAGAATTCTATTCAGGAAGATGTAGGACAAAAAAAAAAAAAAAAGAATTTTAAAACTTCAAATAAAGAGATCATTATCTTTAGTGTAGAAAAGTCTGATATCAGTAATGTTAGAATTCATGCTTTGGGCTTGGAGAGTGGTATCTTAAAACTTTCAAAATGATCACACTCAAGAGTCTGGCTAGACACCGTGTGTGTCCATGAGCATATAAAGATGAAGAAGATGTGATCCGAGCCCCCCAGCTCTCACAGACCAGAGGAGCCACCTGTGACCCATCTCGTGTCCCAATGACCATGGTGCTGCCTGAGCATCCAGAAGGCAGCCAGAATCGTGAGAATGTGGTGCGGTAGGTGGAGAAAGAAGAGGGCCACTGTGTGGTGGAGAAACACGTGACAGCCTTTGCTGGTTTTAGGATGGATCTTACTGCCATTAGAGTCACACCAGTTGTGACTGTGACATCTGGGGAGCTCATGAGGACGGAATTGGTGCTGCAACCCCAAGGCCAAGTTCTAGCCATCACGCAGGGATTCCTCAAGTGAGGAAAGTTATCGACTCGCCAGAAAGAACTCTTTATATAGTTGTTAAAATATTTGCACCCTTAGTTTTATTGCCTCTGCAGCCTTCACTTTTGCCTCTGTTATAAACATGATATGCTGGGCAAGAGCCTATGACTCCATTCATTGATCAAGATATTGGCACATTTGTCATTGTAAAGACAGCACGCTGGAAGGTTTTATACACAGAAAAGGTGAGTTTATGACCTTAAATAATCCCCAGTAGGAAATGTCTGACATTCGTAAGGGCTTTTTCTTGTATCTTTTCTTTATGCCTTTGATCAACTTCCTACTTAACTTTTTTGAGGCCTTGGGACATCCTCCCTTCCCCCTTGCCCCCAGTCTCTCATCCCTTAGAGAGGTAGCCTGAAACAGAAGTTTGTGTTTTTCCTTATTTATCAAATGGCTCAAATAGTCTTCATGTTGAGCCGGACACTGTTCTAAGCATCTAATAAATGTTAACTCATTGAGTCTCCATAAAAATTCTTCGAGGAGTCTACTGTTCTTACCACCTTCTTTTTTACAGACGAGGAAAATGACCAGTAGAAGTATTAAGGAGCTTGCATAAGGACACAGAAAGAGAGTGAGCTGCAGAGCTGGAATTTGAACCCAAACCTCCAGCTCTCAACCTCCATGTGGGAGCTTAATCTAGCCATAGTGCTGAGGTGTGGATGGGTTCTGCTGCCGGCCCACCAGCTCAACCACTGGGTAGGCCCTTTTCTATTCACCAAGCCTTTTCCACTTCTGCCCAGAGTAAGCTGGGCTCTCTACAGAAAGGTGCCTTTGAAATGCAAAGGTTGACAGCTTTATTTGTGGATCCACACTGTGGTTTTTGGCTAGAGTTGGCTGGGCACTGGCTATGTGGTAGTCTGTCTTTCAAAAAATGGTGTAATATTCCCACTGTTTTTGTTGGATAGTTGCATGTCTTTAATTTGTGGGATTATAAACAGAGCAGTAACCTAGCTCAGGAGCAGCCAGAAAAAGTTACTTGATATCCACTAAGTCAAGTTTCTATTTTTATCCACCTCTGTAGAAGGGAATATCATTATGGCTAGGGAAAAAAAAAAGCAACATCGTAATATACTCTAATTGGTGTCTCCTGACTGGATAGATTTTTAAAAAAATGCTTTCTAAAGAATTTAGGCAATAATCCAGCTTCTTTTCCTAACAGGTGAATACAATTTTCCTCTTAGATATTATGACAGTTTAGTTTTCTTTAGAATATGTTTTAAAGGGGGAAAAAAAAATCACAGCTTTTAAAATTCATGGATTTAGAACAGTGATTTTTTTTTAAACCTACTTAAATATCTGCTTACCTTACTCAGAAAATTCTGCTAGTTCAAGATAAATGAAAACATTAAATCATGTAAAATAATTACTTATGTCATAAATATAAAGTCTCCATATAGTCACCATACTGGAAATAAGGACACTCATGGTCAGTGATTGCTTTTTGTCACTGTCCTGTGATTTAGTTGACTTATGACATATTTATAGGCAAAGAATAGCTTATTTAGGTAGCACCTTCCATCAGAAGAAATTTCAGCAGTTTGAAAACTTAAGCCTAATTTAACTCTCAGTCTTTGGAGATGAATCATTCCTTTTGTTCAGCCCACTGGTATAGTATTTAGATTAACTTGTAGGTTTGTTTTTAACCTGGCAGAATCCAAACAGCCAGATCAGACATGGGGTCTGATCTTCCTGGGGTCCTGACAGAGCTACACACAGGGAGGAGGACTCAAGTCACTGGTTTGTGATTAATGCTTGTAGAAAGCAATATTTCTACCATTTTATGGATGGAGCAACTGAGGCACCGAGAGGTTAAGCGGCTTGCCCTCAATCACAAGGCTGTTTAGTAGATCCAGGAAAATCATGTAAGCTGACCAGGACTGTACATCCAATTCTCACCAACTGTAAAATCTGCAAGTTAGCATTCCTGTCCCTGCCCACAGGCAGGTCAAACTGGAAGTTGGAACCAAAATGAGAGATTGTTGACATCACTTTCTAGGGGAAGGAAGCTACCAAGCTTGGCTGTGAGTAACAGAGCTGACATGGGTGCTGTCATTCCCTGGAGTCTAGCCCTTGGGGGCCCACTGGCTCTCTGCTGACCCCCCTGGGCTTCTGTCCATGAGGATTCAATCAGCCGGGGGACCACTGGCCGGGGTGGGGGGCAGCAGGACTGTAAATCTGGGAAAGCTGCAAGTATTCAGGGTCTTGAACTTTATCAGGTTTGAATGTGTGATTGTGAAAGTAAAGAGCAGAGAAATGACAGCACTCAGTAAATCAAATGGAGAGAAGATCAGGACTGTCAGAGACGAGAGAAAAACGGGCTCTGGGCACAAACCTGGCTGGAAACCTGCACGGTGTGGAAGACTTTTATGCTCCCTCCAGACTTTGCCTCCTGAAAAACAAATCTCTTTCCCTGTCATTTTATCTAGGGAAAAATATTCTTTGCTATGTCCCAAGGATTTTTTTTTTTTAAGTTTTCATTATTGTGGTTTAGATCTTGTTTTAGAAGACAGGATGCTATAAGAAAAAAGAACAAAAACAAAAACAAAAACAAAACAAAACAAAAACCAGAAAGAAAGAAGACCAGCTGGAAAAAAGTCTGGAATGGTCTAGATTTTCCTCTATCGTTTTTGGGTCCCCCAGCTTCTCACAGATCTTTATTTATTTTTTTATTCCTTAACAAAATGTGATTAAAGTAGAATAAGTCTCCTGCATAAACAGCAACACCAAATTGAAAGTGAAAAGCATGGCAGTAGTTAGATGACCCAGTCAATTTAATTAGTTCTTTTTCCTCCTTATAGCTAATGCCAGTCCTCAAGGTTGCCCTGCTTCATGGCCCTATCTGTTAATTCACTCCTATCTCCTGCCAGAAAGAAGCTTCCAGGGAGGGAGTTGCTGCTGAAGACGGGGGTTCTTTTCTTGAAGCAGGGGACAAGCCTTAAGATTCCTATCTTTGTCCTGTAGTCTGTTGCTGGCATTTGCAAAGGGGAACAAGGAATCTTTCCTCCTCAAAGGAACCAAAAGCAAGTAGATATACGCTTGTCTCCCCCACCACCCTTTCCTACCTTAATGGAATCAGTAAAGTCCTCACTGCTGGTGCATAGAGAAAGCCCGAGACCTCTGGTGAACGGCAGCTCTCAAAGTTGAATGAGTGCTCCAAGAAGTTCTTTCCTGGGAATTAATTTAGCTCCAGGGAATAGGTGGATCACCCCCCCCCCCCCCCAAAGTGAAATCTGATGTAGTAGGTGTGTGTCTATTACAATATAGATATTGGTAATAATAGTTCATGCTTACACAGTGCTTATGATGTGCTGGGTACTCTTAGCCCTCCACACATAAGACATCTTTTCATCCCTTCAACAATCCTGTAAGGGAGGTAATGTATCAACCTCATTTTAAAGATGAGGAAACTGAGGCAGAGACCTTAAGCAACTTGTCTTGGTCATTCAGCTAGGAAGAGGTGGGGTTATGATTCAAACCCAGGAAAGCTGGCCCAGAGTCTGGGCTCCTAGGAATTCCCTAGTATTTAAGCTAGAGCAACCCCCTCTTTTTAATAAGTTCATTGTGAAGCCTAGAGGAAAATCTGAGCGTGGGTACTTTTCTAGAGAAAGAGAAACGGCTCAGACGTTTCCCTCCATCTTGAAAGTTGTCTGTGGTACTTTGCCTAACAGGCTCTACAGAAGTGCCAACCTTCTAGACTGCAAACACTTCAAAACTAGTAGCTACCTCTCTTCGTTCTTCTTTGTGCAGTGCATACTCAGTTCTGTCAGGCAAGTGCAGGAAACTGGAGGACTGCATGTGGGTAGACAGCCTTTTGGTCCCAATTCTCTGCATATTTGCAGCATAGCTGGAGAGGTCATATTTCTGGGTGGCAGATGCAGTAATTTTTAAAAAATTTCCTGGGCACTTTTTCTTTCTTTAGTTGATTCAAGGAGGAGCATTAGTTACTTAGCAAATCTCCAAAAGCCTATCATCTCCTTTTTTCTGCTTCCCCAATGCCCCTGCCTCACCAGGAAACCAGTCACAAAGGTCTCTGAGCTGAGAGGGCTCTGGGGCAGTGGCATCTGCATCCTGACCCTAGAATGCGCATTGCCTAAACACCTAGGATACCTGTAAAGCCAAGAGAAAGCCTAGGTTTTGCCTGTCTAGTGGGATGGAAATGTCTGCATCTCTTTCACCTTCTTGAGAGCATAAATGGTCCCTTTCCCTCTGATGCTCTGATTTTTTCCACCTCCAGAGACTGGTTGAGGGGTTAGGATGAGATAAGGTGGCTGATTTGGGAGTTCACCTTATTTGGAGGGGAGATGAGAAAAAAGACATCTTTAACTTCTGGTTAAAGACAGAAGCTGAAGATGCTGAATTGTCTTTGGAATTCAGAGTCTTATCTCCGATGTTGCCAGGGAAGAACAGATGAGAAAGGCAGAAGATGTGGGAAGAGGCCCCATGGCAGGGAAGCCAAGTGGGGTCTCATCTGCCACCCCAGTTTCTCATTCTGCCATATTTCAAAGTGGTAGAAAAGGCTTAAGTGGGCCTGGAGTATGGAGGATGCTCCATCTACTTAAGGGGAGAAGAAGCCACTCAGTGCAGGAAACTGAAAACATGGCATCTGATTCCCCAAGTCCACTTTTCAGTCCTGGATTAGGAAACTGGATATTCTTTGCTTCACCTTTGGTGAAAGGGAAGGGATCACTCCAGCGGCAGGGCCTCAGCCCAGCCGGCAGCCCGAAGCTTTATGTAGTGATGCCAGTAGTAATTAATAATAATAATAATAATAATTACCACACTTCATAACCAAACTCAACCCGAGGGATGACTGAATTTTTGAACCAATGCCTCCCACCTGCACACTGTTATTCTGAGGGTCCGCACTCTCCCCATTAGCCTCGGTGCGATCCAGACACCGGGTTCCTTCCACCCACCACATTCTGACTGGGTTCAGAGGGTCTGCTTCCAAAGACCAGAGATGGAGAATAACACCGCACGTCAGCAAAGCAGACGAGAGTGAGATGCGAGGTTAGGAGGGGTTTGGCTTTGCAGTATTATTCAGTATCAGAAAATAATCCAGATGGGAGGTAATTTGGGTCCCACTGAGCTCAGTTTACCTTTTCTGCCTAGTGCAGGGGGGCCGTTTGGGGAGTCCAGCTCCGGCCTGGAGTCCTCGGCTCCCGGGACCCCTGGGCTGGGCACTCCCCCGGCGGCGGCCACAGGTCCCGCCCGGCCCATCCGAGATCTGGGCCGCCAAGTGGGGATCTCAGGGTGTCGGGACGCAAGCAGGCCTCGGGGAGGGAGGCCGGCGCCGGTGTGGAATGTCTTTATCGGGATCCGAGAGCCACAAGCTTCTCCTTCGCTTCTTTAAGCGATCACCGAAAGACACCTTTCGATCTTTTCTCAGACATCTTGGCCCTTAATAGCTAAATTTATTTGGTTTAAAGCGGCCTTGGGAGAAGCAGGGAGGGAAAATCTTTCGTCGGTCATTGGGTGGCCTAGATAACAAGCTTTAAAAGAGAGAGGGAAGAAGAAAGTAAAAAGGTTAATGGATGAGGGGAGGGCTGGAAGGCGCCCAGCGTGGGGCTTTTACAGCGACCCTCCCCCGGCCGCCCCCTTATCGCGGCCCTAACTTACCCGCGGCGGATGAAGTACATTAAGTCACGTAAACAGCGCGCGGCGAGGAATGCCACCGCGGTGACCTTTCGCGCGCCGCCGCCGCGAGCCCACCTCCGCGCCGCGCTGGCGGCCGCCGGCGGCGCGCGGGGTCGGCGCGGGGCTGCGGGGCCGCGATGGCGATCGCGACCGCCCGGGGCCCGGCGTGGCCGCTGCGCCTTCCCGAGCCCGGGGACCCGCGGCGGGCAGGGGGCGGGGAGCCGGGGCACGCGGTTGGGGCGACCTCTGGGCTGCGCACGTCCTGCGCTTCCGCCGTCACCACCTGACGTTTCTAAGGAGTATTTGGGGCTTTTCGAGAATTAAAAAGGACAGAACAACAGCCGCCCCCCGCCCCCCCCACCCCCACCGCTGGCAGGGCTCTGGGTGACAGGCGCGGAGCCGAGTCGAGTCGGGGGACGCGCCGCCCCGACCCAGCTAGTGCGCCCGGGCGCTGGCGGGGGTGGGGGGGAGCCGAGGTGACCCCGTGTCCTTCGGCCAAAGCGTCCCCGGGACGGGAAGAAATATGGAACAGGCGAGAAGGCCCCATAAATCTGGTTTAAAAAAAGAACAACAGCAAAAAAAAAAAAAAAAAAAAAAAAAATCCACCTCTCAAGTTAACTAGGCTTTTAAGTCAGACATTGTATGTATTCTTTTTCTCCCTGAAACGTCGCTGGAGCACCCAGGAGCTTGGTGAAATGACAGGAGAATGAGCTTAAGTTTGCGGGGGTAAAGGCGGATCCTCGGAAGACGCGGGTCCTCGCCCGGGTCTCTCGGCTCCTCCGGAAGCGGCGCACGACTGGGTCCCCAAACACCCTTCCCCGTTTGGCCTCCAGGCCCCCGCCCCCTGGCCTATCGGCGGCTGGGTTCGGGCTGGATTCGAGTGTCGAAGAGCCGTGTGGCGCGCGCGGCCCAAATAAATCAGCCCCGGGGACAGGCCGCGCCCGGGAGCCAGCCCCCCTCCGAGGGTGAGGAGGGCCGCTTGGGGCGACGAGCTCGCTCCGGAGGGGCCACTCCTTGGGTCTGAATAGAACTGAGAGGAACGATTTCGTTCCAGATTAGCAAACTCCCGAAGAAGAGAGAGACTTTAGGAAAAGGAAAGGGGGGGGGGGGGGGGGAGAAAAAAAAGAAAGAAAGAAAAAAGAAACGAAAAAAGAAAAAAAAAAGAAAGGAAAGGAAACACGAGGAAAACTTCCAAGAACATGACCGTCTACTTGGAGCACTGTGGCAGCCTTCGCTAGCTCTTGGGGTGCACTTCTTCCTCGGTGCCCCCTAATACCCCCGCCTTCCCGGACCAGCTGGGCGCTAGGAGGAAGCTCGGAGCGCCGGGCCTCGGGCCCCTGGGGAGTGGCTTTGAAAATGTGCTGTTCCCCGGGGGTGTTGTCCCCAGGGCCAAAGCTGCTGGGGTTGGGAAAACTGCAAGCTGGAGGAGTCAGGCAACCTGTCTGAATAAACTCCATGGGTCAAACAGTTTTGTTTTATTTCTTAGTTAAGTGACAAGAAAAACAAGACAGTCTTTAAAAGCCAAAAAACAATTTGTGACCCTACAAAAGAGCAAACAATGACCTCCCTGCCCCCACCTTTGTTTTAAGCAATGTTCAAAAGTGACTGGGAATCTGGAGGGTAAAATGCAGGGTCCCTTCTCGAGCCTTAGAACCCGCACGTTGTGGAGCTGGTCTGCGTCCCGCCGCTCACCTCTGTCCCAGCAGAGCCAGGACCAGCGCACCCTCTCCCCGCTGCTGCGGACTGGCGGGAAAAGCAGGTCCCTGGGGGTCAACTATTGTCCAAGGAAATTCACAGGTCACCCCCGTAATTGTAAATATAAAGAAACACACACACAGCAGGAATCAGGTTTGCGCTGGGGGCTCGGTCTCCTCAGGGCTCAGGCTTGGAGGCCGTGCACAGCCTGGGCTCCAACTTAGCTGAAGGACTTATTTAACTTGTCTTCATTAGAAATCACCTAACTGTGATATGAATTTTTAAAAAGAAAACTTTGTTTTTGAGAGCAAACCTCAGAAACACTTAAGAACAGTTGGACTCAAAAGGAAATCAAATGCCCACAACCTTTCTGTAACGGCTTACAAAGGAGCTTCTGCAAAACTCAGTCTACGTAAAAATTTGGTCGGAACTCACGTAAAAAAAAAACAAAAGAGAGGCATTAGAAGCCCTGGTCGGAGTTAAGTGGACGGCGGACGCCGGGTTATCTGTTCTGGTAGACGTATTCGATCGAACTCAGGTTAAAATTTAAAGCCCCTGGATCCTGCTCCAGTCGCCAGTCTCCGTTCCAGAGTTTTCTACCTTCAGTCTTTTCGGAATTGCGGCCGCGCTGAAACTGGGAGCCGCCACAGTGATTGGGGGGAGGCAAAGAGGAATGTAATAAAAGTGACTAAATTGGATGAGAACGGTTTATGGACCTTCTCGGTAGCAATTTAAAATTCAGAAGTGTTTAGCAGCAATTTACAACGAAGAATGAACAACGACAACAAAAAAAGAATCGCCGACTTCCTCGATTCCGCTCTTTCCTCCCCCGCGCTGCCAGGCCCTGTCCCCTTGTCCCTCAGGATTCACAGGTTCACAGCTTACAGTTACATCGAGAAGAAACATACATTTAGCCACGAGGTCTCACAATCTCTGGAAACCCTATTTTACTATGCCCCTGCCTACCCCGGCTCAACTCTGCTCAGGCTTCTCTCCCTTCCCCAACTGGAGACACACACACACACACACACACACACACACACACACACACACACACACACACACAGAGCCCAAACGCTTTCAGGGAGACTGACCTTTAGAAAATCATTTACTTCGATTTACCTGAAAAAGAAAAAAAGTGTAAAAATCCATTCCCACAAAACAACTCCTCCTGCCCTAGTTAAAATTCTCTTTCGACAGCCTTCTTGGGGTCACATCTGTCGGAAGAAATCCTTTTTGTGAGAGAAAGGGAGCGAGACATATATCATGGCTCCTGCCGCGGACGAACCTGCGGCCGCGCGACTCCCTGCTGACAGATCGGCGCTGATAACCCCGCGACGTTCATTTCCAGTCCCTTTGCCGGCTAAGGACCGTATCAGTTTGTACACAGTTGTGATAACCATTTGGAGGGAGCGAAGAAGGGGTGTGTTTGTGAGGGTGGGGGTGGGGAAGCAGTATTTCGCGCTGGGACCAGGGATGGGGACCCCCTCCTCTTTTCAACGACTTATCTGAGACTTACCTGAAGTTCTCCAGGGAAAGCTCAGAGCAAACGGGACACCAAAACTCCGGAGAGCACCTCCGGGCGCGACTGGCGTGGAAACCCTTTTCCATTCTGCGCACTTCAAGGACTAACCTTTACGTACACCCTGACCTCGAATTAAAGGTTCCCGAAGGTTGGCTGGGGAGTGAACCTCCCGAAACTTCCCTGGAATTCAGTACATTTCTAAAAAGCAGGGTAGAGATAGGGAGCTGGGCACTCTAGTTCCCTCTTTCCTAGAGCACAGGAGACAAGACCCCCGACGGCCACCACTACCTGAGCCCCAGTGTCTCGAGAAGAGGGTCGGGAAAGTTTAAGGTCCGTCACACACAACTGCGGAGCAAAAAACTCATTTAATGTTCAGGGAGGAGCGGGGAAGGCCAGCGGAGGAAAGCACTTTCCCCCTTATTCTGGGGGAGCGCTGACCCCGAAGTTGACGCGTCTCTCCTGTTGCGGTGGCTGCGTGGGGCTGTGCACGGTCAACTCCTCCCGCGCCACCGCCCGCCTCCTCCGCCCCTTTGAGCGCGCGTGTAACTGGGGGCGGAGGAATGGGTGTGGGTCGCCAGCCAGGTCAGGCGTTCTGCCACCTCCGCCCCTCCCCCAGCGTCCCCGGGGATCGGCGCCCCCTGGATGGACTCGCCCCTACTCCCAGGACTTAGCTCGCAGCTCAGCCCACACCCGCAGGCTGCGCGGGGCTCATTGTCTGCCGGGACGGCGCGCTCCCCTCCCCCCGCCACCCGCCGTCCCCTCCCCACCCTCTTTTCTCTCCTCCCCTAGCTCCCTCCTCCTCCTCCTCCTCCTCCTCTTCACCTCCAGAGCCCAGCTCGCTCGCAGAGCGCAGTTCCGACCCACAGCCTGGCACCCTTCGGCGAGCGCTGTTTGTTTAGGGCTCGGTGAGTCCAATCAGGAGCGCAGGCTGCAGTTTTCCGGCAGAGCAGCAAGAGGCGCCTCCTCTCTCCTTTTTATTCACCAGCAGCACCGCGCAGACCCCGGACTCGCGCTCGCCTGCCGGCGCCCTCGGCCTCTCTCCGCGCTCGGGAGCACCCTCCGCCACGGCTGTTCTCCATGCGCAGCGCCCACCCGAGGTTCGGCTGCTTCCTCTCTTGCTCGAGCTCCCCTCTTTCCTCGTCTGCACCCCCTACCCGTCGCAGGCTCCTCGGCCTCAGCTCTCTGGCCCTCTGCGGGCCGCGATCGGCTCCGAGAGTGCCTATCTTCTCCACTCCCGGCAGGCTCCCGGGTTCCCGGGACACCGCGGACCAACTTCTGGTGTCTTTTCCTCTCCCCGAAGCGCTTATCTGCGCGCAGCCTTATCTCGGAGTTATCTTGGCGCAAAGGGGCGGGAGCCGGCAGTCAGGCGGGCAGAGACTTCTTTCTTGCTATCTAGCCCGGGTCTGTGTGTGGGTATTAATTTTAGTATGGTTATCTCCGATGAGCCGAAGCGATTTGGAAAAGCAGCCCCGAGAAGGCCGGCGCGGCTGCATTTCGCTTCCCTCCACCACCTCCTAGTCTCCCTGTCATTCTTCCTGCTCTCCCCTTTGGGGTGGCCTCGGCTCCGGGGCGGTCTCACGTCCCCCCTTGCATTTCCCCCTCCTTTTCTCTGCGCTCCGCTCCACCCCGCTACGTCCGATTCCGGAACGGTCCGGCTTTTCCGCGGGTGGGGATGATCGCAGGGTGGGCCGCGGTGGCCCGGCCGGCATGGCCTGGCCGGCGTGAGCGCACGCTCTGGCGGCTGCAGGGGCGAGCCGTGTCTAAGGTGTGCGGCGCCACGGGGACGCGGGCTGGGCATGAGACTCCGGCCCCGCAGGTACCCCGAACTGCCTGTGACCCGAAGGCCCGAGACTACGGTCTCCGCCCTGCTGCCCCACCTTCCCAGGGCTGGGTTGTGTTTCTCTGGGGCTCGCGTTCTGTCTCGTCAGCGCAGTCCGGGAAGCTCTGGGAAAGTCAGTATGGGAGAACGCGGCGGTTTCGTTTTCAGGGACAGGTTGCCTTTCCTGCGCTAATGATTTTCACGCGAGCAACCCTCACACTGAGGCATTCCGGGCGAGCAAGCCCTGTGCGGAGGCATGTTAAGGCAGCACCGACACGCACGGCTACTTAAAAAGTTCTTTTGTGTGCCATCGGCCGGCAGGGAGTCACTTTGGGGCGGAAGGAAAACCTCGGCCAGCCTCGCAGTTACCCTTGGGATCCGGCGTGCGCGCGGATGAAGGATGCTGCGGAGTGGGTGGGAGCGGAAGGCGAGGGGACCCGAGCCGTGTGGGTGAGGGAGAGCTGGTATCCCGGTCCTGGGAAGACCCTGTGGCAGCTGCGCAGGCTCCACGTCCCTCTCCTTCCCCACCCCTTGAGCCCCGGGTAGAAACGGGATCTTTGAGGAATCTCATTAGCTAGAGAGGGGTGTGGAGGTGAGATGTTGTGCAGCCTGCGCTTTTGATAACTCCCTTTTTATTTCTCCTCCCGACCCTGTCTCCCTCCTCATCCCGTCTCAGGAGCTAGAAGTCAGCTTGGAGCGGCGCCGGACCGTGGATGGCCTTGACTGACGGCGGCTGGTGCCTGCCGAAGCGTTTCGGGGCCGCGCCTGCGGACGCCAGCGACTCCGGAGCCTTTTCAGCGCGGGAGCCCTCTACGACGCCTTCCCCCATCTCCTCCTCTTCTTCCTGCTGCTCTCGGGGTGGGGAGCGAGGCCCCGGAGGCGCCAGCAACTGCAGGACACCGCAGCTCGACACGGAGACGGCGGCGGGACCCGCGGCTCGCTCGCTGCTGCTCAGCCCCTACGCCTCTCATCCCTTCGGGGCTCCCCACGGACCTTCGGCGCCGGGGATCTCTGGCCCCGGGAGCGCCCTGTCGAGCTGGGAGGACCTACTACTCTTCACTGACCTCGACCAGGCCGCGACCGCCAGCAAGCTGCTGTGGTCCAGCCGCGGCGCCAAGCTGAGCCCTTTCGCACCCGAGCAGCCCGAGGAGATGTACCAGACCCTCGCCGCCCTCTCCAGCCAGGGGCCAGCCGCTTACGACGGCGCGCCCGGCGGCTTCGTGCACTCGGCGGCCGCTGCAGCGGCGGCCGCGGCCGCGGCGAGCTCCCCAGTCTACGTTCCCACCACACGCGTGGGCTCCATGCTGCCCGGCCTGCCGTACCTGCAGGGGGCGGGCGCCGGGCCCGCCAATCACGCGGGCGGCGCGGGCGCGCACCCCGGCTGGCCCCAGGCCTCGGCCGACAGCACCCCGTACGGCAGCGGAGGCGGCGCGGCGGCCAGCGGGGCGGCGGGGCCCGGCAGCGCCAGCTCGGCAGCAGCGCACGTCTCGGCGCGCTTCCCCTACTCGCCCAGCCCGCCCATGGCCAACGGCGCGGCTCGGGACCCGGGGGGCTACGCGGCGGCCGGCGGCGGGGGTGCGGGCGGCGTGAGCGGCGGCGGCGGCAGCCTGGCGGCCATGGGCGGCCGCGAGCACCAGTACGGCTCGCTGTCGGCCGCGCGGCAGCTGAACGGGACGTACCACCACCATCACCACCACCACCCGAGCGCCTACTCGCCCTACGTGGGTGCACCACTGACGCCCGCCTGGCCCGCCGGACCCTTCGAGACCCCGGTGCTGCACAGCCTGCAGAGCCGCGCCGGAGCCCCGCTCCCTGTGCCGCGGGGCCCCAGCGCAGGTAAGGGTCGTGCCACGGCGTGGGGGGTGGGGGTGCGAGGGGGTGTGGAGCAGCTCCTTGACCTGGGCCCTTGTTTTCAGGGCCTTCTCGTCAGGGTGCCCGGTCTCTGGCCGCTTGCTGTGGTGCTTCTGTTTTGCACGAGAGAGACTAGATGCACAGATATGTCTCCGTGCCTGGGCGGAAGTCCAGGGACTTGATGAATAGTGACTGAAGTGGGCAATTGGAAAAAACGAGCCCAGGAGGGAATGGACAGGGCCTAAGCCTGGTCGCAGACTCCAGTTTGCGTGGGTGGAAGCGCTAGAGTCCATTTAGGGGGTAACTTTAGGAGAGTGTTCGGCATACGATTCACCCTCTCCTTAGATACACACAGTTTCACCCAGTTCAGCTCTCCAAAGGTCGGGAATTATGTGTGTTTTCCTTAGGGAGAGTGTTTAAAAGAGGTCCACGGTGGAGAAGGACTTAGCATCTCCTTGCCCCTCGGTGAGAAGGAAAGAAGAGAGGTCAGCCTTGTGACTGTCCCAAGGGACAGCTGGTGGAGGGGCCCTTTTGCTTGGCATGAACCGGCGGGGTGTGGTGTCTGCGGCTGCTGCCCCCGCCTGCGCCCCCCTCTCCCACGCTGGGACCAGAGCACTCACACCTATTCTTCCTCCAGAGTTAAGGCCAACAGTTTTTCAGTTTCCAATCCCACTCATGCTTTCCATTCCAGTGTCTAGGGGCAGTTTGGAGTGAACTGGGAAAACACAATTGTCAAAATTCCAGCAAATGCCCCATCTTGAAGAGTGTTTGTCCTGCTCAAGCAGGGAGGGTGTGAACTGTTGTCCGGCCTGACAGAGGCACGCTGGCTCCTGAACTCAGGTGCAGCATTCTGGGTCCTTTTTCGTGCTTTCAGAGGTCTCTTTGTATTTAACCTGTTTGATGTAACCTGACAGTCTCCTAAGACAAAAAAATGGGCTTTTTTGGCCGTTGGTTTCTTTGAAGGGAGCTGTGGGAGTCAGGAAGTGGCAAAGACCAAGGAGGCACATCAGCCTAAGTTATTCTGCCTGGTGCTCTCACACCCCAGGTCTGGGCTTTTCAGTAGAGCCCTCCATTTAGGGACAGCAAGTCTTTTAGGGGCCCTAATTAGTGAGGGTTAAGTAAAGCACTGCCAGCCTTGCATCAGAGACAAGCTGGGAATGCTAGTGGCCTGAAGGTGAAGGATCTGATTTGAATCACCGCCCTCTCTCGGTAAAATTGAGCTCAAAATTCCCTCTCCTCTCCCTGCAAAGCTGGCCCAGGAGACCATCTTTATGGTCTGAGGGTCTGTGTGTAGAGTTGAGGAGGGGCCCTGTTGAGGTTTGGAGGCGCCAGAGAACAGAGAGAGCCCTGTCACCCTTCCTGCTGCTTAGGGACCCACGTCTGGCTCCTGGGAGCAGAGAGACAGGGAGAAGGATCTTCAAAGCCTGCAAGAGGGTGGTGGTTAGGGTGTGAGGCTTTTGTCAGTCAGGAATCCAGCAGGGAATCCGAAAGATTGTGTGAGTTGGGTAGGGGGCAGCTCTGCCTGCTTGGGGACACACCTTAGCGTGATATCCATTTCTCTTTGCCCTCTTCCAGCATTTCACAGGACAGAGAAAGAGAAGCAGTCCAAAAGACCCAAACAGAGTCTTTGGATGTTTAAAGTAATTGGTTTAGTGAGGAAAATCCTTTTAGAGATGGTAGGGTGCAATTACAGACAAGTTACAAGTTTTTCGTTTTAAACTTAGCCTATCCTTTCACTAATTTTTTCACTTTCTGGGTAGGACACTGCAAAGTTAGAAAAAGCTTGCGTAGACCCAGAGTATATTTTGAAAAAAAAAAGGAAAGGGGTTTGGGAACACCCAGCTTTTGCATAAAGAGTCTTTTAAGAAGGCAGGAAGCTGCTGAGAATAAGCCAGGCAGGGGGTAGGGGAGACGAATGACCCTAACTTTGCTTGTCCTCACAGGTGTTCCCATGCTAGGGAGACTTCGACCCCCAAGCCCCTCTCCTCCCAGCTTCCTAACTGATTCTCTGCTTCTCCACTTTGATTTTTTTTTTAAACAAACCATTTTTGGAGGCACTGTTTTAATTGATTCGAGCAAATGGCAGGGCTAAAACCTGAGCCCTGGGCTTTCTCAACCTGCACAGTGGTGGTGGTGGGGTGGGGGAGTTGCTCTGGGAACCCATTCCATTCTCTTCTCCTGGTGCTGGTGCTGGTGGGTGGGTGTTAGGGAGTTTTGGGGTGAGCTCTGTCCCCAGAGACCAGCAGTCTCCCAAGCTCCCGCTGAATTGGGTTCCATTCTCGGTCCTGGAGTGACATTCGCTGGTGGTGCTCTTCTCCCCTGAGTCTGTCATTCCCCAGGGGCACCCAAAGCATCCAAGTTTGGAGACAGAGGATGAATAATAGGGAGAAAATGGTGAGTGAGCTTCCAGCACAATCAGATTTTGTGATTTATAAAAAGCAGCTTTTTCTTATTTTAGTTATAGGATTGCAGCTGCTGAATGAGTATTGGGGAAAAGTATGGGGGGAATGGGAGCTGTAGATTTTACTTAATTAAAAATAAGCAAGTTTCCAAAATTTATTTATCCAAAGTGGACTTTAAGTTTTGTCTCTGGGTTATTGGCTGACTAAGGAGATTTACCTGGGGCGTCCACACTGTCTTCTGGGAGCCTTTATTGTTCCCAGTCCGGGAGAAGGCGGCCAGGCATAGGGCTGGGTTCTCCAGGGAATGCCCCACTTCTCCATGGAGAGGGGCTCTGATAGGTAACATTTTAAAGTCAACAACAAAGACAAATATCTTGTTTAACTTCAGTGTCCTTGAAGTCCTGAGCATTTTACTGATTACCGTAGTCAATAGTGGCTTTTAGGGCGGAGAAGAATAAATCTTTGTGATGTGTTCTAAGTTGCAGTATCCCCATGACAACTTTGAACTCAGTTACGTGGGATGCTAGTTAATGAGGAGGAAGGAGACTTGTTTTGCAGGGTAAATAATATTAATGGAATTAAAGATTTTTGTATGTTCCAATCACATTTTAATATCTTTACAAAAGTTGATGGTAAGCTGTAAACCGCTCATGAATAGAAAAAGAAAGGCTTGCTAACATACTCTTAAAATAAACTCTAAAGTATAATATTTATTTACTGTAAAAATTGATTCAAAAATACTCCTTAAAGAAAGCCAAATTGTAACATTTAAATTTTCTGTAATATAAATAACTCTAAACAGAAGGAGATATTTTTAAAAGTCTATTTTAAAAGTGCTTAATAAGTACCTATCTCATTTTAGATAATTATTCATATTTAACTGATTCAAGGGGAAGTAATACATGTTAAAACTATTTACTCTAAAGGCTTTTTTAAATTAGCAGGTTTAGGTTAATTGTGGCCTCCGGAAAACTAACCAAGTAGCAAAATGCCAAGTATAATTTAAATAGATGACATACGTTGAAATTTTTAGTGTAGGAAAATAGGGAAAAACTTTATTTAGTGTTGGGACAGTCCGAGTAATTTTCTGAATCGATAAAGTATCAAACGTTTGTAGACATTTTGTAGATTGAAGCAATTAGACCCACTTTGAAATCATAATATTTTAGTGTTTGGTCCTCGTGGCATGGAAATCAAGCTTAACATTTAACTCCGTGCTTATTAATCTCTTAGTGCCTTTTTCCCCCCTGAGGAAACCTGAGTCATTTTCTAATTAATTGGCAAAAGTGCCCAAGAACAGTATTTCTAATTTCACTTTATTTTTCATTGAGGAAGAGGAAGAGTGTTAAAATACAGCAGATACTTTCAAAAACTTACTTGAGATAAAAGTAAAGAAGACAGCCTCACTGTGTCCGCGGATATTTGTGGGTTAGGGTAGGGGTCAGTGATCACCGTTAATATTGCAAGGCTTGCTGGGGTTTGGCAAGTGGCATATTTTAATTATGATGGATTTCAGTTTTGAAAAGCTTGGGAACAGCCGGAAGGAAGGGGTCAGGGGACCCAAACCGACCTCCCCACGGCTCATCTCAACTCTAAGGTCCTTGGAGACAGAAGGCAGATGATTCGGGCCGGGCTTCCAGCTCTGTTTCCGACTTCCCTGGTTGCACTGGGGCGCGCCCAGGGGTGCAGAAGTATTGGACCAAGTTTTGGTCAACAGATCGATCGCGATGACATCAACAGCCGGCTCCCGGCGGGGCTGCCGAGCAGAAAGCCGGGTGGGGAAGGGCTCGGGGTGCTGGGGTGTAGGGGAGCCCCGGGGGGACGGACGGGCGGTGCGGCGGGACCTCACCGGCCTCTCGTCCCCGCAGACCTGCTGGAGGACCTGCCCGAGAGCCGCGAGTGCGTGAACTGCGGCTCCATCCAGACGCCGCTGTGGCGGCGGGACGGCACCGGCCACTACTTGTGCAACGCCTGCGGCCTCTACAGCAAGATGAACGGCCTCAGCCGGCCCCTCATCAAGCCTCAGAAGCGCGTGGTGAGTGCGAGCGCCGCCCTCCCCTGCGGCCCGGCCCGGAGCGGCTCTCTTCCCGGGGGCCGCGGTCTCCCCGCCCGGACCCCGCCCGGCCGCGCCGCACCTGTCCCCGCGGGGGCGCCCGGGGCGGGCCGAGCGCCGGCCCGCGCTGTACGCCCGGTTCCCCGGTCCTCTCAGCTCCCACGAGCGCAGATCATCCCGAAACCAGCGACCGGGAAACGAAGGCAGCCCTCCCCCCAAAATTTACTCAAAGAAAGTGACGTCCCCAAATGGGGGGGGAAAAAAAAAGGAAAGTGTAGCGTGTTACCATCTTTCTGAAGTACCAAAAGCTTCTGTATTTACATATCTTTAGATGTCCTTGTAAATGTACTGAAATAGTTTTGGGAGGAGGTACAAGAAATGAGTAACCTCCGGGGACAAAAACGGAGGCTGCAGCCTCAGGTGAGGTGAAGGAAGGCGACTTTTTTCGCTGTGGACTCTGGTCTGCTTTGGATTTTATTCTTCAAAAAAAAATCATGCTCCTTTGTTAACATCCCCGCTCAAGTGGATGTGACAGTAGCGAACCCACAGCCCCTTTCTCCCCACAGCCTCATCCTGGACCTCCCTGACTCCGTCCCTTCTATCTTTCGGCCCCTTCCACCTCTTTTCAGAGTCAGACTAGTTTTAGCTCCAAATTCCATTTGTCTTTTGGATTGTCCTTGAGTCGGGTGAAAAATTTATTTACTCTAAGCTTTGTTATTTTGAAATCTGGCTGTTCAGAGAACTACCTAGAACTTGAGGGAAAAATGCAGTCTGCATGTTTTTCTCAAGTAGAGGATTTTGACTATCCCAACACATTTCACTATGTTTTAAAGTGTGGGAATTCTGATTTTCTTCAGGGATTAATCTCTTAGTATCATGTGTGTTTTTAAGAAGGAAAGGGTATTTACTGCTGTAGTGATTAGAGAATAAATGAAAGCTTTCACAAGCCCCACTGTAAGGCTAACATTTGTTTAGCCAAGCACTCATACTCTAATACCTTTTAAAGTAAAATATTTTACAGTTAGATGCCAGACATCTTAAGTATCCAAGTAATTTATTTAATTGTTATACTCTAATTAGCAGGAACAAATGCTACACATGTTGTTTGTGTTAAATAGATTAGAGTGAAATTGCATCACAATGTAAGTCTGACACCTTAAAGAGAGGCAATTAGTTTTATGGTTGTTTTGTTTTTAATGCATTTAAAATAAAGTGGAGGAGGTTAATTTAATGAGTGTTATGTGCCTTAAACTTGTTACCGTCTCCCACAGATTAAACTTTTCTTAAAGGCATCCTTACGTTCAGTGCCTGGCTCCCTATGGTTTTCATTTTTCATACATGCATCATATTTTAAAAGAAAATTACTGGCCGGAAAATATTCCAAGGAAGTTCCTTGTTTTCTTGTATTAGCCAATGTATGAACGATGAAACTGATTATTATGTTTTTGGAAAGGCATACTGAGCTGAGTACTAGCTGAGCTCGGAAAGGTAACATTTTCTCAAGATTGAGCAAAAAAATGGCAAAATAGTAACCATTTAAGTTCTAGTGGCATTATAAATTTGATCTAGTAATATCCATATTTAAATAGTGGCATCAGTTGTGTGCACTTACCAGTAAAAATAACTTAATGGAAGTATAAAACCAATTTTTAACATCTCTGAATCTCTTAGTTTTCTTTCTGTGGGCAGGTGTCTTGGCAGTGACCAAGGTCAGCCAATGTGCTTTGTAAATGGGTTATAACTGATACCAATTAAAGGGTGTGTCTATCAATTAGTTCTCCTTGTGGGCTTCTTATTTATGGTTTTGCTGGATCTAGTTAGTTCTCAGAAATAGTGTTGAACCCAAGTTTGTTTAGCTAGCAGTACAGAACCAATCACGGTGAATTTGAACTTGTAATACATTGCAAAATAGGAGATTTATGGTGTAACTTAAATTTCTTGTCAGTGATGAATATAACTGAGATCACTTGTTACAAGGAACTTTTATAACCCACTCACCTTCATTTCACATGTTTATGAGGACTGGCTTCACTTATGATCTGCAGTTGACAGTCATAAAGTTCTTTGTTATAATGGCAAATTCTGATAACAAGTTTGCCTCACATTGGCTCCAAATTCCACTGGAAACTGTCATAAATGACCTATTTATAAAATGAACCTTCCTGTCCCTAGTTTACTGATTTCACATTTATGAAGAGGAGTGCTCTCCTGGGAAATTATTTTCTTTTAACCATTAAAAACAAGAAGAAGAAGAAGAAGCCCTGATATGTAAGATTTTGTTTTCATCATTTTAACAAAGCAGTTTCCCAAATAGTTCTGTCAGCCAAACATATTCGTTTCAACCAAAAGATTCTTTCTTAGCACCAACTTAAAAAGATGGCAGTGCTAAGAGCCTTCCCAGTGTCTCTTTGGTTTTACAACTTGTCTGTAAAAAGTATGCTGCAGCAGTATGACAGGATGTGAGTTGTAAATGCAAAATTCAATTTTAGCTTTTAAATTTGCCAGCAAAGATTTTGGAAATATGTCTCTTAGTTTGAATATTCAGTGCATGCTCAATCTATGTTTTTTTTGTTGTCCAGTCTTTACAATTTCTTAAATTAATCATCGTAGCTAACTTTCCTAATTCTGTATCTTTTAACTTGCTTTGGCCCCTGGATTTTCCCCGTAGCTTTTTTTTTTTTTAACTGAAGTCACAACAGTTTTTTAGTTCCCTATCTGGGTAATTTAAAAACAAGTTTAGATTTTTGCCATTCTAGGCAGGAACTTATACTAGCTTAAATAAGCCCTCTTTATAATTCACACATAATAATTTAGAGGAAATAAATTCTGTATAAGGATGTTATGGGTATAAAGGGAACATAGAAATCAGAGTGACAGACAGTTGGCCTTTTCTGATAAATTTAACTCTTTGTATGAACAAAAGTTGAATACTATACTGACAGGGTAAATAAAATATAGCAGTATCACCATATATAAGACAATGCCAGCACCAACACAATGTAAAATTTGCTTATCCTTTGTAAAATGGATAATAACAAAAATTCAGGCAATAGGTGATCATGATGGTAATTAATGAGATGTATTAAAATATATTCACAATTTTTGTGCATTTTCCAAAATCCATTTCTATGAATATATGTAAGCCCTTCTATAGTTTCTAGTTTATTCTTCTGCACAATATCTGAGAAATAGACCAATTATCTCAGTTTTCAGGTGAGGCAGCTCTTCCCCAAAGCCTCTTAACATATTGGCAGGCGGTTTGTGACTGCATTTCTTTACCATCATGTCTCAGACCTCTGACAGCAGTGAGTGCAGGCGTCGGACAGCACTGTGACTGCTCTAATCTATGCTAAAAGGCTGGAGGAAATCAATCGTATGTATTGGATGGAGCACGCTTTGGTCCAGGAAGATCAACATAATTACCTTTCAAAGTTTTTTTCTCAAGGGGTCTCTTATTGATAATAACCAGGTACATGCTTGTTGATGGCAGGGATAAGAGTCATCGATGTATGTAGCATATACATAAAAATCCCTTATATCTGTACACTGACTTTCTTGTGCTGCTTTCTAGCCTTCCTCCCGGCGGCTTGGATTGTCCTGTGCCAACTGTCACACCACAACCACCACTTTGTGGCGCAGAAATGCTGAGGGTGAACCTGTGTGCAATGCTTGTGGACTCTACATGAAACTCCATGGGGTGCGCCACCTACTCTGCTCATGTGTATAACCTGTTCAGTGACTTGTTTGTACATAGTTTCAGTTAAAAACATCAGCAAAGGAGAGGGCACGAAAGTGAAAAATCTGATTTTCCATATGTACCTCCGTGTTTCTGTTATAATAGAAACCTTTATCTTACCAATAAGAAACCAAAAATGCTGCCAATTAAACTGCCACATACATCCATAGTAAGACATCCCAATTATAGAAATACTAGAATTTGGGAAAGTGCATTGTAGAATTGATAAGATGGTAGGAAGCTTTATTTTTAAAAAAAAGCTGTAAAATTGAATGAAGTATAGTTGATTTACAAAGTTCTCGTTAGTTGCAGGTCTACAGCACAGTGATTCAGTGATACACGTGTGTATAATATATATATTATATATAATATATGTATTCTTTTTCAGATTCTTTTCCCTGATAGGTTATTACACAGTACTGAGTATAGTTCCCTGTCCTATACAGTAGGTCCTTGTTATCTATTTTGTATATAGTAGTGTGTATATGTTAAAAAATATGTATACTCAAAGAAAAAAAAATAGCATGGAACGAACTAGAAATGCACACTGAGTAGTTTATAGCTTAAAAAATGTGAATACAAATACATTTATACAAAAGAGTAATAACATTTGATAGCTATAGTTAGAAAGAATCTACATTTTGAGGATTGTGCAAGATGTTATAAAATATGTCAATTTTAAAAAGAAAAATATCTTTGGTATATGTAGGGAGAAGAATACATGATCTCTTTGAAATAAAAATATGTATTCAGTGGTTTTACTCTGTAGTTGAAGTTTTTTAAAACAATAAACATTAAGTTGAAGAATTCAATTCTCCCCGGCAAATCACCCCATTTTTTTTCCTGGAGGAATCTCTGCATTTGGTGGGGAAAGTGTAGTCTTTGTGCAGTTGGAATCTATGAAGTGTGCATAAAAATTGGATTGAAATTTATGCCAAGTTCTTTTAAATGAGGGCTTTCAGTGCTGATGTTGGGTCTTTAGTTGGTTTGGTTTTTCTTCAATATAATATTTATTGAACTTATGGCCTACATGAAAAATTTTTTAGGTGCCTCGACCGCTTGCTATGAAAAAAGAGGGAATTCAAACCAGGAAACGAAAACCTAAGAACATAAATAAGTCAAAAGCTTGCTCTGGTAAATATAACACAATGCTATTTGACTGTCAAGTATTTGCCAAACTTAGCAGAGTATATGTATATTTATGAGGTTAATTTTGACTGTTGCAGGTAATAGCAATAATTCTGTTCCCATGACTCCAACTTCCACCTCTTCTAACTCAGATGACTGCAGCAAAAATACTTCCCCTACGACACAACCGACAGCCTCAGGGGTAAGTGTTAAAACAGTATAGCTTCTAAACTAGTGGGTTGCTCTCTGGTATATTATCTCAAATTTTATCTTATCTGGTAGTACAATAATCTAAACCCACAGTTCAGTTTTGTTAGCTGATACCTAAGAATAGTTTTTAGAGGAAATTACATTTAAATGTCAACAAAATGACAAACTTAAGTACTTTACAAACCTCTTAATTAAGATCTATATCATTTTTTTATGGTTAAATTAACCCAAGTAAAAGCAAGAAGTTTTAATTTGAAGTGCTTTAAATTGTTTTATTTGCAGGTTTTTATCTGAGTGTGTGTGTGTGTGTATATAATATTTCTAATGTATATACATGTATTATGTATTTCTAATGTAGATCAGGAAAAGCACCAGCTCGGTGGTTTCATATATCCCGGTGCCCATGATATTTAAATTGCTTTTGCTTATCAACTCCAGCCTTCTTCCTTCTCTCTTCTCTTCCTTCTTTCCATTAAAAAAAAATCATCCACCCAAAGCAAAGCTCATCACAAAGAGTCATGTGACGTGCTGCTGTATTCGGGGATCTTCACCTAACAGTCCTCTGCTGGGCCGGGCAGCCTTACCTTCTAATGCACCTTGATTGTACCTCGGCTCGTTTCAGCCTTGTGATCAGCCTGTGAGCAGTTCGCATTGAGAGTGATTCACACCCCTGAGGACAACGGTGTCTGGGTCTTTGTGAAGATCACAGCCTTCATTGCAGGAAAGCTGCGATTGAAACTCAGTTTTTCTCAAGTGAAGAGCATTTTCCCACCCTAGTGTTTCCCAGATTTACCTGAAATGCCCTTTAAAAATGACCGGGCCGCACCCTGGTCTTCAGAAATCCAGGGTGGGACCTGGGTGGCAGCATTTCACAGCCCCAGGTGAGGATTACACTTGTTTAGGATGATACATTAGCATTTTAAAATCCCTACTTAGTAATTCTTTTCTGCATTTAATTTTGCTTTATTTGGGGTCCTTTGAAATACTACAGATTCCTGGGCTCCACCCTGGATTTTCTGAGTCAGCGTCTTTGGGGGTGGGGCTTGGAAATTTGTGTTTTTGAACAATTGCCGCAGGTGAAATTGAAACTACGGCCTTCGAGGCGTCTTTGAACCAGGAACCACAGAGCTGGTATTTTTACTGGCTTAAACAAATAAAAATTAAACATTAAAAAAAATTTGTTAACTGCTTAAAACTATATTTGATATTTTTCTTTATCCTCCAATTCAAACTCTTGGGCTTTTTCTTTAACGAACAAGAAGTTTGCTCAGAGTTTAAAAAGGGAAAAGCCTTTTTGCTGTTTTTGTTGCAGACACATATGCTTAAAGAATGGTTTCTGGCTTTTATAAAGGTGAACTCCGGTGAATGACTTTTTTTTTTTTTTTCACAAGAGGGTAAGATGTAACTGAAAAGGTCTAAAATGGTACATAGAAGTTACTTGTGAGGAAATGAAAAGATCAATATTATTTTAAAGTATCCTTTATTATGCCCTAAGTCCTCAGAGGCAATTATGTAGCTTACATGAGGGGAAACAGTGTTCTGGTTTTCCAAAGCTTGGAGGGATCAGCTAGGGTTTCCGCCTCCGTGTCTGTCTCTCCTGGCTAGAAAGCGCATTGCTGCCAGCTCCACCTCAACTTTTGCTGGTGCTACGGTACAAGCTTAGCGTGTGGCAGAAGCTAACTTTGCATGATAAATGGCACAGAAATAGAGATATTTGCCCAACAATGGGCTTTGAAAACTTAGTAGGTGGAGTCTGTTTTGCTCTTACGGTTTTATGATGTAAAATTTCAAAATGGGCTCTTTGCAAGTCCAATCAATGTTGCCCTACAGGGGAGGAACAGTGCGAAGGCAGCGACTAGGTCAGGCCCGGGCTTGTCTGGAAGAAGGACCTCGGGAGTCCGGCAGTCCCAGTCGCACGACAGCTATTGTGTCCCGGCATGTCTCTCACTTGGGACCCAGCATGCCAGGGGCTCACTGGCCAGTGCCGTCTGAGGAAAGGCTCAGTTTTCTACCAGAGGCCAGGAGGCAAAGCAATTTTAGTATTAGAAACAAAACAAAACAAAACAAACTTTTAAAAAGTGCTTTAGAGATCTGGGGAGTTGGAGAGCAATTCCCTACAAGGTCTTTTGCTGCACGCTCCCCATCACACCCAGCGCCCAGGCAGCCTCTGTGGGAACCAGCCGTGTGAGCTGCAGACGGGCAGGTTGGGAGGTGGCAGGGGAGCAGTGCCCGAGCCCAGGTGGCTTCAGAAACGCTTCCCCAGAGCTTTTCCCAAAGCCGCGGGGATGGGGCTTGGGGAAGGTTGCCATCATCCCCTCCTCCCTCCTGGGCTGGGCTGGCTGGCCCTGGGGCTCACGGCTTTTCTCCAGATGGCCAGCCCATCACGGAGTCTCCCTCCATTCGTGCCTTCCTGACGTGGCTGTTGTGGGGAACCAGGCCTACTTGGCAGAAGCCATTCTGCTGGCTGCCTTGGGAAACTGTCCCCTCCAAGGATAATAGCAGCAGACTCAGTGGCTTCTCCAAGAGTCCCAGTGTGTCCGTTGGTCCCTTGACACTTTTCAGACCCTCCTCTGGGCTGGCTGATTCTTCTCGCGTGTGGCCAACGTGGCAGCAGAGGCGCGTGAAGAGCCTGCTGGAGGCATTATCTGTGAGCAGCTGGGAAGCATTTGTGAAAGGAGGCTGTGTTGACAAAGATGTGTCATTTTCCCATTTTGGCCCCAGTTTATGATGCTGGAGGGCAGCTGGTGTTGTGACTGACTGCTTATAGGATTTTTTGAGTGCCGTAGGTGAGGGGGATGTTATTATATCCATGCAGCAAGGTTATATCTGGTATGTGGTCCATTAGTCCTTCTTTGGCTTGGCGTTTAAACCTCCTATGATGATGGGTCTGCCCTGTGGATCTCCAGAGGCCCCTGTGACTGAGGGGGGTGGAAATTAATCAGAGTTGTCCTAGTTTAATAGGGACAACCAGGTTACAAAACAAAGGGCAATCATTGGCATGCTCCCAGTGGAACAAGGAAACTGACCGCACTCTCTACTTAGAGATGTAACTGGCAACATACCTGTTCCTCCACCTTTCCTTAATGATTGTGAATTAAAGGCACAGAAGTCGGAGACTGTTGCAGAGACCATATCAGACTTCCTGTTTGAATTCCTTTCTGAGAAATCAGCAGAAGGAGATCACCAGTAGGCATTCCTAGCAGGCTACTTTTAAGTTCTGATGTCCCTGCATAGGGGCATATTCAGGGGTGGTAACAGGCCAGCATCATGACTTAATACCTGAGCAAGCCTGGCTGGAGCTGAGTATTCTGGAGGCAGGCACAGGATAATCATTTTTGCACTGCTCTGAAGCCTTATTTCATTGACTTTTGGGCATGTCTTAGCTTTATGTATGTGTTGCTCCTTTGTGTTTTAACTAGACTTCTGTCTCATTCCTTCTGATGGTCATCAGGTTGCTGACCCTGCTCCCTTCTGAGTCCGTTTCTCTGTTGCAGGCTGTGCAGGTGTGGTGTGTAAGTTTTGGAGGTGGAGGGAGGGCACTTTGTCTCTTGTATGAGAACAGGAGGACGTTGCTGCTGCCGTGCAGCCTGGTGTTAAAATAAGCCCCAGTCTCGTTCCTTTGGAATTCTTTTGCAACAGATGATTTATTTGCTTTCGTTTATATAATATTTACTATTCATTAGACCTTATTTTTTATTTTTCTTTTTTCTGTATTTTGTTTTTTCTGTATAAAATCAGAATTTTATAATCAGTTTCTCATATGGAATTCTTTGTATTTAAGAAATATGTTGAACTTAATTTTTGATACAGTTGGTTAATTTTGTGACTTTTGAACTTAAAGATATAATTTCCCCCAAATAGTCTTTCATTCTGTCTAAAATTTTCTTATACATGTAGATTTACTGAAAGATGTGTATTTCATTGACCTAAACAGACATCAGATTTTCTTTGGCATTTGTATTCTTGGGGGATTGTAATAATATTTAAAATTTTCATTGAATTCCATTTATTGACTGAGTTATATTTTATGGCATTTGTTGTTATTGATATTAGGAGGCAAATATGGGAACGTTCTATTTCAGCAATTACCAAACAAGATTTTATAAGTAGTGTCTATATATTCCTATCCCTCTTAGGACCTGTAACTAAAAATTTGTAAAACTGGAGGATACTTTACATATGTACACACACATATAAAATGTGTATATATATATGTATTCTGTATATGTATGTAATATATAAAAAATATAAACTTTATAACTCATCCCCCAATTTCATAGATAAAAGGTATTTCTCTTAGTTTCCTCTGGGACAGGGAGGATTAATTTGGTAATAAAATGAGCAGTAAGACAATGTCTGAGAATAAGAAATCGCTGAACATATTTTGCTTGCCTAAAAGCAGTTCTATAGATAATTATTTAACAAAAATTAAAGCCTACTTAAGTTTATATTAAAACTTCAAATATAATGTTGAAGTCATCATTAAACATATAGTGTTGAAATAAAAGGAGATGAACTATATCTGACTAGTGCTTGCCTTATGGTCATTGTTTGATTTAAGAAGCATTGCGCTACAGGTGACTTTTCAGTCGAGTAAAGCAAGGTCCCCAACATCATATTGTTCATAACGTGGTGGTAGTGGTGAGAGCATGTACGTATAGACAAATTTTACTGCTGGTCAGATTTGGAAGTGCTTTAAATGAGCAACAAAGTAGGAGTTGAAACTAGGGAGCCATGAATTCTGACTGCAGGATTTTAAATGGCTTTGCAGAGGAGAGGAAATTTGAATTAGTTGTATAGGATTTTTTCAGGGGAAAAAATTGGGATAGAGGTCTCCAGGAAGAAGAAGAGCATGGGTAGCTATGATTCTTCAGGGACATAGTTTGAGGAATTCAGTGTGGCTGGAGTGTAGGGTGTAAAATGCCAAAGGCAGGAGATGAGATGAATAAGTTATGTGGAAGGCAGATATTTAACTGTTTCAAGTCAATTTTAAGTCAGCCTTAGTAGGGTCCACACTGTTCATTTCTAAATGATGGACTTTCTCTAACACCCACTGCGGTAACGAATGTGTTTCTGTCCAACAATGTGTTATTTATTTATTTAGGCTGCATTGGGTCTTAGGTGCAGCATGCGGGCTCTTCCTTGCAGCGCGAGGGCTTCTCTCTAGTTGAGGTACACGGGCTCAGTAATCGCGGCTCGCAGACTTAGTTGCCCTTCGGCATGTGGGATCTTAGTTCCCCGACCAGGGATCGAACCTGTGTCCCCTGCATTGGAAGGCAGATTATTAACCACTGGACCACCAGGGAAGTCCTGTGTCAATGTGTTATAGTCCAACAATTAAACCATCCTTAACTGGGCGTATTTTGATAATGGAGGTAAACACTTGCTAGCATGCTCCTGTTTGTACATTTTACAAGCATGGTTTCCTCTCACAATTAGTAAGGAAAACTACTTCCTTGGAGCTGGTGACGTGTCCTGACTTGAGGGGCTCCTTGGGGCAAGATGGTTTCAGGGTGGCTGCTGGGTGACCCTTCCGAATGTAGGCATATTAAGGATGGCGAGTTAGCGTTAGGAATTCATTTCCTCACTTTGTGGTTCGTTGTTGGTGACACAGCTTCCACACAGAGAGACAGGCATCCTTAGACTGAGACAAAGGCCACATCTCAGATTCCTCTCTGGCTGGTTCTCTGCCTTTCTGTGGGCCTTGCCCATTGTGGTCAGTTTCTCAGTGTTGAATAGGTATTTTCACTCCTGCCTCATTTATCCTTTCGGGATGCTCTGTGCCTAGCGGGACCCATTTACCTACTGCAGTCACTCCTAGGTAATAGCTTTATTCAATGACCTTGTCAGAAGGAATACCTCTGAGCTGCATGGTTCTAAATCTCAGGCTAGAAGTGGTTTGAAAGAGTTAAGTGCTTAAGTGCTTGTAGCTAAAGGGCAGTGATTTAGGGACTGACATTTGTTGGGATATCTGGATGTCTTTATAAGGCCTTCTGACGAAAGGTTAGGTACTTGGCAGGTTAATATTTTATATTCTTTTTATAGGTTTTATTTTATATGTTAATATTTGCATCCTGTGATGAAAACGGGAAAATATCGCTTGAGTCACGTAGTTTATTTCTTTATTAGCAAGTTTATATTCCACTGTCTTTTTCTTTGAGTAATTGAATCACTCTGGATTTACTTGACATTATGATTGGTCACAAAATAATAGCATCTATTATTATTAACTATTCCTATAGTAGTTAAATACCTGAAAGGAACATTCACGAAGGACCTACATATAGTATGAGTTGCTTTCACTCAGGGGAACTTGAATGTGAAGAAGAGAAGATTCAAGAGGCTGCTGGAGTAGGGACCAAAGTTCCTGCTTAACTCTTACATTGAATGTTCCACGTTCACCTTTAGGGTACTCAAGAGCCAGGCCCTAGTGGATTAATTATCGTACGGTTGCTTTGGGGGGAGTTTTCTCTCTCTTATTTTCTCATTTATAAGATTGTGGATGTAGGAAGGCAGGAGACTAGCTTCTATCAAGTGACTTTTATGTGCCAGGTGTTTTATGTGCTTTTTCTCTTTTTTCCCAATTATCACTGTACAAATGAGGTGTTTTTATTTACATTTTCCATTTGGGGGAACGAGACTCAGTAATGGGCCCAAGGTCATGTATCAGGTTAAGAGGCAGAGCTTGGGTTTGGACCCAGGTCTGGCAGGTGCAGAGTTAGTGTTTTTACCGCTACAGCACATTGGATTAATATGCGATAGTATATGTGCTGTTGAAGCCTTTAGAGAGAAGAAAGAACATTTTCTTTAAGACATGGGACTAATTTTGGTTAGTAATTTCAGCATCAAGTACAGCTAGGAAAATAGCACCAGAGAAGTAATTTGCTGATGACCAAATAGGTAAGGCATGTTGTATAAATTTTCTTGTTAATATTATACTTATCTATAAAATGTATTATAGTTCTAAGGCTTTGTTTGTTGGGTAATAGAAAAAAAAATAGGTAGTAAAATGTACTGTTGTTGATGTGCCTAATATGATGGTAAAAAGTCTCCCTTAAAATATGAAATACAAGATCACGGTATTAAAATCCTTCTGATGGTGCGATTTAAACCCGTACACAGTGAGTGCCAAGTTAGTTGGAACTTTCAGAATGTCCAAATTGCCTTCAATTTAATTTTTACAAAATCATTAAAAAAGCATTCCTTAAGAGGCAAGTGTCTGCCCCCCCCCTCCGAATTTATAGTCCAAGATACTTTTTTCTAAATGAATAAAAAGAATTAAAAAGGCATTAATCTCCCACGAGGGTCGGTGAGAGAGCTGCACTTAGGTATTATTATTGCCTCATTTATAAACCAGGATCCGGAGTGACTCCATAAGGTCAAAGACAAGCCTGCGTTGCAGCCGGGGCTGGAGCCGATGTCTCCCACCGCTCCCAGGGAGTCGGCAATCATCACAGTTATTAATATCCCACTCGCCACTTGCTGCAAGCCATGAACATAAATATTTTGTTGGCATTTTATCTTCACGCTCCTTACGTGCCAGGCTGCCTTTCTTTTCTTCTTTCACAGCCCTTCTAATAACTCACTCACGTTCCTGTCTGACCACATTGGCCTTCGCCGTGAAAGTCACACGTCACCCTGGCAGGGAATGTGAAAGCATGTGGAGTTTGCATACTTTCATTTTGATCTGAAGGCCTTTTCTAGACTTCCTTCTTTTTTTCCCCTTGTGTGCAAGTGCGTGTGTCTTGGGGAGGATGGTGATTAGAAATACATTTACTACATGAATATCCATGACTCTGTATGTGTATTAGGAAACAGTAAAA
Organism: Hippopotamus amphibius kiboko; assembly: GCF_030028045.1. Classification (NCBI taxonomy): domain Eukaryota; kingdom Metazoa; phylum Chordata; class Mammalia; order Artiodactyla; family Hippopotamidae; genus Hippopotamus; species Hippopotamus amphibius. The sequence continues at coordinate 75,234,064 of NC_080196.1, read as the reverse complement.
CTGTATTGCTTTTTAAATAGTTTATAACATATATGTGCACCCAGTTTATCACAGGACTGTGGTTTGTTAAATAAGTGACTCATTATCACAATCTGAAAACCGGAATGCTAGGTAAAGAATAAGTGTGGGCTGCCTTTTCATAGGGCCTCAAGTTAGAAGGCTTCCTCTCAGAGCACAACTTTTCTTTGCAGATTACAGAGGCTTTGCAGTTTTTTCCCCCTTTGCCTCTATAAGAATATACAAAATTGTCACAAAACATGAAATAATGTTACGGGAAAACGTGGCCAAATTTAAGAAATCTGGCTTAGGATGCTCTGAAATGTTATTGCTAAATGAATCTTCGAAGAAAATGAATTCCTTTACTGGAACAAAAAGTAATTTATTATGCATTTCATGGGTGTCTGCCAAAAGAGTTACTAGCAATATGAAGATCTAATGGATATGAATTAAATACCATCTGTTAGCTCTGTGTTTAGACCTATCTGTTAATTTTCTCTGAAATTTAATAATTTAAAAAAGCATCTCCAAAGACAGGTGTTGACATAGGTGATCATTCATAATTCAGCTATCTATCCTATCAGGGACAGTACTCAGGCGTTTTTGAGTTGGAGCAGAAAGAGATTATTTTATTGACCTCAGATTTTAAGAAAGATTTGAGCAAGTTACTGGTATTGATTTCAGCATCCTGTTGGAGTCTTTTGAGTGAACAATTCCCAATCCTTACCTGACAATATTTAAATGAGAATCGATGTGGTGTCCTGCCCCTTCTGGTAGCTGTTAGCTTGGCATGGTTTCACCAGAGCTGGTGCACACACTCCAGAGTCATATTTTCATCCTCTTAGACACAAATACTTTTCTTTTCTTTTTTATAAATTTATTTATTTAATTTATTTATTGGCTGTGTTGGGTCTTCGTTGCTGCACACGGGCTTTCTCTAGTTGCTGCTACTCTTCACTGTGGAGTGCGGGCTTCTCATTGTGGTGGCTTCTCTTGTTGCAGAGCACGGGCTCTAGGCCCATGGGCTTCAATAGTTGTGACACGCAGGCTGAATCGTTTTGGCGCACAGGCTTAGTTGCTCCATGGCATGTGGAATCTTCCCAGAGCAGGGTTCAAACCCATATTGCCTGCATTGGCAGGCAGATTCTTAACCTCTACGCCACCTAGAAAGTCCACAAATACTTTTCATTTAAAGCTCTCGTTATGTTTAGCCGCTTGATTCATGGTGAAACTTGAATATGGTCTCAAGTTTATTCTGGGGTTTCACAGATTAGCAACTGGAAGGAAACAGTCAGGGAGCCAGGCGCTAGCTCCAGCTCTGTGTGTGACTGTAGCAAACTGCCAAGGTTTTGTAAAGCCTCTGTTTTCCTCCTTCTACTAAAGGGGAAGAATTATTCCTACCATCTGGTCCTTAGGAGTATAGTGCAGCATAAGTGGGAGATGCCTGCAGACCTCTTTGAAGCTCAAGAAGAATAGCACTATTTAGATGTGACCTTGGAAGTTAATAGCGATGTGCTTTTATTTGCATGGCATTTTTTTTTCATCCCAAGACATTAGACATAAATCCTTACTTTCTTAATGGGAGGAATTTAGAGATGTAAGGCTATTGTGTTAACAAAGTAATCATGTTTAAATACTTTTATTTCCCTGATAGCAACAATTTTTCATTCATTATGATTCTTAGCACTTTCATAATGACTTTTGTAAACGCTGCTTGGTTCTTGGACCTCGGTCTGCTTTGTCTAGTAGAGATGGCCAGGGGAGGATGCTCATCCAAGCTCCTAAAAGGTCAGTCTTTTGTTTGGTTGGTTGGTTTTTTGGTTTTGGTTTTGGTTTTTCCTTGGCTGGGTTGGGTCTTTGTTGCTGCACGCAGGCTTTTTCTCTAATCGTAGCGAGCGGGGGCTACTCTTCTGTTGCAGTGTGCGGGCTTCTTATTGCAGTGGCTTCTCTTGTTGTGGAGCATGGACTCTAGGCGTATGGGCTTCAGTAGTTGTGGCACACGGGCTCAGTAGTTGTGGCTCATGGGCTCTAGAGCACAGGCTCAGTGGCTGTGGTGCACGGGCTTAGTTGCTCTGCGGCATGTGGGATCTTCCTGGAGCAGGGGTCAAACCCATGTCCCCTGCATTGCCAGGCAGATTATTAACCACTGTGCCACCAGGGAAGCCCCCAAAGCCAGTTTTTAATTAAGATCATAATCCACCAGGTTTTAAATCTTGCCTCTGGATCTTTTACCACTGAATTTGACTAGAATAAAGTCATTTTGATTCATTTCAGAAGATAAAACTTTTTCTTTAGTAGGCCAACGACTTCAAGCTGTGGGACAGACCTTTTCCCCAGCAATTTATATTTGTACATCAGTATTTTACTGATAATCCCAGAGTACTTATAAACTTGGGGCCATGCCTTTCTTTATCACAGCATGCTTACTGTTTGTGTGTACAGATGTGTAAAACAATTTGCTCCTTTGCCCAGAGTAGAGTGTGTGTGTAGAATAGTTCTTTCCCTCCCTGAAGAGAATAGCATCCTGGCTATGGATATAACCCGGCCAACTCAGGCCCAGAAGGGGCACAGGGGATAAAGGGGGCCACCAACGAGCTCAATAAGAAATTTGTCTGCTAAATTACAAATAAATAAACTATTCTGCTAAACACTGAGTTGGGTCATCGGCTGAGGTGACCGTGACTCTCCCTTCTTGAGCTTTATTGAGCCGCTGTGGGAGAATTACAGGGTTTTGTTGTGATTGATGGTTTTCACATATCCTGATGGAGACAGAACCTGTGTGTGTTTGTGTATTTTCCTAGTGTTACCTCCTCAACTGTCATTGGGTCACTTTTGTATCTGGTCCTGTTCCCTGCATCCAAACTGAAATGACCGTAGTTTTTAGAGTGGAAGTTAAGGTTTATCTGAAAGTGTTTCTCCTTTGTTGGAACTTAGACTTAGTTTTTTCTTTTGAGGAAGGCTGCTATCAGGCACCGCAGAGTCTAACCTAGAGGTTACGAAAGCAGAGAAGAGAGCTTTGTCAGTGAGGGGCGGCTGGCTTCCCCACACAAGGAAAAGCTGTAACTACACCTTGCTTAGACGTGTAGGAAGGACAGACCAGAGACCGTGGCAGCTGATAGCCCGAATCTGAGCGGAGGAGGCAGTGTGGTCATCTTCAAAGTCCTGTGCTCTGGGAATGCTCACCCCCAACCTGCCGGGGGTGCCGGGGTTTGTTTCTTCTCCAGATCTTGAGGCAGTGTTAGGAGAGATTATAGCACAGCACACCCCAGCCAGCTCCTTTTTCGTTTTCTTCCTCAACAATGAAATTTATGTTTGTAATTTACAAGCCGGAGAACCTCTGTAATTCTTCTGCAAAGGCTGTGTCCTTTGAGGGGTTCCCTTTGCTCTGGTGTGTCCCCTTTCCAGAGCTAATTCGTGGTATTGTGGGAGGCTGTCTCTGGGCCTGCCTATTATGGGATGTGACACATAAAGGAAAAGAAAGACCTGACATGCTTGGTGAGCCCAGCGTGATCCAGACACTGCTGGGCATCGGCTAGAGGAGCTCCCTGAGTCAGAAATCCTTGACGTACGTGTCCGAAAATGAGCGAAGGCTTATTCGCACAGCAGAGCAACCTGAGCGATCCAGAGATCACCGTGCTGCTTCACAGGCCAGTGGAGATTTTCCGTGTCCGGCTGTGCAGCCGCGACTGGTCCCTGAAGTCATTTATTCCTTTAGGAGGGGGGCGTCCGGCCAGTTGCTGTGGGTCCCCTACCTGACCTGCCTGCTTTCAGTGCTAAGCCCGGGCTGGGTCGGTGCTGATAACACATTCTTTCAACAGGAAGGGCCTCCATGTTCAGTGGTCAGTGGGAGGGTGGAGGCCGATAAGCTGGGAGTGGAAACACAGAGCAGATTTCTGCCCCACCCTCGTATTGCACTTTGATCAGAGAAAGAGCCAGGACCTCCCCTGCCCGAGCTGCCTCCCAGAGGAGGAAGGATGGCTCGGCTGTGGGCGTTCAGAGCACTTTCCTCTGCTTTTGTTCAGGAACGTTCGCGGGATTAGGCTGGTTTACGTTAGTGGCGTGCCTGCTCTGGCTGCGTTAGATGTCTGCGATCTGATCCTTTCAGGGATTTAAGTAGATGTGGGAGAACCTTAACCAGTTGACATTTATACGTGTGTGTGTGTGTGTGTGTGTGTACTGGGTCCAGGGTCATAATAAGTTATCTCTGATTTTCTCCCCAAATCGAACTGATTCTCGAGAGGTAGCTCTTGAATATCCCCCCATGAGGGGGAGGCATTTAAGATGACAATGTGACAAGCCAGGTTTCTTAAGGAGAGCTGGGCTAATTCTAGACTTCTGCAGTTAGAATGCCAGTTTCGAGAGCTCAGGTTATACTCTTGGGCCCACTGTGTTTGGTATTTTCATGTATCTGGTACCGTGTTTCACACGTGCATGGCTGGCTGGGCTCCAGCCTATGCCAGGTGGCGTGGAGGTGACTTTCAGGGGTGCGTGGGGCCCTTCTGATCCTCCCTCCACTCTGATTCCTCCCTGTCTTTCATGCTATTTTATTACCCATCCAGGCTAGCTCATTTCTCAAGTGCTGGTGCCTTGTGTTTCTTCCCCAGAGTTAGACTGCACGATGCACAATATTTACTCAAGTAAAATATTCACAAGGAAGGTATGGGTGGCTAATAGGTTGAGCCCTCTCAGGTGGTCCCCGTCCCCCACCCCCTACCTGGGTTCTCTTGAAATACTTTTGCATGCACGTGGGTCAATTGTAAATATGACCTAGTTAGAATTTCTATCCTGCTGTTTTTCACTTAACATTGCATTACAGGATTTTTTCCATTTTGCTACAGGATCTTATTATTTTTAATAATTGCATAATAGTTCATTGAGCGGATATCCCTTGCTTTCCCAAACCATCCCCGTATTATGAGACATTAGATTATTTCCATGGTTTCCACTATTATAAGTAACCCTGTAATGGATGTCTTCCTGTGGGGAGCCTTTCCCTCCCTTTGAATTCTTTCCTTATAATCCATTTCCAGAAGCAAGATTACAGAGCTAAGTAGGGTATAAAGTTCTTGATGGCCCTGCTAACTGCCTTCTAAGGCGTGCGCCAGAGCATAACCCTGCCAACCAGGAATGAGGGGGCCCGGTGTTATCCATCCCATCTGGTCTCATCATGATGATCTCATTATGTGTATGTTGACATAAAACTTATTTATTTATTTATTTAATTTATTTATTCATTCTTGACTGCTCTGCATGGCACGTGGGATCTTAGTTCCCTGACCAGGGGTCAAACCCGTGCCCCCTGCAGTGGAAGCGCGGAGCCGTAACCACTGGACTGCCAGGGAGGTCCCTGTGACGTAGTATTTGAAGTTATTCTTATTGAGGTGTGACTGACACGGGGAATGATGCTGTACATGGCAGCATTCCAGGTTTCGAGCGTATACCCCCCTTTAAAAACAAGGTTCTCAAACCTCGGGCACAAGCACTTGTTTAACTTTTTTTCTTACAGACTCACATGTTGCTTTTGATTTCAAAGGAGCTGATATTTTTCAGTAGCTCCTCACTCACGTAATTTGGGGTTTGCCGGCCCTATAGCTTAATAACATTGTCTGAACAAAGAAGACAGTAGGTATTTCAGCAGTAGCTTTGGGGACTGTCGTTCAGGTGTAAGACTGATATTCAGGTAATAAGATTTCTTTAAGGCAGCTTATTTGAAAAGGGGCCATTGAGCCTTTTGAAGGGCTGCAGGAGCCCCTGGCTTTCTCTTTGCGCAGAGCTGTCCGTGATGATTAGACTAAGGTCATGGTTGAGGTGGTTTTCACTTAGCTCTGGCTGAGCTCTTAGGGCTGCTCCCACCCGGTGATGGCAGCAGTTGGCCTGGTGAAGGATGACGTTGGGGAGATTCAATTAGGTTCATGCTCCTTTGCCACAATAATAAAATTCTCATAGTAGCACATACACATGTAGTCTTTGCTGTTGTGAGACACTTTCACCAGGGCTTTGCGTATACTAACTGATTCAATTCTGGCAACAACCTCCCGACATAGGTGCCTCTTTAGTTCTGTTTTCTAGGTGAGGACACTGAGGCACAGAAAGTTCTAGGTCAGACCTTCTAGTTTCTGTCTCCCACAGAGTCTCTTCTGACTCACTGCATCGTATCCTTCCCTTTCAGCTGTCTTGTCCTGTGAACAGGCCTCCCTGTATCCTGCATACTCTTAAGGAGAACACCCTTTCCTCACCCACAACGACGGCTTCCCTTCATGGCATGTTTAACACGGCAAGGCATTCTGAGGCTTCTGCAAACATTAGGTCACTTAATGGTCACAAACATACTGGAGGTGGGGTCAGTTTCCCGAGGAGGAGGCTCAGGAGGTGGGTGGCTGAACCAGGGTTGACTTTGAAAGCCCAACCTGGCCCCACGGTGCAGGCTGCCGGCTGCCTACCCCAGGCGTCCTTTCCTCGCTGCCATTCCTTTTCTGTCCTCTTGTTCCACCTCCCTGTCTCAGACACTCATAGACTCATGATAACTGTGGAGTGGCCTTACTTTCGAGGGCGTATATGCCCTGGTTCCCCATACAACCTGGGAGCGACTGTCTCTGGGGGCTCACAGCCCCGGCACCGGGCTCTGAGGTGCCCTGCTCATGTTTCTTGCGGTGACGGCAGACCCCTCTGCTGTCTCAGCACGTCTGGCCATGGGAGGTGTGCTGCTTCCTGGGCCGGTCCAGGCACCCCCTCCATTTTAGAAAACAGCACTTGCTATGGGGAGGTTGGACTTAGTCAGATAAACGTAAAATGTGCATTTCTGAGGAATAGTTAGAGAATATGACATTAGTCATTTATAAGGGAGCTCACTCTTTCTACTCATTTATGATTGCTCTTTTCTAAAATGAAGATGCTTTTTATAATTGAATATCATCCTTTTGAGTATTTCTTTGGGTTTACACCTGGATCCGTGTTGAGTTTGCTTATAGCCAAGGTTCTGGTCTAAAAGTAATCACCATATTTGTACGTGTAACTAAATCCATAGCTTCAGTTAGACAGGATTATTTCATCTGTTTCATGAGAATCTATTTTAAACTTTAGGCATCTCAATGAGTTTGTGAAATTTGCTTTTTTAGGCATACAAAAGCCCTTGGTTTTACATCTTTAAGTTTGTGTTATTTTTTTAAAATAATTTTTAAAATTAACTAATTCATTTGGTTGCATTGGGTCTTCGTTGCTGCATGTGAGCCTTCTCTAATTACAGCCAGTGAGGGCTCGTCTTGGCTACGGTTTGTGGGCTTCTCATTGCGGTGGCTTCTCTTGCTGTGGGGCATGGGCTCTAGGTGCACGGGCTTCAGTTGTTGTGGCTCAGTAGTTGTGGTACACAGGCTTAGTTGCTCCGTGGCATGTGGGATCTTCCCGGACCAGGGATGGAACCCGAGTCCCCTGCACTGGCAGGCGGATTCTTACCCACTGCACCACCAGGGAAGTCCTAAGTCTGTGTTATTTAATAAGAAGTTTGGTGGGGGGTAGGGACTGTTGATGCTGGCTTTTCACAAACCTTCCTTTCTGCTAGGAAAGGGAAGGAGTGGTTACCCGTGGAGGGGCCAGATTTGGTCTGTCCAGCTGGGAGGAAGCTGGGATGGGCAGACAGGAAGTTCAGTGGTTGGACCTCCTGAAATCCTGCCTCTTAGTCCCACCCAGTTATTATGAGGATTAGAGAGAAAACCAGATCTTCTCCGGGAGAGGAGAGGACCACATTGACTTCCAGGCCCCTGAGTGGAGTCACAGAAGGCCTGGGAACCTTCCATTCAATTCGCGCTGTATCTGGTGCCCTGTGTTTCTCTGACATGGATGTAACATCAACTTGGCCAGACAGATGGATGTTTTAGGATTTAATGGGATTGTGAGTGTAAAAAAGGAATGCTTGAAAAGTACAGGATGTTCTACCTGTGTCAAAAACCAAGTATCCGGTGTTTATGGAATGGAACCCTGAAAGCTCAGAAGAAATAATGGGCTTCAGAGCTTTTAGAGGAGAAAAAAAGCATGATTAACAAATATGTGATTATAGGCTAGACTTAAAAAAAAAAAGTCAAATGCAACTGTTTTCTCAAACCATAGTCTAAACATGATTTTAGTTATTTTGGTTCGATTTTACTAAATTATGTCATATTTGCTATTTGGCTTTTCTTATTTGGATGGAGGGAAAGAAGGAATGAAACAAGAGAAAGGTGACCTTTTGCTTCAAGAAATAATTGCCACAATCATGACAGACAGAGGATGCTAGCATTTTCTTTATCACATGGTCTGCTTCAAACATGGCCCATTCATCTTGGGGAGAATTAAAGGCTGTGTATGCATGGGTTAATTTTCTGTTAAGTCACTGCTCAAAAATTTCATTTATCAGGCCTTGCTGAACTGTGTATCTTTCCTTCTTAGACTTTGATAGAACTGCCAAGCCTCATGGTTCTGGGGCGGGGGGGAGGGGTGTGTGTGTGTGTGCGCGCGCGCGCAGTGCTCTGCATTTTCTCTTTTGCAGTGATTAGATTATGTGGGCATCCTTAAGGCCTGTTGACCTACATGGTGTGGTTTGTTTCACTGTCAGAGATCTGAGTGTTTGGCACTTTTTACAATAGGCTGCCTCCAGTTTCCCTTTCCTACCTGGTCCAGCTTCTCATCTTGCCGGGTGGTTCCTGCCACGAGTTAATAACATAAAGAGGAGCTGAAATCGCCAGGGTTAGGTCAATGGCGCTGCCCCACCCAGTGAGCAGCAATGCTGGCACTACCCTCTCACTTGTCCTCACGTGTTTACCTAGCAGGAGTCAGCTGCCTGATGAATTTATCAGTAACTGTCTCTCCCCTTCTCTCTCTCCTTCTCTCCATCCCCCTCTTCCACCAGGCAGGCGCCTCCGTGATGTCTGGTGCCGGGGAGAGCGCTAATCCCGAGAACAGTGAGCTCAAGTACTCAGGTCAAGACGGGCTGTACATCGGCGTCAGCCTGGCCTCGCCGGCCGAAGTCACGTCGTCGGTGAGACAGGATTCCTGGTGCGCCCTGGCCCTGGCCTGAGCGGCCGTGGGGAACAGAAGGAGGATGCCGCCAGGGCCTGCGGGACCGCCTTCACTGATATTCTTGGCAGGCTGGCCAGACTGGGCTGAGGATGCTGACCGGACATCTTCCTCTGACACGTGATTTCTGTGCCTTTATTTGAAAGAGATGTCTCTCCTAAGGGGCTTGCTCTGCCTTACCACTTGGCCCTGTCTTGAAGACCCAGGGAGAAGATGGACCGCCTCCAGGGAAGGGCCAGAGCAGCCCGCAGCCTCCCCGGCCACGGCCGCTTCCAGGGTCGGCCAGGGGGACTCCATGTCCAGCGTGCCACTTCCAGAAACCGGGACTAGGACCGGGGCCTTGCCTGCTACGGAATATTGAGAGAGGTTTTTAAACAAAGGTTTTATGTGTATTGCCCCAAATCATGTGCTTCTTCTGATCAGTTTTGGTCATTCCAGAATTTCTTCGTACCTTTTCCACCCCCAGATTTCACATGCGTTTGTGGAGAAGACCATTCGTTTGGTACACGCCTTCGGAGGCTGAGTTGGTTCTTGAGGTCTCTTGTCAAAAATATCACTCGGTTTTGCAGGACTGCATTGTAACTGTAATATACACTGTGACTGACGTTTCTCAAAGTTCATATTGTGGGACTGACCCGAAGTCAGTCCGAATTTGTAAACAGGGTAGCAAACAAAAGATATTTTTCTTCCATGTATACAATAATTTTTTTAAAAAGTGCAATTTGCGTTGCAGCAATCAGTGTTAAATCATTTGCATAAGATTTAACAACATTTTTTATAATGAATGTAAACATTTTAACTTAATGGTACTTAAATAATTTAAAAGAAAAAATGTAAACTTAAACATTCTTATGCTTCTTTTACAACTACATCCCATTTCTATCTCTCCAATTGTGAAAAGGGAAATATTTCAAGAACAAATCTTCTCTCAGGTAAATTGCCTTATCCATTTGTTAAAATTTTTTGTACAAGAACACCAGTATCTCCCCTTCATTTTACTGTGGAATATGTGCTGGAAAAATGGCAACAAAACTTTACTACCTAACAAGATAACATTTGTAAATACTCTAGGCATCTGTACACACTATGATGAAGTCTATAGTGTGACTGACCCACAGGCAGGTTGGTTTACGTTAATTTTTTTAAAAATGGGATGTCATATGGAAACCTATTTCACCAGAGTTTTAAAAATAAAAAGGGTATCGTTTTGTCTTCTGTACAGTGAATTCCTTCCCTTATAGTTTCATTTTGATACTGTATGTGGCTATAGTTCTTCATATAAAGCAAGTGCATGTGATGTTTGTAAATTGCCTTACGGCCTTCTTTTCAATGAATTATCCTTTTGGAGCTGTTTTTATACCTTGGTTCATTTGAAGTTGGCACACAGAGTCAAATTATCACTTTCAACTTGCATTGGGGACAATTTTGTAAGTGAAAAGGACCCAGTATTATATGACATTATCTGCGATTACAAGCATTCTGTTTAGGAGCAATCCTTCAGAACATTTAAAAACTTCAATTTCTTTTCCTCTAAATGAAATATGCTCTGTGGCCCAGAAACAGAATGATTTCCTTTCCCCCCTTTTACAAAATGCTGTGATACCTCAGAGCTCATTTGAAGTTAAAGTCTTTACACTTGGCAGAAGATATGAAATGATGTGAACAGCTCCTTTGTTTTTTCTATGCTGCTGCATGGATTTCAGGAAATCAGGAGGCTGTTTCAGAACACAAAATGATGGCATTTCATTTTGGCTCCCTAACAGTGGCATGTTTTTCATGTGCTGATTACAGTGGTCTATGGGGTCCAGTCTGAATCAGGAGAAGGGAGGTCTTCTTTTGTGGTGGGGTGATGCTGGAAGCCAGACTCAGGCCTGAGGGGTGTGTGTGTGTGTGTGTGTGTGTGTGTGTGTGTGTGTGTGTGTCTGGGGAAGTCAGTGAAGCTCACTGTACCCTGAAACCCTTTGGTGGGCTGGGACAGTGGTTGAGAGAGTAGGGTCTGGAGTCAGACCACGAAGTTTCAAGTCCCTGCTCTGCATGGAGAGCTCTGTGACCTGGGCAAGTTACTCAGCTCTCATTTTCCTCATCTGTGAAATAAGACACATAACTCATAAGACTGAGATAATCCATGTAAAGTGCCTAGCACGGTGCCTGGCACATAGCCAGCACTAAGCGTTAACTTGACTTTGAAGGACGGTGGCGTGAGCTCTCAGCACGTGGGTGTTTTGGATGTCTCACTCCGTGTGGAATATCTGAAGTTTATGATCTGTGAGAGTCTGATGTCCCTTGGCTTACCTGCACTTTTGAACAAAGCTGGGGAGAATGAAATGAGGGATTCCTCCCCAGCCCAGGTGGTGGCTGAGAAGGATGCTTGAGAGATACTAGTCTGAGTTCAGCTGATTGTTTTATAGAACAGGGATGGTCTGACAGCAGAAGAAAATTACCCCCACTGACTCATTTTTTTCCCCTTCCTCCCCTTACGGTTCTCATTACTTTGAGTGCTTTCTGGTGGGTTGGGAGATGTTAGAGTTAATATGCTTTGATTGGAAAATGAATTTTTCTTATTGGGTCTTCCAAAGGATCTTTTTTTTTTTTGCCTGGGGATGGTCTCAAATATCAATCCTTCTAATCCTAAGATGCCATTAGGTTCTAAAGTGCCTCTTTTTTCTTCTTTTTTTAAACACAAAGTGGAAGGAATTCATGAAATAAATTACAAGGGGCAGAAAGAGGGAGGGAGCTCCTTGTGGCCTGTCCTAACACAATGAACTCCACTAATCTGGGTCTTTTGAATGATAACCTGCTTACATATAATTGTTTATAATAAAAGTTTGATCATTTTTTTCCAAATACACAATTTCAGCACTCCTCCCCCAAAATATAACATACAAAAAAAAAAAGTCATTTCTCACTAGGGAGTACATTTAAATTGAGGGTGCACTTTGGCTTAAAGAATCCTCAGACCCATTACTGTGCGTTGCAGAATTTATGTCCTCTGTCCCCCCTGGCTGATTTCAGGTCATCTTACATAACTGAGGCTCTGTCTGGGGTCTCTCTTCAGGGTCACTTTGTGTTGTTTCCTGGTGCGTATGGGAGGGTCAGGAAAGCAGAGGGAGCCATTCATTTTCCCCTGCAAATAAATTAACTTCTTGCTCATGGGAAATGTTTTCCCCAGTCCTTGGAAATTTGATGTAATTTCAGATTGTAGATAAATTTTGCTGCTGGGAGGGCAATACAGCAAGTCTTTGACTCTGCCAGATTCCAGGCTGCTTTCAGTTTGAGGCAGCGTAGTAGCTTCAGCGTATATACCAGTGTTGTCCACAGGGTCTTTGGATGCCCGTGACTCTGAGAAGGTGTGTGGACAGAGGGCTGGAGGGCAGGGCAGGGATCAAACACTTACTCAGAATAAAGCAGCTCAGGCTAATTTTTTTTTTTTAAGTTTTTTTTTGATGTGGACCATTTTTAAAGCCTTTATTGAATTTGTTACAATATTGCTTCTGCTTTATGTTTTGGTTTTTTTTGGCCATGAAGCCTGTGAGATCTCAGCTCCCTGACCAGGAATTGAACCCGCACCCCCCGGCATTGGAAGGTGAAGTCTTAACCACTGGACCGCCAGTGAAGTCCCTGGGCTAATTAAAATGAGTTTTGTTTCTGGGTTGAAATAGCAAGTCAATTTGGCGACACTAGTTGTCTTCTGTTGTTTGGAAGCTCTGATGGGCTGTCAGATATGTTTGATTATTTAAAAGGAAAGACAAATATTAATGAATTTGTTAGGCCCAATCTTTCAAAACACGGTCCATGGGCAAAAATTTGGTGCCTGCACTTCTGGCCAGTTGAGATCCCAGGGTGGATTCTGTGTGGCTGAATCTTGAGCTGGAGCTAGGTTTTGAGCAGACCCCCCTGCTGTGGTCTCTGGGAAGGGAAAGTAAGTTCATAGGAACTTCGGATAAATAAATTAAGATTGGTAGTTCCAAACAGCTTCGAAAGGAAAGCTAGGATGATGGAAGTGCAGCTCTGAGATTCAGGTTGGAGTGGGCAACCCGTCCAAGCACTGTATAGCATCTCCCAAATCTGCCCTGGAGAACTAGTGGGACAGCTGCTACGTTGCCGTTCTTCCTTGCTCAGCAGCCGTTACAGAGAAGGGATGGTTTAACTAGATACTTACTTTGCATAGTGGATTTTTTTTTTTTTTAAGAATGAACATTTTAAGAATGGCTAAAATATGGCAGTTAAAGATGAAATAATGCTTAATTAGTAGAAGGGCTTCTATTTCAGTTATCAGTGGTCCCTGTGGTAAGACAATCACCTAGGTATCACTGAGCATTGGGCCAGGTCATTTCCTCTTTCTGGACCTCAGTCTCCACAGCAACCATAAAATGGAGAAATCAGGCGGTATGGTCACAGGGGTCCCTTCCATCTGCATTTGCTGCCCACAAGTTTCATGTACAGACTATAGGCGAAGAGGCAGTGGTGGGTGTGAGGTCTGGTCTGGGCTCCGAGTCCATGACCGGGGAAGCCAGCGGGTTTGGGATTCTTTTTGAGCTCTTTTGGTCCCCTTACCACCTTGGGTTTTTCTGTGGAGGCCAAGTCCTCCTGCTGTCTTTGGGGAGAGTCAGGGTGACAGTCTTGGTCATATTCATGAGCACAAGGGCTTGTTAAGAGGTGCTGCCTCCCTCAAGGCCAAACCTGCTTGATTTAGGGCTCCTGATATAAAACTTATACAGCGATACAGACCCAGACCGGAAAATGGAAACGTCTGGCGGCCGAGCAGTCCGCAGAACAAGGAAAAAACAGCTTTGCTTTGCTTGGCCCATTGCTTCAATATCTTGTAGTTGGTTTTTTATTTCTTGGAAACAACCAACTTTTCATTGTTGTTTGCCTTCTGTGTCTTCTCTTTAGCCGTTACAGAGTTTTCCTCCCTGTCTCTTCACCCCTTCCCTGAGTTTATCCTAATTTTTGTGAATTCTTTTCCTTTAGGATTCCAAGACTGATCTGAAACAATAATAGCAAATATTCATCTTGCACTTACTATGTGCCAGTTTCTGTACAAAGTGCTGCACATATATTGATTTATCTAATTCCCATACCAAGTGAGTGAGGTGGTGCTATCCCCATTTTACAGATGTGTCTGCGGATGCACAGAGAAGTGAAGTAACTTGCCCAAGGTTACACAGTGGCAGAGCTGGGATTTGAGCCCAGGCAGTCTGGCTCCAGAGCACATGCTCTTAATCACGCCACCATATAGTTTTTTCACATTGATTTAAAGGGGAAGAAATTGAAGAACACACGGGGGAGCCAGAACTGTCTGAGGGTTGAGGCTATGCCCTTTCCCTTTCCCCTAGCATCTCAGAAATACACCATTGTGATTTGCAACACAGGCACGTCTAGAATGAAGAAACCTAGTTAAATGTACGTTTCTTTCTTTTTTTTTTTTTTTTCTGGCACACGGGCTTAGTTGCTCCGCGGCATGTGGGATCTTCCTGGAGCTGGGATCGAACCCGTGACCTCTGCATTGGCAGGTGGATTCTTAACCACTGCACCACCTAGGAAGCCCTGTATGTTTCTTTTAGTCGTAAGTTTCTTCACCACACAGAAGGTGGTGGGTGCCTAGTTGTCAGCTGTGAAGTAGTGAATTTGGAGGTGTGCTATCTTTGAGCATTTCACTTATCTCTTTTTCATGTAACTTCAAGGCTTGTTATGCTCTTACCTAGCTCAAAAGATTAGGATAAAGCATTTTGCAAAGTATAAAAAGCTAGTGAAACGATTAACAGTGGTTAAAGCTGAATGCCAGAGAGAACAAGGAATACTTCGTCGTGGTGTAAACTCTCTATGCTTGGTTGTGCCAGAGCATTTTTTTTCCAGGAAAACTTGTGCAAGATTTTGGTAGCGGTGTCTTAGGCTTTATCTTTAAAAATAAGTGTTCATTACTGCTTACATCACTGTTGCTATTATTATTTTGATAAGTTGCGTTACCCGTGATGCTCTCTGTCGGGGCTTCTCAAACTTCTCTGTGCAAGAATCACACACAGTGCTTGTTAGAACTGCAGCCCCTGACTCCTTCCCCAGAGAATCTGATTCTGCAGGTCCTGTGGAAAGCTGAAGAATCTGTAGTTTGGGGGCCTTTGCGTTAATTGAAATTTCTTGAATAGTACAAAATTAAAAAGTTATAAATGGGAATACAGTGAAAAACAATTGCCCTTCTCACACCTGTTCCCCAGATCCTCAGTTCCTGTCCCAGATATAACTTATTTCTTGTATCGATTGTATGTATTGACTGTCCATGTATACACAAGCATTTATAAGTAATATTCAATCTTTTTTACACATGTGGTAGTGTACTATACACATTGCTTTGCATTTTGCTTTTTTCACTTAGTGTATCTGGGTAGTTCATTATTTAATCAGTGCCCTACTGAAGAACATTTGTTTCCAATCTTTTGCTATTCAAGCAATGTTGCAATTATTTTCCCATATCTGTGTCATTTCACTCATATGCAAATATACCTATAAGATGAGTTTCTAGAAGTGGCATGACTGAGTCAAGGGGTATCTCTACTGTTTAAATTTTGATAGATGTTGCTAAATTGCTCTTAGAGTTTTGTCCTATTTGCACTCTCATGGGCAGTTTTGAGTGCCCTTTTTTTCCTTACTCAAATGAGCCTGTTATCAAACATTCTGGTTTTTGTCAATTTTGTATCTCTGAGCTTTGTTTTGCATTAATCTTATTGTGACTGAGGTTGAACATCTTTTCTTGTGATAAGAGCCATGTGTAGTTCCTTATATGTGAACTCTTTGCCCAAGTCTGTTCATGTTTTTTACTTCTTTTTTCTATTGGGTTGTTGATCTCATTGACTTGAGAAATTCTTTGCATGAAGGAAATTAGCTCTTTGTCTGAAATATACTTTAAAGGTATTTATTCCTGATGTTTCACTGGACTATGTTTTTAAAAAAATCATGATGATCTTTTCTTTTTTTAAAGGTAATTCAGTTCATCAATCTTTTCTTTTATGGTTTTGGAATTTTGTATAATATTTGGGAAAATCTTCTCCACTGCTAAGGTTGTTTTTTAAAATCCCATGTGTTCTCCTAGGACTTTCTGGTTTGCTTTCAAGGTTTACATTTTGTTTTCATCTGGAATTTTTGTTTTTGGTTGTTGGTAACATGTAAACATATATTCAACCTTATGTTTTTCCAAATGGCAACCTATTTGTCTCAGCATCGTTTCCTGAATAATCCATTTACCTCCCACTGACTCAAAATGGGAATTAAAAAAAAATGTAGATTCTCACATGTATATGTATTCTTGTATAAATTCTTATGTGTATATATATTTAACATAAATTTTTGTATATATTTGGGTTTATTTCTAGATTTTTCTGTTCTGTGTCAATAATCTGTTTCTTCATGCTCTGATATCAAATTGCTTTGACTATCATAGTTTGCAATATGTTTAGAGAGCTAGCCCCTTCTCATTAATCTTTTAAAAAATAAGAATTTGATCACTATTTTTGCTTATTTATTTTTCCATACAAACTTTAGAACCATCTTGTTTCAGTTAAAAAAAAAATCTCTTAGGTGTTTTTATTGGGGTAATATTAAAAATTTAAATTCACTTAGGGAGAATTAATATCTTTATTTTATTGTTTTCCTGTCCAAGATGAAGTGTGTGTTTTCATTTGTTTAAATATTTTTTTCTGTGTCCTCCATTAGCATTTTAAACTTTTCTTCATGTAGATCTTGTGTATGTTATGAGGGAAGCTTATTCCTGGGTGTTTCACACTTTTTGATGTTATTATAACTCTTCTAATTGGTTAAGTTTGCTAAGTGTATATTAAGTTTGTTTCCCAGAATCATTCTGAATTTTCATCTTTTTTCAGTTGAAAGTTTGTTTCCCAGAATCACTCTGAATTTTCATCTTTTTTCAGTTGCTTCTATTGCATTTCCTGGTGGAGTGTGCATTTCAGCTTGTACTACTGATGGCCTGGGTGTTGGTGGGAAACCCCTGCTCTTGGTATTGTCCAATTAAGGAAATACGTAAATGCACTTGTTCACTTAAATTATGGACTCACAGAACTTTAGAGATGGAAGGGACCTTGCTGAGGTCCTGCTGAGGAAACTGAGTCTCTAGAGGTCAAGTCCTGTGGATCAGTATGCAGCCCGGGTTTCCAGACTCCTTGCTCAATGGCCTTGGCTCTGAGAGATCACTGAGTGAAACTTGAGAACCAACCAACTGTGAGCAAAAGCTTGGCCTTTGGCAGAGCCAGGCAATTTCTTACTACTCTGAGCATTGCTTCATTCATCAGTTGAGGAATTAACGAGCTACTGAGCCTTGGGCCAATCCGGTTTTTCACAGATTGCGTACCTCCCCAAACACCAGCTCTGGGAGCAACACAAATGACCACGGTCTCCAGTGAATCATCAGGCTGCATTTGCTGGAATAAATGAAAGCATTGTGAGAGCAGGAAATCGGGACAGACACCTACACTTGCTGACCCAAACAGCTTCCCTTTCCGAGCCCCTGGAGATCAGTTATCACCAAATGGAGAGATAGACTCTGCAAAGTTTTTGCAGGCCTCTCAGCTTGTAAATAAGAGACTGCCTTCTTCCTGCTCCCCTCCTGCTGGATCTAGCAGAGGGGAGAGCTCTGGCTCCAATCAGCTGGGCAGTGACCAATAGCTGGGTTGGCTGGGAGAGAGTGATCACTCCAGTTGAGTGAACTCTGTAAACCCAATCCACTTAGTTCAGAGCACCCTATGTTTTGAGAACACAAGGCATCTTTTTCATGGAAAATCATGCTGGGAGCACCTGCTATATATTTCCCATCACTTATAAAGCCAAATACCAATTGGCCTCTGTGAAACACACTGCATGATTATACAACATTTAACATTTCTGTAACTCTTATCCCGTTTACTCTTTCTTACACACATCATTCTTTGTAGTTTTACCGGACTTCCTTTTTAAAAAAAAAAAAAAAATCTATTCTTGCATTTATATTTTGTCAATGACTTGAGTCTACAACAAACATTTCTGCCTCTTTGATACCACTAGATTCAGTGGTGGAATTTCCAGTTGGGTCCTTCTGTTCCCGAAGGTGCCTCCCCTCCTTTACAAATGGGTGAGAGATTCTTTTATTTTGGAACTGACGGTAGGAAGCCTTTGGTTGGTGGTTTTACCTTGGATGGGGCAGCGGAGGGAGCTGCTTCCGGTTCAGTCTTCCTTCCTTGACCTCTTTGCAGCGTTTGACGTTGTGGCCCACTCGGTTTTTCCTGAAGCCTCACCTTTTGACTTTTATGATGCTACAGATGAATCAGGGGTATGGTGAAATGGAGAGATCGTGGACTTTGGAGCTATGTGGACCTGGGTTGGAATCCTGGTTCCACACACCAGCTCTGTGGCTTGACCAGGTTACTTAACCGTGCCAGGCTGCAGTGTCCTTACTTCAAGAAGAAGAGTGATAGGACCACCTGATGGCAAGGCCGATGGCATCAGCCTTGAAGCCTCACTCCACTTCAGCTCTGTGAGGGGAGGAGCAGTGTTTGCAAGCCCGGCCGTGGGGCTAGGATGGTGCCTTCACAAGATAGACACTCACTAATTTAGTTGCTTTCTGCTTCCCATGTGCAGCCTAGAACAACATCATTCATTCATTCTCCATCTTTTAGTCAGGATTCTCCAGAGAAACAGAAGCATATGTATATGTTTATGTATATATATATATATATATATATATATGCACCTCTCTCTCTCTCTGTGGATATCTCTTCCTTCTTTTCTTTCTTTCTTTCTTTTTCTTTCTTTCTTTCTTTCTTTTTTCTTTCTTTTTCTTTCTTTCTTTTTCTTTCTTTCTTTCTTTTTCTTTTCTCTTCCTTCCTTTCTTTCTTTTTCTTTCTTTCTTTCTTTCTTTCTTTCTTTCTTTCTTTCTTTCTTCTTA
Organism: Hippopotamus amphibius kiboko; assembly: GCF_030028045.1. Taxonomy (NCBI): domain Eukaryota; kingdom Metazoa; phylum Chordata; class Mammalia; order Artiodactyla; family Hippopotamidae; genus Hippopotamus; species Hippopotamus amphibius. The sequence continues at coordinate 75,215,097 of NC_080196.1, read as the reverse complement.
TCTATAGGTATTTATTTTAAGAAATTAGCTCACTCGATAGTTATGGGGGCTGGCGAGTCTGAAGATTAAGAGGTGAGTGATATTGGAGTCTGAATTCTGCAGGGCAGTAGGCTAGAAACTCAGCCAAGATTTCTATGTTGCATTCTTTTTTTTTTTTTGTTATTATTATAGTCGATTTACAATGTTGCATTAGTTTCAGGTGTATAGCAAAGTGATTCAGTTATATATATATATACATATATATAACCTATATATATACTTTTTCAGATTCTTTTCCATTATAGGTTATTAAAAGACATTGAAGGACTTCCCTGGCTGTGCGGTGGTCAAGATGGGAGGGTGGGGAGGCGGTGGGTTTAATCCCTGGTTGGGGAACTAAGATCCCACATGCCATGTGGACAAAAAAAAAAAGATCCTTAGGTTGTCTTGAATTTTCTATGGTGACAATCATATTATCTGTAAATAAATGGCAATTAAAAAAAGATATTGAATACAGTTCCCCGTGCTATACAGTAGGTCCTTATTGTTTATCTATTTTATATGTAGTAGTGTGTATCTATTACTCTTAAACCCCTAACCCCTCCCCCTCCTTTCCCTTTGGTAAGGGTAAGTTTGTTTTCTATGTCTGTGAGTCTGTTTCTGTTTTGTAAATGAGTTCACTTGTATCATTTTTTTTTAGGTTCCACATATGAGTGATATCATGTATTTGTCTTTGACTTACTTTGCTTAGTATGATAATCTCTAGATCCATCCATGTTGCTGCAGAGGCATTATTTCACTCTTTTTTATGCCTGAGTAATATTCCATTGTATGTATGCACCACATCTTCTTTACCCATTCATCTGTCAGTGGACACTTAGGTTGCTTCCATATCTTGATTATTATAAATATTGCTGCTGTGAACATGGGGGTGCTTGTATCTTTTCAAGTTAGAGTTTTAAATCTTTTCCAGATATATGCCCAGGAGTGGGATTTCTGGATCATATGGTAACTCTATTTTTATTTTTTTATAGAAATTTCATACTATTTTCCATAGTGGCTGCACCAATTTGCATTCCCACCAACAGAGTAAGTAGGAGGCCTCCCTTTTCTCCACATCCTCTCCAGCATATATTATTTGTAGACTTTTTAATGATGGCCATTCTGATTGGTGTGAGGTGATACCTCATTGTAGTTTTGATTTGCATTTCTCTAATAATTAGCAATGTTGAATATCTTTTCTTCCTGTATGTCTTTGGAGAAATGTCTATTTAGGTCTTCTGCCTCTATGTTGCATTCTTTTTTAAAATATTTATTTATTTATTTATTTATTTACTGGGTCTTAATTGCTGCACATGGGCTTTCTTTAGCTGCTGAGTGTGGGGGCTACTATTTGTTGCGGTGCGTGGGCTTCTCATTGTGGTGGCTTTTCTTGTTGTGGAGCACAGACTCTAGGCACAAGAGCTTCAGCAGTTGTGGCACGTGGGCTCAATAGTTGTGGCTCACGGGCTCTAGAGCGCAGGTTCAGTAGTTGTGGCGCACGGGCTTAGTTGCTCCACTGCATGTGGGATCTTCCTGGACCAGGGCTTGAACCCATGTCCCCTGCATTGGCAGGTGGATTCTTAACTACTGCACCCCCAGGGAAGCCCTCTGTTGCATTCTTGAGCGGATTTCTTTCCTTATGAAACCTCAGTCTTTGCTCTTAAGGGCTTCTACTGACTGCATGAGGCCCAGCCACGTTACAGGGGGTGATCTGCTGTACTCAACCCAGAGACTGGCATTTGACCAAACAACTGAGTGCCGTAGCCTAGCCAATTTGACACATAGAGTTGACATCACAGTCTACAAGCTTGGCCATCGAACCTCAGCAGCTGGGCTTCAGTCTAAGGCTAAAGGACTTAGTTGAAGTGAACATTGTGATGACACTGCTTGGAGGAGGCCTTAGGGGTCTGTTAGAACACAGGCGGGATGAGTATTCTGTGTTGGATGCTACTGGGGGACTGTCTCAGGGTTCTGAGCAAGGGGGAGTTGTGTA